>NC_081843.1:49197641-49797641 GCF_963259705.1 Myotis daubentonii | reverse complement strand
CTGCCAATTTGTACTTCTTAACCCCTTTACCTTTTTCCAACAACCTCTCCTCCCCCTGCTCATTTGGCAACCATCAGTTCTCTGTATTTGTGAGTTTGTTTCTATTTAATTGATGAGAGAGAATCATTGATTGACTGCCTCCTGCATGCCTCACACTGGGAATCAAGCCTGCAACTTGGGTATATGCCCTGATTGGGAATCAAACTGTGACTTCCTGATTCATAGGTCAACACTCAATCACAGAGCCATGCAGGCTGGGCTATTTTGAATTTTTTTAGGAGCCTCTCTACTGTTTTTTTACAGTGGCTGCACCAATTTGTAATCTCACCAACAGTGTTCAAGGGCTCCCTTTTCTCCACATCTTACCCAACACTTGTTTCTTAATTTATTGATAGTAGCCATTCTGACAGGTGTGAGGTGATATCTCATTGTAGTTTTAATTTGCATTTCCCTGATAATTACTGATGTTGAGCATCTTCTCATGTCTGTTGGCCATCTGTATGTTCTCTTTGGAGAAATGTCTATTCTGGTCCTCTGCCCACTTAAAATTATTTTTTTATTTATTGATTTGAGAGAGAGAGAGGGAGGAAGAGAGAAAGAGAAAAAGAAATATCAGTTTGTTGTCCTACTTACTTAGGCATTTATTGGTTGATTCTTGTATGTGCCCTGACCAGGGGTTGAACCTGCAACCTTGTTGTATCAAGAGGACACTTGAACCAATTGAGTTACCCAGCCAGGTCCTTTTCTCATTTTTTAAATTGGATTGTTTATTTTTGTGTGTGTGTGTGTTAACTTACATGAGTTCCTTATATATTTTGGATATGAACTGGTTATCAGATTTATCATTGGCAAACATCCTCCCATTCAGTAGGTTACCTTTTTGTTTTGTTGATGGTTTCCTTAGCTGTGCAAAAACCTCTTTAGTTTGATGTAGTCCCTCCCATTTGTTTACTTTTTCTGTTGTTTTCCTTCCCTGAGGAGACATATTTAAAAAAATATTAGGAAGAGTGATATGAAAGAGTTTACTGCCTACTTATTTTTCTAGAAGTTTTATGGTTTGGGGGGGTCTTATATTGAAATCTTTAATCCATTTTGAGTTTATTCTTATATATGGTGTAAGAAAGTTATCCAGTTTCTGTGACATGAGTCTGTTTAGTTTTCGCAGCACTATTTATTGAAGAGAACTGTCTTTGCACCATTGTATATTTTTATCTTCTTTGTCATAGGTTAATTGATTATATAGGTGTGGGTTTATTTCTATTTCATTGATCTATGTGTCAGTTTTTATGCCAGTATAATGCTGTTTTCATTACTACAGCCTTATAGTATAGTTTGATATTAGGTCGCATGATACCTCCAACTTTGTTCTTATCAAGATTGCTTTGGCTATTCAGGGTTTTTTGTGGTTCCATATAAATTTTTGGATTATTCTAGTTCTGTGAAAAATGCCATTGGTATTTTGATATGGATTGCTTTGAATCAATAGATTGTTATGGGTAGTAAGGACATTTTAATGATGTTAATTCTTCCTGTTCATGAGCACTGTATATGCCTCCATTTATTTCTATCTTCAATTTCTTCTATGACTTACTATTTTCTAGGCACAGGTGTTTTTACCATCTTGTTTAAATTTATTTCTGGGTACTTTTTTTTATGAATTGGGATTTTTTAAAAATTTATTTTCCTGATAGTTTGTTATTGGTGTATAAAACTGCAACTGATTGTTTTTTTTGATTTTTGGATATTAATTTTGTATTCTGCTACTTTACTGAATTAATTTATCAGTTCTAATAGCATTTTAGTGGACTCTTTAGAGTTCTTTATATCATGTCATATGCAAATAATGACAATTTACTTCTTTTCAATTTGGATGTCTTTTATTATTATTTTTTCTTGTGATTGCTGTGGCTAGGACTTTCAATATTGTATTGAGTAGAAGTGTGCTGAAAGGAGACATCCCTGTCTTGTTCCTGATCTTAAGAGAAATGCTTTTAGCTTCACCATTTAATATGATGTGAACAGTATGTTATAGATGGTCTTTATTATGTTGAGATGTATTTCCTCTATTCACATTTTGCCTAGAGTTTTTATAATAAAAGGATGGTGAATTTTGTGAAATGCTTTTTCTGCATCTCTTGAGAAATGATTTTTATCCTTTTGTTTATGTGGTGTACCATGTTAGTTGATTTGCAGATATTGAACCAACCCTGTATCCCAGAAATAAATTCCACTTGATCATGTTGTATGATCTTTTTAATGTATTGTTGGATTTGGCTTGCTAATATTGTGTTGAGGATTTTAGTATCTATGTTTATCAGGAAGATTGGCTTATCATTTTTTGGGTAATGTCTTTGGTTTGGAATCTGGGTAATGCGGCCTCATCAATTTTTTGGACTAGTTTGTAAAGGATAGATGTTAAATCTTTGAATGTATGGTAAAATCCACCTGTGAAACTATCTGATCCAGGACTTTTGTTTCTTGGGAGTTTTTTAAATTACTGATTTAATTTCATTAGTAGTTATTGGTCTGTTCAGATTTTCTGTTTCTTTTTGGTTCAGTCTTGGAAGATTGTATCTTTTAGGAATTTATTCTTTTCTTCAAGGATGTCCAGTTTGTTGTCATATAGTTGTTTGTAGTGTGTTCTTATAATAGTTTGTATTTCAGTGGTCACATTGTCACTTCTCTTTTATTTCTGAATAGAGGCCCAGTGCATGAATTCGTGCACCAATGGGGTCCCTCAGCCTGGCCTGTGGGATTGGGCTGAAACTGACTCTTCAACATCCCCTGAGGGGTCCTAGTTTGTGAGAGGGCTCAGGCCAGGATGAGAGACCCCACTGGTGCACGATCGGGGCCAGGGAGGGACATGGGAGGTTGGCCAGCCGCGGAGGGACTGTGGGAGGGCTCCAGGGCATGTCTGGCCCGTCTCGCTCAGTCCTGATTGGCCGGACCCCAGCAGCAAGCTAACCTACAGTTGGAGCGTCTGCACCCTGGTGGTCAGTGCACATCATAGCAAGCAGTTGAGTGGATTTAGCATATCATTAGCATATTACGCTTTGATTGGTTGAACGGCCGACCTGTTGACCAGACACTTAGCATATTAGGCTTTTATTATATAGGATTTTATTTATTTTGGTCCTCTTTGTTTTTGTGATGGTTCCAGGTTTATTAAGTTTATGTTTTCAGCTCTTATATTCATTGGTCTTTTGTATTTTTTTAAACTACTTCATTTATTTTTGTTCTGATATTTTCTTCTCACTTTGGGCTTTTTTTTTTTTTTTTTTTTTTTTTTTTTAGGTGTAAGGTTAGATTTTTTATTTGAGATATTTCTTGTTTCTTCAGGTAGGCCTATATTATTATTAATTTTTCTCTTATAGCTGCTTTGGCTGTGTTCCATAGATTTTGGATCATTGTGTTTTCATTTTCATTTGTCTCATGGTATCTTTTGCTTTGGGATGAAATGGTCTAAATATCAATCTGGTCTAATATGTCATTTTTAGGCTACTGTTTTCTTGATTTTCTGTTCATATGCTCTATCCATTGATGTCATTGGGGTGTTAAAGTCCCCTACTATTACTGTCGATTTGTCTCTTTATGTCCATCAATATTTGCTTTATATATTTAGGTGCTATCCTACGTTATGTGTACAAATGTTTATAAGGGTTATATCCTCTTGTTGGATTGATTCCTTTATCATTATGAAATGACCTTTTAAAAAACCTTGTTATAGCCTTTGTTTTGAAGTCTATTTTGTCTGATATAAGTATAGCTACCCCAGCTTATTTTTGTCTTCATTTGCATCCCTCAGTCTGTATATATCTTTTTACTTGAAGTGGGTTTCTTGTAGGCAGCATATGTATAGGTCTTGTTTTGTTATCTGTTCAGCTACCCTATTTTTTTTTTTTAATAAGCCATTTAAAAAATATGTTTTTTGTTGATTTCAGAGAGAGGAAGGGAAAGGGAGGGAGAGAAACATCAGTGATAAGAGAGAAACATTGATCAGCTGCCTCCTACACACCCCCTACTAGGGATTGAGCCTGAAGCCTAGGCATCTGCCTTGACTGGGAATTGAACCAGGACCTTCGGTTGATGGGTCAGTGTTCAGCTACTAAGCCATACCTTTTGGGGCACCATATGTCTTTTGATTGAAGCATTTAATTTGTTTATCTTTAAAGTAATTAGTGATAGATCCTAGCTGGTTTGGCTCTGTGGTTAGAGCGTTGGCTTGGGGACTGAAGAGCCATAGGTTTGATCCCGGTCAAGGGATCCTGTCCCGGATTGGGGTGAGTATGGGAGGCAACATATCAATGTATCTCTCTCACATTGATGTTTCTCTTTGCCTTTCCACCTCCCTTCCACTCTCTGAAAATCAATGAAAAAATATCGTTGGTGAGGATTAACCAAAAACAACAATTAAAGTAATTAGTGATAAATATGTAGTTGTGTCATTTTATTACTTACATTTTTTATCTTTTTATGTACTTAAAGAGGTCCTTTTAATATTTTTGATAACAATGGTTTGATGGTGATGAATTCCTTTACTTTTTTCTTGTCTGGGAATTCCTTTCTACTTTTTTAAATGGTAGCTTTGCTGGATAGAGTAATCTTGGTTGTAGGTTCCTTGCTTTTCATCCCTTGTGGCCTGCAAAGTTTCTCTTGACAGATCAGTTGACAGTCTGTGGAAGCTTCATTATACATAACTAACTGCTTTTCTCTCGTTGCTTTTACAATTCTCTCTTTGTCTTTAACCTTTGTCATTTTAATTATGTGTCTTGGTGTGGGCCTCTTTGGGTTCATCTTATTTGGGACTGTGTGCTTCCTAGACTTCTATATCTATTTCCTTCACCATAGGTTTTAATCCCTTGCTTTCTCCTTTCTCCTTCTGATACCCCTATGATACAAATGTTAATATTTTACCAGAGGTCCCTTAAACTGCCCTCATTTTAAAAATTCTTTTTTAAAAAAATACATTTTATTGAATTTTTACAGAGAGGAAGGGAGAGGGATAGAGTTAGAAATTAGAAACATCAATGTGAGAGAAACATCGATTAGCTGCCTCCTGCACACTCCCCACTGGGGATATGCCCGTAGCCAAGTTACATGCCCTTGACCGGAATCGAACCTGGGACCCTTGAGTCCACAGGCTGATGCTATCCACTGAGCCAAACCGGTTAGGGCAAAAAATTCTTTTTCTTTATGCTGTTCTGATTGGGTATTTTTGTCTACCTTCTTCCAGATTGTTGATTTGATCCTCTGCTTCGTTTACTCTGCTGTTGCTGACATTGAATATATTCTTATGTCAGTATTGTATTCTTCATTTCTAACTGATTTTTTTTTTATGGCTTTTCTGTCTCTTTGTTAGAATTCTCAGTGAATTCATCTATTCTTTCCCTCTGTTCATTGAGCATTCTTATGACCAGTGTTTTGAACTCTGTCTGGGAGCTTTCATGCTTCCATCTTGTTTAGCTTTTTTTCTGGAGTTTTGTTCTGTTTCATTTGGGACATATTTCTTCACCGCTTCCTTTTGGCTGCCTCCCTGTGCTTGCTTCTATGTATTAGGTGGATCTTCTACATCTCTCAGACTTGGCAGAGGGGCTTTAAGTAGTAGGTGCTCTATGGACCATAATGGCACAGTGTTCCCTGGTCACCTGAGCCAAGTGCTCTAGGGGTGACCCTTATGTGGGTTGTGTATGCCCTCTTATTTCAGTTGAGCCTTGATTGATGTTGGCATATCAGTGGATTGTGTCTCAGGCTGACAGGCTGGAAGTCCTTTATTCTACTCAGATGTCCACTTGGTTATTTCCAATTAGGGGCTTTTTACAAATAATAGTGTTATGAATATTAATGTGCATGTCTTTTTATGAACATACACCTTTTGGGGGTATGTAATTGACAGAATTGTTGGATCACTGAATATGGCTATGTTTTTGAGTACATACAGCAAACAATATTCTCAAGTAATTTATATCCTCAGCAAAATATATGAGAACTCCATTTGTGCCACATCCTTACTAATGCTTGGTATTATCTGTCTTTATTATTTTAGCCATCCATTTAGGTGTCACCCTTTATTTCATTCTTTTAAAAAATATACTAGATTCACCAAAATTGAGAGCTTTGGTGCATCAGAGGACACTATCAAAAGAGTAAAAAGATAACCTATAGAATGGGAGAATATATTTAGAAATCATTTATCCGATGGATTAATATCCAAAGTATATAAAGAACTCCTAAGCTCAATAGTAAACAAAATCCAACCAAATTTAAAAATGGGCAAACAACTTGAATAGACATTTCTCCAAAGAAAATATACCAATGACCAATAAGCATATGAAAAGATGCCCAGCATAATTTGTGAGTAGAGAAATGCAAATCAAAACCAAAATGAGATACTACCTCATACCCATTAGGATAGGTGTAATAAAGAAAATGGAAAATAACAAGTGTTGACAAGGATGTGAGGAAATTGGAACCCTCATGCAATGCTACTTGGAATGTAAAATGGTGCAGCTGCCATTTGATGGTTCCTCAAAAAGTTAAACATAGAATTACCATATGACCATCAATTCCACTCCTAGGTATATACTCAAAAGAATTAAAGCAGAGACTAACAAATCCTAAGCTTTGGTCTTAGCTCCTAGCTGAGGAGGGACTCAAAAATATAACTTGTATAGTAGTGTTCACGGTAGCATTATTCGTAATAGCCAAAAGGCGGATAATAAAAACAGTTCTGGAGGTGGATACTGGTGGTGGTTGCACAACATGGTAACTATATTTACTGCCACTGAATTGTACACTCAAAAATGGTTAAAGTGGTAAATTTTATGTGCGTTGTACCACTTACAATAAAAAATAAATACCAGCAAGAGCAGAATGAAATTGAATTAAAATTGTGTGGTAAAAAACATATTTCCCTACCATTCTTTAATTAAGTTAGCTTATTGTTTTCAAGCTATTTTAGGAATTATTTAATTTTTCCTGTAGATAGATGAAATGTAAATACATAAATAGATGTATTCTTATATATGTATTTTAAATAATAATAAAGTTATTTTGTTCACACTGTTTTAGTTAAACCTCTTAAAGAGCTGTTCTTTCAACACCTCTAAGGGCAAATTAATGTTTAAAAAGTGTTTTAAGGCTCTAGCCGATTTGGCTCAGTGGATAGAGCATCGGCCTGCGTACTGAAGGGTCTTGGGTTTGATTCTGGTCAAGGGCACATGCATGGGTTGTGGGCTTGATCCCCAGTAGGGGGCATGCAAGAGGCAGCCAAGCAATGGTTCTCTCTCATCACTGATGGTTCCATCTCTCTCCCTCCCTCACCCATCCTCTCTGAAATCAATAAAAATATATTTAGAAAAAACTGTTTTGAGTTAAACTTAGAATTTTTTAAAGCAGTATGATAGGAATTGGAAGCTGTCAGCTACTGTGTGTTTTGGTTTAAACCTAGAGATAATGGCCCAAATTTTTAAAACTAGTCTTTATTTTATGAAATGAGAATACTAATTTTAAAATGCTTATTTATTAATTTAAAGCGGTTTATAGGGTAACAGTTGATTACCTCTGCTGCATATTTCCTACTCGAGTACTGTGGTCAGTGTTCCTCAGTATTCACTCCCAGAGAACTTTTTTTTTGATAGTCACACAAACTTGTCTCTCCCCCTCCCCCCCATTATTTGTTGTTGTTGTTGTTTTAAATAGTTTTTATTTATTGATTTGAGAGAGAGGGAGAAATTATCTGTTGCTCCACCAACTTAATGCATTCATTGGTTTATTCTTGCATGCACTCTAATTGGGATCGAACCTGCAAACTTGGTGCATTGGGACAATGCTCCAACCAACTGAATTTGATAAGCTGGTTGAATCAGAGTTTAGCAAAGCAACCCCCCTCCAAAAAAATCTTCCTAAAACATTGGGGAAACTGTACCATATCAGTATTTTCCCCAATGTTTTAGGAAGATTTTTTTGGAGGGGGGTTGTTTTGCTAAACTCTGATTCAACCAGCTTAATCAAATTCATATGGTATAATATTTGTCCTATTACATAATACTATAGGTTTACATTTTCTTTCTTTCTTATTGCAAAAACAGAATCAAAGTATGAGGGGAAATGGCAGAAAACAGTATCAAGATTCACCTAATCAAAAGAAAAGAACAAATGGGGTCCACAGCCAGCCAGCTAAGCAGCAGAATTCCTTGATGGTAAGAGTTTCAGTTATCTCATACTAATAAGGGAGTTCAGTCTTTTAAAGAGTGGGGCAAGGGCATTGTCAAGGCACATTGAATTGATAAAACACTTCATTTTTATGGAGTGAAATTATGTAGTTTGCCCACAAAAAGTGTTTTGGCTGCTTTCATTTATGGGATTGTAACATTGATTCAATTGCACATCTAATGCCTGATAATTGTTATTAAATTAATTTTAATAACTGTGAAAAAATGTAGTCAACCCTGCTTTTGAGAATAAGTCCTTGCCTCTTCTGTCTGTATTTTTCTAAATAGAATCTATATTATTTTAATGAAGTTAAAAGTTTGAAAGAACATTACACTGATTTTAAAAGTAGGTATCATTTATAATAAGTGAAATAACTAGAAATGGTATATTGTGTATGTTTATGTTTTTTTTAATAGAAATTTGAGAAAAGACTTCATCCACGAAAACTTCAGGATAATTTTGAAACAGGCAAGTTATTTTCTTTTTAAAGCTTTTGCTTTAAAACTCATGGGATTTGGTTTTGGCCTAACCTTGATTTTACTGGAGTGTGTGATAAACCATAATGGATAAACAGAGAGAGTTGCACATGTCTGTAGAGAGAGTTCATATATGTGGTCAAGTACTCTGTATATGAAACTGGCAAAAGTGAATTTATTTAAATGATTAACATGGAATTATTTGCCCTTTCAGTGTGCTATATATTTTGTGAATGACAAACCTGTGTGCTGTGCATTGATATTATAGATAAATAAATAATAGCTTAAGGTTTAGAGAGGGAGTAGAATCAAGTATGGTAAAGATGAGGAGACCTCATTCTATGTGGTATAGAATGTATGTAAGGGGTGCACAGACTTTAGAGGGGGGACATTTTCCCACTTTTGGAGGTAGAGATCAACTTTTTAAGCTGGTACTAAGGATAACTTATTAAAATGACATTTAGAACTTCTCTATCCTCAATTATGATGAAGAATAGGTGTGTGATTTGATTTGGAAAGTAATGCTGATGAATGTAGAAAGCTCTTTGGTAATACTGATGTAGTTGGGATGTACAGCAGACTGTTTTCTTAGGTGCTGTTTTGAATTTAATGAAATTCCCTATGTAGTAGGTAGGCATTTATTCATCTCCAATTAAAGCCTTCATATTAAAAGATCTTAAGAAATGAAAAACATTATAATCATATTTTTTGGAGTACTGTCTATGATTTAAGCAAGATAAAAGCTATTTTTAAAGAGATGCTTTAACCCTATTTTGGAAAATTAAGCTTAACTATGAAGAAGCAGAAACTATCATTAGTTTTGTATAGATGAATGATGGGGTAGGAATCCTCTTCATAGGATTTTTCTAGCCATCTTGGCTGGTAGGGGCATGATAGGTTGTGGTTTAATTAACAAGAGTTCAGAAGTAAATTATTTCACAAAAATTTTAAAGAGTCTATGTTCAGGAACATTAAAGAAGGAGCACTATAACTTTGTAGCTCCAGCTTAGTTGGGCATCATGTGGATGTATAAAATTTTGAGTCGTCTTGAGATGGAAGTATAAAAGAAATCTTGTCCTGGGAAACCTCATTGCAGACTTTTCATCTCAGCTTCTTGCTGTCTGTACTAAACATACTTTCCTAGTCGGCTGCTGCTCTACTTTAGAAAACTCCCCCAAATCCTGTTAAGTCAGTGCTTTGTTGTACTATGGTTTTGAAAAGTTGGATTTTTCTTTAGGTTGTATATTCCCTGAAGATTGGTAAGCTCCAAATAAAGCTTTAGCTTGGTTTTTCTATAATTGGAATCTTTACAAACTGTATGTTGTAATTTTAATCTTACAGTACTTAAATTTTTATTTCTGTCAAGAAGCTCCCACTATTTTGGCACAGAATATGAATATTGGAGGTTAAAAACAGGCATGCCCATTTTTGAAAATAAGGACAGATTAAGATTGTGAATGTTTGTGTGGAAATAAGCAATAACTGGTAATATTCAGAGTGTCTGAGATATAAAGGAATTCATCATGTACAGTATATTTTTAACAAAAGGTGAAGGGCAGTATTTTATTTTTATTTATTACTGAGCTTATTTCTTTTGTGTTTTAACACAGATGCTGCATATGACTTACCTTGCTCTGGTGAAGACCAGTTGTTAGAACATGCTGAGGGACAGACTGTGGCATGTAATGGACATTGCAAGTTTCCCTTTTCATCCAGAGCCTTTTTGAGTTTCAAGTTTGACCATAATGCTATAATGAAAATCTTGGACCTTTGATAGCAGCAGATGTGCTGTGGAAGTTCCAAGAGCCAGAGACCTGTTGCATTTGAGTGGGTGTCTCTCTGAGCCTTACCTTTCTCAGGTGTTTTAAAGAAGTGCAGGAAGGCAATGATGTTTCTGAGGAGATGGTTCTCCGTGCAAGAGAGAGAAAAGAAAGAAGCATGAATTTGGACTGTAAATGGCAGTTTTATAAACTTTTATACAGGTGTACCTTTTCAGTGTTTGGCTAATGAATTTAAGTTACTTTTTATGAGGGCATTTTTTCCTGTGATTGAGGGTTTTTTCATATTTTGATCAAGGAAATAGTGTTTGAGTTATTAAGTTAATGGAAATACTCTTATCTACTCACTTTAGTTTCTTTATATTGAAATTTTAAAAGAAACAAGGTACAAAATTTGTTAAACACAAGAGCTGAAATATGGAAGTCAAGGTTGCAGTTCATCTTTGGATTCATTTTGTGAATTTCTTTACTTCTAACCACTTAGGTTCTTTAATCCTCTGCTTGAAATTTAGTTGAAAGATTTTATTTAGAGCCAGCATCTCCTATAGAATATTCATGTTCAAAATTAACTCTCTTAGTTCTTCATTTAAGGACCCAGTTCTCAGCCTGGAGAGGGACTGGGTTGTTGGATGGGGAGTTGCTGCTTTAATTTTGCATTGTGCTGCATACAGTCAGTAAACTTGTGAGGCTGCTGGAGAGAGGGTAGCAGAGAGCATGGAGGCTGGAACACAGCAGCTGCCTTGGTTATGTCTTCATCCTGCCGCCAACTCTTTAGTGTTGTACAGTTATTTTGTTCTTGTGAAGATATATTTTATATAACGGTTGTGTAAATAAGTATGGAATACTGACATTATTAGGTTGTACATTGCATCTCAGTGTTGATCTCTGGAAACAGATGTTATATTTGGTTCCAATTTGCAGTAGTAAGAGACTGACCTGTTTTTATTAGCATGCTGAAGTGATGGAGTGATGGAGTGAGAATGGAAGGGGTGTGCAGTGTACCCAAGTACAGATAAAGCCTCTCTCTGGGGGAAGATCAGAACATGAAATTAACATACATAACTCACTCCTAGGAATGTATTTTGTTTCTTCAGGATTCTTACATCCAAATAAGGATGGCAGTGCCCATTTTAAGAATTTCAGCTATAATTAAGGACAATCATCAGGGCTTTAAGGGGGCTTTAGTGTTTGGGCTATTTCTGACCTCAATGAAGGTAATTCTTTGTGGGGGTGGAGGGGTGGGAGCATATGCGTGCATGTGCATCTGTCATGTGGGTTTTAAAAATCGATTTTACATGTGGTATCCACAAAATATATCTCTGCTTGTAAATTTTATTGTAGAAATCTTTATTCTGTATAGGGAGCCTATTTAATAGGGGTTCATGTAACCAATGGGACTTTCAAAAGAAATGCTATTGTAAGGCATTTACTTGGCATTACTTTGCTTTAGCTGTTAAATGGCTTGATTTTAAAGGAGACAATATATTTATTAATGAAAGTCACCCCCTTGGTGCTAAGCAGGAGAATTCACAATTGCAGCATTGTGTTTAACATAAGGTTATTTACAATCCTGCATCTTTTAATGTGACAAATTTATGAATCCTTCTGTGACTTTAAAAAATGTTTTATGATTGTGTTTGGAAGTTCTTACTCTTCTTTCCAGAAATACAACTGCTTTGCTTGGGTCTCCTTGAGCCATATTTATAGTTGGTCCCAGCATTCCAGATTTCTGTTCAGTTGTTAATGGAGTGAAACTTCGTTTACCTGATAGTTAAATCATTTTCACTCATTTACTGTCATCTGGAAACCATTTAAATTTTAGTGTTTTTTATGTTTTTTTTCTTTTTGAGCACTATACCATGGTCAGTCTGGTGCCTAGATTTGGATTTTTCAGCTCTCAATATTAAAGCAAAAGAGATTAGGTATAGTTATCAGAAGTGTGTCTAATAGTGTTGAGCCTTTCAAGAACCAACAAATTATCTCTTTTCAAGTGATGATGGTTTAACCATAGCTCAATGTTACTGCTGTTGTGCTGCTTCACTCATGCACTGTGGAACAAAATAGGTAGTGTGGGGATGGTGTTTTGATAATTTGAGGCTTTTAGCTATCTTGAGTTTGAGATAAAAAATGTTAAAAGATGTGAGTAAAGTTTGTTTGTGATGTGACTAAACTATGCAGAAAACATGTAAATTGGATGTATCTGCTTCATGTACATCTCCTATACTTATTCTCTCGAACCTGTGTATTCGTTTCTCAGTGTTCAGGTTTCCTTGAGAAAGGCCATGGTTAGCACAGAACTGGGTTTCTCCTTTGAGAAATGTTAGCATGGTCTAAAGAAATCAAGTTATAAAGAAGTGTGCTGAATATGCAATAACTTCACTTCTGTGTGCTGCATTTTTAGATAAGAGTGGTTTTCTTGGCTCCGTATTATGTTTATGTCTTTGAATCCACTTTTTAAATGTTCTTATGTTCCAACCTTATATGTTCCAAGGTTCAGTGCACTGTGAATCTTTTATTTTTAAAATTTTGTAGGTGCTTTTATACATAACTGTAATGATTTGTAAGATGTTAAATGAATTGTTTTTGTACTTAACCATTGTAATCCAAAAGATAGGGGTATGGTTTACACGTTTTTATTAAGAAATAGCAAGTTAATGGTTTTATGATTTCAGATAGTGATGCTCTTCTGAGACATGAACATTTAAAGATATCTGAGAACCTAATAGAATTCTTTTATGAGTATGAGTGAAATTTGATTGAAGATGTTTGAGAATTAAGTTGGATTTTCATGCTAATATAGAAGGCAAGTCTTTGATGTCAAAGGAACTGTGTTCCCTGCTTGCTGCTTTGAGCTTTGGAGAGCCTTATTTTTCTATTAAATGCCAGTTAGTACAGATAATGAAGATATGTAGCAAAATTGGTTTTATGCTATGCTATAAGATTAGGTTGGTAGTTCTAGTAATTTGTTTAGTAGTCCTCATTTATCTGCGGCTTTGCTTTCTGTGGTTTTAGTTACCTACAAGCAACTGCGGTCTGAAAATTATAAGTGGAAAATTCCAGAAATAAACAATTCATAAGTTTTAAATTGTGTGTTGTTCTAGTTGTGTGATGAAATCTCATGCTGTCCTGCTCCCTCCAGCCAAGGACTTGCATCATCCCTTCGTTCAGGATCCGCTGTGTATGTTCCTGCTGCCCATTAGTCACTTAGTAGCCACCACGGTCTTCAGGTTGACTGTCATGGTATCGCAGTGCTTGTGTTCAAGTGACCCTTATCTTATATAATAAAAGCCTAATATGCTAAGTGTCCTGTCATCTGGTTGGCCATTCAACTGATCAAAGCGTAATATGCTAATGATATGCTAAGGTCTCTCAACCGTTTGCTATGATGTGCATTGACCACTAGGGGGCAGACAGTTAACTGGTCGACCGGTTGCTATGACATGCACTGACCACCAGGGGCAGACACTCTGACCAGTAGGTTAGCTTGCTGCTGGGGTCTGGCCCATCGGGACTGAGATGGGTTGGACATGCCCTGGAGCCCTCCCGCGGTCCCTCCCCGGCCCCTGTCATGCACCGGTGGGGTCCCTCTGCCTGGCCTGCACCTTCTCACAATCCGGGACCCCTTGGGGGATGTCGGAGAGATGGTTCTGGCCCAATTCTGCAGGCCAGGCCGAGGGACCCCACTGGTGCATGAGTTTGTGCACCGGGCCTCTAGTTTTACTTGATAATGGCCCAAAGCACAGGAGTAGTGATGCTGGCAACTTGGATGTACCAAAGAGAAGTTTAAAGTGCTTCCTTTAAGTGAAAAGATATGTATGTATAGGAAACCACATAGTGTATTTAGGGTTTTGTGCTATCCGTGGTTTCAGGCATCCTCTGGGGGTATTGGAATGCATCTCTGTGGGTAAGTGGGGACTGCTGTAATATCACCTAAAAAGAACTCTAAGTGAATAGCATCCTTCCAAAGGGATTAAAATCTTCTATAAAACTTAACATATTGTGGTGGTCTTTAGAAATATTCAGGTCTGAGTGCATGTGTGCATTAAAAACATTTCATTACCTATTCTCTCTCTCTCTTTTTTTTTTTGTCTCTAGTAGGTAGTTAACTTGAACAGTAAGGAGCAAAGTCAGTTATACAAGTTAGCGAAGTAATTTTTTCTTACTACTGATAACATCTCTTGCCTGTTTATATTGTACAGTTGGACTTTCCTCTGCCTGCTCAGAGATTTTGTTTTGATTGACATCTGTGTGTCTCAATTATTCTTTGAGGCAGTATTTCCTTTTTAATCACTAGAGTCCCAGCACGTGAAATCTCACGGCCCCGCCCACTGCCCTGCCATGACACCCTAACCTCTACACCTAGAGCTCCAGTGCGCCTGACCCCTCTAGCCTTCTCTGGCCGCTTCAAGCCCTGCCCTCAGTCTTGTGAGTCACCTTGGGCTGGTCCTGCCTTCTCCTGGCGCCTTGCTGCTTCTGCCCCATCTCTGGAGCAATGCAACAGTTCTGCCCCATCATGGTGCTGGAGGAGAGCATGGAAGCCTCATGCCTGCTGCAGAGTTTTGAGCACTGCTTCCTGGCGGCACGTGCACTGCGCTCCCTCCCCTGGCAGGTGGGCGGTGGGGCGCTCTGAGTGCGAGTGGTGGGTGGCGAAGGACTGGTGAGGGGGGCGCTATGGGCTCTCACCCCCACCCTCCCTGCCACGGGATGGTCCTGCTTCCTCCAGGCGCCTCCCCACTTCCGCCCTGTCTCTGGAGCAATGCGGTGGCTCCTCCCCACCTCGCACGCAGCCTCCTGCTGAATGGTCGTTACAGTGTGAGGGTGTCACGACCATTAGCATATTAGCTCTTTATTATATAGGATAGTTATAAGGTCAGATTCATTAACATTTTTCTGGTTGGAGAAAAATAAATGTTTCCTAGTAATTTTGAGTTGGATTATCTTCTAGCCTAGAGAAAGGGGCTCATGTATTGCTGAAACTTTAGTGATAAATAAGACAAACTCTTATTTTATCTGATGGTATCAGTATCCTTTACCTTTAAGTACTACCTGTCTCTAGGTAAACAGGTGTTAGTAGAACAAGTTTTGTTAAACTTCATTCCTGATAGCTTAGTAAAGCCTAGCTGGAGCTCCTCATTTTGTATTCTGTCCTAAGACTTTAAAGTGCATTTGTATAGTTGCCAAACATTCTAAAAGTGAGATTATGATGGGCTTTCTCAATCCTTTTTTTCCTGGAATTGAGTTACTCTTAAAGTCTGTACTCCTCTGTCATAAAGATGGCAGATTGCCAATGGCCAGGAAAGGGTCTGTCCATGCTTTCAAAGTAGAGTTCTGGATTGAAGTTTCAAAAAATATGACAGGTTATTATTTTAGAATCAAAGTCCCCTAAAGGAATAAGTTTAGTTGCTGGGCAGAGAGAAGTGTAAGGAAAAAATTAGAGGAGATAGATCAGTTCTTGAGTGCTTTATGGTGTACTATGCTAGAACTGTGAGTACTGCTTACCCCAAGAAGAGTCTTAATATTACGTGGCAATTACCAGGTGTTTTCTAGCTCTGGATAGTTAATTTTGCTTATGTATAGTTGCCAAACAATCCAGGAAATCTAAAGTAAATTTTCTTTCTTTAAAGATCAGTGTTGGGGAGTCTGGTCCTTCCAGTGCTGACACTGCAATTCCAGCCATACTGAAGTGCCCTGCTTTCTCACAGTAGTGTAACCCAGAGCACACACAGCCGTAGTCAGCCGTGTCATAGTCTCTTCGTGTGGAAGGTATACATTTGTCCTGTATGGTGATCCATTCCTTTCCATCTAGTTGCCTTGTGACTAACAGCATTTGCCATTGAAATAGTAGTCTGTATATAGTTAGGGAAAACAGTAAAGCTACCTCTCGCACATGGGAGTAGACTTGAAGGGCTGGCTTCCATGAGCTTAGTGGCTCAGAGTTTAACATAAAGTACAAAGAAGTATGAATAAAAAAACTATAATAAAGAGTGGAAGTCTTATATCTTGAGAAGTGTTCATAATCAAATCTTTGATCTGGATCCCCAGATTAATGAAATTGCCAGTTAAAAGAGATTCTATTTGTCTTTGGTCTTCTGTGGTTAGCAGAGAAGTTGGTCTCGCTGTGGTAGCAGCTTGAAAGAAAAATCTAAAGGGCACTCACCTTGACAAGGTGCTTGTATTGACTGTGTAGTGCTGGTCAGGGGTGCTCTAGGGAAAGGGATTCAATAGAGAAACCAATTGCCCTTGTTTATAATTTTGTTCCACATGGACCCTCCTCTTAGTAGACTAGTCTTTCAGTCCAGTGGGGGAAGAATAAGGCCCTGAGCTTATATTTGCTGCTTTTTTGGTGGGAGAATTCTTGCAGGTGTTTGGGTGTTTTAGTTACTGGCTTCTATCTGTTGTACCACTTTAAGACCCGTTTTTTAATCCTTTTTCTTGGTGTGACTAGCCAGGAATAGGCCATTGAATCCCTCTCCCTACTTCCCCCACTCTTCTTCTATTGTAGAAGTTTTTTCTTTTTATTTGTGCTGCATACCTATGGTGAATCTGCACTGTGGGCATTTGTAAAGCAGCGATAATGTCTTGCTTTTGAGAGTTGATCTCACTATGGCCCTTGGGCAGTAAGCACATTGGAGGGCTGTAGACACCAGTGCTGTTTTAAGTCTCCATGTATGTGGCTGTCAAATTGGGTTGGGAATAAAGAAAACATCTATGCATTTCTAGGGTGAAATGAGCTGTTTTCTGCTGGTCCTCAGTCTTTGAGAGGTCTTAGTTAATATTCCTAGGGTGTGGATTTTTAAGGTAGAATTGAACAATTTGATCTGTTTTTAATTAATTGAACCCGAGGTCCTAAAGCAGTCTTATAGCTACAAAGCATGGAGTGAAACATTTACCACACAAATCTACATTTAGTCATTTCTCAAGCTTTAAGTAGTTAGCTAGTTCTTTGTAAAATGATATCTTTGCTTATGCTTTTGTGATATTTAGGAATAGACTATGGATGGCAGCAAATGAAAGCAAAGGTTTGCAATGGTGAATGAAATTGAGAGAGGCAGTAACTCTTCCTCAGCAGTTTGGCTGGCTAGATGTGCTGATATAGTGAGTAGCTGTGGACTCGCACTCTTTGTGTACTTTACCTAGGATATGTACGGATGGAAAAGCACAGAGCACATCTCCCCACTGTCCTAGGGCACCATAATCTTTGTTCATTTTGGATTTGTGTTTGCATCTTGCACAAGTATCTTTTAGTTTCAAATGCAAGTGTCCAAAGAACTGTGTCTTTAATGTTACTTTTTGCGTACATTTCTCTTCAGAGTTAGGACAGGAGGCAGCTAACCTGACTTCTATTTAGTAAATATTACAAACTCTTTCTTCAGTAACAGGGAAGGAAAATAAAATCATGAACTATTTTACATACATATATTTGTGTATATACACATACATATATATTTCCTTATAATTGTTTTTGAAGTTTGCTTATTGGCTTAATACCTTATAAAATTGTCTTTGGTAGGTTACTGACTCATACAATTCAGGTTGTTGATTTTACTTGTTGGCTTTAAAATTTCAAACAATCTTATTTCAGAATAAAATGATTAATCAAATGGAATTGTAATTCATGTATGAGCTAATTTAAGTGAAATCTATCTTTCCTCTAAGCAAAATAAGGGCATATGCTTTAGTTTGGATGGGAAAGGGAGTTAAGAATTCACTTCTTTTTGTACCCTGCCTATTTCCAAAACAAGATATGAACAAGTGTTTTTTATGCTATGAGGACTAGGTAATGTTCATGGAAATATGTAGTCCTAAAATAATTTTCTTGGGAATAGTTTTAGTCTGAAAAAGGTGAAAACATTTATGTTGAGCCATGTTAAACAAATTATTTTATTTGGAACTTAAAAAGCTGGCAAAAAAATTGATGAAATGGTCTCACTAAGTATATGATATTCAATTGAGAAAACTGTACTTTAGAATAAATGTGATAACTAAATAGATTTGTAAACTTTATTCAATAATCATTTTTGTTTTAAGTGAAATTTAACATTTAATTTTTGCCTTAATAGCATTTCATTACTTTACCTTAGGGCATTTTAATGTTTGCAGAAAGACTATGTAAGTAAACTTTACATTAGAGTGATTCTGTCTATGGTAGTAATGAAATTCTTGGTGTTTGTTTTGGTTGTCAAACATTCAGGGAGAGCAGAAAAGAAACCCCCAAATACCTGTTGGGTTCACCATGTAGTTATATCAGTTGATACCTTAGAATGGATTTATCATTACCTCCTGGTTGAACAATAGCTTTGTCTTTTTCCTTAGGTATTAATGACGGATTTTCATTTATATTGGATGTAACTATCATAAATAAAGGAAGACTCAAGTTTATGAATTGGGAGTTTAAATGTTTGCAGGATTACTGCACTTCCAGAGTTGACTAAAAATGCCAGCTGTACTCTCCACTGAGAGAATGAACAGATTCCTATGTGTTAACAGTTATGATGTTCTTTTTGAAAGCGTTTTGATGTAACACCAATTTAGAAATTACAAAATACAATTTGAATAATGGAAGGTTTTCTTTGTATTTTAAAACTTTTTTTTTTCCAGTTGATTGTTCAAATACTGGCTTTCTGTAAAAACATCGTGTTAAATTTTGACTAGTGCAATACTAATAAATTTGCTGCTTGGGCAGTTTTACTTACTACCTTTTAATTTGTTTTCTGATATTACTTGTTATAGGTTCCATGTTGCTCATATTATGGTTGCATCTCTTTGGACCAATAAGAAATGATAAATATAAAGGTATGTTTATCTGATAGGAAGAAATATTAAACTGTAGAGTGTCTCTGCAATGAAAATAACTGGTATGTATTTTCTATCTCAAAACAATTACAGTTTGGTTGAGAATGAGTTAAGATACATAAAATCTAGCAATTCTTGAATTGTTCTAGAATCAAGTTTTTAATACTTGACAGTCCTTGGATCTCAGGGTAGAAAGAAATATATTCTTCTCTTCTAGAGATCTCAATAATATTTTTATTTAAAATATTGAGAGTGACCAAGGTATTACACTCTTGTCGAGGTACTTTGCTTTGAGATAGTGAGAAGTGACATATTGCAAAGCTGGTTGCCATCCTTTCTTGTAGTTATGTATGACTTACTTGTATTTCCAATTTTTGATTATATTCCCCGTTTCTGTGATGTTTTAAAAGGAAAAGAAAATCCGTTAATAACTTCCCATTCATATTAAACTTGAAAAGGCTGCCAAATAGAAATTTGGTGATAAATGAGATTTCTTCGGCTGTTTTAACCTAACTATAGTATGTCTTTTAGCCCCGCTTTGACTAGGGCTGTGATTTAGTGTGAACCCCCACAGATCTGATATTTACATGTTAGACAAACAGTATTATGGAAGGACAACCTTTCCCTTTAACGAACACAGCTCCAGTACATCATGGAATTAGAAATATTTATTCAGAATATAAGAATGTTTGTAAAATATTATAAATGTCTCTGTATAAATAAATGGAGATTTTAAAAAACAATTATATATCAAAGAACACAAAGTAGCTATTTTACAGCTGCTAATACAATGAAAGGCATCTAGAAACATTTAAAGCATACAAATGAATAAACCTAAAAATTACAAGGTATAGTACAGGGCTAAGTATCAACTGTCAAATGAGACTTTTAGTACAAACAGTAGAACAATACTGACAAACTTAGTCACATGTGCTTTAATAACTGATAGTACATTCAAGCAGGTTTTTCTAATAGTTCAAGTGGTTTAAAAGTAGCACATTTTCAAATAGGAAACAAATCTCATGCAAAGTAAGTAAGTCTTGACAATGTCTAAGAACTTATCAGAAGTAGTAAAGAAAGGAACATGTTTCATTATCAAAGCAGATTATTAGGGTCCCTTTTTTCACTGGGCAGTCCTAACGTGAACACTATAAGTGAGTACCAGGAGTTCTACAAACAGAACATTTTCCACATGGATTTAATTTGCAGAAAGTGCAAAAGTGAATGTAGACCAGGAACAACTACGCTTGTCATCAGTATGAAAATGGGGGGATTTTGTATATAGCTTGTTCTATTCTGCTGAGCTGATATTTCAGATGATTAGTGGATCAGTGATTTTGTATCTACCTTGACTATGGGAAAATCAAGTTTGTCAAGGATAGGGTTATCCAATAGTGTTTGTTGTTACTGGAACAGAATGATTTCTTGTCAAGGTCACATGCAAAATCTTAACTAAAAATGTAATTGTGTATATGTGAAACTAGCTTCCTTTACACAGAATTTAGCAAAACAGCTGCTATTCAAACTTGTACCCTTTTCCACTTTTTATATTTTAACAGCCACTTAGTGATAATTCTAATTCCAGTTATATGCTTTAGGCTAACTTTTTGTATCTGTTAGTAACTACAAATGTAGTCAGGCAGAAAGTAACTTTAAGTGTGTGAAGAAGGAGGAACTGCAGAAGGTCGCAGGTTCAGGGCTAACTTCAACCTGGCCTGTAGACACACAAAGTTTCAATGATCTAGAATGGGATTTGGATAAACTTTAGTGAGAACTGGGAGTGCAGCAAAGTCATAATTTTTGTTTTGTAACAAGTTTTGTCTCGCAAAATATTGCCCAGCTTCTGAGCACTAGTAAGTTTGGAAGCCTCAGTGAAAGGTGGCGATTGTATTATTTCTTGACAAATAAGAAATAAGACATTCTGTGGATAAGTAGAAAAATAATTACATGATTTTTTAGTATCACCTACTATAGAAAAAACAAAAATGTTATGTCCGCACCACCCCAAATAAAAACATGCCAACACAATGATTATCCCCTAATTAAATTCAATGCAAAACTTAATCATCAGAGGCCTTGCTCCCCTTTTGGCCTCTAGAAACTATAGCTCTGTTTGCTGCATCGAGAAATAGATGCAGCTATAAAGTTAGTGAACATGATGAAATTTTCACTTTAAATAGTTTCATGGATGAGCCATACTCCTAGTTATGCATTTTGCATGTGACTCTGAGGCTCCTGCAAAGTACTGCTCAGAGGAAAACTCAGAAGGGTATGCACCTCAAAGGAGAATTAAGCAATTAGTTTAACTGGTACTTAATTTTTTATTGACATAATATTTCCAGTTTCAAGCACTGGATATTAACTTCAGAAACCTGACATGCCAGCAGATGAGAGTGAGTATGAAACAGTTAATTACCTGCATTGGCAATGCTGAGACACCTCATAATACCTCTGGGGCTCTAGGGCATGATGAGTGCCAGCTGTCTGATGACATAGATATTTAATCATGAATAATTTTTGGTGAAAGTCTCAAAGAGGAATCTTACCACTTACAGGTGTGTGGCATGGCAGTTTTGGTAGCTGGAGCACTTGGGGCTTGGCAGAATCAGATATAGTTGGTAGGCCCACATAAACGTTGATGGGTACTACAGATGGAATTCTCTTATCTGATTTTTGCTTCCATTCAGCAGTGGGCAGGAATTACACTCCAAGAAAACTATGAAATGGGTCTTTTCCCATACCCATTGCTCTAAGGGACAAAGACTGAACTCTGAACAGAGAAGGTAACTGCCTAAAAGGGTAAGAAACCACTGAGAGAAAACAGTTTAAATAAAAAATACGAAGATCTAAAGTTTTTTTTAAAAAGCTCATACAAGTTAGAATTAAGAACATTGTTTTACCCCTGATGGAGATGTTAATATAAACCAGCTTCTATTTAGGAAGAATAATTCAGGTTATAAAAAAGGAAAATTACCCAGGCACCTGCAATCATTTAATGATCAATTCAGTTTTAGTAGGCCCACAATTAGCATAACCAAGTGCCTGTTGGTTCACCTTCAAAAAGGAGTATTTGAAAAAATACAAGGGAAAGGAAATCAACTATTTAATGATAGCTTTTTTATTCTATACATTTATAAAAGTAACAGTTTTACTGGGGAATAGTTTCACCTACTCAGCACATATTTTAAAAGTATTATATTGAAGTATAAACTCAGAATGAGGCCAGGTAGTTTCAGTAATACAGGGGCTCTTAATGGAAGAGCTGAGACCTGGTCTGGAGGGGTTACATGACCTAACACTAAAGGGGTGGGTTCTCTGGTAGATGGGCCAGCAGACAGGACTTTATTCCTGTGTTAGAAAGCCATGAATGCATGCCCAGTTTGCTTCCCCTAGGCAAGCTGGAAAAATGGAGAAAACTGATTTTTGGACATACTTTTCAGCCAAAACATTTTCCTTGTGACAACATGAAATTTTACCCAGAGTAGAAATTGATTTTTAAAAATCAGAGGAACCAGCAGGCGCTTTCTTAGTGACCTAAGCACCCACAAGCAGGTTTCTTCCAGACTGATACCAGTTGACTTTTTTTCAAGATTGGGCAGTCTCACTGCTTACCTGAGAAAGTTGGTTGCTTTTGGGATAAAACTCTGCCCTTCAAGTGGCTAGAGTGTCCTTGTCCATTGTGCAGAAGGCTGAGGACCTTGATTCATGCTCTCTGAAAACAGACATTGAGCTTGGGGATGCAAAGCAAAACTGTGGCATTGGGATGGGCCTTAGGTACTACAGAAAGAAAGTGAAAGGGTGAAGGTTACAGTAGGAAAGGAATGATGAATTTAAGATGGAAGCCCTGCCTGAAAGAATTCAGGTACCTTGGTCCTGCCCTGTCACCATTTTGCTTGAGATTTAACCTGTTTAAGAACCATATGCTAATTATCACCAAGTCTCAGGGGAAGAAAAGGAGGCCTCAAGGACCATTTCCTCACCCCTGCCCTTCATAGCCATGGGAGCAGAGTCGAACTGGCAGGTCAGTAGCAATCTCTAAAATGGGTGGGATCAGCCTGCGAAACTTACCTGCTCAGGATCCTGGCTCTTTCCTTTACAGCAGCGATTCTCAACCTGTGGGTCGTGACCCCTTTGGGGGTCGAACGACCCTTTCACAGGGGTCGCCTAAGACCATCAGAAAACATATAATTACATATTGTTTTTGTGATTAATCACTATGCTTTAATTATGTTCAATTTGTAACAATGAAATTGGGGGTCACCACAACATGAGGAACTGTATTAAAGGGTCGCGGCATTAGGAAGGTTGAGAACCTCTGCTTTACAGAAATTAGAGGCAGGTCCAGAGCTACATATAATTTGTGGATGAGCTTTGATTCATGCAAATAGCAATTATGTAGTGCCCTGGGGTGGGTGGAAAGTACTAAAAATGCTCCTCTGCTGTGAAAAAAATTAGGTAAAATTTTAGTTCTAATACACGTATCAACAGGATTCTGTCAGCACTAAGCCTCGGCTATTAATAAGGCTTCACTTGGTAGGGGCAATAACAAAGTCAGAAGAGAGCTCCCTACCTCCACGATGAGAGCTGAAGGCGATTTCAATCTTCCGTACAGAATTGTTCAGGCACAGGCCTGCGCCTGCTCTACCTATAACTTCTTATCTGGGACTGGAACACCTATCTGCCATTTTCCTGTAATCTGCCTCCCAGAGCATCTCTGAGTGATAGCCTGTATCTTAGAGTTGACACGTGGCACTTGAAAATCAAAGCCGCCTTGTAGTAAGCAAATCTAGATATGTAGGCCCTTCCCACTCCCCTGTGTGTGTCAGTTTTTCCCTGGAGAATGAAAGAGGAGAAATTGGGGGATGCCAGAGGTAGGGTTACTGTCTGCCAAACAGAAGGAAAGAGTGGAAAACCCAATAAGACAAATACCTGGGACACCACTGACACAGGAAAGGTGGGAGCATGACAAAGCCAGTGCTGGAGGCAGCAGCAAGGCCTGCTGAGCATGGCACACAGAGTAGGTATTCACATGCGGTCCATGGGCCGGTAGTGGAGGAGTAGGATCCTCGGGATGCTCACCTACAGGGCTGAGTTCACGGCGCTCCACTGTTCAAGTGCTGACCTACCTGCCAACTGTCCTTAATTTTCCCAACAGGTACTCTGTCACCTGGAGCCCTTCTCTCTGGTGACCTGCTATAGTTTAGCTTCCACCGGTAGGACTTTGGTGCCCGAGTGCCAATTAAAGTGAAGTTTCATTGGTGTGTGGCCTGGAGTTTTCCTCCTCCAGCAGAGCTATTCTTTGCTTGAGCATCCTTACTTGGGTCTCATGTCTCTCCACCATGGCCATCATCTGAGACTCCAGCTTCTTGAGTTTGTTTTGATGCTTCTTCTTTGCTTTCTCATAGGCAGCCACCAGGTTGCTATGTGGGGACAGAAGGGAATGAGATTGAAGACTCACCTGAGATAGCACTGAGACACACACACACACTATCCTGTCCCCTGGCTAGCCAGGTCCAGTCAGCACTGCTCCGAAGAAAAGGTCACTCAGCCTCTCAGTAAGAATCTGAAGTCAAGTGGTTAGTATGTCAACGCTCATGGCCATCATCTCTTGGCTTAATCATGACTCATTCAGCTCAACTGCTAGAGGCTTGTCAGTAACAAATTAGCAGAGATTTAAACCAACAATCCACACTAGCCACATCCAAAGTAAGTAGAAAGGGAGCTTGAAGTCCAGAAGTCTGTCATTTAAATACAAATACTGTGTCTGTCTCTTGTTCATGGCTGCCTGCAACAGACGGTCAAGTGTACAATACAGGAAAGAGTGCCTCACGCACTGTAGACCAAGAACCTCACCTGGGATGAGGGCAGAGTGGCTAGACAACTTCCTGTTATTCTGTGGACTGGTGCGATTCAGAGCACTCGGGCCAGAAGCTAATGACAGCCAGGCAGAGTAATACAGGCCTCTGGTCCTCCCTGGGAGCCCATGAAGAGAGGGCAGGTTGAGCCCAGGGCTAGGTAAGTCCCGGTGCCCTCTGTGTCCAAAGCAGCACCCCATGTACATTCAGATTCTTTATGTGTGGCCTGAAGACTAATCCCAAAATTTCCTGAGAGCCGTTTTTTTGGGGGGTGGGGGGGGGGGGTTGTGAGGTCCTATAGTTTCTACCTACATTCTGTGAAGCTGATTTTCTTGATCTATTTCAAAACAATATGTTGCCAAGAGAAGCAGTTGTGAGGTTCTAGCTGTCTTCTATTAAACCAGATAGTACCACTCTATTTTTTGTAAAATAAGTTATTTTTTAAATAAAGGTCATGTGTGTTACAGGTTAATAATGTATTTTTTTTAAGTAAATGAATTAATAAAAACTTAAAAAATTTTGTGTTTTAGTTTCTAAAATGAGAAATGTCATTAGATAAATAATTATAAGGACAAAGCTCTTTGAAGTCCTCAGTTTTTTATGAGTATAAAGGGGTCCTGAGCCCAAAAAGTTTGAGACTGCTGTCTCAGAGCAACGCTTCCTAAAGTGTTCCCACTGGGTAGTAAATAAAAGGTCTGGCGCCAATTTTGTTTGGAAAACATTGGCATAAACACAAATAGGTTTTTAAAAAATTGCATGCCTTCTTAGAACTTTCCTGTCTGGAGTAAGAGGGGACAGACCACACACTTTCTGTGCTCATTTCCCAAACACTCTTTTCTCAGGTTTCTGTGGGCAGTGGTACACTGTGCCGTAGGGAAGACCAGGCTCTAAGAAGGGCAGGCAAGGACTTGCCATTCTCAAGTGTGGCTCCCAGTAATTACAGAAACATCCTCCCTGGTGTGAGTTCACAAGCAAGGGGGTTTACCTGTTGGCTCTCTTCAGGTCATTCACGAACTCCGCTGATTGCTGGTGGCGGATTTCACTGCTCTTGGTGAGTCTTTCCAAGGCACTCACCAACTCTTGAACTCTGGACTTTAATTTCTTTTCTCTGTCAAGGAGAGAGCATGCCAAGAGTAACTTGAGATGATGATGGAGGTGGCTACTACCCTGGAAGTGTTTAGCCTGCCAAGTCAAGAGGTGGTACGAAAAGGAAGATAGTACTAGAGGGTGGAAGAGTTCCCTTTCCCCTCAGTGCAGCCAGAACACCTCACTGTACTCCTGAAGGCCGGTTTGAGCCTGCTTCCTTTAACGATAAGGCCCTTCCAGATGGAGAAACAGCTAATCTAGAAGTTCCCTGTCTCAGTCTCCACACCCTTCTTTTCCAAGTGTCCTAAGCATATCCTGAACCTTTCAGGTTCAAGAACAGAAACCTCTGCTCTGGGCAGCCTGCCATGGACAAATCCCGACTCATTGAAATCAACATGATCCTACCTTGCAAAACAAAAAGGTGGAGAATTAATATTACTCTCATTTCAAAGGTCCTTGTTTCCCTTGAAAGTATTTAGATTATATTTGCACTTTCATTTGACTCCCCCGTCTCCTAAGTTAACTGACTTAACCTAAGTTAACTGCCTCTATCACTCAGTGTCATTGCATGGTGTCACGCGTCACACCATACCATGACTTGGTTTATGTATTTGAGCTCCGCAGGCTCTGGGGTTGCAAGGATCTTACTTGTTTTGGTTCCCCATGTATCCCCAGTGGTGAGTACCATGGGGGGTGGGGGGGGTGGGAAGGTAGGGGGAGATGGGCAGCTTCTCAGTGACAATGGTTAAAACCCCTTCAGAACAACTCACTGAAGGTATTCGTTCCCTGGAGCAAACTAAGAAACCAGAATTTATGGAAGAAAGATCACTGTGAGTGTGAGGAACGTGAATTAGCATGATCATTTTGGAAGGCAACTTGGCAGTATCTAACAGAATGAAAAATGAACACATCCCTTGGCTAAGCAACTTGATTTCTAGGAATTTTCCTTAACAGAGGTAGTATAGGTGCTGAAAGACACGAGATCATAGTTGCATTCACTTAAGCATCCTATATGATAAAAGCCTAATATGCTAAGTGTCCGGTCGGCCGTTCAACCAATCAAAGCATGATATGCTAAGGCTGTCCAGCGGCTCACTATGACGTGCACTGACCAGGGGGCAGATGCTCTGACTGGTAGGTGAGCTTGCTACTGGGGTCCTGCTGATTGGGACTGAGCCCTCCCACGGTCCCTCCCTGGCTGGCCAACCTCCCCCGTCTCTCCCTGGCCCTGATCGTGCACCGGTGGGGTCCCTTGGCCTGGCCTGTACCCTCTCGCAATCTGGGACCCCTCAAGGGATGTTGGTGAGCCGATTTCGGCCCCATCCCACAGGCCAGGCCAAGGGACCCCCACTGGTGCACGAATTCATGCACGGGGCCTCTAGTTGGCTATAATAGCTTTTGGGGGGAGGGGGGACCCGCACCCAGGTTAGGGTATGTCTGTACCACTCTGCAACCTAAAGTGCAGATCGAAACGCATTAGCATGGTGTCTGATAAATTGTCAAGTAAAAAGGAAGAGTTCTATTGGATGCCATTTTGCAAAAACACTAAAAATATGATGTACTAATAATAGATCAGAAGGCTAAACAACACTCAGCAAAGGTTAATGCACAGAAGGGGGATGACAGAAGGCTTTCATTGTCCACTCACTTTTGCATTGCTTGAAATTTTTATAAGTCAGGCTTTTGTCAAGTATGTGAGCTCTATGCTTTCTGTAGGAGGGGCAGGGAGGTTACTTGGGGGGGAGGACCCAGGAGATGGTTCAGTGGTGCTCTAATCTTATGTTTCTGCCTCCAGCTACTATCAGTGCCAGTCAAGCTTCCCAAACAGTTAATAGAGGAATTGCTACACAAAACCCCTGGCCTGCTTTGTGAGTGAGGTTGAAGGGGAAAGATCTTTCAAAGTGAAGCCAGGCCACCGGCCCCTCATCATTCTCCAGGGAGGCCTCCCTCCCACCAAGGTCCCCCAGAGCCTTACAGCAAAGTGGGTCCCACCTGCTGGGGAAGGCGGGTTTCTCTGGGGCCCTTGCAGCTACCAGGAAATTGGGTTGCAATTCCTACAGGAATCTGAGAGTGGCACTGTTTCCTACCAGAAGGGTGACCGCTGTCTAGGGAGGATGTCTCCCTCCCTCCCTCCTTCCTTCCCTAACCATTCTCCTTAGCCTTCCCGCAGGGCTGAGGAAGGTTAGAAGAACATGAAAGATCTTCCCCCTTCCCTCTGGCTAAAGTAATTAAAATAATTTTAAAAAACAGGGAAGGGTTATTTCTCCTGCATTTTGTTACTGTTTTGATTCCTTTTCATTCTAAAGTTAATAGTGCAAATGGAACAAAATTATGACAAGAATTAAAAATGTCCCCACAAACTCAATAAATTCACAAGAAAATCTGCTCAGAGCAATACCATTATTCTCTACCCCTACTCCTTCATCTTCATCCCCCCACTCCTGCCTTGGTGACATCCATATCCCTGCCCTACCCTGCACACAGGGAGAATATGGGACCCCCAGCTCCCCAACAAGGCCGCTGAGACACCAGAACCCAGGGAGGCCCAAGAGGCCCTCACAGACGCTGCCCAACCCCAGGTAGGGTGGTGGAGGGGAGCCACTGCCGGAAGCTGAGAACTGCCTCTATAAGAACTCCTAGGCCTCAGTGATGGGAGGGAACTGCTATGAACTACAGGACAGAATTAGGATGCCAGTTAGCTATAATAAAGCGTAATAAGCAAATTACCGAACGACCGAACAGCAGAAGGATGGTCCGGACAACCTTCCAGACAACCACACTATGACACGCACTGGCGTCAGGCCAGCCAAGGCGGGTGTGATGCGATTGGTCGGGGGCCCTGCCATCGCCCCACGATTGCCCTGCAGAGGGAGGCCCAGGCTAGCCAAGTGATCGCACCCCATGCCTGTTGGGAGGCGACTGGGGAGGTGGGGGGGGGGGGAGCACCGCACAGATGGCAAGCAGTCGCAGTGTCGGGGGCGGGGCCCGCTGCGGGGGTGGGGTGGGGGGGGCGCTGAAGGAAAGCCCCAATAGGCCCTGATCACCAGCCAGGCCTAGAGACCCTATCAGAGAGGTCCCAGATGGCTCGAGGGCACAGGCCAGGCTGAGGCCTCCCCCCCAACCCCCCATGCATGAATTTTGTGCACGGAGCCTCTAAAGATATAAAGGCAGGTTGACCCTCATGTTGAAGCCTCAAATGCGGGCTACTTAATCTGTTTTCCTTGGAGTGAGGCAGGAGCCTGCAGTCAAAGTCCTGTCCCCATTGTTGCTCATTTGGACTGAAACACTAAACTACTGAGATGGAATAGCTCTAGACCCACAGTACGGGTGGGCATTTGAGCACTAGAAATGTGGTGGGTCCCAAATGGATGTGCTGAAAGTACAAAATCCACACCGGGATTTGAAGATTTAATACGGGGGGGGGGGGGGGGACTAAAATATTGCAGTAATTTAAAAAATACTGATTATATGTTGAAATGGTGATATTTTGGATATATTGGGCTGTTACTGAAGTTAATGTCACCATTTTCTTGCAGTTCTAAGTGTGGCCACTGGAAAACTTACAATGACACACGTGGCTAGGAGTGATTTACTAGCTCCAGAGCACTGTTTACAGTCACAGTACTGGGCGCGTCCCTGGATTCCAATGCAGTAGGTTTGGGCTGAGGTTTAGGAATTGCAGTTTAAGAAGTGCCCTTGATGATTCTTATTATCAGGCAAGTTTGGGAAACTGGATGGGTCTGTGGATGAGCTGCATGTGGTCTATGGGCATGATTACGCGCACAGGCACACGTTCTACAGTATGAAGTACAGCCTTCCTCGGATTCTCAAAGGACAACCCGGGTAGGAGCCAGAAGCCTGCTAGTCCTACGTCGCCTTGGAACCTCAACCATTCATGTCCAGTTCTGTCCGGTTTCTAGTTCAAATCTGCTTGGCCTTCAGCTAAGGAAGAATCTGTTGAGTTTGTCCAGATAAGGTACTTCCAGAAGGCTCCACAAAGATGAGAAAGTAAAAATTAAACACATGCTCCATCTGCTCCCTCGATAGTAACACATTCATAAACCGTTTTCTCGAATGCCCAGAACTGTGTGATCCCATCCTCACCTCCCTGCTTCTTTACTCCCAGTAGTGCAAGCATGCAAGATACACGCCTGTATCACTAAGTACAAAGACAGTCCTGGACCACACTGACCAGGCACACCCACGTCACTAGCACGCACATGGATTTCAGGTACAGGTGATCCCGCTCCACCAAAAATGAAGGTTATTTCTGGTCACAAAAGGTCCTATGAATCTTACTCTAACCACACAGACAGGGAGGTGCTTTTCTTTCTTTTTAAGTGAAACACGATTTTAGGCAGGGGATGTGAGGCAGACTCCTGGTGGGAGTCTGCACGTGATGAGAAAAACCAGGTGACTTGCCAGTAAAGTGAGCTGGGCAGGACACCGGGCCACACAGACCTCTGCGGCCGGCCATGCTGGTCACTGTGCCTGGGGAGCCTGGGGCGGAGCTCTCCGAGCAATCAGGGAGGAGGTGGCACTCTCCCTGAAATAAAAGGCCAGCTGCACTCCTTTAATCACAAAGTCCCAATGAGCAGCTGGGGGAGTCACCAGGGCCAGAGCCCGGGCTTGATGAGGTAGTGAGTGGCTCTGCAGCCACCAGGAACCTCTCAGAGTTGCTGTAATCAGACCAGACCGCAGGGAGTCACAGCCATGCAGCCACAAGGCCTGGAATTTCTTAGCAATCGCTCATTACACGGAATTAGTCACTGAGAGGATTGTCTGCATGTGCAGTTCCTCTTCCTCACCTTCCTTGTACGTGTTAACCCTGCCTGGCTCTGTCTCCACTGAAACTGCTCATGAGGTGACCAACGATCTCGGTGCTGCCACATCCAAAGTTTCCACTGTCCTGAACTCCCCGTCGGGCCGTCTCCTCTCCCCGAGCATGGTTTTCCTTTGGAGTGCCTGGGTTTCCTGTGTCACTGCTGTTCCCCAGGCTCCTGCACTGACTCCTGGCTCTCTGCTCCAACCCTAAATACTCAGCGTATGGAAGACCTGGGCTTGGACCATATTTTGTAGCTTACTGTTTCTTCTCCCCATTCCCATTTATTTTTCTAAAAACTCTTAAATCTTTATCTCTGGCCTCTCCTTGGGCCTCTGGACTTGTCTATTTGACATCTCTGCTTCACAGGCATCTTCAATTTAACACGTCTAAGGTGGGATTCTGAGATGCTCTCCCAAATCACTCTTCCTCCCTTGTTAGCAAATGGCAACACCATTCGCCCACTTGCTACACCGGTTGAGTCAGCCGTTGCTCCTCCCTTGCCCTGGATCTCCTCATCCGTTCAATAGCAAACCCCACTTACCAAAACTCCACTTATGCCACAGCCACCCAGGGGCCATCATTTCTCCCCCGAGTGACCACAGAGCCTCCTAATAGTTTCTCACTGCCCCTTTGCACACTAGTCTGGTTTTCACTGAGCACCCAGAAGAACTTTTTAATAAGATGACTGCCCGTCAGTGTCTTCTGCCGGCAGCTGGAATGAAGTCTGTGGTCTTACTTTGACCTATAAGGCCCTACTTGTCCTGCCTCCTGCCTACCCAGGTTTTGGCACCCTCTCCCCCTTGCACGCAGGAATGCCATCAATTCTTAACACACTGAGCGCTTTCCCTCTGCGTGGAATGTATTTCCTCCATTCAGCTACTTTTCTTCCTCATCTCAGCTTAAAGGTCATCTCCTCCGAGAGGCCCACCCACCTAAGCAAATGTCTCAGAGTTGTAACATCATAGCACCTTGTCATTTCCTCCAAATTATTCATTGTAATCTATTATTTAATATTTTGGAAAAATGTCAAGAGGAAGATACAAATAAGTGGAATCATATAACATGCTCAAACACGGCATGATACATCTTGAATCTGGATGCCCGGGCCCACAGATTCCTTTTTTAAGGGAGAAATGTTTCTGAAAATGCTGGGAAGTTTCCCTCAACTGACTTCAACCACTAGCTCAGTGGTTTAATTCCTTCAAAGAAGGTGTTAGTTTCCACTTGATTTTTAACAATAAAAACATCCCCAAGCCTTAGCCCTCAGATGTCTGCATTATATAAACTCATGAAACGATTATTCCCATTTTTGAGCTCTATTTAACCATACAATCACGTGACTGCTCTTTTTCCTGTGGCCCTGTGGGTTCTGTCCTGGCTCCATCTACCTGGGTCCTGATGAGAAGAAGTCCATGCTAACCAACGTAAGGCTGGTTATTGGAAACCCACTGTGCCGACCGAGCACATGGGATCTCTGCATGGAGTCAGCAGAACCTGCATCCTCCTGTGCCCGCAAACGCCTCTGAGGTTTGGAAAATTTAAGAAATGAAGGGGCTTAGCGGACGGACACCATATGCACAGGCCCCCAGTGGGAAGAGGCAGTGGGTCTGCCCCCATGCTGCTGGCACAGGAAGCTGTCGAATCGCTGAGAGTTCTCCCGGTATGCTTCTCTCCCCACTTCAACCCAAGCAGTTACAATCGAACCACATGGCCAGAGGCACTGGCAGCGTAAAACCAGGGCGAGTGTAAGTTGGAAGGAAAGACGAAAGGCACAGTGAGTCGGGGGTAATGAAGTTCCCATGAGGCAGCCTTCCTGCCGTCCACTGTCGGCCTGGAGGCCACGCTGTAAACTAAGCTGCCCGGCTGGGTCAGGACCGCAGGCTGTGCCCTTAGCCTGCCTTCCCTCTCATCCCAAACCCCAGAAAGGATGGGAAATGTGTTTTTAAAAAATCCCTGAACATGTTAGAAAGGAGTGTTCTTGCTATACCAGAGATGACGAGCAATCATAGAAACGGCAAGGAAGACGTTCATTCTTCTCGAAAAAGGAAACCACAGCACAGACTGCAAGGGAAGGCGGGGCCCCGCGGGCTCTAGCCTCAGGTGCTGGCAGTGGGCCGGGAGGGGCCGGGGTCAGAGATGCCGCCTAAGGAGCTGCTAGGGGCCCCGAGAACGTGAGCTGGTGAACCAACCCCAAGAGAGAGTCACCAAACTCAACTCTAAGGAGAATGTGATCTGAGGAAACTGTCAATACAGCAGGCAAAGTAGCCTTTTAGAATCCGCATAATAACTCTCCTCAGGAGGACAGCACAGCACTAGAGAGATGACAGAGATCATCACCAAAATGCCCAGAGCTGAACTAACAGGGCCGCTGGCGGGAAGGAGCGGCTCTGCGGAGGCAGCATTCCCACAGAAGCTGCAAACAGGGCCAAGATGCCCGTTTCCATCGTCGCCACTGAACACCGTCCCGAAGGTTCCAGCCAAGGCAACAACACAACAAAGAAGCAGTGAAAGGGACATTCTCCATTTGCAGGTGACACCTATACCCTCGCCCGTCACTCCCCCTCTGAAAGGTCTGGTGCCCACATGGCTCTCCACGTCTCACCAGCAAGGACCGGACAGAGGGAGGACCCATCACTAAAGAGACGACAGGTTTCATTACCAAAAGGAAACTCAACTTGCGAGCCAAACCCCATGGTGATACAGCTGAAGCTCTGTCTTCCTGATCCCGGATGCTGGCCTGAGCAGCAAGAGAAGGAGTAAAGTTTCGCTCCCAGAATCAGTGGTTGTTGGGGTCCTGGGAAGGGTGCTTACCGACGGATGGCACTGGTGAACTCTGCAGCCAGCTCACTGTCGCTGTATGTGGTCCTGAGTTCGGCCAGTGAGAGAGCTGGGGAGGCAGCGTCAGCACACTCCTGAGAACAGCAAGCACATGCCTGTTAGACCTGGAGCCAATGGGAAGTGACAATTCTGCCCTAGGTGGCCGTGACCTCCGACCTCCGACCTCCGCAGGCTGGCCGTGGGTGCCGACCACTCCCTGTGGGCTCGGAGCGCTCCCTGGGAGCCAGGCATTGGTCTAAGTAGCCACACACATATCCTCTCACTTAATCATCATGGTGATACTCTGAGGTAGGTGCTATCATGATCCCCATGCTACCCAGGAGGAAACGAAGGCCGAGGTCACACTGCCCCAAGTCTCCAGCCAAGACCGGGAGAAATGAGGATCCCAACCCAGGTCGGGGGCTGCCAATCAAGGCTCTTCACCACTGAGCCAGCCTCTTGTACTCATGGAGACAAGTGGGGAACAGCAGGTGAGAATCCTCCCCCAGCCCCACTTCTCCTGGGGAGAGAACCAGTCTTCTCCACCGTTAGGAGCTTTAGCGAGGTCAGTGTAATCCCTAGGAAACCCAGAAAGGAGGAGGAAAGCAGGAGTGCACCCTCCCATGTGACAGATCTGACCGGGACACTGGCATCTCCAAACCAAATGAACTCCCACATCCTACAGTCACACTATTCCTCTAACAGCATCACACCCGTCCGCGGGCTCTAACAGAGCCGCAGCCACGCTGCACAGGACAGTGGCCTGGGGAGGGTGCTCATCTGATGGTTTGCTCAACAGACCTTTACTGAGCACCTACAGCACCACAGGCTGGAGAAGAAAACACCTGTGATCGCTGTAGGTGTTCGTTTACCTGATGTAAACAGAGTTACATGGTGCTGGGATGAGAGCTGCACAGAAGTGCGAATTTGGTGCTGGAAATCCAGATGACAGGAGGGCTCTGTGTCTCCCTCAGCCCTTGGATATAGAAACGCCACCACGCCCAGGGGGTCCCCTCCCTCTACCTGGCCCTCCACCTGCACGGCTCTCCCTCCCTCTCGCAGTCCTGCAGACCCAGTCCCCCTCCACCTCCACCCCAGGCCATGGGCGCTGGGAGACTGCGGCAGCCTCCCTTTTTGTATGTCAACTCCCATTGATGTGAACATTTCCTAAGACTCCTAAAGACAGGGACAGCTTTGTCTCACCCCATGCCTCTCCCGGAGCATGCGCGGTAGTATCTGTTGCAGAGAGACAAGAAGTGCAAAGACCTAACGCCCTAACTTGGGTGAGACTTGGTTCCAGCTTGTTGTCTGGGGGAAGTCTTTCAACAGGGACCCTATCTACAGAGCAAGAGTGGATGTCCTGGGCCCAAATCTGTCTTGCCACCTGTTTTTATAAGGCCCACAGCTTAAGAATTGTTTTAAAATCATGTCAAAAGATTGAGAAAATATTTTGTGATGTGTAGAATTCGTACGAAATTCACATTTCAGAGTCCGTAAATGAAGTGTTAGTAGGACCCCGCCACACCATTTGATGCCCTTAGTCTCTGCCTTCGCACTGCAATTCTTCAGTGGCCATGATAAGGAGGTGCAGCTGAGTCCGTAGGGCTCGAACACTGAAGGATTGACTGACTCCTTACAGTTCTCCAGCCCTGGCTCTGGACAGTCTGCTTCATCTACCAACAAGTAAGGAAAATGAATAGCCCAGAAGGGAGATTTTATTGAAACTGTAAATGGTTCCAATATTTGAAGGACAAGAGAATCAGCTTACTCTAGCTTCATTACCTGAACAACATACTTTTATATGCTCCTTAACGTTAAAAAAAAATCATCCGGCCTTTTCCATCAAAGAGATTTCTGTACTTTGAAGCCATTCCACAAAAACAGTGCTTCCCTCAGTCAAAATAAATACCAGGATGGAGGGGAAAAGGCTCTGTGGGCTTCTGGCAGAGCCCCCGAGAGCCGTTCCCACCACACCCTGAGAGCTCACACACTGGGGCTCTGTCTCTTGGGCTCTGTCCCCAGGTGACTGCTAATAAACAGGGTTGCAGAGAGTTTCACGGGGTAGGCATGGAACAGGAAACCAGCTCCCCGAGCCGGGACTACTCTATGAAACAGCACTGCGCAGGCCCTGCCCACGGGGGCAGAAGCTGCACGGTGCACTGGCAAGCCAGGTGACCTTCCCAAAGCCCACGCTGTGTCACCCCGGGGCAAACCCTCCAGCGATTCCTCACTGTCCTGGGAGAGCACAGCGGCTGGGTCTGCAGCCAACGTGTCCATCCCTCTTCCCTCCAGGCACTCCATCGCCTGGAGTGGACTTGCTTTCCCCCCCAACCCTCTTCATCCCACTCTCCACAGGGTCTCAGCTCAGGAGACTGGTCCCGAACCCCCAAACCCGATTCCGCGTCTGGGCTGCAGCCTCCCAGCACATGTGGGAGCGATCCTCCCACTGGGACATTCTGTCACTGTGCTAGGATCCTGTTTGCTCCACAGTGTCCCCACTGGAGTATACACCCAGAACTGCCCCCAGCGCCTGGCCAGGACCAAGTCACAATTCCGCGGGAGCCACGTTACGGGCGCCCTGGCTCCTGAGGAGGGAGAGGAGAGCAGGGTGCAGCTGTGGCGCGTTGGGCAGCAGGCTCCAAAGTCTTAGCTGTTTAGGGGTGACAGTTCATGGCCACGTGGCATCAGCAAGTGGCTTCTGTCCCAGGGGCACGACCGCTCCCCCCACAACATGCGGGCTGTGAGAAGCCGCCGCTCCTTAGACCAGCAGTCCCATGTGCCTTGAAACAAACCGAGGGCAGGAGGAGCCAGCATTTGCTAGCTAACTAGAAGGGCCTGCAGGTCCTACACCAGTAAGGAGAGTGAGGCCCAGGGCCCTGCCCACATGGCAGTGAGTGGTGGGAAGGGGGCAGGAAGTGAGGCCCGCGCCCTGGGGTCCCGAGCCCCCTGGCCCTACCTTGCCAGGCTTGTCTTTGCCGCCGCTGCTGGTGGAGCTGAGGGACCGCGTGCGCTGCTCCTTGTGCTCCTCCACCTCGGACTTCAGGTGCTCGATGTGCACCAGGTAGGCCTGCTCCTGGGCCTCCCGCGTGCTCAGCTTCAGCTCCAGGGCCTTCTTCTCCTTCTCCAGCAGGTAGAGCTGGGCCTTCAGCTCAGCCATCTCCTCCTACAGAGGGACACAGGGCGGGGAGGGCAGGCAAGTGAGAGGGCCTGCGGCTATAAGCATGGACCCGCGGCAGCTATTCCCTTGCACTGGGGACAAGGGCGGGAGGAGAATGACAGCTGTCCCAGGGCACGTGAAGGACTGCCCTGTGGACAATCCCGCGCTGTCCCCTATGGACCGGAATTGAGATGAGTGAACAGAAGATCCAGGCAAGCAGATTCTGGTCACCACGAGGAGAAACTTTCTAACAGCTGCCGTCCCTGCCCCCTGCCTGGGTGGGACCCAATCGTCCAGTGTGCGGAGACTAAGCGGTCAGAGAGGTTAGACAGGAGGGTCGCCCACAAAACGTAGGGTCTGCTTTGCCATTTTCCAAGGCACCAACCCACATATTTGTTCACCCCTGATGGCAACCTTGGTGCCCTGTACCTGAGTCAGACAGAAAGGGAGCGCCCCTGGCAAAGATACCGTCCCCAAATGAAAGCAACAGAAACAGAGTCCTTCATCGGTGACTTACTGATGAGTAACGTCTCAAAGTATCTTAGGGAACCCAGAGTAGAGTTTTTTGTGGAGATTAAGTGTGACTCCAAAATGGGACAGTACCGTGCTGGAACCAAGAGCCCGACAACAATAAGCACCCGTATTTGGTGAGCACGCAACACCGTTTAGATCAGCGGCTCTCAATCTGTGGGTCGCGACCCCTTTGGGGGTTGAACGACCCTTTCACAGGGGTCGCCTAAAACCATAGGAAAACACATATATAATTACATATTGTTTTTGTGATGAATCACTATGCTTTAATTATGTTCAATTTGTAACAATGAAAATACATCCTGCATATCAGATATTTACATTACGATTCATAACAGTAGCAAAATTACAGTTATGAAGTAGCAACGAAAATAATTTTATGGTTGGGGGTCACCACCACATGAGGAACTGTATTAAAGGGTTGCGGCATTAGGAAGGTTGAGAACCACTGCTTTAGATGTTCATACAAAGTAAGTCATTTAATCCTTCCAACCTCCGGTAGGTATTATGAGTCTCTCCATTTATGGATGGAACAATGAGGCACGCAGAGGGAATGCACCCACTGGGTGAACTGTGGGCCAGCGTGTGAAGCCAGGCCATCTGCTCAGAACCCAGGCTCCTAGCCACCAAGCTCTAGCCCGTGCCCACCATCACATGACCACCAGGCTTCCCAGCTGCCTCCATGACCTTACTTAAAGGGAGTCTTCCCAATGCTGAGTCACTGCCTTGACAGGGATTCGCTCCGGTCACGGACTTGAGTCACCCCAGAGTCACCCTCACCTGAGATGATAAGCCTCACGCCTGGTGCGCTGCTCTGGATACACCAGCCCCAGGGGGAAGAACCTAGCGGGCACCCATCACAGCTTATAATACTCAGGACTGGGGGCCATTAGACACGGAGAAGGCAATGTGCCCAGCGACTACCCAAGAGGAGATGCCAAACCTTTCCTGAAGATGAGACATAAAACCAGAATGAAGGGTTTTCATACACTGAGCCCTTCTAATCTTTTGCCAAAAGCACAGGATTCTGAAGGTCCTGGGAACTCTGCACACTGAGCTAACGTGGACAGTCAGATCCAGCACAAATGTGAAGGCAAGCCTGGAAGAAGGAAAGGTGGGTGCCGGCGATGGGAGAGGAAACGCCTGCAGGGAAAGGTAAGGCGGCCACTGTGCTGGCAACGGAGCTCAGCCCAGATGGAGGCCCGGGACCTGGGCTTGTAGCACCCACTCAAGGGCAGGGCAGAGCCAGGACTGAGACCCGACACGCCAGGACTCAGAGGGCGGCCTAGAATCAGAGACGAGGAAGTTTCCTTTCCAGAGATGCGGCAGGAGAACTGGCCGCTGCTCTGGCTCTGGGTGGGAGAGAAAGAGAAGCCTCGGAGGAATCAGAACCACCACTGGGCCATGCGTGGACGTGGAACAGGAATCCTAAGCCAAACATGTAACAAAAGGAACCTAACCTCTCGTGCCCTCAGGTCCCAACACATCTAAGCGCAGAACCACCAGCCAGGACACTCACCCCCCGGGGCCCGAGGACCCGCGGCAGACACGGCGTCACCGAAGATGAGCTGGTGCAAACGTTCTCCCCCAAACACAGAGAGAAAGTGGAAGTGAGTCGGGTTAAAGCAGAAGCAGCATTTGTAAGAACCAGAAATAACAAGTGAAAAATTAGAAAATAAATATTTAAAACAAAGGGATAAAGGAAGAGGAATTGTAATGAGGATAGGATATTTAAAGAAAGAGGAATGGATCTGAAAAGGAGCCGAGTGAATCACTGGAAATGAAAAGGTGTTCATGAAAGGTCATACACAAGAGGTAAAACCCCCAGGAAACTCGAGTTTCTCAGCAGCGAGTCTGGAACGAAATGGGGAAATGCACCCGTATCTTCTGCCAGAGCTGGGACGGTGAGCGAGTCCTCGCACACCCTGGGACACGCGGGGAGGGGCGCCGACTTGATGCTGGGGGCTGGGCCAGACGCTGGCAACAACTGCCCCCATCAGGGTCTGATGGGGCGCTCCTCTCCAAGCTTTCTATAATTTCTGCTCTTCTAGGAAATTTCCATGATGTGTCCACATTGTATTTTTTCAAGTAGCAGTGTTCTCATCGGGGTGTCATGATCTGGTTGACTAAACCACTGGCCACACAATGGCATACAATCTCCAGCCCTCCTCCCCTCCCTGGAGGTCAAGAGGCTGAAAGTGTCAACCCTCTCATCACGTGCGTGGTCTGTATGGTGACCACCTCCGTCCTGAAGCTATCGGGGGCCTTCCACGTCGCCTCATGACTTAACCAAGACCCTCCTGTCCCTCAGGAAATTCCAAGCTCCGTGCCAAGAACGGGGAAGACATCCCAGATTGAATCTTTATCGTACCAGAGCTGCCTCCTGAGAGCATGTAGCGGGTGAAGGCTGTGCCTGGCACCCCTGGCTGGAAATGAGCAATGTGCACTGCTGAAGGGTGGCCACTTAACCAACACTTCCTGGTGAGGGGCACCCGCTGTCCCGGAAAGCACCCCCTGCCCCAGATACACCGCCTCAGCCAGGATGCGCTGCCGGAGATCCACCAGGAAACACTAACTGGGCAGCCCTAGCAAACCGCGCCGGCGGGTGTTGTGATCTGAGCAGGGTCTATGTGGCACCCAAGGGACAAGGGTGTCAGGAAACGGCTCTCATCCAAGTTCTGCCCTCCGCCTTGCCCTGCTCGCTGGCCTCAGAGGCTGCTCCAGCTGCAGAGGTCTGAGGTGGCTTCTCCTGGGGAACGAGGCGGCCAGCTCACCCCTCCAGGAACACCCCTGGCCAAGGGAGCCCCTGACTGGAACTGTCCGTATCTACAAGGCGCTGGGGTTCCCCTGGGAGAGGCTTCTGAGCAGGAAAGGGCTGACTTCTCATCATCAGCTGACCTGTCTCAGGGGCCTTTCTCTCCTGCTCCCGATGACAGTGGAGTAAACGGGAACAGAGTTCTCGAACCCTCCCCCCACCCCCATACCTTCATGGCCATCAGCTCCTGCATCAGCACCGCATTCTCGAGGTCCAGCCGCTGGCTGTCTCCCCGGGGCTTGACATCGTAGCTGAGAGGGTCGATGTGGATGCTCTCCAGCTCCAGCATGGTCAGCTTGACCGCCGCCCTGTCGTTCTTGAGCTGCTGGATGTAGTCCTTCAGCCTCTGCTCGTCCTCCTTCGTGAACTCCGTGTCGCAGCTGCTGGCCGTGGAGCTGGTCGTGCTGAGAAGACAGACAAGGAGAAGCCATCACATTTCCAAGTCACCGCTACCAGGTCCTTTCTCCTCGCTCTTCTCCACACCCGGTCTCTCCAACAATATTTAGGTGGCAGTCCAGGGGGGAAAAGGCATTCTTCATGGCATAGTGAATTGATACCACCTTTTAGGAAATGAATGTGAAAAATAACAGAAATATTTATACCCTTTAGCACAACAGTGCGGGCCCTAGGAGTGAATCCTAAGGAAGTAATTCCACAAAAGCAATGAGATACACACAAAGGCGTTTCATGGAATAGAGGATTTAGTGAGTCAGTACACAGCAAAAAAGGGGGAAATTATGTAGACATTAGAGTAGTAATTACGACAATGGTGATGTTTTAAGTGAGGAAATAGGGTAAAAATCACACGTGAGTCATAAATATAGGTGTATATGTAGACAGGACTTAAAAAAGGGATATGTTAAGGCCCGTGATCGGCAAACTGAGGCTCGCGAGCCACATGTGGCTCTTTGGCCCCTTGAGGGTGGCTCTTCCTAAGCCTTAGGAGTACCCTAATTAAGTTAATAACAATGTACCTACCTATATAGTTTAAGTTTAAAAAATTTGGCTCCCAAAAGAAATTTCAATCGTTGTACCGTTGATATTTGGCTCTGTTGACTAATGAGTTTGCTGACCACTGTGTTAAGGGAACAAAGCAAGTTGAAAAACAGAATACCTATGGCATGATTCATAGATTGTGTGTATGCATACATACATGTATGTGCACACGTGTCCCTGACTGCTGACAGCAGTCCCCTCGGGGTGAGACGTAGGAGGAGCAACAGTGAAGAGCGAAGGTTTGTACCATGGAAACCATAGCGAGTGTAATATTGCCACAACAACGGAGAAAGCGGCGTGCTCCCAGGCCTCCCCAGCATCCCTCCAGAATAATGACCGAGTATAATGTCCACCACAGGGACTCAGACTGGTCCAGAGGGCCCTTGGCCACTACACTGCATGGTGACCGGGCAGGGGCTGCAGTCATGAGGCTGAGCGCGTTGGGAAAACCGAGGCTATGGCCCTCAGGAGGGTCTGGCCTTTGCCAGCAGTGGGCAGGCAGCTCCAATGGCTCAGAATGTGGCCCACTCCACCCAGCCAGGCCTTGGGTATCTGAGCCAGTGTGGACCTACCGCCCTTTCCCGGGACCTGCACTGGACCTGCCCATGCTTGCCGTGGCCCTCACAGAACTGGCTTTGGAAAGATGTCAGGAGAGCAAAGAGGCACCCCGAGCTCCCATCAAAACAGGCCACGTACGCATTGTCATCTCTGTCATTACAGATTTGGAAATAGGCTCAGAGTCATTAAATGGCTTGTCTGGTCAAAAGGCTAGAAACTGGTGGGACTGGACTCCAGCCACAGCCTTCTCATTCCACACCCATCCTCCCAAGAATCCTGTTGCGAGAAGCTGTGCCCGGAGCAAGGAGTAACATCCACAGGCTGTTGGCTGCCCTGAGCTCAGGCCCATCCTCCTCAACTTACACTAGAGCAGGTGTGACGAGGCCCCTGACTCAGCAGATGTAACGTTCCCATAACCTAGGTGTGACCCAGGGCCAGTCCACTCTCACGTGAGACACGTTATCAAGCTGGTCATGCACGAGAGGAAGAGAACATTTTAGGGCTTGGGGTTGTTTTCAAGTCAGAGAACTCTTTCCTCCTCAGACAGGGAGCTCATGAACACCACAAACAACTGGTCTACCCCGAAGGTAAGGGCATCGGCACTAGCTTGTGAGGTAATGGGACCCTCCCCAATTCTCCAGGGAGAGGCCACTGCACTCTTGGGCTGCTGTGGTGGGTGCCCGTGATTCCAAGCAGGTCTCTGACACCAGACAGACCTGAGTAAATGCACTTCCTCCACTCCCCAGCTTCATGGCCCAGAGGAAATCACAAGCTCTCTGGGCTGCGGTGAAGTGGGATCCTCATGATCCCCGTCGCCTGCTTGTGGAAAGGGACATGGGCCCTGAAGCAGGCAGAGCCAGCGAGTGCTGCCCCAGAGCACTTGTTCTGGGGGGAGAAAGGGACAGCCCCGCCCCCCCAACCCCCCCGCGCCAACACTAGACCCAGGAACTCCCACTAGGGGTGTCGGACACCTGCCAGGTTACCCAGAAAACCCGTCTGAGGGAGAGCAAGGTGGCAAGTGCTTGACCTGATTTGAGAAACTACCAAGACCCACCTGGGGACAGGAGTGAGGGTGGACAAGGAGTGAGGGTGGACAGGAGTGAGGGTGGACAGGAGCGAGGGTAGACAAGGAGCGAGGGTGGACAGGAGTGAGGGTGGACAAGAGCGAGGGTAGACAAGGAGCGAGGGTGGACAGGAGTGAGGGTGGACAAGAGCGAGGGTGGACAAGGAGTGAGGGTGGACAGGAGTGAGGGTGGACAAGAGCGAGGGTGGACAAGGAGTGAGGGTGGACAGGAGTGAGGGTGGACAAGGAGCGAGGGTGGACAGGAGCGAGGGTGGACAGGAGTGAGGGTGGACAAGGAGCGAGGGTGGCCAGAGGCTGGCAGGCTTTGGGGTGGCCTGGAACCCTCTGGGTCCTGGGGCTTGATCCCCAGCCAGGGGGGTGAGGGGGGAGAGGGTAGGGCTTTTGTTTTACCATCTCTGCTAAGGGTTTGGAGTTCAGAGAGGAAGGAAAGGAGAAAAAAACGGAAGAGCTCTTGCACAGATCCTACCCCCGTCAGAAGCTCAGAGCTTTACGATGCTTTTACCAGGGGAAAGTTGAACTTCAAGATAAGTGCCCGGGCCCGCAACCCTCCAACTCCCCTCTCTCCCTTCCATGACACCAGCGGGGAGCAGACCAGGCGAGGTTAATTACAATCCTGCTTTGTGCCCTTAATGTTCCACTGCGGAATATGATCATGACGATGGTGGGAGGGAAGCCACTGGCCTTTTCTCTGGCCTCCTGCAGACAAAGGCGCTGCGGTCTCCCGAGGGCTCGTGCCGGCGCTGGGCAAGGGTTAAGTCATCCATTAACTCTCCGCCTGGAACGCTGGATGAGCTCAGTAGTCAAGAGTGAATAAATCACTTTGCAGGGTGGGAGGCGGTACGTGATCTCCGAGAGGGACTGTGGAAGGCTGCAGACGAAGACCCAGCCCACTGCAGGACGGGGAGCTGCACAGTGCTGTGTTCTGCTCTGGTTTTGCGAGGAGCTGGGCCAGATCACGTGGGGTGTCCTTTCCGTGACGCTCTGCTTGAGCCCTCTCACGCTGGCTTTGCCCTGTGTCGGGCACTGCACCCAGGTGCCTGCAGCCGGGGCAGCCTGCACTGCCCAGGCCCGGGACGCCCGCCCTCTGCCTGCCTGGCCAAAGCAGGACGTGGGTGCAGGTGGACTCGAGCCCGTTGATTTCGATGATCCTCTCCGCCCTTCTCCACCATGTCTCATCCTTGTGCTCAAGACAACTCCCTTGCCTGCTTTTAGGAAGAAAAACCATTTTTTCGGAGCTTCCTCAGCTTGTCCTGGGAAAAAGCCAGAAGGGTGTTTCCTCTGCCTTGAAAACCAGGGATGTAATTTTCCTGAAGTTTTGCCGTTTTACTGGCCCCCAGTGAGGAGCAGCTTGTTTTCAGAAGGAAAGTGCCATGAGACAGGCCTTCTGTTTTGCTAAACACTTAGACCAGCGGTTCTCAACCTGTGGGTCGCGACCCCTTTGGGGGGTCAAACGACCCTTTCACAGGGGTCGCCTTAGACCATCGGAAAACACATATAATTACATACTGTTTTTGTGATTAATCACTATGCTTTAATTATGTTCAATTTGTAACAATGAAAATACATTCTGCCTATCAGATATTTATATTACGATTCATAACAGCAGCAAAATTACAGTTATGAAGTAGCAACGAAAATAATTTTATGGTTGGGGGTCACCATAACAGGAGGAACTCGATTAAAGGGTCGCGGCATTAGGAAGGTTGAGAACCACTGACTTAGACGGTATCAGGAGGGAGGGGTTGGCCCACGCACATGACGCTTGGCCACGTCAGCCACACCTAAGTGGCTCTGGTCCTCCGAGAAGAAGGTTGCCTCTCTGTCTCTCTATTCCTCTCTCGTGACAATTCTTGGTCACGAAGGACTAAAAGCACTAGACACCATCCAAACTTCTGAGGTCGCTACTGCCCTCGAATGGTTATCAGAACTCTCTAGGAAGAGAAGTGGAGGTTAAATGAGGGAAAATTATAGAACAAAATGCAGGTGTGGGAAACTCTGCTGCCAGATAACCGAAGTCCTCAAAGACCGCCGGGTGCCAGAAAGGAGACACGGCGGGAGAAACCGAGACACTGAGGAGACAGAGTCTGTATTTTTGCAGCCGTTTTTAAAGATGCCATTATAACGGTGCTGGAAACCAGGCATCTGTAAGACAGAAACCCTCCTCCCGATTCGGTCCCTGGGAACACACCAGGATAGACACCGTGCGTCCTGACAGCTGTACTGTTGCTAACAATGTCCCTGGCATTAGGGAAATGAAACATTACAAACGATTTTCAAATCACTAATAATCGATAAAAATTAAAATACCACAGGTATTGTTTTGCCTACCGCGTAGCCCAATTGAAAAAAAATGGATGGGCCCCCGTTTTAGGCAGGGTGTGGGGGACAGGCCCTCTCAGGCCCTGGCTGCAGAGTAACTGACCACGCGCAGAGGGCTATTGGCCATTTGCAACGTCAGTCATTTTTGAGCCAGCACATCCTGCTTAGACCTGGTCCCACAGCAACAGCACTAGAGGGGCGGCCCAAGGACAAGGGTGGTGGGGCAGCAGCATCCCATCAGTGAAAAACCGGGTATGGCTGTGCACCAGGCGGAGGCTGTTCAAATACACGGTGACTGCCACCCAAAGGAATACTGCAGCGGCTGACAAAGGGATCGTGGAAAGATGTGTAAAAACATAAGTGAAGGGGAAAAAGCAAGTTTCAAGGGAGTCCACGTGACAGGACCCTCATCAGGCTGAAAATGAGGTGTCACACTTTTAAAGATGCCACGTTCTGGTCTGCTGAGTGCATACCTTCTCTCTTCTTTTTGGACCTACCCCTTCTCTTCTCCACCCACGTGGCTCCTGTGGGAACAACCGTGGCCACAGGTGACCGGGGGAGGCCCTTAAGCCCAGCTGGGTAAGATGTCCCTCCCCAGGATTTTCTTACTTTCACACCAGTGAAACCAGTCAGCCTCGTGCACAAAGGCAGGCGGTGTGCTGGTTTCCTGCCCTTTGGGGAGCCCGCCCGCAGCAGGGGGCCAAGGGGGCCGGGCAGGCTGGGTGTGGGCTAGCCTGGCTGTGCCCAGGGCCTCTCTGCCTTCACCCCGGGATGCGGCTCCTGTGTGGAGATCCGATATCCTTCCAGCAAGATCCTCTTTTGTTCAAGCTATTTCAGTCCTTTCTGTCACCGGCAACTAAGGGTCTTAACTAATAAAAAAAATGGACCATCTGTGGGCATATACCCCAAACTGTCTGCAGTATTCTTTCCAGTGAGGATCCTAGCATGAAGAATTATATGTAATGCCTGGTTTTATTTTTTACAATGAGCATTTAATTCTTTTGAAATCAGGAAGTTAGGTCTAAAAAAAAAAGCGCATTTCAGGTCTCTGCCTAGTTTTCATAGGACCTAACAGATAAGTGACTGAGCAGGTGTCTGAGCCGGAGGCCCGCGCACCACGCAGGCGTGGTGGGGAATGGGTCTGAGCGGGACTTTAGGATTTCCAAACACCTGCAAGCGTGAACTCCACGCTTCCAATGAACTCTTCTGAGACTTAGATGTTTTTCAGAGACACGGAAAGGTGATGGTTACAGCAGCCGGGTCTGGTCCGACTCTTACTCCCTGCAGCTTGCTGCTGATGGCGGCACGGGCCTGTCCTAACCGGGTGGCTGTTTCAGTCCCTTCATCCTTTCAGTGGCCATGATTCCCGTCCCCAAGGAGCCTCTATCTTAATCAAGACGAGCTTAGAGGGCGAGGGCTGGGCATCCTGAGCTCCACTGGCCTCCATTCCAGTTTCGGGATTTGCCCAGGGCGGTCAGCCAGGCGGCATCCTGGCTCCTTGGCAGTGCCCAGGGCTCACCACAAGGCTGCAATCCCCATTCTCACACCATGGTCCCCACCTGATAGGGGACAAAAGGGACTCAATTCTAGTCTCGGCCAGAGGCTTGCTGGGCTCATTCTGTCTTAGGCACACGTCCTTTTGTAGATTGAGATAGATGACTGTGCTTCTACCAAATGAACTGAAATTGTGACGCTTGACAGAAAGGGAGGGTTTAAGAATTCCCATTTCCAACAGCTTAGTCCATTTGCCTCTCTGCTGTGATAATGTTGACAAAGTGCTCCAGGCAACCAACATTACCTAGTTACTGTCCATTAAGATGATTACACCTTCGGATGAGGCCAGGGCTCTTTTCAAGAGTAAAACAGCAGTGTCCCTGGGTTCCTGCCAACAGTCAACTGATGGGCTAGCTGCCACTTCAAAATATATATATATATATATATTTTTATTGATTTCAGGAAGGGAGAGGGAGAGAGACAGAAGCATCAATGCTGAGAATCATTGATCAGTTGCCTCCTGCACACCCCCTACTGGGGATTGAGCCTGCAAACCTGGGCATATGCCCCAACTGGGAATCAAACCATGACCTCCTGGTTTGTATGTCAACGCTCAACCACTGAGCCATGCTGGTCGGGAGTTATCATGTTTTATTCTCCTTGCTGGTCGCTACTCTTGTGCTCCTTTCCAAAACCACGACCCTCTTGCCATCAGGAGCTGTCCGTGTGCTGCCAGGCAACGCACTGGGGCCTGGCACTCAGCATTTCTTTCCTGAGACCCTGAGGAGCAGCTGGTGGATACTCTGATTGGAATTCTCTACGCCAGTGGTTACGGTGGGGGAATGGGGATGAACGGAGCCACATAAAGAGAGCCCAACCCAGAAAGCCCATTTTCTTTCTTTCTTCCATAAACTGCACATGGGAGGATGTCTGAACTAGAATGGCAAGATTTACAAACAAAATGAATTATTAGATGGAAGGGCTTGGTGGCTTGAGCCCATGTTCAGCATAAAGTAGTCTAGTTGTGCCATGACCTGAGAATGTGGGTGCACATGACAGCCCTGTGTGTGGTTCTTCTGTATCCACTCTGAGCTGCTCTGATTTGGGTGGGTGTGGGAAAGTGAACTTTTAGGAAGAACGGAGTGAAATCTGAGCTGAAGTCCTCTGTTCTTTGATGGGAAGACCCACTGGTGACTGAAACTAGTGTGAGGGCCTTTCTTCAGTGAGCTCACCCTTGGAAAGGGGCTGTGTGCTGAATGGGTCTGACCTGCTGAGATGTGTGATCTAAAAGTAAGTGTCTTTATGAAAATTGCCTCAAAATCAAGGCTCATCTATGTCCCAGTATTTCTTTCTTTTTTAAAAAAAATATATTTTATTGATTTTTTACAGAGAGGAAGGGAGAGAGATAGAGAGTTAGAAACATCGATGAGAGAGAAACATCGATCAGCTGCCTCCTGCACATCTCCCACTGGGGATGTGCCCGCAACCCAGGTACATGCCCTTGACCGGAATCGAACCTGGGACCTTTCAGTTCGCAAGCCGACGCTCTATCCACTGAGCCAAACCGGTTTCAGCCCCAGTATTTCTAATAAATTTTCAAAACCAGGATTTCCATTAAATGAATGGTGAGACTTCCCATTCCTGACTCCAAATTTGTCTCTGATTTGGATTAAAACAACAAAATTATTTTTGGGTTTGGGAGGTGTGAGCAAAAATCTGTAGCACTCGCTTTATAAGCTACTGGAATAGCACACATTTCCTGTCAACCCAATTCTTATGCTCACTAATTCAACAGCAAGATCACTGACAAGATGAGAACGACATTCTATTCTAAATGAACACGGAAATTATGGATTGCACACATCTGGAAAAGCCATTAAGAAGATCATCTGCTTTCCGAGTTCAGACAGAAGAATCTGGTTTTTAGAAAAAAATAAATTATAATCTGTGCTTCACTGAATAAGACAATTGTTGGTGGAGTCGAGAGAAAATGAGTCTCTTGTGTCTGTGGGCACCTGGCCAAGTGCCTCGTCGGGGATGTCCCCTTTCCTGAGGCACCGGGGCCAGGACAGGTAAATGGATGCACCTGGGCAGATGACTGTGTCCTGCCGTGGGAAAGAGACAGAAACAGTGAATTGCTCTCAGGCACCAAGGAGACATCAGTATTTATTTCTCCTTCGGCTCTTGAGAGTCAATCTATCCTTATGTGGTTCTAGTCACTTAATCTGCAAGTACACACTGGGTGTTTTTTTTTTTGTGTGTGTGTGTGGTTTTCCAGGATTTTTTACAGAGAGGAAGGGAGAGGGATAGAGAGTTAGAAACATCAATGAGAGAGAAATATTTATCAGCTGCCTCTGGCACACCTCCTATTGGGGATGTGCCCGCAACCAAGGTACATGCCCTTGATTGGAATCGAACCTGGGACCTTTTAGTCCACAGGCCAAGGCTCTATCCACTGAGCCAAATCAGTTAGGGCTGTGTGTGTGTTTTTAAAAATATATTTTTATTGATTTCAGAGAGGAAGGGAAAGGGAGAGAGTCGGAAACACCAATGATGAGGGAGAATCATTGATTTGCTGCCTCCTGCACCCCCACCCCTCCCCCCCGGCCCAGGGATTGAGCCCACAACCCGGGCACGTGTCCTGATCGGGAATCGAACTGTGACCTCCTGGTTCATAGGTCGATGCTCAATCACTGAGCCTCGGCAGCAGGACAACACTGTGTTTTAATGTCATGAGGTCCAACCTGGTAGAGTGGGAACAATGATACGCTTGGTGCTGAAGTCCTGGTTTGAGCCCCGATTTCCCTCTGGTCTACCAGCCCTGTGACCTTATATGGGCAAGTCACTTACATGTCTCTAAGCCCAGGTTTTTTCACTTGTGAAAACGGGGGTACGTTACCCTCTTGTCTTTTAAGATTTAGTTATCATGTAAGAATTCCTAACAAAGTACTTCCTAGACTGAGAGCTGGTATGGAAAGGGAAGGTATTCATGTTTTCAGGGCTTTGGTGGCAAGCAAAGAGCAGATCACTAAAAAAGGTTTCATTCAGAAGTTTCATGGACGCCCCCACCCCTCATCCAGAAGAATCCGAAAGCTCTAGCAGATTGTGCATGGCAGGTCTTCACTGCTGTCCTCCTCATCTTTTTCAAGTACTCACTTCCATTTTCTAGATGAACAGACCCGAACTCAGGCTCATGATCGAGCATCTGTTAAGCACGTGCTATGAAGATGGCGTCACCAGAGACAAGAGGTGAGGCCAGGAGGCCGCTATTTCCCGGGAGGCGCTCACAGAGGACAGAGACTCAGGAGGAAGGGAGAGGACAGGGCCTGGAAACGGTGCAGGGGTCTGGGCCTCAGGTGATTAGGGTTTATTTGCAACAAATAGCTGTCCCAAATGCTCCTGGGAAATCAATCACTATACAGAAACGGAAAACAGAAAAACAAAACAAAACAGGAGAAAGCCCTGCAGGAAGGCCGGTGCGGGTGCCATCCCACCACTTTTTGAACAAATCACCTTCTCTCTGGGCTGCAGTTCCCACAAATGAGAAGGCCCTTTCTAACCCTCCCACTCTGACTCCCCCTTGGAGGGAGCAGGCTGCAGGCCAGGAGAGAATCTGCCCTCACCCATGCCTCTCCATCCACCCCCTCCCACCACGAGCCTGGCCACTGTGTGCCACGCCCAGTGAGCAGATGACACGTGGACACATGTCCACCTCACAGAAGCCGTTACCTGGTGTGGCTGTTGGAGGACAGGCTCTCCCAGGGCTGCACGCTGCAGCCGGCCACGGCGAAGGCACCCCCGCAGCTGCCGTCCAGCTTCAGGAGCAGGGCCTTGGCTGCGTTCTCCGCCGTCTTCCTGCAGTCGTGGGCTCGCTTCAGCATCTGAGTGATGCTCTCATCCCCCGACTGGTCTCCTGAGAGAAGCCAACGGAGTAGTCGGCACAGGCCTAGGCACGACAAGCCTGGGAACAAGGCTGGGGGATCGGCCCTCTTTACTCAGGGCCGATGGCAGGGTGGGGAGGAACCAGCAGTGGCAGCCCTGCCGGACCTGGCTCTGCCACTCAGGAGCTGGGCTTAGGAAGGCTGCTCTGGGCTCCTCTGTCCTCATCAACAAATGAAGGGCTGGCCACTCTGAGACCTGCTTCCAGCTCTGACAGCTATGATTTTCTAATTACCCAGGCTCCTGGCTTCTCCTCCCACCCAGCCACAAGTCCGCTGCTGGGCCATTTCCCCTGTGTTGGCACTTCCCTGTGAACGAGGGCAGGGAGAACCAGAGGAAAAACTCTGTCATATCTCCGGAGCATACAGTTTTGGTTAGAGCTTCGAGTACGCAACGGTGACAACCTAATGGTCAAAGTGAGGACTTGAGATCAGCATTTTCTGCACCGGTGCTACCCCGACCTCCCCCTCAGCTTTGTCACGGTCAGTGGCAGCTCAAATGCCTTCAGGAGCCAGGCAACTGGCTGGAGCAAGAGGTCAGGAGTGGAGGCCACCAGCGTGGAGGCCATCAGCACGGAGCCAGTGAATTCCCTGCCCAGGAAAAAACTGTGTACTGTTGCCCTAGCTGGTTTGGCTCAGTGATAGAGCATCAGCTCACAGACACAAGGTCCTGGGTTCGATGCCAAAGGCATGTACCTTGGTTGCATGCTCAATTCAACCCCCTGCCCTGGTCAGGGCGTGTGTGGGAGGTAACCAATCAATGTGTCTTTCTCACATTGATGTTTCCCTATCTGTCTCTCCTCCTCCTTTCCACTCTTTCTAAAAATCAGTGGAAAAACATGGCTGGTATGGCTTAGTGGTTGAGCACTGACCCATGAACCACGAAGTCACAGTTCAATTCCTGGTCAGGACACATGCCTGGGTTTCAGGCTCAATCCCCAATAGGGGTGTGTAGGAAGCAGCTGATCAACGATTCTCTCATCACTGATGTTTCTGTCCCTCTTTTCTTCTCCCTTCCTCTCTCTGAAATCAATAAAAACATTTAAAAACAACAACCACAAAACCTGTCCTGCCCTGGCCAGTATGGGTCAGTGGTTAGAGCATCGGCCAACTCACTGAAGGGTCTTGGGTTTGATTCCCAGACAAGGGCACATACCTTGATTGCAGGTTCGATCCCCAGCCCTGGTTGGGGCATATGCGGGAGGCAATCAATAGATGTGTCTCTGTCATGTCGATGTTTCTTTCTCTTTCTCTCTCTCTCTCTCTCTCTCTCTCTCTCCACCCTCCTGCCTTCCACTCTCTAAAGATCAATGGGAAAATATCCTTGGGTGAGGATTAACAACAACAAAAACAAACAAACAAACAAATAAGCAAATGTACTGGTCAAACAAGTTACCAGTTTGCTATCTCTACAGCCTAGATCCATGGTCTTCCCAATATTTTCAATCAAAATCTTATGCCAAAGCTCAAGATACAAAAATAGTAAATGTGGATCTGGCCGAAGTGGGCAGGGGTGGGGTCATGCATTCAGCTGCCCCACCCTCTCAGCCCACTGCCGAGGCCCAAGGAAACTCCTCCCCTCTTAGACAGTTTGAAACCCACTCGTCTAAATCCTGTAGAATGAACGTACTGAGTGCCCGCGCCATCAACAAGAAACAAAGAAAACCCCACAGTGATGGACACTTTGGGGAAAGATCACTCACTAGTCCTCTTTGCTGATCAGCTACATGGCTCGTTAGGGCAGGATGACAGGCCCACTGCCACTGCCGGCAGGATGGACAGAGACGGAAGGGGGACCGCTAGAAAGGAGCGGACTCAGCCTCACGGAGAGTGGGCGCGCATGTCCGCAGGGTCCGGTGCCTGGGCCTCCCTCGGGCCATTTCTGACCACCTCTGTGCCTTTCTTCTTCCCACAAATAACATGTTTCCAGCCCCTACCAAGTAACTGTGGAGAGTCGATGCCAGCCTAATAACAACGGTTTAAAACATTCCTCCGACACAAACTGGAAATAAGATGATTGATTTTTCCCCTTTACTAGTAATTGATCGGTTTTCTTAATACATATATTAAAAAAAAAAAAACTTGACAGCAGGCCAAGATCATTTTAGGATCTGTTTAATATGAGGAATAAAGTTTTATGGCTCAGTTAAAAGACCCTGAAAAATGAGGTTTCTAATGGAAATGCTGGCAGAGTTTCTACTTCTGGGCTGAGATGGTAATACTATTAAAAAAAAAAACAACCACCAGAGAGAGGAGTGGAGGATGGTCGCCCGTGCAGACAGAGGCCTGCCACCGTGCTGGGTAACGTGAAGCAGGAAATTAATACCCAGGAAACTTCCTTTCCTTCAGACGGTTTCAGGTTCCTGCCCATGTCAAAACGGAAGGAGGAGAACGACGTGGGTGTTCCGTGCAAAAGCTACACCCCGGCCACCGGGGACCTGGCAGGGCGGGGACACTCATTCCAGAGGTGCCCTGAGGGCGACCTTCGCAAGGCGCGTCCTGCAAGGACAAGCCCCGATGGGCTCACAGCTCCTGGCCCCCGTCTGGGGACTCAGGGTCTGCCCACACCGCCCATCGCTGGTGACCCGGTCACTTCAGCTTTCTGTGGACTTGCTGTCACTTCTCTGAAGCTGCTGCTGCTGTGAAGTGTGGGCCCCAGCCTCGGCGCTGCAGAGGGAACCCCTCCCCGATCTCCCCTGCTTCCCTCGCACCAGTTCTACTGCCGACGCCTCACCTTATCACAAGGGCGAGGCCGCCGTCAGGTGAGGCTTCAGCCGATGCTGCTAATTAGGATGCCACACTTGTCTGTTGCAATTAATGCTCCTTCGAGGGCAGGGGCTCTCAACCTTGGCTGCACATTAGACTCACCCGGGAATCTTTTAAAATCCTGACTTCTGGGCCTCGCCCTCCGGAAATTCTGTTTCTTTGTTACTAATGTTGTGGCCCCACTCCATAACAAAGAAACAGCATTTCCGGAGGATGAGGCCCAGAAATCAGGATTTTAAAGATTCCCAGGTGAGTCTAATGTGCAGCCAAGGTTGAGAACCACTGTTCTAGTGACTCAAAACGGAGGACAGAAGTGGGCGCAGTGCAGGCCTGGAGGGGCCAATCAGGCCAACAGGACCCAGGCCCCCTGGGGCAGGAGGGGAGGTGGGCATCCACCTGTGCTCCACCTGGGGGCAGGGCCGGGGGTCAGCGTTCTGTGCATGGCGAGAGCAGGGTGGGGAACCGCATCCGCTGTGCTCACAGGCACCTGGAGGCAGGTGGAGGGAACGTGAGCTTCAGCCTCCCCGGAGGAACAAACCGGAGAAAGAGCACAGCCAACACAGCCGCGAGATGGACAAAGGCGGCGTGGGCAGCGAAGGGCCCTCAGCGACCAGCACCACAGAGAAGCTGTGGAGAAGCCGGTCCCTTTCATCGCGAACCTGGGCCTCCCGCTCCATCTGGTCCTACTGTCAGCCCAGAGAATGTGTTTCCTAAGAGGGCTTGTTTGTTTTAACTTGTCTGTAATTCTGTTTCCACTCCAGTTCTTGCTGCATTCAACATAAACAATTGACTCACTCAGTCATGAGGGAAAAAACCGAAAAACACACTTGACAAGCGAATTTCACGTTGTGTGTGTGTGTGTGTGTGTGTGTGTGTGTGTGTGTGTGTGTGTGTGTAAGGGGGGGAGTTGTTCCAATGCCAGCAGCCGAGACAGGGGCAGTGGGGCAGAAGAGGCGGGGGGAGGGTGATGAGGGAGAGGGACAGGGGTCGGGCCACACTCACCAGGGGAGGACCCCACGCCTGCCGCCCGGAACTGCCCCAGGATGAGGCTCTGCTCGCTCTCGGCCAGCGCCAGGAGGAGTTCGTAGGCTTCTATGCACTGCTCGCTGAAACAGAGCACAGGCATCTCAGCTCGGGCTGGGCGCGGACCGCAGCCCCTTCGCTGCAGCGCTGTTCCCGCCGGCTCCAGCCCCGCGTCCTGTCAGCGAGGAAACACCCTGGACAGAGCCCAGGCATGCCCTGCTATGCTGTGCCTCTGCCTTCTAAACCAGGATCCAGAAAAACAGAAGAAATAATACATGTGGGAGAGGCAAGGTGGCTGCCCTTTGGGTGATCCACCAAAAAGGAAAGGTAATCCAACCCTACGCGGGTGTCCACACCCCTGTTTAGTCCAGTTCCACACTGTACCAGGTGGACGGCTCCCAGGACCTCTTAAAAGACCCTGAATCAGAACCACCCAGCTAAATCACTCCCAGATTCTTGACCCTAAAACCTGTGACATAATAATCTATATATATAAAAGCCAAGTTCAAAAAGTGACCCCTTCTCATTGCTGCTGGTGACGCCCGGGTGACCCACACGGAGCCACAGGGAGCCATATCCACGTGCATAGTGCCGAGTGGTCTGGGACAAGATGCCCGTGAAAATCCACCCCTAGCAAATAACTGACCAGCGTCTTCCCGCTGAGTAGGGGAAATATTGCTTAACTCAACAGACCATCTGTTTTTTGATTGCCTTTCCTTTCATCTTCCTTCACTGAGAGATAAGGAAAAGGGCCCTCAGCAGGAGCCCTGGGTGCTGGCAGCGCCCCTTCCCAGGTAGAGACGCGGGGGTGGAAGGCAGCCTGGGGTGCGGAGCAGCCTGGTTCGGCGTTAGCCACACTGGGCTACCTGTTTGCTCTGGTGTGCCTGTGAGCAAGTGCGCCTGCTCTCTTGTAGATTTTGGTTTGATTTTGTTTCCTGAAGAAACAATGTTTCTTAAAACAATATTGTGCTTTTTAGAGGATGCCAAGAGGAAGATACAATCACTACGCTGGGAACCTGGCAAGCATGCGTAGGTGGTGACACTAATAACAAAAACCTATGAAGACAGTCATAGGCATACTTTGGTAGCTATTAAAAAGCAGTCATTTCAAAGTAGATAAATTCCAAAGATGATGAGGCTTAAAAGAGGTGGTACATTCATACGCTACTTGCTCATCGGCAAATGCATCATAGTTACTCAGACTGGCTTGTTTTTATGGGAAAAACGGGCGGCTCGCCTGAGGAGCCATGAGAATATTCTTATCCTTTGACCTACAATTCCTGCTTCAGGTATTTTATCCCCAGGAAAATGTTAAAGAGAATGAAGATATTATCTGCATTAAATCGTTCACCATAGAATTATTTTCAATGTCAAAGACTGCACAAGTCTTTCAGAAAAATGGTTAAATAAAAAAACAATCTATAAACCTGATGCAGGGGATCCAGCCAAAGTGCATGGAGACTCCTAAGCAACATTACACAACTGTAACACGCTGAAGAAATGGAATGCACTAGATTTACAACAACGTCAAATATGTGTGACTATGAATACATACTGAAAAGAACAAATGAATATGTAATGCAAAGATTGATATTTTGATTGACGCTACTTGAGTGAAATAACACTTTAGTTGAATGTGCTGGCAGACACACACTTCTTTACTAACACCATACCCATTACTCTTGTTTCCTTAATGGCGACAGGGTGCTCATTGATTTTCAATATGTATCACACGAGTGTTTGCTGGTCCAGCCCCCAGGATGTCCTCTAAAAGCCTGCCTTCCACTGTCTGCAGAAGGTGACTGCCTTTCTGGTGACAGCGGCCCGCCCCTCCCATCCCACCTGTACTGCAGGGCCAGCCGCAGAGCTGTGGCGTTGGACTCGTATTTGCCCACCAGCATGCTCATCCTCTCGGCGTTGCTTTTGCATTCTTCCAGGGTCATGGTCAGGAGGTCATTTTGGGATTTGAGGTGTTCAATGCGGCTACAAAGGAAGAAAAACCTCTTTCACAATTTCACACGAGGATCACAATTAATTTGCCAAGATTTCAGTCGTCTAATCTGGCCTCAGGCTGGAAATGCAGGTTAGGGGGTGAGCCCGTCAGGAGTGTTAGCAAATGTAACTGGCATGGAACAAATAAAGGACGTGACTGTAGGTAAAAGGGTCACTGTGCGAATTAGAAATAAGAATAAGCACCCAGTTACTGCCCACCCAGCCTTTGACCATGTACCAGGGAAAGGAGCTGGCTGCGTGGCCTCACTTCACTTACCTACTTCAATAAACCACTTTCCGCGAGGACAGACGGACAACAGCATCCTAGTGATAGCGACCCTGCGCTGAGCTCTTGCTCAGTAACCCACTCCATCGCCCTTTGAATTAAGTATTATATCTCCATTTCTCAGAGGAGGATGGGGAGGCACAGAAAAGTCAAGCACCTTGTCCTGGCGTTTGAACCAGGCAGTTTGATCCCAGAGCCTGTGCTCTGAACTGCTAGCTACAGAGCGGAAGCAAAGGTGAGTTAGCGAGAGAGAGAAACCGCCCTGCAGGCCTCAACGGAAGGAGGACCAGGAACTGCGGAGTGTGTCCACCGCTCCTTCCAGGTCGCATCCTGCAGCTGCTAACTCCCAGCAGGACAAGCAGTGCGGACACTGGGCTTTACAGGAATCAGAACTACACATTCAGAGCAGATGAGCTTATGGCAAAATCAGAAAAGCACCAGCCTTCAGCTCCTCCGCTTTCTGTCCCAGGACACCCACCCTCTAGGTACAAGGATTCTTTTCCCCGGGACACACCTTTTGCAGTGCTCTGACCACCAAGTCTTACAGAGACACTCAAAATGCAAGTGACTCTTGCCATGTTAAAAGGCTTGAGAATCAATCTTACAACCACATATCTGAGCACAGAACACAGGGACACTCACCCACATGGGAGATGCCTAGTGGACGCTAAGACAACCGTGAGGCGTAGGCAGCTCCAAGGTCAGTTTGACGTAAGGTGTTACAAGAACATACTTTTCTATCCTTGTCCACAGTCCCTGACACAGTCCCTACTTTCTCATTACCATTCAGCTTGCTTCTGCATACATTTGGTCCCCATGAATCAGAGGAAACTGTTTTCCAGCTCCCAGACCTCTGTGTGGCCAAAGCCATCTTAGAGGCCTTCTTAGGGAACACCCCGTGAATGGGCCACTCCTTCCTCTTAAAATGTTCTCCTTCGCTTGGGCCATGACAGGTCTCTGCGGGTTTTCCTCCTGCCTTAAAGGCTATTTCTTCTGTCTCCTTTGCTGGCTCCTGTTGTCTATAAAAGCTGTGAGTGTTGGCATTTCCTCAGGACTCAGTCCCTGACGCCCTCCTCTGTCAACACTGTCCCCCTGGGGGTGCTGTTATCCAGTCCGATGGCTTTAACAGGCATTTATATTCCCATGGCTCCCACATTTCTCCAGCCCAGACCTCTCTTCTGTTTACTGATTTTTCCATTTGGTTGTCACAGGGACACCTCAGATTTAACACTCCCAAGTAGGACTCCTGATTTTCCCCAAACCTTGTCTTCCCTCAACTCAGTCAATGCCTCCATCATCTACCCAACCACACAGGTGAGCTATCTGAGGAACTTTTGAGACCATTCCTTTCTCTCAGATCCAGATCTAAACCAGATACAGTTTCTCTTGATTTTACCAGTAAACATATCCTGCCCCTGCCCCTTCACACCCTCTCCGTTTTGGCCATGCGGGCCCACTGCAGACTCTCTCTGCTTTTGCTCTGGCCATACCCTTTCCATTCCTCACACCTGAGTGATCCTTCAAAATTTAGATCAGATCTGTTCTCCCCTCCCTACTTAACACCCTCAAACGGTGTTCACTGACACTTAGAATAAAGAGTATACTTTGTCCTTGGCCTCAAAATCCATATCCCACCCAGCCCTGCCTATTCTGCCCCCTTCTCTCAAGTAACTCCTCCTCTCACTTACTCTATTTTAGTTCCATTGGCCTCTGGACATTTCCTACTTCATGCCAACCTCGAGTTAGCATGATTAAGTTGGCGCATAAGACACTTCTTACTTTGCTACATGGGTGCTCCTTTTTCCTCTTAAAATCTCAACTTAAACATTTCCTCTTCCGAGATGCCTTCCCTGGCCGCTTCTCAAAAATCAATTCTCCCTGTCATTCTACCACAGGGTCCTGGTGACTCGGAGCTTTCTTATGATCCCATTCCTTTGCTTTTTGTCTAGCTCCCTAACAGAATATAAGCTCCGTCACCGCAGGGACCGTTCCTGTTTTACTTTCTTTTGCCTACCAAATAGCTTAGCACATAGTAGGTTAAATGAGGAAGCACTTTTGAGGAGTATGACTCTCCCTCCCCAACACACACACACAAAGTTAAAGGCTGTCATTGTTTGGAGCGTAAGGGGCCTCCGACGTTGCCATACGTAGCTAAATAACAGACGTGAGGGCCTACTGTTAGATTATTTTTTAAGAACTCCCATGTTATAGCTGCAGCTATGACTGAGAGAGGACAATGGAGGTAAGGTCAAAGGGCAGGGCTTGGGTTTCAGACGAGGCTAATTCAGAGCTCTGGACTGGGGCGGGTCACTCATCCTGGAAGCCTGTGTTTTCTCATTTGCAAAATGGGACGATTGCGCCTCCCACGGTGATGATTTAAGTGGTTGTCTGTGAGAGCCCCTTGTAAACTGTTACCACCACAACAATGTGAGCTACAGCACCAAATATTCCCTCCTTTGGTGTCTTCTAGGTGCACATCATTGAAGAGAAAGGAGCCTCCTTCAAGTTGAACTACAAAGCAGGCTTGTTAAATCCCAGAATCTGTGGAGAGGAGATCCTCACTAAAAGCAGGGCCCCTGAGGCAGCTGACTTCATTAAATTGCAAAGGGCACATCTGCTTCCATTTTTAAGCACCCCCGGGCCTGGGGTACGAAGAGGGCTGCTGCTTCCCTGCTACAAGGTAATCACCAGGACTGCCACTCTTAGTATTTTGGATTTAATAGGGAAGCCATTTAATTTCAAGATTTAAAATGACCTAGATTTGCCACATCTCCTTCGTTCCCAAGCACTATATTAAACAGCTTCAAGTCAGGGAGGACTAACACAGTAATTCAATTTATTCAGGTTTGCCACGCGCAAGGGGAATGGTATTAAGCAACGGTGGATGGGAAGGGCCTGCGCATTTCTTCCTGGTTAGCTCATAAGCCTTTCCAGTTCTTACTGAAGATTGGGAGGTCGAGGCAGCCTTATCACACTCGGGTGAGACTCAACAGACCATTCTGCCACCCGGGACCGACTCTGAGTCAGTGTGGTTACCATGGTCTGGCTCTGGTCCTTTGCTATTTTTTTTTTTTTTTTTTTTTTTAGCAGCTCTGTCTCTTTGCTGAAAGGACACATGAGCCAGTCTTTGCCCAGAGGCAGGAGAGCAAACTCAAACTACCTCTGTCGTGAGACTTGGGAGGAATCCATAAAATTAGGTACATGGTAAACTGTTCTAAGTAAGATAGAATATACATGCTGAGGGTTGTGCACATTTGCAAAAACCATAAGTAAAATTAGGCAACCCTCAGTGAGAGCAGGGAGGTTAGGCCAGCACACCCTGCTAACCGCAGGAGTGCCTCTATCAGATTGCCATGGCTGGCTCCTGGTGCCTCTGGGATGCTGGCTCAACATTCCAGAACTTTCTCTGTGGTTCTCGGCAGCACAGGCCTGCATGCTTGGTAGCCATGTTGTCATTCTGACCTACTTGTCATCCTGAATGAAATGCTCTGGGAATTACAACATAATTTCCAATGGACAGTGCCAAATGAAAAGGCCGGCCCCTCGTTCATAAATTAAAAATTTAAAACAGCCCAGCAGGCATGGCTCAGTGATTGAGCGTTGACCTATGACCCAGGAGGTCATGATTTTATTCCTGGTCAAGGCACATGCCCAGGTTGTGAGCTTGATCCCCACTGTGGGGAGTGCAGGGACAGCCAATCAATGATTCTCTCTCATCATTGATGTTTCTATCTCTCTCTCTCTCCCTTCCTCTCTGAAATCAATAAAAAAAATCTCTATATATAAAAAGCCAGTGATCAGAACGCTGTAATGACCAGAACGACCGGTCACTATGATGCCCACTGCGGCCAGTGAACCAGCCGATTCGGGGGTGGGACAGGCTGGCCAACCTCCCACAGCTCCTCCCCCAGCCGCTGACACCCAATCAGCCCCCCATTTGGGGGTGGGGCTAGCTGGCCCACCACCCACAGTCCCTCACCACGGCTAGGTTTTCCCCCAATTGACCTAATTGGGGCGGGCCAGCCAGCCAACCTCATGCCATCTTTGCCCGACAGGCCTGGCCCTGATCCGCCAATTGGGGCCAGGCCAGTTGGCCCACACCCATGAATGAATTTGTGCACTGAGCCTCTAGTCCTGTGGTTCTCAACCTTCTGGCCCTTTAAATACAGTTCCTCATGTTGTGACCCAAACATAAAATTATTTTCGTTGCTACTTCACAACTGTAATGTTGCTACTGTTATGAATCGTCATGTAAATATCTGATATGCAGGATGGTCTTAGATGACCCCTGTGAAAGGGTCGTTCGACTGTCAAAGGGGTCGCGACCCACAGGTTGAGAACCACTGCTCTAGTCCTATGTAATAAAGAGGTAATATGCAAATTGACTGTCACGCCCTCGCACGAGATGGCTGCCCCATGTGGTCACAAGATGGCCGCCCCCATGTCATCACAAGATGGCTGCCATAAGATGGCCAGCAGGGGAGAGCAGTTGGGAGTGACCAGGCCTGCAGGGGAGGGAGGGCAGTTGAGGGCGATCGGGCCGGCAGGGGAGGGCAGTTAGGGGCAATCAGGCTGGCAGGGAGCAGTTAGGCATTGATCAGGCCAGCAGGGGAGTGGTTAGGGGGAGATCAGGCTGGCAGGCAAAAGTGGTTAGGGACAATCAGGCAGGCAGCAGGTGAGCGGTTGGGAGCCAGCAGCCCCGAATTGTGAGAGGGATGTCTGACTGCCAGTTTAGGCCTGATTGGGCCTTAACCGGCAGTCGGACATCCCCCAAGGGGTCCCAGATTGGAGAGGGTGCAGGCTGGGCTGAGGGACACCCTCTCCTCCACCCCCCCCCCCGGCCTGTGCACAAATTTCACGCACTGGGCCTCTAGTATGTATGTTTGTGTGTGTGTGTGTGTGTGTGTGTGTGTGTGTGTGTGTGTATATATATATATATGTAATTTAAAACAGTGAGAGCAGAGTAGTAAAGCAAGTGTGGGGTCCTTCTGAGTACGAGGCCCCACACATTTGAGTCTCAGATCTCCCACCTGTAAAGTCAGCCCCGTCTGCTCTCTGTAAGCGCTCCTTTGAGGAGCAAGGTGGTAGAACTCCCACCCACCAGCCTGACAGCATCACAGCACCACAATACACAAGGCCACTTCAATCGATCTTTGCAAAGGGGCAGCTCCCACCATCACACAAGTATACAGGTTGCCCTTTACCTGTTCAACCGTTCCGTTTCCACCTCAAACTCTCTAATTTTGCTTTCGGAGATGGCAGATCCATGTGAGTAGAGAGTTTGGAAGATCTCCTGGATGTTGGAGCAGTCCTGAAGAGAGTGGGCCAGGTGTTCTGCCACGCTGCTGGATACCTGTACAGGTGAGCATGAATCCCCGTTGGGACAGCATCGCTTCAGGAACCCTGACCCCCAGGCCTGCTTTGCATGCAAAACTATTTAAAGCTTTTATTCCTGAGGATCAGGCCCCAGGAGATGGCTACCCTGATCTTTCTCGGTTTGTATATGATTCTAGTGCAGAAAGCTAACTACGTGCTGTGAAAGCAATACAGATACAGGACCAGAACACAGCTGCATCCTTCACATGCTTGCTGCGGGGATAATGCCCCCTGAGAGTCCTTCCCGTCTTGGATACTAAGCAGAGTGTGGACTCCCTTCCCCCTTCCTTAACCCCTGCCACTCCAGGCCCTTGTCCCTGGCTGCTATAGCCACGGAGAGTGGCCGACTCCTTTAATTTCATAGTTTAAATTTGGCATGGAATCTGGATGCATGCAAATTTTGCTCAGCGTACAATTCTAAATTAGGGCCTTAAAAGTGCTATTCAGACTCTCTCGACCCCTGAGGATCTAACAGCTGGCTCTCCTAACTTTATCCCCAATCCTAAAAGGTATTCCTCAGGGAACCTGAACCCCTGCCTTTGCACCATCCATCAGCCTAGCCCCGGGGGCCGGCAGGCTCTACAAATGAGCACTCTGGTGCTGGGCTGGAGGGTCCCGGTCTGTCAGAGCACTGGGCTTCACTTCAAAGGCAGCGTTTATCCCCACTGGAGAGGGCACTGCCTCCCAAGGGGATGTGCAAAAGGTGAAGTTCTTTTAGGGCTTCCTGGCTCAGTGTCTGGGGAGCAGGCTGATAGAAAGCAAACAGTTCCAGACTTTCACATACATCACCAGCAACTAGACTTAAATCATTTCTTTCTGAACAGTTTCAAGTTGAGAAAAAAAGTCTCCCTTAAAGCTGAAGAAGTAATTCACCATGTGGAAACCACTGTATATTTTAATCCTACTCTGGGAGGAAATAGTAATTTATTATTATAATTAACTGGTTCACTGGAAATGAACTTTGGAAGTTCCTCCATGATCTCTAAACCATTGTCTGTGTATCTCTATTGGGAATGTTCTGGCCTTGCTTCTCATGGACACTCACCCCGATGCTGCTGATTTCTGAGCCCAGGACGGGCCGATCAGACGATGAAGATTCAGACCTGGTCTTGGATAGCTTCACTCTCTCGGCAATCTTAAAAAGCAAAACAACAAACTATCAAAAAAAGGACAAGTCATTCTCTAGATAAACTGTTCACACAGTTTATATCAGCATACTGGTTAACCATGGTAACTAAACTGATTAATATCTTAAAAACTGTAGGGAGCGGCTATAGGGTCAAGCCTCAGACTGATCTGTGGCAGAGCCACATACAAGTCTCAGCTTGGAGGGCAGAGCCCTCCTAGCACAATTAAGCTTGACCTTATAGTCCCCCCTTATTCCTAGGTAGCTAATGGGCTGTGGGAGGTGCAGCAAGTGCTGCCAAAACAAGGCTTGAGTAACGAAATAGATTTGAAACTCGCAAGAACATTGTAAACATGTTGACCACTCCCCTTGTTTTGCTTTGTGTGATCTGACTATAAAACAAAGCTTGGGCTTACAGGCTGGGTCACTGTTTCCTCATCCAGGCACAGTGATCCTACCTGGCCCCAACTGTATTCTCTTGTCTGTCTCCTTTAATCCTTCACCACCCCTCCTCAAGTTCACCCCTGGCTGTGGTTCAAAAAACAACTCACTTGTCCAATTTTTCTACCATCCATTTAACCCAGGGTTTTTCAACCCTAGCACCGCTGACATTTTGGGCGGGTGCTCTTTGTGGTGGGGGCTGTTCTGTGCATTGTAGGATGTTTAGCAGCATCCCTGGCTTCTAGTCACAAGATACCAGCAGCACTCCAGTCGTGACCATCAAATCTGTCTCCAGATACTGCCGACTATCCCTTGGGGGACAAAACCACTTCTGGTTGAGAAACACTGTTTTGACCTAAAGTACACAACTTGATGGTTGAGACTGGTCTTCCTGTGGAGACTGGCTGGCGACTGGGGAAGAGGAAGGGTACAGTTTGAACAGTCTCTCTAGGATGGACTCAACGTATGAGCCTAGAGCGGTGGCAGAGAGTGGGAGGGACTGCTTCTCACAGCGACCGTGGCCACCCAGCCTAACCTATTTTCCTGCTGGCAGCGCCGGCAGTCCTATGAGTGGGGAGCCCGTGGTTCATCACGCAGGGTCCCCTCCTGGGCCGAACCGTAGTCCTCGTGAGCAGCTCTGCATCCACTCTTTAGTGTTGTAGAACCTGACAAACGTCTCCCTCTCCACAGTGAACTGTCAGTGGTGACATGCTCCAGCTGGCTGGTTAATGGGAGCTGGAGTCCAGGCTGCAGGTCAGAGAGACTTAAAACTACTAGTGGGTTATCTCTCCCTGCAGCTCCAGCGTGGGAGGCCTGTCTGGGACCCTGGGGAAGCCCCTGGGGCATCTGAGCTCATCACAGACCTGCACAGCGGCCACCTCGGTACAGGCTGGTGCCTCCAGATAACAGGAGGTGCGCTGCCCCCAGAAGCTCACCTTGGCGATGGGGATGTCATTGCTGCTGCTGCTCGTGCTCAGCTCCCCGGTGCTGGGGTTAACGGGGCGGTTGGTGGAAGTGAGGCGGCCGGGGCTGGAGGGCCCTGTGGCCTGCACGCTCTGCAGTCGGGTCTGAAGCTCTCGCACCTGAAATGATGATAATAATAATAATAATAATAATAATAACAATAATAATAAAAAATAATGCCTTTAGACACAGTGGGTGGATTCCCTGGCCAGATAGTGGATGTAGGACACTGATCTACTTTATAGAATGAGCTTCACTGACAAGCTAAGTTGGTTGAGTCCATATTCGTGTCACTGTGTTCTTTTTAAAAAAAATATAATTGGCTCTTTTAATGTTATCTCTCTTTTTTAAGGTATCACTGTATTCTTCATTAGACCTGCCATGGCCATCATCTGTGTTCCACAAATACAAGAGGGGCATGTTGTCTAAGGCACTGGAAGCTGCCAGCAGAGGTAGAGCAATCCTCTCTAAGGAAGTCTATTCCTCATGTGCCTGACGCTGTGCCGGGCACTGCAGACGAGGAGCCAGGATGGAATCTCCACCCTCATGGAGCTCCGAGCTCCGAGGAGGGAGACTAATCAATTCAGCACAGTGCACACAGCGGGCTATAAACGTCCGTGCCAGGTGGTGTAGGAAGCAGAGAGGGGGAAGGGTATGCCTCCATCTGAGAGGACCAGGGATGGGTTCAGGAGGGAGGGGTACTCAGCAGTCTGACAGGTGGGCAGGGCTGGCTTTGGTGGTGGCGTGGGTGAGTGGGGCAGGGGGAACAGCCTACACATGAGCACAGGCATTATGCTGACGCGCTGCGTTGGAAGAACTGCAGGTAGAAGAGAGATGTGAACTGGCAAGGAGGCGAGGCTAAGGTGGAGACAGAGGTGGCACCTGCAAGATGGGCTTATCCCTGAGGCAGTGGGAAGGAATATCTAAATAGTGCTTTTGTATAAAAATGAACAACAGGGCCCTCTGAAGGATACTTAGAACACACATTTACCTGCACAGAATTTAAATGTTCAAATCCTGCTCCTCTATGCTGACGGTTCAGTGATGAGTAAGTGAAGGCTGTAGAAACCGGTCTTTCAGATGACCTGGATCACAGCTTTGTCGCTGTGTACAGTGTCTATCTTACAGGGCAAACTGACTGCAGCACCCATAGGCCCTTGCAAAAAGGTGACAGGCTCTAGCAAATGGCCGCAGGCCCTGCTGGGAAGAATTAGCACCAGGACATCGAAGGCAGGGCTTCCCAAACTTGTAGGTGCACCAGATGTCCAGGGCTGGTGAAAACACAGCACCCCCTGGGGGTTCTGACTGAGCAGATGCGGAGAAAGCCCAGGAGCCCGCACATCCAACAAGCTCCCGGGAGGTCAGGCGCTCCCGGGAGGGGCCCACGTCCCGGGCAGCACTGGCCTGAGGCACTTCCAGGGCCACGGGCCCTTCAGTCCCAGAGGCAGGAGGAGCGGAACTGATCCTGTGGCCCTGGCGCCAAACCCTGCGAGGCAATCCCTTCTCTAAAAGCGGCTGAAAAGCTTTCGTATTAAGTACTTTGGATGTCTCCATCCAGCTAAATTGGGAACCAAAAGTAATTGAAATTTCAATAATTTATTAACATGTTAGAAGCCAAATAGGAAAATTCCCTGGGAGCAAAGTGCATTCGATAGTAACGCGCCAGACACAGGGCTGACCTCAAAAGAGTTGAAGACCAGAGAACACACGCCTGTCAAAGCTGAATGGTGTTGCTGGTGAGAGATACAGGGCCCATCATGAAATGTGCCCTACAGACCAAGAATGGGCGTAGTGTGGATGCCTCATTGCACGCTATGGTGAAGGGAGGGGGCCCGTTCCCCGCACAGGCCTGCTACCCGGCACTAGGGAAACCTCCCTAACGAAGACCGTGGATTTCGATTTCTATTGCTGTGGAAGTCTACGGAGGCCCTGAATAACAACAATATTAACACCACTCCACAATCTAAAGAGTGTCTGAGTCACTCGCAACACAATCAGTGATCTGTGCCAAGAACCCCAACTGGCCCACTCATCTTGCTTTTTAAAAAATACAAACTGTCCTGGGCAATTTATAAAAACTTCATTAAAGCTTCCCAGGTTTTAAAAAAATGTTTCTCCTTCTTATCACTAAAGCAAAACGTGTTCACTATGGAGACTTTAGATGACACTGAAAAAATGAAAACAGAGAAAGCACCATGTTCTTTCTTACTCTTCAGAGACATTAACTCCGAGTCCTTTTCCACGGCGTACTAGTGCACAGGCATGCATGTTTAAAGTAGTCCCTACATCTAAATACCCATTTTCATTTAAAAGCTCTGGACCCGAAGAATGTCTTTGAGAACTAGAGGATGATAAACATGTTTATTTCGGTCTATGCTTTATTATGTAATGATCATTGTTAGGCAGTGAAAAAAATCCAGCCGAGGTGAGTGGGATGAGTCCGTCATGAAAAGAGAGAGAACTGGCTGAGTTAAACAGCCTTTTCTCCCTTCTTGATTTGGGCTCTGGAGGTGTGTGTGTGTGTGTGTGTCTTAATTTCAATGCACAGAAATGAAGGCTAGAGTTGGCTGGGTCAGCCTAGGTAAGGCTCAGGAAGGGAGGAAACACAGCTGTTAGACCCTCACTTTTATACTCACATATCACAGGTTGGAGTGTGTTCCCCTAAAATATATGTCCGGGTTCTAACCCCAGGTACCTGTGAATATGACCTTATTTTGAAATACGGTCCTTGTAGATGTCATTAAGAAACTCAAGATGAGCTCATTTTGAATATGGTGCAGGCCCTAAATCTAATGACTGGGGTCCTCACACGGAAAAGGAGGGGGAGATTTGAAACAGACCCAGGGGAGAAGGTCTGGTGAAGATGAAGGTCATGTGAAGGTCAAGGTCATGTGAAGGTGAAGGTAAGAACACCAGGAGTGGCCAGAGGCTGGAGGAGGCAGGAAGGAATCTCTCTTAGAGCCTCTGGGAGGACAGCCCTGCCGACAACCTGATTTTGTGGATTCTGAGCTGTGAGAGAATGCGCATCTGTTGTTTTATGTTTGAAGTAATGAACTAATATACCCACCTTATATTGAAGGTATTTTATTAGAGAAAATAGGGTGGAGTGAAAGTAGGTTTACAATTGTAAGCAAAACACAGAGTTTATTCCTGTATTATTATGTATTAATTATTGTATTATTTTCCATACGAACAGCTGTAAACCTACGTTTGCCCCACGCTGTATTTTTCTCTCTATAACATATGTGGCTTGGAGTCAGGAGGTAGGGAGGAATCACAGCTACCCTGGAGCTAGGATTCTATATTTGTGGAAAAGTCCCCCATCACCCTTTACCAGCAATGTGCCCCTGCACCTCTGGGAGTAAGTGCAGGAACCTCCCTGGCTACTGTTCCACTTAAACTTCAAGGGAGGGATACCTGCTCTCCCACCTCCACCTTGGCACCAGGGTTCTGGCTTCAGCATTGAGCAGGTATGCACTAGTTCTAGAGAATTCACCAACATGCTGCCATGGACAGATGTAGATTAAGAGATCAGCAACTGGGTCACCTCTGTGCACTAGATGGATAGCTTAACCTGGGGCATTTAGAGGAACTGGAGCTGGAAGCTGGTGGCAAGCTGAAATGTTTAAAAATTGATTTGTATGGGGGCAAAAAATAAAACAAAACTGAGTTTGCAATTGTATTCTATTTTCATCAATTTAAATTCAAATTGCGGCCAGTAGCTACTCTATTAGCCAGTGCACTTCTAGAACTAGTCAAGGAAGTAAAACAAACAAACACACCCACATTTGTGGTGGGTTGACTCAGTGGATATGGTACTACTCGGTGAAATGTGGACAACATGAGGAGGAGTTAATTTTTCAGAGAGAAGATGCCAGCTTTGGACATGCTGAATTTAAAGAAGCACTGGGTATCCAGTCAACAATTAGAAGTGTAATCTGAAGAAAGACAGTCAGAACTGGATGCAGAGCTTAGGAATCGTGTGTGGGGAGGCTGCCCAGGGAAGAGGTTCGGCAGTGGGGGTGGGAGGAGAGCGCCTCTGTAGCTTGTTGGATGGAAGGTTCGGTGGAGGACAGTAAGAGGGGGGCACGCTTGCTCCGGGAGAGAAAGCAAACAGGTAAGGACGGGCAAGAAGGAAGGTGAGTTTAGACTGGAGCACGAGGACAGGAGACAGAAGGTTTGTTTTTCTGAGAGAAAAGATTAAGGCCCCTCTGATAGGAGTGGGGGAGGGAACAGCAGATGTCAGAAATGAAGAAGAAAGCTGACTTAGGTCCAAAAACGAAGGGGGGGGGGGAAGCTTAGACAGCACCGAGAACTCAGCTGAGCTCTTCCATTCAAGACAGTAGACTGAGTAAATGCATTGTTTTCTTCAAACTCTGGAGGCCTCAGGACAATAATAGTAAGGAGTAAAAAAAGATTAAACCATAACAGTGAGAAGAATATGCTAGAGCATTAGCAGGAAGGAGATTTGAGCACATTCCTTAAAGCTACACTGGAAGGAAGAGTCTGATGAAAGAAACAGAGTGGAAAAAGCCAGGTTCTATAAGATATACAAGGGGAGGGGGCCAGTCTACAGGAGAAGGCTGGCAGGGTCCGACTCTCACTTTGGCAGGTACCACAGGGGATGAGGATGAGAAGTGGGTGAAAACAGGGGGAGTAACTCTATGTACAGAACAAATGAAAATGTCCAGCATATGACAGCCCAGCTAAAATAAACAGGCACTCCTCCTATTAAAATTGCATGGAAATGCTGCCATAAAAAGGAACAATAAGAAAGAAATCCACTGCCAAGTTTAAAGAAAGGCAATAAAATCTCCAGATGCCAGAAGTGAAGTAAAAAATAAAGCTAAAGAGGTTGGGGGGAGGCGGTGCCGGGGGAACTGAGAGCAGGGCGTGGACTGCTCATGTCAGGAGGGGCGGGACATTAAGATTTGGGCTCCATCAGGCTGTTTGAGCTGATCCTCCACATAAAGCCTGGAGCCTTCCTGCCCCACCATCTGTGAACAGTGGATTAACTGCTGCCCTTGAAGCCAGAGAGAAAGCCTAGAACTGTGCAGAGGGCCAACCATATAGATTAAAATCCCAGACCCACGACACAGTTGGATGTGAAGTCGAAATGTGTGTTATCTGCATATTGCCAGGCCCCAATCTTACAAGGTCTGGATTTTGCCAGGCCACGCACTGCCTTGAGACCTAAGTTGTAAATCATCCAATAGCATTAGGGAACAGGAGACATAAGCCTCCCATGACTGGGTGGTCAAGACCAGGAAGTTGCTAGACATGGAAGTGTGGTTGCAGAGGAAGGAGGATGAAACAAGAGCCAGCAATCTAACTCAGGAGATGAACTCACCTCGGAAGAAATGAAAATAATGGAGACAGTGAGCTATATCACAATAAACACAATTACGATCTTTAATAAGATGAAAGGTATTTCCATAAAGAATAAGAAATTATGACATAAAAATAGGTGGATATCAACCAAGAATAGGCAGATGAGAAAAAAGCCAGCAGAAGATGTAACCAATGCAATGAAATCACTGGTTAAAATTGAAGGGAGAATTAGTGAACTGGAACACAGTGCAGAGATTAATTCAGAACACAGCATGGGGAGCTAAAAAGATCCAAAATATGCAAGCATTGATGGGAGACATAAATGACTGCTGAGGTTCTGAAGTACTTTATTTTATTTTTTTAATATTTTTATTGATTTCAGAGAGGAAGGGAGAGGGAGAGATAGAAACATCAATGATGAGAGAGACTCATTGATCGGTTGCCTCCTGCACACCCCTACTGGAGATCAAGCCTGCAACCCAGGCATGTGCCCTGACTGGGAATCGAACCCAGGACCTCTTGGTCCATGGGGCGACGCTCAACCCACTGAGCCACCACAGCCGGGCTCCAAAGTACTTTTAAAGGAGTTTCAGGGGACGAGAACATGGGAGATGACAGAGAAACAGTATCTGAAAAGAAAGTAGGTGAGTTTTCTAGATGTGGAGTCAGGTCTTGCGACTTAGCATCAGTGCTAAGTAGGGGAGGCAGTTTTTAGATTCGCCAGGCAGGAGTCAGGACAGCCCAGCCACCATCTGACTGCAGCCACATCTGAGCCCAAGTGAGAACTGCCCATTGGAGCCAGTTGCCCTTGGAACCATGAGGATAATAATACATATTTTCTGTTTTAGATCTCTAAAATGGGGTAGTTTGTTATGCTGCCCAAACTAACTGAAAAAAATAATACCATATCTAGAAATACTGTAGTGCAAATGTAGGCGGCAAAAATGACAGAGATCAGCTTAAAAGCTGTCTAGTGGGAGAGAGAGACATCTTAGGCTCCGAGGGCAGCATGTTGGTTTGTTTCATTTACTACTGTATTGCCAACACCTTAATGGTGTCTGACAGTGTCAGTCTCAATATAATCTGTTGACTATAGTTTTTAAAATAATCTGTCAACCTAAAATCCGATACTCAGGTAGACTATTGTGGAGGCCCTTAATGACGTCCATGTCCTAATCCTGAAAACCTGTGATTAAGTTACCTAAATGGCAAAAGGATATTTGTGGGACTGGTTAAGAATTGTGAGATGGGAAGACTGTCCTGGATGACCTTACGGGGTCTTGGCAGTCACAAGCATCTTGTGAGAGAGAAGCAGAGGGTCAGAGTTGGAGAGGCTTGGAGATACTATGCTGCTGATGATGGAGGGAAGGGCATGAGTCAAGGAATGTGGCCGTCTCTGGAGCTGGACAGAAGGGATCCTGAAGAGCTGTGGATCTGTCTCCCTCTATCTGCATGGAGAGAGGTAAAGATGCCTGGCGAGGCCCTTGGCCCACATCCAGTGGGTGACTGAAGGGCACTCCTTCTTTTTCCTGTTCTGAGCACTTGCTGGGATCGTGATGGGAGGTGTGCTGGGTCCCCAACTCCACTCAGTGATTCAGTGGCTCATGAAGGGCCTGGGCATATGTCCTTTGAAAGAGCTTCCCAATGATTCTGACACACATGTTGAGAACCACCCCAAGACAGGCGAGTGAAGTCGCCTGTTCTCTGGCACTCTTACTCATGTCCAAGTCTCTCTGGTGTCACACTCAAACAAATAAAACAAGTCAGCTGTGTCAGGAACATTTACTGCTCAACAAATATCTACCTGTCCTCCACCCCATTTCTCAGTCCCTCTATGGCTAAAGTGGAGCACCTGCCTAATTCTGGCCAACAGGCCATGGGAGGGAGAATTTAGTGCAGGATGAGTCCATTTAAGTAATGTTTTAGGTGATGGGTTGCCATCAGCCTATGATCCTGAGTGAATATATGGGGCAGAGCAGTGCCCTCATCCCCAAACCTGCACTGGATATGTAATGCGAGTAAGAAACAAGCTCTTCTGGTATGCTATTCCACTGAAATTTGGGGGTTCATTTGTTACTGCTGTATAACCTATTCTTATCACCACTAATAAACCAGCCATACAAAGGAAGAGCCACCTGACACCCCACATTCAGGTTGGAAGAAGAGCACTGGAGCCAGACCCCCTCCTCGAAGCCCCTCCTACAGGGCCTGATCAGGTCCGGAAGTGTTGAAACAGGGTTTATTTTTTACAAATCTTTTTGTAAATTTAAACTTAGCTAATATTAGTATCCTCTCCCTTGTCATATAAAGAAACTTCTAAGAAGAGACAAATAAAATATGACAAAGTTCCATCCAGAACAAAAGAGAAGAGTGTGTTTACATATAAACATAAAGTTGTTAAAGCCAGGAGATAGAGACTATCTCTACTTTATTTTTTGTTTCTTTAATTTGAAAATTAAAAAAGAAAGCTATGCCAGCCAGTATTTTCACTGCCTAGATGTAGTCTCTCTTAGTATTTTGGCATTTTAGTGTCCCTTCTATTTCTATGTTTAAACTTCTGTATAATAAAAATTATACAACTAAAAGAATAAATTCATTTCAAAAAGAAACTAGTACACTAGAAAAGTTCAAGTAACACTTGACTTATATCCTGTAACTCCTTATGGCTATTATGAGACCTGGTGTACAATGCTCTGGTCTATTTAAAATATTTTTACATATACACATATATAGTTGATAAATTTACACAAGTTCATAGTAATATAAAGTATAGTTTCAAAGTCCTGCTTTTTTTGTATGCAGACACTGTGGTCAAGAAAGGTGTCATGGAAGGGAAGGCAGAGTTGGAAGAGTTCAGATGGGACCTAAGACCAAATAAGGTAAAACAAAGATGAGTCTTTATCTGACCTACATGAGGCCACACAATTTCACTTCCAGACATCTCTCCACTGTCACTGATTTTCAGTAAAAAATATCAAAGAGTACTGACTTAGCCTATAACTATATCTATAACTAAAGGAGACAATTCAAAGTGAAAGGCTGCTTCAGAGACAGACCATGCTCTGGACACCTCCGTATGTTACCCTAAATCTTATTTCCCAGTAGGGATGGGCAGCCTAATACTAAGTATGTTACGAACTAATTAGTAGAAAGAAGTACATAATAAAATACACGATCAACCATTAAGGTAATTACTCTTTCTAAGCAGGCCCATTTGGTTTAATTTGGGGTCCTCTTTTCAACTCCTTCAAGCGTGACCATTGATCGACAGGTGCCCTTGGAGATAACATGGGTAAATACGAAGGTGGATTTGATTTAGTGTTTAGGACCAGTTCAGTATCTGGAAACTGGTACCAATGGATTCATAACTGATGGCTCTGGGGGAGGACCTTGGGGACATGGAAGAGGATGCTCTGTAAATTCCCATGGTCAGCGAGTTCATGGGGCAAGTGCTAGACCAACACCCCACCCCAACAAATCTCTGTGATATCTCCTGTGTGAAATGACTATGGGCAGACACGGTGGAGCTCTGTCATAATCACACACTTAAAGGTGGCCCAAAGGATAGAGGCCTGATCTCCCTAAAAGAGAAGGAGCTGCATGTTGAGTTCCCCCACATGGCCAATGGCTCAATCAGTCACACCTACAGAATGAAACGCTAATAAAAATGTTAAATACTGAAGCTTGGATGAACCTCCCTGGTTGGCAATGCTCTGTGTTGTCACACGTCCCAGCCAACAGGAGGAAAGGCCGTCCTGGACTCCACAGGGAGAGGACAACCGGGAGCTTTGCGCTTACCCCTTTCAGACTTCACAGAAGCGTCTCTTTCTTTGCTGGTTCTGATTTGTATCTTTTTGCTGTCATAAAACGATAATCATAATTTTTTAAAAATGGCCGAAAGAAATATATGAGAGGATTGTTACTTTGCAAAGCATAAGGGGGAAACGGGCCCTGAGGGTGACAATGCCTGCAGGAAATTTCTCTCTCCTGCCCTACGTCCTTCCTTTCATGCTTCTGTTCCCACCCCCACCCCACATGAGGCTACAGTACCAGAAATTTGGGGCCACTTTCTGTGAAGGAGGCCAGCTGAGAAGGAAGGAAATGGTACTGCAGCATTCTGAAAGATTACCTGTCCTTTTTCCGACCAAGGCGCCAAATGGCAGCCATTTAAAAACCTGGCTTTTCAATTATACAACTGATTGAATGCTGAATCCTTAAGAAGTGAATTTTCTTTACTTTTTTAAATACCTTTCTATTATTTCTAAGCAAAATAAAAGTTTGTCTGAAGGTTTCCCAATTGACAAAAGTCACATAATTTAATGTAAAATATAAAACCCAATGTGTCTATCGTTAATAAATTCCATGTCTCTATGCTTCCCCACCGCCCCCCTTCCCCCCCCAAAAACCCCCACCTGGATTTGGGAGCCCTCATTTATATTTTAAAAGACTTTAGCTGAACAGGGTGATCATTTTATTACATGGGTCCTATGAACACAGAACAATGAAATCCCTTCATAAATGTAACACTGCATTTAGGGACCAAGAGTGACTGGATTGGAAAAGGGACACTTGTTACCTTCTTAACATTGATGGAAATACTGCCCTACCTCCTCCTGAGGCAAGTTAATTAACACTAAGGGTTTTAAGGACATTTTGAGGGAGAATGCACAAAATTGAGAAAGGGAAACTTCAGATTAGGGTGCCTTTTATTTGATTCAAAACCGTGTGTCTTCTAGTCTCTTGAATTTACTGTGGTGATGACCAGAGAGCCCAAGCAGAAGCCAGACCCCAGGGGTGAAAATACCCAGGAAGGGCGCAGGATGCAAGGAATAAACTCTACTCCTACCACCTTACGTCACGAACTTGCAGAACTTTATGAAGAATTTGTATAAAATCTCAGAACTTGTGTGGCCCACTTTTGATTCAGGTCTATCATTCAATGGGTCACATAAGCCTGTGGTCACATCCAGCTTGCTTTACCAAACTATCTGGGGAAAGCACTGATCATTTTGGGACATGGCAGGTGACCTAAACAATTAGGTAAAAAATGCAAATAGTGTGGGGAAGCTGGACCTGCCACCACAGGTCCTTCCAATAAGCTCCAGGACACCCTCCGTGTCCACCCTCCCGACCACTGGACATACACCATCGTAATGAGCTGTTTACTTGCCTGTCTCCCCCAAATCTTTCAAACCAGGGACTGTGTCCTATTCGCCCCTGTAACCCCTCGGCTGGCACAGAGGAGACGACCAATCACATTTATGAAATGAATAAACAAATGAATGAAGAGCAAAATGCTTCCTTTCTATAGTAATTAATTCTACCTCACCTAAATTAAGTCTGTTTCTTTAAGTGTGAGGAAATGAATGGGTATAGTACAGAGCATGCAGATATAAATGATTATCTCATTTAATAATGAGCTGCGGCCAATAATAAAAATTGCCTGCTGTCTGCTCTGCCAAGTAGCCCTATCTGTTAACTAACATTAAAGATCTAATTTACTTCAATCTTGAACAAGCTCAGAAAATCTACTGAGAGCACTTTGTTTAATTACAGTCAGGGGGCAAGCACCAATCCTATTGATCTGGTCAGTTCAAATTCTATACAATCAATGTGGGTAGTGAAAAAAAAAAGTGACCCCAACTGCTTTTCAGGCAGCTTTGATGAACTGTGGATTGGGAGGTGCCATAAAGGCAGCAAAGGCAAGCCAGCCACGTACCATGTGGTATCGCAAGGAGGGCAATGAAAGCATACCTCAGACGCTCCACAGAGCTGCACATGATGAAGAACAGGAGACAACCCACCACAAGAAACAGATTCCTCCTCGGGGAAATGAGACGTAACGAGTGGTGGTGAGTGGAAGTCGTGCAGCACTGAAGGCTAGTAAACTGGCATTCAAAGGCATCTAGCAAATTCTATGAGGCCCACAACTGTCTTGAAATAAAAGGAAATAGATCCAACCCATGGGTATGTATACAAATTCCTGAGGGCATTTCTAGTTGAGGAAAAGGTACAAGTTCCTCGACACATTTTTATTTGGAGGCAACTGAAATATAAATTACATACATTCAATATAAAACCATATTAAAAGACAGAAAAATATGAAAAACACCACACAGTCACTGCAAAACTTAAATGACTGTTTAAGTATGATCAGAAGCGAGGTTAAGCACATTATGAGTATTAACTAATTTCCCTGCGTCGGGTATTAGCATTATCCCCACTTCACGGCAGAGTAAACCACGGCACAGAGAAGTTAGGTAACTTGTCACAGACTCATGGTGACTTGGTAGGTCAGGCTGTGACCTGAGGTGGTCAGGCTCCAGACCTGGCACAGAGCATCCAAACGATGCAGTTCTGAGGACTAACCTCCAGAGTTGGGGAAAATACTTGAAGAAGGGGACTGGCTTTTTATCTTTTGCTGGTCACAATCCAGGGCTCTCCTGTGCTTTAGTAATTCAAGTTAGAGGAGGGAATTTATTCTAAACCACAATATGTAATTACACCCAGGACCAACATTTCCTTCACAAAACATGCACCATCAGAATGCACATGCTAAGAGCAAGCACACCTAATTAGGGCATTAGTCATGATCATCAGGGAGCTCAGCCCAGGAAATTACAGGTGGTGGGGGCCTTCGCACGGAGGAAATGTCATCAGCTGGCCCAGATAAAGTCTTTGCTGACGGGGGTGATTTACACCTGCTGATGCAAGGATGAAGAATGGTATCTGATACAGCTGGGTACTGGAAACAAGCTTATTATGCACATGAGTTCAGACAAAATGATGTTCAGATCTGAGCGGCAGGGATGCTGGCCTTTTAATTATAACATTAGCCACAAGTGAGGAAAAGAGCTGATAACGTTCACAAATAGTAATTTCTTCCACACTCAAACGTACACGTGGATTAAAAACAGAATGAGTTATACATGCTGACCTTTTGGAAGAACAAGGTATTTCCAAGATGTTCTTTAGAAGTCAGGGGGAGAGAGAGAACAATTACTAGATGTCTTCCTTCCCCCCCCCCCCCATCTAATTCAACTTAATCTGTGTGCAAAATTTCCAGTTAGAGCAAAACTAGAAAGCAAACTTCTACTATCGCCAAGATTGAGAGAAAAGGGGTCTCGTAATTCAAAGTGGAGTTCAGGGGGAATTGCTTCTGATTGAAGAATTCCTTGCTTCACTGCCAGTCGATTCACAGATCAAATTCACAGCCACACAAAGAAGTATTTGTGGGTTCTTGAGGAAAAAAACCCCTCCATCTTCGGAAAACTGAGTGCTTTTTACAATTCTGCCAAACATTTCTATCCTAAAACATCAGCGTCTTTAGGAATGGATATATTTCCTACACAGAGTGATTTGCAAACTGCTTCAGGCCATAGAGCCACGGGTACATGGGGGTGAATACCAGGAATTACACACACATATACACATACACAAAACACACATATAGACACAGCTATACATACATATGATTATTTTAACCTTAATAAGTCTGCACTAAAAGAGTTGACATTTGTCATTAGATTCACTGATAAGTGAGAGCACCTGCTATAAATTTAAAGCATGTTAGAAAAGACTGCAAAGGGGAAAAGTCTATATCAGTGGCTCTCAACCTTGGCTGCACTTTAGGATCACCTGGGAATCTTTTTAAAATCCTGATTTCTGGGCCTCATCCTCCGGAAATTCTGTTTCTTTGTTATGGGGTGGGGCCACAACATTAGTAACAGAGAAACAGAATTTCCGGAGGATGAGGCCCAGAAATCAGGATTTTAAAAGGAGTCCCAGGTGATTCTAATGTGCAGCCAAGGTTGAGAACCACTGGTCTATATATTTTTGCAAATTATAAAATAGTATTAGTTAACTTAAAAGAAGAACATTTTAATGTAGCTGGGGGCAGACGTGCACACCCGGGAGAATGGGTTGAGAATCACTAATATAATTTTACCATCCACTTAGATTTGCAATTCTGGAGAATAGTGTTTTTTTTTTTTTTAAATCTGTTCGCCACACCTCAGCACTTTTAAATGATTTTCCTTTCAAGAATCTCTTAAAGAAAGAAAAACTGACTTCATAACCAGAAAGGGACAGCGATTCCAAAGGCTTTAAACGCCCCAGAATTCCCGGGGCTGCCCTGGGCTCCGCACGCTGGCTTCTCTGGCCCACACCCGCGGAAGAGGCCGGGCCCGTGGACTCGGCATGCTCACCCTCCTCCGGAGCCGGTCCCGCTCCTCCCGGATGGCGTTCATGGTGGCCTTGGTCCTGTTCAGCTCCTCCTCTTTGCTGCACAGCATGGCGGTCAGGCTCTCATTCTCTTCCCTCAGCCCAGCCAGCTCCTTCTCCCAGCGAGACCGCTCCTCAGCCAGGTTGGGATACAGATCCCGGCCGAGTACCCCCTCGATCTCCTCGACTGTCTAGAAAATACAGCCACAAAAACAAGCCAGGTGAGTGACTGGGAGAAAGCGGACGGGAAGAAACATGCTGGACGGAGCGAGTGTCCACAGAGGAGGGAGGGGGTTCTACAGCCTCCTCACTGTCAAGTGTCATCATGATCAGTGACACCCCCAAATCATCCTCTCCCTATTCTCAAACCAGATTCTGTTGCTTGCTTGGGTCCTAGTCTGTGTTACCCAGCAGTCCCCGGAGTAAGAAAAACACAGTCCCTCCCTGGCACTAACTGTCCACAATGTTTATCTCCTTCGTCCACGTTCCAGAGCTGGTGACTACGCACCAGCAGACAGCAAGCCAGTTAGCGATCCCGACAATGCAAACGTGAAGTTGCCAACTGCACACAAAATCTAACTTGCGGTTTCCTGAATTACAGGCCTCCCCTGTTCCAACTTGGCAACGAGAGGCCACATTGCCGTTCCCAGCTTTAGTGTCACAGCAGAACTGAGAGGGTGTGAATGAGGTTCAGTCCCAAGATGCCCAAGCCGAAAATAAACCTGTGACACAGAAACGAGGAAGCTCATTGTGGAGGTCTCTAAGACAGCAGGGATTTAATTAATGAATAAGACAGCTGTGAACTAAGAAGAGCAGAATCTTAATAGCACTTGGAGACTTTTTAAATAATCCATTTAAAACACAGTATTAATGGAGAAAGAACGTGCAGAAAACTGGGAAAAAAGGGAAGAGCTCATTCTGGTGGCTTTCAGAAGCCATTCATTCACATTTCTTGTCGCCTGGAAAAGGAAGCAGCAGCCAAATGACATGAGAGAGGAGGGAGGATTCCCAGGTCGGAGTAGAAGGCAGTGAAGAGAGGTGATGAGAAACAGGTCTCGAAAACAAAACAAAAAAACAACAAAAGGGGAGGTCACTCATGGCTGCTCACACTGGTTTCCCCATCGCACTGCCACTTCCCCTGTGTTGTGCATCGTCCGTCCTTCCTCTCACATCTGAGGCCTGCTCTGTCCCTTGCTGGCTGGCAGAAGTCCTTGTCTTCTCCTTCCCTCCCAAAGCCGAGGCTGGGGCTAGGACCCAAGTTGACGTTAAAATTAAATATAGGGCCTGGGAGACTCCAGACAAAGAAACAACAGTGGTTGCTTCTCCAAACCACATCACTGATATATTAATAATTGAGATGAATAAAGATGGAAAACCAGCGGCGTTATTAATATGAATCACGGTTCACCTTGCGACACCACAGCTCTTTCGTAACATCCAGGGTTTCTGTTGATAGACGCTTGGGCCTAGAGTGCGAAGGCATTTTTTCCCCCCAAGTAACACATCCCATTTTCCCTTTCCATTGGCCCCTCTGACGTTTCAGCATCGATCACTATGCCTAGGGCACTAAGCTAGGGTGAAGTGATATAAAGACCCCAGAGGCCCAGTGTCAACAAGACCTGACGTTCCCATTGTTCACGATGAGTCTGTGCAGATGCAGCAAATTCCTCTCTTTTCATTCTCCTTTGGAGGTAAGATGAATGGATGTGGAAGGCGTGGCTGAGACCCAGTGCTCAGGATCCAGGACTCACTGAGGCCTGGAACTTCCCCCTTATTAGCACCGTGAATTGATTAACTCCTGAAATAATATTCTAGGGGCCATGAAGCATTAATAAAACTTCCAAGTTAATCTTTGGGCTACATGATGAACCATACCAAAATGAGGTGGTTCGATACTAGCAGTCTAAGAGTTTCCAAGCAAATTGTCATTTTTGCTGCGAAGTCAGTGATCCTGACTGCTGACACAATGACTTTTTCTAGTGCAATTCAGCCCAACAAAAATGTATAGGGCTCCGGCTTCTATCTGGTGGCCCAATCTATGAGTATGGCTTTCTCAGAAACACTCATTCCTCACAGGAATTTGAGAAAACCACACTTCAAAAGAGAGGGATCTGATCATTTCCCCCCTACGATCGCCAAGAGCCACACAGAGGGTGGGGAGGGTTTACCTTAATAGCCAAGTCGCAGTGCTCGCTGGCCGTGGTGAGCTGCTCGATGTGCCTGTCCACCTCGGCCACGGACAGGCTGCAGCTGCTCTTCTTCCTGCAGCAGACGACGTTCTCCAGCCCCGTCAGCACCCGCTGCAGCTCCGAGTTCAGGTCACTGCAGTTATCTGAGAGTGAACGTGGGCAGAATGAGTGAAGCAGGCAGGTGGGCAGCGAATGCTCTTCATTTCGTTCACCATGAAAAACCCATCCTAGTAAAATGAAATGGCAATAGAGCTTGAAATTTCAAAGTTTAACTCTGGGCAGCCGAATCCCAGCCTGCTGGCATCCTGAGGCTTGGAGGCAATGTAAAACCTTTGCTAAGGGGTTGCAGACTTCAGTCCTTTTCTACTTAGCCACGCCAAGCTGATCCTCTCGTCTTTCACCTGAGGGCAGCCCCAACTTGAGGTTCTTTAATAAGAACAAAGAAGTGTCTTTAATAAGAACAAAGGGGCTGGTGGGGCCTCATAAGCCGTCTGGCCTACCTTCCTGCTCAGCCATTCAGACAAACACTGGCTCCAGAAAGAGTGTCCGCAAAAAAAAAGATATCATAATATTACTGGAGAAACAAGACAAAACCCCCCAGAGTTAGCAGAGACACTAGACATTTTAAAACATGGAAACTGTGTAAGACCCAGCCCTTGCCCTCAATGAGCTTATAATTAGGACACGTGGCTGTCCTGGTCACTGTTCCCTGTCTGGGCCCTCACAGGAGGACAAAGTGGATAAGCTGCAGGAGCGAGTTGTCTGGGTCCCCTGACTGTGGTCACACAGCCCCAATCACTCACCACCAGTCACCCTAGCACCAGCGCTGCTCAACACAGGGTGGGACGCTCTTTCAGAGTCTGTGGCGTATTCGTCTAAACACAGACTTAGAACAAACGCTCAGTTCCTTCCCGTGGCCTACAGCCCCCTGCACAGTCTGGCCCCTACCAACACTAAAGGCGGAGGCAGTTGGGGACTGTACAAAAGGTCAGAGGTGTATGTTACGGAATCAGAAGAGCAATAGAGGCTGAGACAAGGGACTAAGTGGGTCCTAGGATGAACCAAAGGTGTCTCATGTATAAATCAAAATCGTAATGAGTTATCACCTCACTCCTCAGGATGGACACTATATACGAACAACAGAAAACAACAAGCGTTGGCAGGGCTGTGGAGAAGTTAGAACCCTGTGCCCTGCTGGTGGGAATGTAAAATGGTGCAACCGCTGTGAAAAACAGTATGGCAGTTACTCAGAAATTAAAAACAGAACTCCCATATTACGTAGCAATCCCATTTCTGAGTATATACCCAAAAGAATGGAAAGTAGAAGTGAAAAAGATAGGTGTACACCCTTGTTTATAGCAGCAGTGTTTACAATAGCCAAAAAGGTGGAAAGAACTCAAATGCTCATCGACGGATGGACAAACAAAATGTGGCATATGCACACCATGGGGCATTACTCAGCCTTCCCAAGGAAGGCAATTCAGACAGCCTGCAACATGGATGGACCTTAAAGACACTGGCCTCAGTGAAACAAGCCCGTCACAAAAGGACAAACACTGTGTGATCCCACTTACACGAGGTTCTTGGGGTAGGCAGATTCAGAGGCAGAAAGTAGAACAGAGGTCCCAGGGGCTGGGGGAGTGGGGCAATGTGGCTTAATGGATACAGAGTTTGTTTGGGAGGATGAGACAGTTCTAGAAACGGATAGTAGGGATGGGTGCACAATTCTGTGAACGCACGTATCGCCACTGAACTGCACACCTGCCCTGGAACGCTGAGCAGACCCCCTGGCTGTGCTGTGCTTTAGGCAAGAAAGGTAACGGCTCGGCTCCACGTCCACGAGACAAAGAGGAGGCCATCTGTATCGAATACACATTCTCCCAACAGAGGTTCTTCGTATCTTCCCACAGAAGAATGTGAGGTTGCGTAGAGCAAACAAAAGGGGAAACACAGTGATTAGGGCCAGGGAGAGGCTGAGGAAGCCAATAAAAGTGAGCAGCTGTTGGGCTGACTACTCTGCTTCACCATCACACAAGCGTCCTGGCAGCCAGAGCAACAATGAATGATCTCCTGTCAGGGAGGAGGAAGCGTTCCAGCTTCACAAGGGAGACTATGTGTTTTCAGCAATAGATGCTACTAGAATTCAGGTCCATGGACTTCATGTGTGGCATGAAGCGATGTGATGGCCAGTCTCCTCAGCCAGTTTCACACATATGCAGATTTCAAAGGCTTTCTTCTTATACACGCCTTCAATTAAAATTAAGCTGTCGACCATTAAAGTACAATGCAAAGGGAGTCCTGGGAAGGACTAAGCTGACAGTCTTGGCATTCTGCCTCCCAGTTGTCTAATTGGCTGCAAAGATGAAAGAGAGCGCACAGAAGAATAAATGGAATGGACATCTCCCTTTGACCAAGGGATGCAAATGAGCCACCTGCAGCAAAGATGTTTCGTGTGGAGGGCAGGGTTTGATGGCTGGCACAGCCTTTTTTGTTTTTTAAACAACTTTTAAATTAATTGCCAACATTTAAAAACCATTAGAAGTTATGACTATTCTTGTAAAATTAGAAGGTCTGGCCACATTGGGCCCCACTCGGCACACAACAATCTGCAGCATGGCCAGCTGCTGGCCCCGTTGGACGCGGCATGGCCACAGCGCCCATGGCTCTGCCCACCTCCCAGGCCTGCCCACCGCCCAGGCCTGCCCCTGCTGTCCTTCCTAAAGGTAACTTTTCCCAGCTAGACTTCTGCAGCAGCTGCAGAAAAGACAGCTCAGGTTACATTCTTCTGGAGAACTCAGAGCCTTAGGCTTTCCTGTTGCCGTTTGAGGGAAGACCCAAGTTACTTCGGAAATGTACTTGGCTATGAAAACGAAGCCTAACCAGCTTTCTTGCTCACTGAAGCACATACTGGTGGGCTGGTTTCCTTATTTCCCCTGACCAAGTATCATGGAATCTAAAACATACCATGGGGCATACCACACCCTGCTAATAAGCTTTCAATTAAGGTGGATCCTCAAGGCGGAGGCCCTTCTCCTGAAGTTAGAGGTACTAGGCACAGTGCACTCAGCCAGCCTGAGAAAGGGAAGTGGCTGGGGGCCTGCTGTGAATGGTCCTCGCACCTGATCTGTGTGGGGAGCAGCAGATCAAGCCGTAACCCTGACCCCCACTGCCTTCTGAGGACCGACACTCGTCCCCACCTCTGTTCTGCCTGGGCACACGTCATGCCTTACAGAGCAAGGCAAGTGGGGGAGAGAGCTGCAGATGCCTTCAGCTTCAGCACCGACGTTCTGCTAGGAAGCAGGTCTGATGTCCTAGGGATGGAACAGCTCCGAGCCCGTTGTGGCTCTAAGGCTTAACCAGGCAGACTGGTGCTTTCCTTTCAGCAGTCCTCTCTCCTCTGCGTGCAGCCAGGCCCTCCCTAACTCCAGCAAGAAAAAAGCCAAACAACACAGAAAATGACAGGATAGTTGACTTCCAGGTCTGAACACAAGACGATGGGAAGGTCTACGAGGAAAGGAGGGAGTATCCACCGAGGTTACCCTGCGTGATGTACAAGCGTCTGTGTCTACCGAGGACAAGAGAGTAAGAACGATGTTGGTATAGTTTAAAAACACCTCGACATCACCAGTAGTGAACAAACTGACATATGACCCTCCTGCACCTTACTGTGTGTTGTGTCTTTTTTTTTAGGTGACGGATGTTAACTAAATTCACTGTGGTAACCATTTTATAATTATGCTGTCCACCTTAAACTTCAGTGTTGTATGTCAATTATATCTCAATAAAACTGGAAGAAAAAAGAGAGGAAGGCACAAGTGGGTAGGGATTCTAAACAGGAATGGGACAGGGGGCGGGGAAGGAGGGTGGTACTGAGGAAGAGTAGAGTCAGGCCCTCAGCTCTAGGAGAGGTGAGGATGGAGCAGAATACAGGGAGAGAGAGATAAAGGGGAAAGAAACTTTTCTAAGAACTTTATTAAAGGGCTTTTACTTATTATAGAAAATGAATGTTCATTCTAAATAAAATTCTAAGCAGAAAAGTTCAAAGAAGCAACTAAAAATGATCCATAATCCTTCAACCTCATTTTAAGCTCTTAGAATTTTATTTTCTACATCCTTTTCCATAAATACATAGATCATGCTCTACATAATATGTTTGGGTTTTTTTTCACAAATATTTCTTAAATTATTAATTTTATGACTATTAAATTTTCATTCTTTGGAAATACCATCATTTTTTTGGCATATCACAGACATATTTCCCTTAAATTCCTAGACATGAAATAAATGGGTCAAAAGATTATGAATATTGGCACATATTATCCTGTTGCTGGGAAAATATTATACATTTCCATTTGTGAATTGTGCAACTTACTTTCAAATGGTTTTGAAAAAGAATTTCTGAGTGTTGTGCACAATCATATGTGGTAAAATGTTAACAACTGGTGAATCTAGGCAAAGGATTTGGGGGGTTCGTTTGATCTTTTATGTAAGCTTGAAGTTTTTAAAAAATAAAAAGTTGAGGAGAAAACAAATACCTCAACATTCAAGGCAAGAATATGCTCAAGTCTAGTTTAACTCAGGGACCACTATGACGATCAACTCCTCAGTGCAGTTATGAGAACAGGAATGTCCCCTGAAAGCACCAGGCCACACCCATTTATCCCCGAGCACACAGGCTCGGGCCAGGGTGATGGTGCCAAGAAGAGTGAGCTGGCACCGCGCCAGGCCCCACCAGGCCCCAACCTCACCGGGAAGAAGAACCTATTCTGTTTCTTTCCCAAAGAAAACGAGGTTGCATTTTCAAGACTTCTATTTCAGCCAGATCGTATGGGTCTGAGATTTGTTTTCATTTTTGCTGCTGTCACTGTGCAGTTTTGACAGTTTATCTCTCTACAACACTAAACTTGGTCGTAAGTATGGTGAAGGCGTAAGAAAGATAACCTAGCATCAACTGCCGGAAAACTGTCCTTCAGCCACGAGAACCCCCGTTGCTGGCTATGTCTTCAGGACCCCAGGCTCTAAGCTGCCCCAGCGCCCCACAGAACTCCCAGCCCCACCCGCCCACCCCGGCCTTTGCCGTGTAGAAGTCCTGGCAGTGGCTTCCACAGAGCAAGGCTCCAACGACACATATGTAGAAAAGTTCAAGTTCACACATAATCATTTTACTTATTTGCCTCCTAATCACCCGAACTGGCACAGCTGTAAGGATATGAGGAAACCTTCGTAGGCACGGAAGGGTGCAATTTGGCAAGCTCTGGAGAGCCTTAAAGATCATTCCGTACCCGTGCCTCTGCGAAGTTATCCTGAGGAAACAGAGGCACATTTAGAGGGGGAACCGCAGCCCCCTCACTGCGCCTCCTGACGCCGCCCCTGCCAGGTCTCGGCCTCACCGCTGACCGTTCTCCCGAAGCTCTCTAACCTCTGGGCCGAATGCGCCTCTCAGGGTCTGCATCTCCCATCTCAACGCCCAGCCCCTTTCCAGGCAGCCTCCCTCCCGCCCCGAGAGCACAGGAGGAGCACAGGAGGCCGGCAGCAGGAGGAGGAGGTGTGCTTCTGGCGCCTGTAACATCTTCCTCACTGACACCATGCTCCCCTCGGTGGCTGGGATGCAGTGACATGAGTGAGGCCCCAGGCTAACCGGGCTTTCAGAGGTCGTCTCAGAAGCCAACACCCCTTTTTTAGGAAACTTACGTCGAGTTTCAAACAACCAGAAAGTAATCCAACCTGAGAGGACAGTCTGTTTAGAAAATAAAGACTGCTTGTATTATCTTAGAAAAGGAGGTCGTGAGTGCCAATTATGGGACAAATGCCCATCTTGAACAAACGCCTTTCCATTTCTCTTACACCCCAGGTCTCTTTTGGGGACTGGAAATTATTAAACAGTCGAATTCGAGGGAGATATTCCACAGAAACACAAGGTGAAGGGGAACAATGACCTTTCCTGCTCTCGAGTTTGGTTACGCTCCGTGGGAAGCTCTGGAATGATCTTAGGCGGGCTCCTCAGTCGCTCGGCCCCGTGACCACGTGCAGGCAGCCTTACTGGACCAGGCTCAGACCCCTGGGAGGAAGCACGCAGAGAGCCTCCCGTGAGCCGGTGTCCGGAATTGCTAGGACGCCCCTGGGTTTGGTCTCAGGGGAACCAACCCTGCTGACCCCCGGGAGAAAGTAAGCTGCCTCGTCAAAGTAAGGAGAAAACAGGCCGCAGAGGGCCTGGCCTGTTACATCAATGAGCCGGGGTGTGATTTTCAGTCCCGTCTCACCTTTGCAACCTGTGTGCTGGTTCCTCAAAGTTCCAGAATCAGATTACAAACCATCTGATTCTCATTTAAAAATTCGTTGCTGGGCGCCCTAACCGGTTTGGCTCAGTGGATAGAGCGTCGGCCTGCAGACTGAAGGGTCCCAGGTACGATTCCGGTCAAGGGCATGTGCCTTGGTTGCAGGCACATCCCCAGTGGGGGGTGTGCAGGAGGCAGCTGATTGATGTTTCTCTCTCATCGAAGTTTCTGGCTATCCCTCTCTTACTCTCTGGAAAAAATCAATAAAATACATTTTTTAAAAAATTCGTTGCTGGGGGATGACCGACCACCTTGCCACCTCGTTCTAAGGGAGATGGAGTTTTCTCCAGACAGGCGGCCTTGCCTTTGTACACGCTCTCTCCACGTCTGCAGAAAGCGTGTGTTGGAGAAGGCAAGGCCGTCTTTCCCTTCTCCCCACTGGGAGTGGCTGCTTGACACTTTGGAACATTTTTTCCTGAAGCCATTAAGCCTCATCGCCATTAAAGCCAGGAAAAATCTGGCTTTAACGTTAAACATATTTCATAGTCAGAGCCGTGCCAAAGAACCAGGTTTCATGTGTAAATTCTTCCTTGGTTGTCCTCCAAAAACTACTCATAAGGAGGAAATCTCTATCTGAATGATCACACCAGCAAGCAAGCTTCCTTTTATCCCTACGGGTATAAAGAGTTCAGCATTGCTAGATTCCAGAAAAGTCATTTCTCACCTAAACCCAGCAGAGATCTCAAAATATTGGAGCAGAACCCACCACCGGCTGTGCGCAAAGACCCCCGGATCAGGGATTTTGTTAGTTTCACAAACAACTGCTCCTGACAAGCTCTGCTGTCCCATTGACAGAGTTGGGAAACAGCCTGCTAGCGAGGACACCGCACACGTGCTAACACCCATGATGCACTGAGCCATATGCCCACATCTGTGCTCTGCTCTATTGCGACACGCAGAATCACTTGGTGTAAGAGTGTTGTTTCAAGGATGGAGATCCGCAAAACCTCGATTAACAACAAACAGCCTGCTATTAGCCAGGTGCTGTGATCACACAGCTGCTCCCTAAATTCCCCCTCAGCGCTAGACCTCAAAGGGCTGCAGCCAGCGCAGCACACCACACCAGCCACGGGCACGGCTCGCTGTTTAAGCAGAGGCGTGTCAAAGCAAAGCCATCTGCAAAAACACAGCAGAAACAACTGCTTAGCTGTACGGCCTTGGGTAAGTGGCTTACCCCTCTGCACTCTGTTATCCCAACTTTATAAATCAGGAGCGTTACAAGCCCCCCATCCTCCAACTGTGAGGATGCATGTAAATGCTTGGCACAACACGAGTGAGCAAAGCACCCTAGCTGTTATAGCCAACTTCTCTTTTAATGAGAGCTCCTGGGCAAATTAAGAAAATAAACCCCCCCCCCGGCAATTCCTACCGCTGTTTTTGTGCATTTAATGACCTTTATTTTCCAAATAATTGTGCCACCAGGTTTGAATAGAGGTAATGCAATGTATTCTAAGATGCACTGTGGCCTTACTGGGACCTTTGTCCTTTACATGACTGCTCAGGGAAGTCAAAACACTTTCTAAATTGCTGGCTTACCCCCCCACCCCCTGCTCTGCCCCCCAGGCCCTGGGGGCAGTGCCTAGGAGCCAGCTTACTGAAGGGGCAGCCTTAGCTCTGATGGGTGTGGTTTAAAAACAAAAGAAAAGTGCTTTTTCAGTGAAGGGAATAGGTTTGACGTAGTCTTCAATGGAGATCAGCACAGATACCAAAGCAAACTGCATATAAAATCCAGCTCAAGGAAACCTCTGGGCTGCTAATGCATGTTTGCAGATACAGCAACCATAATGAAATGGCTGCTTTTTAATGATTTCCTATAATGGTGTTTATATATGGAAGCTTTTTTCCCGATTGAAGCAATTTAAGTGGAAAATGGCAGAGGAGTAAGAGGAGGCAAACGTCCAGCCCCGATGAACACGCAGGCACTGCGCTCTGCTGCAGCCTTAATGGGCCTCCTTGCCGTCCCCGGGGCCTTCCCTCCTTGGGGACCTGGCAGGGGTGGGCCCTGTGCCCACAGCCCTCGCCTCTGCCTCCTGCTGCTTGCTTGCATTGCCCCCACTTCACCCTCAGTTTGAATGTACCTTAAGTGCTACTCGTGCTCCAGTGCTCCCATCGCAGGGAGCCACTGGGGGCCTGTTCACCTTCTGTTGTGGTTCTTACCCCACTGCTGTTCATTCTCTGTTTCCCTGTCTACATCCCCAAGAATCATGAGCTCCAAGATGGCATTCACTGTTACTCAAATCTGTGGCTGCCTGCTGTGTGCCGGCACTGTATCATTGGTAAACAGGACAGCTGCCCACAGGGAGCCTGCAGTCTAGCAGGAGAGGCTGATAAAGGCTGGTGATACGGAACGAAGTCAATGCAGACACGTGACATCAGGCAGCACCAAGTGAGGGAGGCTGGTCAGGTTTGAGGGTCAGTGAGGTCAGAGGCTAAAAGAAAAACAGGGATACTGGGGAGGATGAGGTTTGAAATTGAATAAATGACCCATTCCAACAAAGTTTCTTAATCAAATAAGGTTGGGAAATGGAGAATAAAGCCACTTACATGGGCTGGGCATCGTGACGATGGGACTTCTCAGGGTCCTGACATGAGAGAGGATCTGTCTCTCCTTCCCCTCATTAAAGAACCTGGGGGCCCTGTAGGCCATGGTAAGAAGTCGGGATGTCACTCTGGGTGTGAGGAATTGGCGATGGGAGTACAGCCACCTGATGGCAGAGTCTGTCTTATATCCCCAGCCCCTAGCACAGTTCCCCATGATTTCCTGAATGAATAAATGCCCCCTGTTGTGGACAGAGAACATATACAGGCACTGGGCGGACAGGGTTCCTTCTCCCAGGAAGGAACCAGCCGTAATGAACATGTATTTTTTTAATGAGGGGAAGGAGGGACGGATGCTCTCTCATGTCAGGACCTCGAGAAGTCCCATCGTACAGATGCCCAGCCCATGTAAGTGGCTTCATTCTTCCATTTCCCAACCTTATTTGATTAAGAAACTTTGTTGGAATGGGCCATTTATTTAATTTCATAGAATAAAATTATGGAATGTAGGAACTTCCCTAGTAATTGGGAACTTTTTGGCTGCTTGCACTTGTCTGTCTGCCTAAGGCTGGAAGACAGAGTCCAGAGTGGGGGGGGGGGGGGCACTAGGGTTAGAGATTATGAGCTGGTATAACTTAGCATGGAGGACTTGGGCCCATGGGTGGGGCCAGGGTCTGGGTTTAGGTTTGAGGGAGACAGTTTAAGCCTGAAGCCAAGACCTCAGGTCTGGATAGGTATTCCCGCTCCTCAACCCATTTCTGTCTGGCTCAATTGGTATCAGCTCTCAATGACTCTGATGTAGCTCAATCGGTCTCATTTGGCTTTAGCAGCAACCCAGCCTGCTAACCCCTTCTTCCTTACTGGAGCCTTCTCTGTCCCACCGGCTTCCGGACACCACTCTCCTCATTTCCTCCGTACAGCTTTGCCTGACTGACGGCTTGATACTTGGTTGACTGCTTCAGTTGTTCACTTAAAGAAGTATCTCTACACAAACCAAGTGCCAGGCCCTGTGGTGGGGTTCTGGAGATACACTAGTAGATAAAACAAACACGCTTCTGCCCAGGGGAGGTTAGTGGGAGAGTCAGTCAAGCAAAGAAATACAAATACATTATTTAACATTGCAATGTGATACAGGAATCAGATGGGGCAGCGACAGTCAGCACAGGGACTTGCTCATGATGCTTTTGAAGGAGGTGCAGTTAAACCCAGACCGAAACGAGGAGAGCCCATCCCTGCCAATGAGCGCCCGCTGAGCCTCCTCCCCCCAAGGCTTAGTTGCAGGCGCTCTGCACTCCTCCATCAGCACTTTTCACTCCTCACATAGATTCTCATCACCTCAGTAACTGTCTGTAAATAGCCTGATGTTTCCTAGCTGCTTTCCTTCAGCCCACACCTCTCCTCCTGGCTTCTTATGTATATCTAACTGCCTCCTGCCTTCCCAAACATCTCCACCCAGGTTCTCTCCAGGCGCCTTCAATTTATGCCCTAACAAAACACATGATCTCTACCCACCCTACCCTGCCCCCAAACAAAACAAAACAAAATTGAAAGCAAAACCACCCGGTCTTTTCTTCTATGCTCCCTTATTGGTGTCTGGCCCCACCGTTCACCCACTGTATAATCCAGACATGTATGTATGGGGCATTGCCACCTACATACCTCCTTTACCCTCTGTTCCCAATCCTTTAGCCAGATCGTGCCATTTTATACCTTTTCTATACCCATTTGCATTTCTACATCTCACATGCCACCACCCTAATTCTGAGCAACAATTTTGCCCACTTAACACTTTTTCAATAGCTTCCTAGTTGGCCTCCCCCATTCACTCTTGATCCACTGATTCTTTCTCCTCAGTTCAGAATGACACATTCAAAATGCAAATCTGATCTTCTTTTCCCTCCCTCCCTCCCATGATTAAAATCTTTCCATTGGTTTTTGTGGATCTTTGAATAAGGATCAGACTCTAACACAGTCTACAAGATCTTGCATGATCTGGCTCCTGCCGGCCTCTCCAGCCTCCATCTCACACCTCTGTGCCCTTCAAACATGAAAATCCTTTTTTCACCTCCTGGAATGCATCTGTCCCCGCCCCCTGAATGCCATCTTCTCTTTTATCTGCTTAATTCCTACTTATCTTCCAGATCTCATTCAAATGTCACTTCCTGGAGGAAGGTATCCTGAAAATCCTAAACTTAATCAGATTCCTTTGATACATTCTCATGGTACCATGTTCGTTAATGTTGTAGTACTTATACATGTTTGCAATTAAACATGTGTGTAATATTTGATTCAAGTCTCTCTCTTCAATGAAATTTTAAGTTCTGTGAACACTGCACTACACTTACTCCTCTTTTTCTTGGTTCTTCTCCCATCTCTCCCCTACATGTGAACATTTCCTAAGATATGGGTCTCCTCCCTCTTTTGACTCTCCACCCTTTTGACCAAAGGGATCTGTTTACTTCATAGCTTCAAAGCCTTTATCCTCAACTCAATCTCTCCAAAGAGCCAGTTAGGCATCTCCAAATAGTCCAGTGGTTTTGCAACATTTTGACTGCAACCAACACTTGGAACATTTCATATGGCAACTTGCTACATAAACACAGGTAACAAATAATTTTCATGAAACAATACTGTCATTCTATCCCCCCCCCCCATTTTATTTCATTTAAAAATAATTTATTTTTCATATAATTCCAAGACCCACTAATGGGTCATGACCTGCAGTTTAAAAGCACACCATACAATCACATAGTACCAGATATTTCCATATGAACATTTCTCTACAACCTCAAACATAATATATTGATTTCCCAACTCATTTCTCAATCAAACTTCTGAGGAATCTGATCATTCTCTGAGTCACTCAGGATCAACAAGTTAGAGTCATTTTGGATCCTCCCTACCCAACAGTTGCTTTTGGTTCTTCCACTGCAATGTGTCACCACCCATTCTCGCCTTTCTATTCCTTCCATCCTAATTGTTATTGCAACTTGGAGCACTCCAGCAGCCTTTATAACTGGTTTTCTCCTGCCAGGATTTTCAAATAGAGGTGACGTATGTTTGAATCACAAACATCAGGACAGAAAGTGATTCAACTCTTCCGTTCCATTTTGACCAACAAAGTAGTATGTAAGGGACTGAAATGGATATGCCTTTATCTACTCACCAAACTCCTTAATTAACTTAATTAATTTTAAGCCAGGCTGCCTCACGTTTCTATAAATCCCTATTACAGAAACCAGGCTCTGGCTTTGTAGCAGGCAGACTCACCCATGTCGGCAGTGACCAGGGTGGACTGGTTTTCGGGGATGGAGACAGAGGTCTGGTCTTGGTCCATGCTTCGAGAGTCCTCGTTGACCTCTTGTTGACTCTGGCTGAGTTCTGATCGAAGTTCTGAGTACTCATCTTCCTCCCTGAGAAAAAAAGCAGAGTTGGCCACCACTTACAGAGATATGAGACAAATCCCTAGAGAATATGCCATTTAAGGACAAGAAAAAAGACATTCAGAGAGAAGAGAGATAGATATCATCCCCCATAACCCCCTCACCTCCCGGGCCACTTGGAACACGGTTTCTTCAGGCCAAATAGGCGGTCCCATCTATGGTCAGTATAGGAAACCGAAAGGTTGCTGTGTCCACATACACACCCATATAGCTAGGAGATTAATCTATCAGCCTACTAGAAACTTTTCCCCTTCAAAGATTTCCTGAAGAAATTAGATTTCTTCATCCCCTCAAATTCCAAGGTGAAAAAGGACCAGCGCTGATGCTACAGTGAGCAAAATAATTAAGACTCTGGTGGACAGAAACAGTGTTCCATTGCCTGGAGGGTCCCAATGGCACGCCTCCTTCTTGGAAGAGGACATGAGGAGGTACTGGGGCCAGAGCTACTGGAAAGCCAGCACCTCATCCATGCAGAGCAAAATGAATGCTTTGAGAGGCATATGGATCAGCATGTCTAAAAAATACCACACTTAATTTCCCCAAAGAAAGTAGGTAGAGTTAGAGCATTGGAAAAGAGGACGGAGTGGGGAGAACAGTGGAAACAATGAGTGAGAGAATTCCAGTCAATGGTCTATTTCCTTCCGTTTGCTAACAGGAAGACAGTATTTAAATGCAGCTATGTTTCATTAGCACAAGAACATCCACCCCTTCTCAGCCCTTCATGGATCCCTCAAACTTTGGTTTCTGAATTAATTATGAGCAAGCTAAGAAAACTCAAAATTGTAGTATGTATTTCAAGGCACACCCATATTTCCTCTCCACACCACCCTCATCACTGTATACACACTGGACACAGACATGGAGAGAGCAAAGTTAACTCTCTTTGAAGCATTTATTTTGCAAGTGAGCTAGAAGAGAAAACTGTCAGTGGATTTAATTATGAGGCTGGAAAGCCCATGGGTGTCTCAGGCTGACATTCATTTTAAGTTTGTGATGTGTGTGTGTGTGTGTGTGTGTGTGTATGCGCACATGCAGAAAGTCTACCGTCTTGAGTTTGGGGCAGATCCAGATGGTCAGTGGTAATCATTTCTGGAACTTGGAGAAGAGGCAACTGCCATTTTAGGCTGAGACAAATTTATAAATTAGAGAAATGTGAAGATCTCTTCAGACTTCTTGGTTCTTTCAACAAATCACATCCTCCCAGGGAAGAGATTCAGCTGGGCCCCTACTTTATAAGGTATTCTTAATAAAAGCCACCCAAATCTAGATTAATGTTAAACAGATGTAAGCCCCCCAAATGTGCAAAATATGAAATAGAATGGGAGTGGTGAAGGCAAAAAGAAATAGGTTAATAGTCTATGACTAAGTTAATTATTAGACACCTGCAAAACTAACAATAATTAGGAAATACAACAATTAAAAAGTACTCTTAAGTTTGGTGTAGTTGATAATTGTGTCCTGATATATCAGCTTTCTTTTCTTTTCTTTTTTTATTTTATTTGATTTATTTTTTATTGCTTAAAGTATTACAAAGGGTATTACATATGTCTCCTCTTTTCCCCCGCCCTTGACAATCCCCTGGCCTCCCCTACCCCCCAGTGTCTTGTGTCCATTGGTTATGCTTATATGCATGCATATAAGTCCTTTGGTTGATCTCTTACCCCCTCTTTTGGCCCGACTTCCCGCTGCAGTTTGACAGTCTGTTTGAGGCAGCTCTGCCTCTGTATCTATTTTTGTTCATAAGTTTATAATAGTCTTTATTATCCATGAATGAGTGAGATCATGTGGTATTTTTCCTTCATTGACTGGCTTATTTCACTTAGCATAATGCTCTCCAGTTCCATCCATGCTGTTGCAAATGGTAAGAGTTCCTTCTTTTTTACAGCAGCATAGTAATCCATCATGTAGATGTACCACAGTTTTCTAATCCATTTATCTGCTGATGGGCACTTAGGCTGTTTCCAGATCTTAGCTATGGTGAATTGTGCTGCTATGAACATAGGGGTGCATATATCCTTTCTGACTGGTGTTCCTGGTTTCTTGGGATATATTCCTAGAAGTGGGATCACAGGTTCAAATGGGAGTTCCATTTTTAGTTTTTTGAGGAGACTCCATACTGTCTTCCATAGTGGCTGCACCAGTCTGCATTCCCACCAGCAGTGCACGAGTTTCTTTTTTAAAACTGTTTTTGTTTGTTTTGTTTTAGAGAGATAGAAAGAGGAAGAGAGAGGGAGGTGGCGGGGGGGGGGGGGGAGAGAAAGAAAGAGAGAGAGAAACTTCAATGTGAGAATGGAACATTTATCAGCTGCCTCCTGTATATCCCCGCCCTCCATCCCCCCACCCCCCAACCTGGGCATGTGCCCTGACTGGGAATCAAACCAGTCCTTCGGTGCATAGGACGACGCCCACCCAATTGCACCACACTGGCCAGGGCTTAGCTCTCCTTTCAATCAGCACTTAAAATTCTGATTTCCATTAACAGGAAATTTTGTGTATGATGAATAAATTACCTTTGTTGCATGTCCAATGTAATCAGCATGGCTGAGACTGTTTTACAGCTAAGAGAGCCAGGTAAATGCTACTGCTGTATCTGTGGTATAAATGGCATATGTAAAGTCTTTAGAAGCCACCTTAAACCATCCTGGCTTGGCAGGTTCCAAAACATGTAGTGCCTGCCAAATCTTCTTTGTAAGGAATTGCTTCTAGAGATTATTAGGATGAACTTTATAAAGGAGTGCACAGGGCAGGGGTGTGAAGGTGACTATGTGGAGGCTTGGAGAGGAATAAGTGGTTTGGGGTGCAGGATGGAAACATGAGGCTGGGGAGGGGGGTTCACTCAGGCCACTTGTTGATCAAAAAAAGAATTATTGTAGTGAAGATGTCAAATAATCAGGGTTAGATGGTAGAGATAAAGATAAAATGTGCGAGGCCTAGGGATTCAGGTTCCCAGTAAACATTGCCGAGATCTTGCATGGAAACATAAAATAAGCAGCAGGGAAGCACCGAAGGTCTGTATTCTTGACCACATAGGGAGGGGCTGAGCACGTAAGGTTCTTCCTTATCCTATCTAATAAAAGAGAAACATGGTAATTGGCATACGACCGCTACCCTTCCCATTGGCTAATCAGCGAGATATGCAAATTAACTGCCAGCCAAGATGGCGGCCGGCAGCCAGGCAGCTTGAAACTAACATGAGGCTTGCTTGCTTCAGTGACGGAGGAAACCAACGTTCCCTGCCTGCTTTGCCGGCCTCTGAGCCTGCAGTTTAAGAAACATTGTAACAAATATAGAAGCTAAACAAAACCCCAGAAACCTGCTTTCAGCCAGCTGGGATCTCAGAGCTGGAGTTATACAGTGTTTCGATTATAGAACCCAAACAAACCAGATACCTTCTTTCAGCAGCAGAAGCCTCAGATCTGGAGCCAGAGCTAAAGCTGGCCCAGAATAAAAAAAGAAAAAGAAAAAAAGGAGCAGTTGGGAGCTTCAGTCGGCCTTAAAACAGCCCTCAGCCCCTCACCCAGGCTGGCCAGGCACCCCAGTGGGGACTCCCACCTTGATCCAGGACACCCTTCAGGGCAAACCAGCCAGCCCCACCCATGCACCAGGCCTCTATCCTGTATAGTAAAAGGGTAATATGCCTCCGAGCACCGGGATCAGCGGAGCCAAGAGGCCTCCCGGCACTGGGATCAGCGTGACAGGGGACAGCGCCCAAACCCCCTGATCACCCTGCGGCTCTGTGTGTGACAGGGGGTGGGGCCACAACCTCCCTATCTGCCCTGCTCTGTTTGTGACAGGGGAAGGCGCTCCAACCCCCTGACCAGCCCTGCTCTGTGCCTGATAGGGGGGAGCTCCCCAAGCCCCTGATCGCCCTGCGGCTCTGTGTATGACAGGGTGCGATGCCTCAACCCCCTGATCAGCCCTGCTCTGTGTGTGACAGGGTGTGGTGCCCCAACCCCCTCCCCCCCACGGGCCCTGCTCTGTGTGTGATGGGGGAGAGCCATAACCTCCCCATTGGCCCTGCCCTGAGTGTGACAGTGGCGGCGCCCCAACCCCCTGATCCGCCCTGCCCTGAGTGTGACAGGGGGCAGTGCCCCAAGTCCCCTATCGGCCCTACTCTGTGAGTGACAGGGGGGAGCTCCCCAACCCCTTGATTGACCCTGCTCTGTGCGTGACAGGGTACGGAGCCCCAACCCCCCTGATGGGCCCTGCTTTGTGCGTGACAGGGGGCAGCGCCCCAACCCCCTGATCGGCCCTGCTCTGTGCATGACAGGGTACAGAGCCCCAACCCCCCTGATGGGCCCTGCTCTGTGCGTGACAGGGAGTGGCACCGCAACCTCCCCATCGACCCTGCCTTGAGTGTGACGGGGCGGTGCCCCAACCCCCCAATCGGCCCTACCCTGAGCGTGACTGAGGGTGGCATCGCAACCTCCCAATCTGCCCTGCTCTGTGCATGACAGGGGGCGGCGCCCCAACTCCCCAATCGGCCCTGCTCTGAGCCCGACCACGGGCTGCACCTAGGGATTGGGCCTGCCCTCTGCCACCCAGGAGCAGGCCTAAGCCAGCAGGTCGTTATCTCCCGAGGGGTCCCAGACTGCGAGAGGGCACAGGCCGGGCTGAGGGTCCCCCCCTCCCTGCCGAGTGCACAAGTTTTTGTGCACCGGGCCTCTAATCTATATATATAAAAGGCTAATATGCACAGTGTCTCCTAGGGAGTTTGACTGGGAGTTCAATTGCTTGCTATGATGTGCGCTGACCACCAGGGGGCGGCGCAGAATGAAAGAAGGCCCCAGTCAGCAGCCAGAAGGCCCTGATCAGCCTTGATCGCTGGCCAGGCCTAGGGGCCCTGCCTGTGCATGAATTTTGTGCACTGGGCCTCTAGTAGTAATTATAATGTATCTCACAGTACAAAAAAGGTAGCCCTGTGAGAAGTGAAGGCAGTGTTCTGTGTCACAGAAAATGAGGTATAGGAAGGTTAAACCGAGCCTAAATATCAAATAATGTGCAACGCTGTTGTTTCTCCCACTGACTTTGGCAGAAGAAATCATGAGTTGCATATCCTGATCTAAACATCATCATGGGCACTGTTCCTGAAAGGAGGCTGGAATGTGGGACAGGGAAATGACAGTCAATTTGGGATTGCAGCATATGTAGGAGGCTGAGGCTAGGGGTTTTCTCTTCACTGTGTTATTGAGGAGAGTTCGTCTATCAAGAGCAAAGGAACAGGAAGTCAAATACACTCCAGCAGCCCATGGCAGTTTTACAAAGGCAACAATATGAGGTGTGTTTTCAGGGCTGTTTTGTGCAGCACTGAGTCACCAAGTTGGTAAAGACGTTTAGCTATTGACACAGCATCAGCATCTCAAAGTGACTTTATTGGTTGCTTACTTCTATTGTGGATATAGTAACTCTTGGCCAGTGATAACTTACTTCTTTGGGAGGAAAATGTCTCCCCAAAGAACACCAACTGTTAGCGTGGTGATGAAAAGGAAGAAAACATGAAAAGGTCCAAGAAGTAATCATATTAACCTCAAAAGTCAGAAGCTTGATGAACGGATACATGTTGATAATTATACATTATTGTGGTAGTTTCATAATTATTGAATTGCAAGGTTCTCAGGAACATAAAGGATCATCTCACAGGATTCTAAACGTACATTATTTTGTTCACTGTTTACAAGCATTTGTGAAGTGCTTCCCAGCTTTTCTATTTAGAGTCGCCATAATTAGTGCTTGCTGCTGGCTTAAACAACTAAAGAAAAAACGCTTCTAAGGAGGCAGGCATTAGATTGTACACACACCTGGGTAGCTTGCCGTGGCAGAAATGTCACAGGCTGGCCAACTGGAAGGGATCTTAGAGACCATCTAAGCCAGGACCAACACCTTTGTTTTACAAAAAAGACAACCGAGGCTTCAAAAGGCTAAGCAACGTACCCAAGATGATGCAACTAGTTAGTACCACAGCCTAACTCCTAAATTTAGTACCAACAAAACACAACTCGGATATAGGAGCCTAAGGAAAACATTTTTTGTTGCAATTATTTAAAAAAATAATTTAAAAAATTGGAGAGAAAGAGAAGAGAGAGAAACAGAGAAACACTGACTTGTTGCTCCACTCACCCTATACTCATTAGAAGACTTCTGTATATGCTCTGACCGGGATCGACCCTGCAACCTTGATATAAGAGGACGATGCTCTAACCAACTAAGCTATTTGGCCAAAGCTTGTTGCAGTTATTTTTAAAGATTCCTTCTCTTTAATGGCCAGGGGTAAAATGATCTAATCAGAAAAGGGGAAAAAAGTCAATGAAAGTATAATTCTTATCATGCTTTTCAGACCTCAAGCTGAAGTACTGTGGACTCAGCAGCATTTGATAAAAATATTACTTCATTAGCAAAGTCCATATCTATTTAATGTGGGGGTGTGCATTCATGCCTTGTTGCTTGATTGGAGTGATTTGTGAACAAGACTCAGATGGACATCTGCCTAGCTTGGCAACTGTCAGTCACCTATGTCCTTCTGAACCACATTCTGTTTTTTGTGGGTTTTTTTTTTGTTGTTTTTTTACAATTAAAAGTGTACTGCCCTGAAGTGACCATCATTCTTTTAAAGAGCAAAGATTTTTATATATAAGGAGGAAATGTAATCCTTTCTGTTCTCTTACAGGATCTATAGCAGGAAATAAGTGAAGTCCTGATTCTTTCTACCTCTTCTAATTTTTTAATACAGCACAGAGAAGGCTCAGACCCATCTTTGGATCCTTTGGTGAATAACTGAACAAATGAGATTTTGAAAGGCTAGCCATCAACAAGTACCAGCTTTAACAAGATGTGATATAGGATCACTATTCAAGAACTTCTAAATATGGATGTCAAACACACAGGAAGACAGGGAGAGAGAAATCTATCTTATTTTTCTGGATTTTTATTTCACTGTATTTTACTTGTTAGGCCAGAAATTAATCAGAACAATATGTTTTGCTGGGAGATAAAGAGGCTTTGTTTACACTGTTCGAGATGCAGCAATGTGAAGCTAGACATATAGACACAGTGCACAGGCCAATGTGTGGGTTGAACGATCAGAAGGAAGGCCAGGTTCATGGTACGGGCCTGAGATCTCAGAGATCGAATTATGTTAGAGATGGAGATTTTGGATAGTATCTCATTCCCCAAATGAGGAAAATTTTGCAGACGAGGAAGCGGAATGGTTAAGTGCCAATGCAAGGTGATACAGATAGGATGGGTCAATGCTCTCTGGCCTGCAGTCATTCAGGGTGAAAGGTGTGAGGGACAGAGCCCAGGGTAAGAGCCAAGGTTGAGGATGGATCTCAGGGACAGAAGAGAAGATCTAGGACCTACAGGGTGCTAGAGCTTCCAGAAAGAACACACCAGAAGGAAGGAGGATTTAAGGTCAAATGCTGAAGAAAAGGACCAGTAACAAGCAAAAGCCATGGGATTTTTCAGTTAAGGAATCACTGGTGATTTTTTTTTTAAAAAGTGTCTTAGCTCAGGTTACTGTAACAAAATACCGTAGCTGGCTAGCTTAAACAACAGGAATTTATTTTCTTAGATTTCTAAAGACTAAAAGTCCAAGTCAAAGTGCCAGCATGGCCAGTTTCTGGTCAGGGCTCTCTTCCTGGCTTGCAAATGGCTGTCTTCTTATTGTGTCCACACATTGGCAGGGAGGGGTGCGGTTGAGGACAGGGAGGGACAAAGTGAGGGTGAGATTGTGTTCTCTAGTGTGTCTTCTTCTTATAAAGTTGCTCAATATCCCATCAAATAGGCCCCATCCTCATGACCTCATCTAAACTGAATTATATCCCAAAGGCCCCATCTCTAACTACCACCACATGAAGGGTTAGGACTGTAATATATGAATTTTGGCGGGAACACAATTCGGTCCATAGCTAAAGGAGTTTTGGCAAACCATTTGGATCAGAAGCCAGACAGCAAAGGGCTGGTGAGCATTTGGGAAATGCAGCAGAAACATGGCTGCTCATGAGAGTTGGTAGTGAAAGGTTGATGTTTTATGAGAGTAGCTTTTGGAAAAAGAAAATAATCTTGGGAAACAAAATATCTCATGTTTAATTTGCTAAGACACCCCCTTCCCCAGATCCAAAGTGAGCTACTGATGTATTTGTCCATTTCCCTCATCTCATTATATAATCTCCCAAGTCAGATGAGCATTTATAAAAGCTACTCATGAGATACAGTTAAGTGAAAAAGCATATATTACAAAACAGTGTGTGCTACACGACCCAATTTGTTTAAAACATTCACAAATAAAAAATTTTTAGAAGGCCATATATACAAAATGTCATTGTTTATTCCTGGAGATGGGATGTAGGAAGCATTAGGCAAGGTTCAGCTAGGAACACAAACAACATTGGATGTTTCAAGTAGAAAGGATTTAATTTAGGCAGCTTTGTGCTAGCAAAACCATTGGAAGGGTTGGGGAAAAGAAGGATGGATGGAGGCCACCAGGAGCTGTCAGGTTTGCCATCATAGCTGTGGTCCTCTCCAGGGTCAGGAAACTGCTGCTTCCTTCATACCTGCCCAGAGCTCCAGGGTCTGACCAGTCAATGCAGGACCTCATGTCACCAAAGCCTGTATATCAGCTGCTACCATCATGGCCTGAGGGACAATAGCTTCCACCTCCCTTTTTGTCTTCCAAACCCATGCAAGTGCACCTCTGTTGGCAGAGCTGAAACTGTATTCAGAACCCAGTAGTCTGGGAAGTAGTCCCCAAGGTCCAATCTCTTTGATTCTAGGGAGTGTAGAGAAAGGAGGTGGGAATTGTACCAGGTGCCAGACAATACTCATGATAGTCAACTCTCTTTGGTTACAAGACAACCATACACACTCCCTTACACTTAAATTTTCAAATTGCAATATCAATGGACACCAGCTTCTGTAACCATCCCTCATTCAAAATGGGAGACCCCAAGTCCCATCAGGTATTGCATCCGTTCTTAAGTGATCACTCCTCTTCCAGTTCAATGCCAAATCCACCTAGATACCATGTAACCTAACTATTAAACTGTAAGTTTCACCAACTTATTTGTAACGGGTCATGAGGCTAAGTTGGTGTTTATAACGTCCTTCTTCCAGGCTGTTCTGCTATATATACTAGCTTTTACCGCTGGGCAATTTCTAGGAGGTAACCTAGAGAATCCCTTGGGTTCCAAACATAGGCCTCCCTGCCCCGTGATACAGCAACAATCCAATTTCCTTTTGATAGTTAGGATCAATCACCCCATCCAGTACAGTAATTCTCTTCATTGCCAAGGGCCTGGTGGCAGTCAATGGAATCATTGTGATAGTCTTTGATGGAGGCATAGTTTCCTTGGGAACTAAGACTTCTAAACTAGCCAAGCTCTAAGTTGCAAAGATGAGAAGTAACATCTTTTAAAAGTGGGTTTCTGAGTATATAAATGAGAGTAGCCATTCCATCTTTTGCAGTCCATCCCCCCTTCACCCCCATCTTCACCAAAAAAAAAAAAAAAAAAGGCAGCACCATATACTGTTGCTCATTGGGAACATTTACTATATCTCTAGGGCACTGAAAAATGTTTAACTCCCAAATGGTGCAGTATGGTAGACTAGGTCTATTATGGTAGGAATTCAGGTCATAATGTACTCATCACCTGACTTTCTGCTATGGACTGAACTGTGCCCTCCCCCACCCCTTGCCATTCATATGTTGCAGCCTAACCTTCAATGTAATGGTATTTGGAGATGGGATTTTTGGAATATAATTAGGTTTGATGAGGTCCTGAGGGTGGAGGCCTCAGAATGGGGTTAGTGACCTTATAGAAGAGATACCAGAGAGCTTGCTTCAGCCCTCTCCCTGCCAGGTGAGGACACAGTGAGAAGGCCACCTTTCCCAAATGAGGAAGAGAGCCCTCACTGGGAAGTGAACTGGCTGGCACCTTAATCTTGTCCTTCCCAAGCTCCAGAACTGTGAGAAATAAATTCCACAGTTGGTTAGGCCATCAAATCTGTGGTATTTTGTTAGTAGCCTGAGCTGACTAATAATATACCTTTGTAAATCCCCACTCTGACTGCTTAAGTGTGGATATATCATATTTTACATAAACTATTCCCCTATTAATAATTTTCAGCTTTTCCAATAAATTCCTGAGTCAGACCCAGATTGAAGTGAAGGCAAGTCTGTAAGGTACCAGCATTGTACGTGACTATAATGATAATCAAGTCTCTAGACCCTGGATATGCTAGGGAACTTAGAGTTTGTCCAAGTGTCTGGCTGCTACTGTACTGAACCTATCATAGATCTCAGGACCTGAGGGCAAATGAATTTCCTGGTGTGCTGGGGGCTGGGGCGATGCCTTAGCCACTGGAGTTCAGAGGACAAGAAGAGCCTTGTCTTACTGGCCCACATGTCCGAATGTCTTCCAGCCCTTCAGGGAGGCCCCGCAAGGAGGGGTCAGCTCATTTACATAATGAAAACTGGCAGAATTTAATGCGACATCTGCACAGATGCAATTTCCCTTTAAATAAGAGGCACTAATAAATGTTTATGGTCTAGAAGCTCACTGCATTTTTACATGGAACACTTTGGCCACTATGTTCAATTTAAACGTCTGAAATTGCGTTTTCCAGGTGATGTGTGATGCATTTTTTTCACAACTCACTGAGCCCATTTGCCTTCATCTTCAAGTGTTGAAAGTGCAACATGTTTTAATGAGAATTACACATCTGCCAATTTACTCTGTCAGCCTCCTTTAAATCTGCTATAATCGTTTCTCTGGGCTGAAAATTCCTCTCTGCTCAGGCATTGCTAACCTGCAATCACTCCGAAGGCCAGGATTCAATTTAAAAGTCTGGAGTTCTAAATTAGAATATGAAATTTATTATGTGGCTCCAGTTCAGTGTCAAGTTTTCCACGATTTTGCCCAGGAAACACAGGCCCATCAGTGCCCTCATCAAGTAGCCCTGTCATTACTCCGACTCCCAGAGTTGGAACAAAATGCATCCCAAGTTTCTTCTAACGCAGGACTTTGAGAGGGAGAGTTTAAAGTAGCTGCCTCTAAAACTCTTATAAATGTGGCTTGTGCAAACATTCAGCAAACAAAGCTCTCTTTCTCCACAAAGACACGGGCCAACCATTTGCTTTCTTCAGGGCTGTTTCCTGCGCACAGGCAGGAAGATAACAGTTCTCATCCTTGGCTCAGTACATCACCTAAAGCGAACCTCTCCCCTTGAACAGTAGGGCAGACACCACGGGCTGTGTGTAGGAGACTCGGGGGCCAACTGATTGCCAAGCAAGGAAGACACAGTCCCTTCATATTAAGCCCTCACTTTTTCACTAGTAAAGGATCAAATCTTGTCCCCACCTTAGGAGTCTATAAGAGGCTAAGCCAGTGTTGGTAAATCAACTGGAGGTAAGCTCAAAATATTAGGTTATCTAGAAGCCTATGTTGCAAGCCTCATTCTGAAATCTCTCAAAATCCCCATGGAGGTCCACAGTTTACAGATGGGGAGCAGGCTTGGTGTGCTAGGGATACTGGTCTCTCAGGAAGAGGGGCTCCATTTAGAACTTGTTATAAGCATCTCATTCAACTTCTGATTCCACACCCTTATCAAGAAACAGAGGGTTCCAACCGCCACCCTTAAGCAGAACAGACTAATAAGGGGAGAGTGCGTGGCTAACAAAGCAAAGAGAAACTACCTTATCGACTGTCTGTAAAAGTCTTAATTACAAATAAGACATCGTGGTAATTCACTGGGGTGACTTCAGCTCCAAGACCCAGGCTACAGCCCCGAGGGGCAGAGAGAAAGCATGACCGCTGCTACCTGATGGTGGCGCCCTGCAGACGGTCTATCTTCTTGTTGAGCTCCGCAATGACGCTGTGGAGCTCCGTGATGCGCTCCTCGTATCGAAGTGTTGTCCGCTCCTGGACACCCTCATGCTCTCTCATGAGGTGGGACTGCTCACACTGGAATCAAGAGAACCAGAAAGAAATGGCAATGAATTGACACATCTACAGGCTAGTGATTCCAAGTTTTATAGCCTCAATTCATCACAACTTCAACAGAGAGCATGCCCAAGGTAAAACACATGCCTGCTCACTGACCAGCAATCCCCAGAGGCACATCAGAGTGCAATGTTACAACCAAAGAATCCTGAGTGGTATGACACCATTTCTTACTTGGCTGGTTCTCTGCAGCCAGACTGGAAGCTCCTGGAAGGCAGGGACTAGATGTTTTTGTGCAACAGCCGTGGCACCTGGCATACGGCCTGGGTCGCCGTGGATGACCAGGAAGTGTCATGGAATGAATAAACCACCATGTGTCGCACTATCATGAAGGATGCTTTGCAGAAACAATGACAAAAGAGGGTGAGGAGCTTCCCTTGCTCGCCATTTTTGGACTAAGAGGCAGCAGATGCTATAAAAAAACATTTTTGTTGCCAGAGTTTAAATCCTAAGGAATCTATTCACCTCTTTCATTTCTCTCCCCATTCAGAACCCCCCACCAGTCACTGTGCATTTAATCTCATTTACATAATAATAAAACACTCATCAGTGATGGAACAAGGAGTCTAGCTTATGTTCCTGTCTACTATGTTCAGCCCTGACTAATTTCCTGTCCGGTAGAGGAATTTTTATTTCATTTTCAGCAAGGTTTTCCTAAAGCCAAGAGCCATGTGTACTTGTCCACTTTGCACTTGCGGGGCTGGTGCAGGCAGGCAAGGGTAAGACTTCTCATCCACTACCGCCAATGTCCTCTCTCTTCCCTAAATCTGCTGAGCTCCCCATGGTGTGACGCAGAAGCTACTGGGCCAGGGTAAACAGCTTTCAAAGACAAGTAGGACACTGCACTAAGTCCATCCCAATACTGAAACACAAGTGCTCAGCACAGGAGTCTGAGGTATACATTGGTATAAACTGTGGCAAGGACCACACTTCTGAAGAGAACCCTGAACAATGTCTTGGTCAGTACTAATGTGGAAACATCCTGAGGGCTGCTCAGAGCTCCAGAAACAAGGTCAGATGCAGCAAGGTTGATGAACGCTCTATCACAGGTTTTTGTGAGAGTTACTCTCCGAGAAATTGTGATATGACTTACTTTTGTTCTTAGAGACAACCTGAAACATCCAGTCCTCTCCACTCAAAGTCAAACACACGGGAACCACGTGGAAGCACCGAGTGAAGCCATATCAACCTGGAAGCTTTCCTAAGCAAGATGAATCTGCACCGGCCACACATACTCTTTCTACAAAGTTATGCCTTTTTCATCCACGACCCACCACACTTTAAAAGAAACAAGAAAAGTGCACAAAATGACATGTGTCAAAGACAGTATCTGTCAATACCTGAAAGAGCATATTTCTCTGGAATATAGAAACAGCAGAATACTGTTCTTCTCCATCCAAGCAGAATATCTATGGGCTTTTGCTATTGGTCTTCACTCCTATCTTTAAAGTGTGTGTGTGTGTGTGTGTGTATCCATGTGTGTATAGTATGTACATGTGCATATGCAGCTCACCCTTATATGAAGGTCACTGCTTCTAGATCCTAAAATAATTACAGGATAAGCCTAGTCTAGCCTGAATCTTGTCTACACCATGGCTGCCCCCGCCCGCCCCCCCCCCCCCCCCCCGCCAGTGCCACCTCACTGGTTCTTCCTCTTTGGTTTCTATATTCATTTCTCAAGGGCTACAAACTGCTATGAACTGCTTCCTCTTACAACTCAGTGAGCTCCCACTCTCCCTTAATTCCCCCTTATTCTTCCTTCTTTACAGTCTTTATAGGTCAACAGGCCATTAAGGCAGACAAGAAACTACAAAACCCACTTAAAAATGAAGAGGTGTGTTTATATAAGAAAAGAGCATATGACCAATTGGTAGCCACCAAGACAACTCTGGGCATCCCTGTTGACTGTTAGGAGCTACCCAAAAGGTAAGATCCCATGGGGCTGCCCAGGTTGCAGAGAGATCAGATGGGTGATGACCAGGCAACAAGAGCATATAGCTGGCATTATGCCATCATCACCCCTGCCTCTAACTGCGAAGATGGCCAGGAGGGTGCGATTATGAACAAGAGACAACAGGAATCCTGATGATTCAGTCAGATGGAGAAGTGCCCATAGCTAAAAGGATAAAAAAGACTTATAATGTATATTTGGAACAAAGGGGTTCATTTGGGAGTAACAACAAGACTATATTGGGGGAAATTTCTTAGATGGCAAATATATCTCCTTTACATTTCTATATTTTACCAAAATTATGCGTGTAAAGTGGTAGAAAGCCTCTGTAATTTTATGCTTCCTCTAAAACTAATAGGTATGTTTTGATTTCCCATGATATCTAAGATACTGTGCTAGGTGCCCTGGTTGCAGGGGTTGTGTGTGTGTGTGTGTGGGGGGGGGGTCACTATGATACCTACTTTGAAGGGAACTGTGGTCATAGCTTTCAGGTGGTCATACCTTCTCTACTGGACAATAAAACTATGGACAGAAGTGAGGGTGGGAGTAGAAGAGATGGTGGAATGGTACCTGAGGATTCCTTTCCCCAGAAAAGAGAATACTGGGAAATCATCAAAACTCCTAGCCTCTATGTGGATGAATGATTGAGAAGACTTTATTTAAGGTCTCACCTGTATAAATCAATATCCCCGAGAGGTACCCCATTAAAAACCTCCCCATTCTGTGCACACTCACTGTACGCAGCCAAAGGTACTTGAAATGCTGATCTCAACTTTAGTGAGAATCCCCTGGGCTTTCCAAGCCGGGGAGCGGGGGAAGTAGAGCCCCTCCCACAGAGCAGCAGTGCAGGAAGAAACAAGTCATCACCCGCAGGAGCCAAAGGAACCCAACAAAACACCCTTGTCAGGCCTCCCCTTAAACTGCACAAGAGCCAACCCCAGGAATGTGGCACTTCAGTGCAGGAGAAGATGAGTGGGCGGTACCTGGGACAGACAAAGCCGCTCTGTGCACGCTGGGTGCCTTCCTGCCCCAGCGACCTCCCACACGGGCAGGATGGGCCTAGTAAAGTGAGACCTGATTCTGTCATCACACTCTAGTCCTGTTACTAATCAGAACCTCTCACCACCCTGAGTTTCCAAGACCTGTGAGAGCATTTTAACCTAGGGTTGCGGGTATTTGGTTGGACAAGGACAGAGGCTAGGTCAAGCTTGATCCCACACCTCCACATAAGGTCACCTATGGCAGGTATCCCAGTGAAGCCTCATTCAAGAAGATAATGATGACAACTATAGAGGAAAAAGGGGCATTACTTCTATGATTACCACTTAACATTTGCATGTTTTTTAAGTTGAAATTTAAGTATGCTATAGACATTTTAAAAAAATGATAAAAAGACATCCATTCCTTGCATGGAACAGAATAACAGATCTCAGTGGGGGGTGGAGGGACAGGGGGAGATTAACCAAAGAACATATATGCATAATCCATGGACATAGACAACAGCATGGGGAAGGCCTGGGGTTGGGCGGGGCTGGGTAGAGGGGGGCAAAAAGGGAGAAAATGAGAGACATCTGTAATATTGTCAACAATAAATAAAATAAAAATTATCCACCTACACTAATAAAAGACAAAGATGCTGACTGTACCTTCGCTACACCCACCAGCCAATCAGAAGAGTATGCAAATTAACCCAACAAAGATGGCCGTTAAATTTGCATACTGCAGGCAGGGTGGGGCAGCGCCTTCCACTGCCCGCCCCAACCCCGGGATTGGGCCTGCCGTGTGCGCGACCCGGGGCGGCGGGGCAGGCACCGCGGGATTGGGCCTGCCATCTGCCACCCGGGGAGCGGGCTTAAGCCAGGAGGTGGTTATCTCCCGAGGGGTCCCAGACTGTGAGAGGGCACAGGTCAGGCTGAGGGACACTCCCCCCCCCCGCCCCCCGCCCCAGTGCACAAATTCTTGTGCACCAGGCCTCTAGTTCTTTCATAATCTATTAATACAATCCTTTTTCACATGGTGTTCATTTCTATCCAGTATTTTCTTATGTGGGGTGTGGGGTGCACATTGTGTAAGTATCAGCACCCCTGTAGTAGCCAGCAGGGCCTTCACCAAGACTGGTTCACCTCCACCCATGCACATAGTCAGGTTATATTTCCCTTAAAACTTGATATGGCCATGTGACTTGTTTTAACCAATGAGTTGTTAGTGAACATACATCATTTTTTATTCAAAGCCTTTAAGAGCTAGTGTGGGATTTCCCCCATTCCCTTCCCCAGGCCATGGCTGCCTGGCAACGTTCCAGATGGTAGAGGCCCATCACCTTGGGAGGCTGGGCCAGGGCAATACAGCACAGTCTCCCTCCAGACCCAATAAGCTCCCAGCAAGAAGAAACACACCTTTAGTATTTTAAGCCACTAAAAATTTTGGGTTGTTTGTTAGTACTGCATATTCTGTAGATGCAACCAGTTTATAGATGAAAACAGACTGTCAAGTGGCCAATTTATTTATCACTAGTGGCCCAGTGCATGAATTCATGCACACTGAAAGGAAATTAACTAGGAGAAATATTTTAATACCACTATTCACCCTTTCTCTATAATAGAAGTGTCAACCGAATTCATGATTGACAATGACAGATGGAAACATATGTGTGTGATTGGCGCCAGCGAGAGCTTTGTATGTATTGCCCATGCACGAGTCAACTTAGCCTTTTATAGATATAGAGCAAACTTGCTTAATTAGAACTGCTTTCTGATTTAGCTAAACTTTTTCCAGCCCAGTGACGCACCCCAACTTCTCTTTCAGGTAATTGTCAGCAACACAGCAGTAAATATCAACACGAAGCAGATTATTCTTGTAGATCACACAGAGAGAACAAAGGGTAAAATATTTAACTGCAGCAGTGTTTGACTATATTCTGCGCAGTGAGCAAACCTGAAGTCATTTTCAAGATCCACCACTTCTTACTTCTTTTCAGTTGGGTCAAGTTTCTAAACTTTCTAAACCTCCGTTTTCTGGCTAATGAAAAGAAAATAGGATTCTACGAGTCTCCTATCTACCTACTCCAGGACTTCTGTGAGGATTAAATGAGATGAGGCATGGGAAAACACTTTACAGAATTTGGTTACAGTGTAAAGTGTTTCCACCTGGCTAAAGTGTTCCTGGGCTGAAGAAACTGTAAGGATGCTAGTGGTCGCTAGGGAGAGGAAGCCAGTTATTGCTTCATGACGTCATTACCCAGATGGAGGGAAGGACACTCAGCATATTAGTCTTTTATATATATAGACTAGAGGCCCGGTGCACAAAATTCATGCATGGGGGTGTGTCCCTCAGCCCGGCCTACCTCCTCTTCAATCTGGGACCCCTTGGGGGATGTCTGACTGCCAGGATCAGGCCTAAACCAGCAGTTAGACATCCTTTTCACAATCCGGGACTGCTGGCTCCTAACCACTCACCTGCCTGCCTGATTGCCCCTAACCACCCCTGCCTGCCATCCTGATCGCCCTTTAACCACTCCCCTCCCAGCCTGATTGACGCTTAACTGCTCCCCTGATCGCCCCCAACGCCCTCCCCTGTCGGCCTGATCATCCCCAACTGCCCTCCCCTGCCAGCCTGATTGCCCACAACTGCTTTTCCTCTGCCAGCCTGATCACCCACAACTGCCCTCCCCTGCTGCAACCCGCCTCCTCCACTGGGACCCGCCTCCTCCGCGCGAGGTGGTGGAGACACCAGGACCAGCCTCCTTTGCGCTGCGTAGAGCCGCAGGACCCCTAGGCCTCACTGCGCGGAGGGGCCTGGGGCCCTGCCTCCGCTATGCTCTTAGCTATCTTGTGGCGGCCATCTTGTGAGGGCGTGACACCACCTAGGCTTTTATTATAGAGGATAATCCAGGTAACAAGCAGAAACCCTGTGAAGAACCCCTCTCCTTTCTGTTTATGGCATCAAGCAGTTGCAGCTTCAAGCTTTATGTAGCTACAATCTTTTCCTCCCTACTCCCTCCCAGCTCCCTAACCTGCCTCCTCTTTACAATCTGCCTGAAGATCTCAAGTGACAGCAGGGTGATCCCACCTTGTTTCCTGCTCTGAGTCACTGCAGGTGAACCTCGGGAAATAGTGGGTATTATGCTTACAACACTAAGTGAGAGCTAGGCAACCAGCAGCTCTCTCCTCAACTCCCTGGGAGCACCCAAACAGCAAAGCAGACAGGGAGGAGGTAATAAAAAGGGGAACTCCAAGTCCCTCCTGTTCCCACCAAGCCAGCTTCAGCCTCCCACCTGAGTCAATTATTCAGTGACAACTTTCCTGACAAGGCGTAATGGCGGCTTCTAGCAAATCTCACAAGGGAGGGATTGTTTTCTTCTAACCACACGGAAATATCCCACACAATTTCAGCTGAACAAAGTTAAGAAATGATGTCAAATGACACACTACTGCTTTTTTTTGGTTATTATTGGTAATGGCACCCAGGGTTCTCCCTCCTCCCAGCCCATATTTCACTGTTGACTGATCCTATAGCACAGCAAAGCCAGAGAGCCCATGGCTGCAGCGTCTTGCCTGCCACGAGTTTCTAGAGGTCAGTATCGTCAGGAGTGTGGATTTCTCCTGCAACTACAGAGTTTCGATTTGAAAGGCAAAGAACAAAAAGACTGAGATTGCATAAGATGAAATTTTGTTTTTCCTGAATGTCACTGGGAGTCAATACATATGCCCTAAACCCTTTCTCTAGGTTTTAGCTCTCCCATCATGATGATGAAGCACATAAAAATCTATAAAAATACTGTGTTTAGCCACACAAATTGATAAAATTGCCTAAATGCAAAATGTTTCATAAAAACAAGCAATTATACAACCACCAAGAATAAAACCCTTTAGGCTCATCACTTCTCTGGGTGCAACCAGGGAGACAGCTGTGAGTCAGCCTTGAGACGGGCTGGCCTGAGAGCTGAGCCCTCGCTGGAAAAACCCTGTGCATTGTGGTGATGCCAAGGAGCTTTATGGTTTTGTTAATGTTCTTCACTGGGTTTTATCTTATTCCACAGAGGCCACAAATCTTTAATCATCACATTAGTCTCAGCTGTCAAACCTGAGAGCATTATGAGCTCGGTTCTTGAAAAATGCAATGCCATCATTAATTTGTTAACCCTCTCCACCATGCTGTGGAGGGGTCAGTACCACTTCCTTTTAAAATATGCTAAGAAGGAATGCTACTTTCTCCGGGTCACATTGGATTGATCACAACGAACAGCTCACCCCCATTTTTAGTCCTTGCCCAGGTTCTCCTGAGGGAAGGTGGGAGGAACCAAGCCAACTAAACAAAGAGGCTCAGCTCGAACTGAAACGCCATCAATGAGCAAAACAGCTGGAGCAGTTAACCAAGGAAGAGCATAAACAAAGAGGAGTGGAATGGAGGGTGGGATTCTGACAAAGAGAATGCATGTAAATGTCTCATACAAAAGAAAGAGAAAACACTCTCTCCATTACATTTAATAGAAACAGTTTATATATTTTTCCTAACGGAATAGAAAACTCAGAAGACTTGCTTTCCAAAGACAGAGAGCTTAGAGAAAGTGTTCCTTATTACTGCTGACTAAATTCAAAGGAGCTTGTTTGAAGTATCTCCTCTGTAGTAGGTAAAAAATGCAATAAGTTAAAGGAATGGTCAGTACTAAATAAATATCAAATATGCTGAAAGCACCATTGAATCAGTGCTATATACAGAATGATCTTTGCCAGTTTCCCATGAGGCTGCTCCCCATGAGACTGTTGTATGTTGGCCAAAATGCATGCACATGTCTGTGTACCTGTCTTATTTGGAAGGGTAAGGATGTTTAAACCAAATTACCCCGTGCCCCATCCCCACTCCCCTCCAGATCCCCTCTAGATGCTAAGGGTAACCTGGGCAGCTTAAGAGACAATACAGGATTAATGCAGCTATGGGTTCCCATGAAACCCAGATTCAAGTCCTGACTCCTGGTACTTTCTGGATACATAATCTTGGGTAAGATATTAAAATTCCCTAAACCTCAATTTCCTCATTTGCAAAATGGGAATGTTTAATAGTATCCATGCCAGAGGTCATTATGAGAACTCAGATAAAACATGTGGAATGTCTGGCATAAATAGAGATAAAGAAATGTTATAATTGTCACTATTGATACAAGCTAATATGATGTGATGAATCAAATCCCCCAGAAAGCTGTGATGAATAGACTCTAAGATGCTCCTATGAGTCTGTGTCTCCTTGTATTCAACCTTTGGGTGATACCCTCTCATTGAATCTGGGCAGGACCTGTGACTTGCTGCTAACTAATAAAATGTTCTAAGGTGATGGGATGTCACTTCAATAATCACATTACATTATATAAGACTCTGTCTTGTGAGCAGACTTATTCTAGAATATTTCTCTGCATGCTGCCTTTGAGGAAGCAAGCTACCACAAATCACACAATCACAAAGAAACAAATTCTGCCAATGTAATGAATGAGCTTAGAGGTGGATTCCTCCCCAGTCGACCCTCCAGATGAGCATTCAGCTCTGCCCAACACCTTGAGTGAAACTTGCAGAGGACCCAGCAAAGCCATGCCTGGGCTCCCAAAGCATAGAAACTGTGAGATAATAAATGTGTGTTGTTTTAGATCAGTAAGTGACAATTTATTACACAGCAGTGGAAAACTGATACAGAAGTGCTTTGTCTTCCTCATCATATTGGTTCTGGGCTCCTTTACTCAGCTCTCTTCCTTTTTCATCACTACTCTCAAAACTCTACAGACTGGTTGATCCCATGACCATGGATAATAAACTTCTCTTCTTCAGCCAGTTCCAGTGTCACCATTAATAATTACTCAACAGATGCTGAAGCTCGTTTTGATTATTTCAAAAGAACACACCCAAGATTTAAATTTTACATTTTCGGTTTAATCATAGCTCTGTAATATTTAGAGAGCTGGTAAAACTTACTAAAGCCTCAGAGCATAAATTTACAAATGAACCTGTACTTCCAAAATCTGGTAAAGCCTCATTCTAACATAAATCACTTAGCAAGGCACATAGCACAGAAAGCATGGCACAGTCATTTCGTTGTTCTTATTTTTTCTTGCACAAATCTCACCTTTATAAAAGGTATGAGACTGGCAAGTTTGGCTTTATTTATTTATTTATTTTTTTGCATGCTCTCTTTCCTGGGCCCTAGTATCTGAACTGGGAACACATCTCCAGTGAAAGGAAAGGAGAGTAATTTTTAAGTATATTTAGAGTAAGAATGCAAACAAGCGAAAGTTAATTGGTGGCACTATGATGTGACTATTGTCATTAGGAGTAAAACCAACCATTACAAACTATTCCATGAGAACGTCTTGATCATAGGTGAGTGAGAAGGGAGATGAATCAGCCCTTGACACAGCCCAGGAAAAGCTGTCCATGGCCTTTTAACCATCCTCTGCACAAGCTGCTCTGTCTTTTTAGGCTTACAGTTTCAGAAACACCTTCCTGGTCACCTTTTAAAATCCAAGACGGTGGGTACGTGACAGTTTCCAATTAAAAGCATTCATAATTTATTTTCCTTTTAAAAAATAAATCTCATTGGTAAGAACTATTAACAACAGCTGACTTTGCAGGGTTGTAAAGTAGAAAACACAGTCACTTAACTCCATTGTATATTTTCTTTAATTAAAAAATAACCCCTTTCTCAAAAAAACCCTTATGAAATAAAAGTATTAAAGAAGTTTTAACTCACCAGAGCCCACCACTGGAGAGCTATCTCTCCAGTTGATTTTCTATCACATTTTTATTACTTTTATAATCAAAAGGGAAATATTTGAAGTAAAGTTTCTATCTAAGTGAAAACCGAAAAGGACACTCGTGGCCCTGCCTGGCTCTGGTCTAAGCTAGTCATTGACCTTGGGTAAGCAAGTTAATTCTCTGAGTAGCCTGTCAAATGTGAACACAGATGATCTTAAGTACAAAGGGTCTTTCCTCCTGACTCGAACAGTCTATGAATATGAGACACGAGGTTTCAAAACTTTCCACAGGTCATTCTAGAGACTGATGACTGCGGCAGCCTGGCTTTTCAGTCTCTCCAAATTCCCACATCAAAACTGACAGAGCACCTACACAGCACAATCAACCACTTAGAAACAAGGTGCCCCCTTGAGCAACAGAACACAAGCAGGTAGAGACAAACCACCGCCCTTCACAAGACCTGAGTGGTGTCTGTGTGGGCAGAAGCACAGGGAAGGACTAGGATGGCAGGTCTGAGAACTGGAAAAGCCCCAAATAACCAAATCAGCGTACACAGGAAACTGAGAGGGCCCATTGGCGAACAGCAGCCAAGCCCAGGAGGGGCTTTTGCCTGAGCCTAGAGTGAGTGAGCAAGGGTCCCACAGTCAGATCTGCAGGGACTAAAGCAGCTGATCTCTGCGAACTGTCAAGACTGATCCCAGGCTTCCTCTCCAGGAGGAAAAACTGCAGGGAGTGGGTCAAAATGGAACAGAGTGGGGGGTAACAGAGACAAAGGAAAGAACAGACCCAGGCAGAAGTAGGCGAGGGGAACAGAGCCAGGAAGTATCAGAAAGCAAGCTGCCACACTGTGGACTACATGACAACCGAAGACTTAGCTCTATGAACTTAAAAAAAAAAAAAGCCATCATAAATCCTACCTTCTGAAAGTTCAAGGAAGCTATTTTTTCACATAAAAATGAAACACAAAAGTACTGAGGTCAAATTCCATACAAAGGTTATAAAGAAGGGGAAAAAAGGAGCAGAATAACGTCCCTATAAACCATGAAAGCATGCCACAAAATAGATGAGAGGGAGAAAAAGCCCAATATAATAGCTTACTATTTCAAAATAAGTTAAAAGACTTACAGGAAATAAAATGACATAAGACACGAAAGAACGTAATTCAAAATCAGAAAAAACTCAGAAGGTATTAGAACACAGAAAAAACAGAAATAAGAAAAAATGTATTTCAGAAATGAAGACTAAACTAGGAGGCACACAAGCGGGAATAAACAACAGAAGGTGGAGAATAGGAAGAACAAACTAAAAAGAGAGAGATATAAAGCATTTGAAATAGTGACAGATACTGAAGACAGGCAAAGAAAACCTCGCATACAAATAATAAGCATCCTTGAAGAATAAAAAATAAAAGGGAACTAAACTAATATTAAACATTAAAAATTTTTTTAAAAACCTTACCAGATATTAAAAACATTTATTTTAAAATATAATCAACATAATACACAGCAAACCTGAGAATATCTAACCAGAATGATTAAGATTAAGAACTGCTCTAGTAAAATGACTGGACTTAAATAAAAAGAAATGAAATGCTATGGACATCTAGAATAAGTAAGTGAGGGAAAAGAAAGTTGTGTTATTATTAGACTTTGAGAGCAACGCTGTCTGCCAAAAGAGAATTAAAAAAACATATTCAAGTAAAGAAAAGATGAGCCAAGGGCTTTCTATTCAGCAAAAATGCCTTTCAAGTATGAAGGGCACCAACACACTGTTATTAACAAGCAAGGACTTGGAGAAGATTATTTTAATGAATCCTCTCTGAGGAATCTAAAAGCAGAGGAGTGACATCGACATAAGGACCCTGGTCAACATTAAACATATTGTTGAGGACTGAAAGGGGGGCAGGACAGGCTGCAATGGCCATAGTCAGGGGTGTGGATGTAGTACAATGGCAAAAAATTGGGGAAATGTGGAGAGCATAATGACAAAATTTTTTAAAATTCTCTTGAGTAATTATATTTTTATGGGAGTGCTAATATTATCCTGAGCCTGTTTGTATATAATATGGAATAAAACAAATAAGTAATTATGAAATATTCTAATTCAGTCATTCTCTGTAACTTTAAGAATCAGGATTCTCAGTATGAAAAGAAAAAAATAAAGATAAAATACAGAAGAAGCTAAATAAAAGTACTCTGTAGTCTTCTTTGAGTAACTCAGCAAGGTCAATGATTGAGGGCTGGTGTGGGGCCCCCTGATTCTCAATGCAAGAAGTAAGGGTAAAGCAGAACCAAATTAACTTTTACCTTTGGAAAATATGGAAGTTGAATAGGGCAATTCAATTTTTCCCAATTTGAATAGGAGCAATTAGCATAACTCCTATGGTATTTTATCTTAAAATGTATACATACACATACAGATAGATAATTAAATAAATAATTTCCTGTCTGTAAAAGTAATGACCAACCTAGAAGCAATAAGCCCCCTTAGCACTGAGGTTGTGGTCTTGAAATACCATTTTTCTTGTGTAAATGAGGGCTACTTGGAGAATGCTTTATTCCAAGTTTGGGGCAAAAATGTACTAGGTGAACCTGGAATAACTATTAGGCTCATGTCAAAAAACTCTGAAACCAACTTAAAGAGCTTCTTACTATAATTTGAGTTTCTGCAAGGAAAAAAATTATAATGAATTGAAACCCAAATATGTTTAAATCCATAAATTCATAACAATATTTGAAAAAAATAATTAGGTACTTTCAGAAAATCATAGGTAATCAATTCATTATTTTGAAAAATGTTAAATAAATTAAAAGAATGAAGCATTAATTCTGCTCTCTCTCTATGAACTATATCATTGTTTCAATAAATCATACATGATGGACATTGTCTCTTGAAAGCAGTTAATAACTAAGAAAGAATTAATAACTAAAAAAGAAATGGTCAGAACTAAAATACCATGATTTATAAGTCCTCATGAATCAATGAACTTAGGCATTGAGTGTCAATAGCTGCTAACATTACTGAAAGCAAGACAACCGTTATATGCTGCCCACCTGACTGAGCCTCTGCATCCAACCGCTAATGCAGGAAATACAGGGACAGAGGCGCATGTGGAACTACACTCTGAGTGTGCAATCATCAGCATCCAGACTGTGGGAACTATAGGTCAAGTGGTCAGGTTTTAACAGATTAATTATAAGGCAAACAAAGAACAGAGGAAAGACCTGTAGATGAAGAGATTCCATGGAAACAGTTTTTAAATGGATAAGACTAAACTCTACTATCTATAGACTTTAGTGGAAAATTATAAAGAAGCAGAAAATCTATAATAATCAAAGGGTAATATGCTAATTAGACTGGACGTCTTCTGGATGCATTCTGGATGTCCTTCCTGATGAAGCCGGGGCCCGAGGGAAGCCAGCCCAGGTCCCAGGTGCCTGCTGGCAGCCAGAGGGTGGAAGCCCGGGTCCTGGGTGCGGGGGGCGGGAAACTGGTGCTGGCAGCTGGGGGAAGGAAGGCCTACTCTTGCACAAATTTTCGTGCATCAGGCCTCTAATACGATTATAAGAGGTCATGGTAGGAGTCACCTTGGTGGGAGGGAAAGTGGGATTGGATGACTGGCAAGTACTATTTTTTGGCCTGGACAGTGGTCATGAGGATGTTTGCTCATCCTGTATTATAAAAGGCTAATATGCAAATCGAGCAAATGGCAGAACAACCGGTTGCTATGATGCACACTGACCACCAGGGGGCAAACGCTCAATGCAGGAGCTGTCCCCTGGTGGTCAGTGCGCTCCCACAGGGGGAATGCCTCTCAGCCAGAAGCTGGGCTCATGGCTGGCAAGCACAGCGGTGGTGGTGGGAGCCTCTCTCGCCTCCACGGCAGCGCTAAGCTGGCAGTCGGACATCCCCTGAGTGCTCCCAGACTACGAGAGGGTGCAGGCCGGGCTGAGGGACACCCCCCATGGTCACAAATTGTATGCACCAGGCCTCTAGTTAAGTTATAATTTGTTTTGTGGGAATGTCTATATCTACATTTTATCTCACAATAAAGAAAGTTGAAAGTCTTTCCAGTCCCTTACCTGTGCCTTGGCCAATTTCTTTTCCAGAAGATCCCGTTCCCGCTCTGTTTGCTGCAGACGTTTATTAAGCTCCACTATGTCTCCCTTGAGTGATGCCAGGGCTGCCAAGTGGAGCTGCGGCAACAGAAAGAAAGGAGCACAAGGTTAGAACCTTCAGCAGAAACTCATTTCCTTCCTTTCATTCCCTGTAATTAGTGTGATCATATAAAAAATGTTTCACCTCAAACGGGATGCTTTGGGTGCTATTAATCTCAGGGGACAACAGACATAAATCAGATGTCTTATAGGAAGCTGGGTTGTATGATCACCCTAAATGTAACAGGAGAAAACTATTGTATGTAGGCAGTGAGACCTAATTTTGAAAGGTCAAATCAGGATGGAGAGCAAAGCTTCTCATTCTAGGGGATTTCCCTGAGTTCCTCAGCAAGGATGATATTAAGAGCTGGTGTGGGGCTGCCTGATTTTCAACATGAGAAGGATAAGGCAGAACAGAATTAGCTTCTACCTTTGGAAAAAATATGAATGTTGAATAGGGCAATTCAAATGTTTGTTGCAATTCAATCACCCACATTGCTGTGTGAACAACAGACAGACCAAAGGGCTGAGTTTTTAAATTTTTAATTAATTTAATTTTTTCCATCACCATTTATCCCCTCTATGCCCTCTTCCACCTCCACCCACCCCTTTCTCCCCTGGGGCCGAGCTTTAAGAAAAGAAATGGGAGAGCTCATTTCTTCATATGGTCTCCTCCTACAGTTGCCTGTTAGTTTTTTGGTGGCTCATTCTTCCTCACTGTCCCCCAGCTGGACTAGACTGACCAGATGCTTTTGCACCAGCAGGTCCTCTCAGAGGAGCAGCAGCCAGACTCTGATAAATTATGCTGTGAACAGACCAACCAAGAATCCATCCAGGCATCTTTCCCTGGCCAATTCTCTCAGGTTAACCGGAGCCAGAGAGAACGCTCTTCACCAGAGGAACAAGTGGCACCATGCACTGCCAGGATCTCAAGAGCTCAACTTTCAAGTTCTGAACACCAAGCTCCAGCTGCACACGCACCTGCCACACACCTGCCTGCTGGGGCTTCCGGGGCCAATGGATGGGACTAGCCCTAAGATCCATTCAAAACACTAATCCCGGAGCAATGCCACCTTTCAACCTTTGTTCTCTGAGTTACCGCTTCTCATCTGTCTTCATCATCAATTCCAGGTGGAGCTCAGCACATTCCCTAGCTGAGTTCCACATTACATTTGGGTGACTGACTAGAATTAAAAAACCCTCCTCTTTAGAATTTTTTTTTTTAGCTTCTGCCAAGAGGGACTTAAAGTAAGGAGTGAACAAATAAATGTGATCTTTAAAAATGGATGCAGTACAACAGTACATAGATTTGAATTTCAGGTTTAGAAAAATGCCCTTTTCTGCAACCGGCACCATCTACACTGCATGTTGTTGGCTGGCAGGCTTTGGGGAGGGGGTGGTGTTACGAGGCAGGGAGAGGGAGATACAGGGAGGACACTGGGATTTCAAAACAGTAGTTTATATTAGTCTATAACAGCAATGAAAGTGACTTCACTTAATTGCATCGGGGCTGCAAACCAACAGATCAATAGCCAACATGAAATCGGGAATGCTTGAAATTAAAAAAGGAAATGTCAGGCAATCTGGTGGTATTTGCCTTCCTATGGAGGGCTAGGGCCCTCCGAAAAGGTCACTTTGGGTTTCACATACAAGGTTCTGTCTGATGAATTCTCAGCACAAACACCACAGTGTTCCCATTGTACAATCTTTTTGAGGCTGTTTTGCTTTCCATTTGGTAGAGTGGGACACAATCCACTGCCTTAGCAACTGGGGTGACTCTCCTCCTATGAGCTGTCAATCTGAGGATTTTCCTTCAGCGTCAGACACTGTGCCCTTTGCACTATTATGTCAGGTCTTGGGAGAAGGTTCTCCATGTCACTTCTGGCGAGAAGGATAAACTACACGGAGAGCTGAGATGTTCTTTCAGAAATAAAGGAGTGGGAACGAGGACCTTGACTGTGTCAGCCTGTTTCCTCCCTTACAACATCTCCCCTCCGACTTCTGGGGGACAGGGTTGCCTGAAGGGGCGGGGGGAGAATTAGGGGGAAAAGATGCCAGAGGAGGCTGGGCCAGATGGGGAGACCTAGAGGAGTTATTTCCATCGTAGTGCAGAGCAGAGGGCACCCAGGATGGGTCACTTCCATGGAGGAGAGAGAGCGCTGCTCTCCAGATTGGCAGGAAGATCCACAGGATGAGCATTTGGAGCAAGTCCCTTCACTTCCCTGACGGAAGGGGCCTGTCCATAAAGTGAGAGTAGGGGAGTCGACCAGTGGTTCTTAACCTTCCTCAGGTCACAGATTCCTTAAGACTCTCATAAATGTGATTGGCTTTTCTCTTACAAAAGAGTATAAATTGGGGGTTCATGCATGTGTCCCACCTAATTATGACGAGAACACACCCTGGAAATATTCATGGATCCCAAATTAAGAAACATCTGGATTTGATGCCAGCTCCATGATCCCGCATTAAATTTTGCAGACTGTCTCATATGCCCTAACACAGATGTCTGGTGAGGAAAAGGCCCTGATACTGTACTTGGCATCTCCCACTTCCAACCTGCAGGTGAGTATCTGAAACCCAGAGATAACTAGCTTACTCAAGGTCCCAGGGATAGCTTAACATCAGAACCAAGGCCACCAGTGCCCTTTCCTCACTATATGATGTTGTGACAGTAATTTTCAGGGTTTTTCTATGAGAATACAATTTTTACTTTAAATATTTCCCTCTAATTATTAAAAAAAATGAAAATGTAATAAAAAATAAACCAGAAAGAAAACATTCTAAAGTTTAGTGGTGGCCTCTGGATAGTTTCAAACTATTTTTGGATACTTAATTCTTTTTAAAAGAGAAAGAGGCTTTTGTATTAAACAAAAGGGTTGTGATTGTGTTTTCTGCACATACCAGCTGTATCGGAAAAATTGAAAAGGGTTATTTTCCTTCCTTGCTGCATCTTCCTTCCCACCCACCAGCTTTTCTGATAGAAGGAAAAACTTTAAAAATGAGGTAGAATACACACATGTCCCTAATGTTACTGGCAATTACTCAGCAGAAGCCATAACTACAGAGGATGGGGGGAGAGGGGAAAATGTTTGCTCACAAGTCACAAGACCTGTTGCTTCTCCTTTACCACCTGGTGACTGGACACAGATAAGTAAGTTCCCACCACAAGGTGTGCTCCCCACTCCCTGTGAATCTCAGTTCAGCAGCTCTCCTGGTCCCACCTTTTCAATAACTCGGTAATCAAAAGCTGATTAGCCCTCCCTTCTTTCTGCATCTCATCCGCTCATCCGGCCAGAGCTGGTGGTATCTCTGCAAATTCATAAGCTGGAGAGTGTGGGCGGTGCTACAGGTAGTGTGATGGAACCTGTATATTGTCAAGATAGGCATTGGAAATGAGTATAAAGTTCTTTCTGGGTAATTTTTAAAAGGAGTGACAGTGGGTTTAAATCTCAGGAAAGATATCATATTTGGAGTCAGTGCTAGTCTCTCCCAACACACTTCTCTCTTCATGCTCAGGAAGAAGACCTTGATTTTTAGCTGGTTATACTGCAGTTCAGCTACCGTGTCCCAGTTTTCAGCCTCCCTTGTAGTAAGCTAGATGTAGACATGTGACAAAGCTTGGCCAATAAGATGTAAGCAGAACATTATGTGGGAGTTCTGGGAAAATATTTTTGAAAGAGGGCCTGCCCCTTGTCTTCCTTGCTTGGTATACTAATGTGATGGATGGAGCAGCCATCTTGCTTCATAAAGATGAGGGCACCTTCCAGGGAGCCGAAAGGTGCCCGATTCCCTAACAGTTTGTAGCGCCACCCTATCCTATGGAATGTCCAGACGTCTGTAACAGGACATGAGAAACCGACCTCTGTTGTGTAGACCAACATTATGTTGAGGTACTCTGGCAAATGAAGTTGACTTAATGCTGATTTGTAAAGAATCAGATAAGCCTGGGTTCAAGTCTCATTTATGCCACTCACTGGTGGACTGTGTTCGGACAGTTTATTTAAGTGCCTTGTTACAGGGCTGCTGTAAAGTCAAATGAGACAGCATCCACAGAGTGAGCAGCATGGCGACTGGAACCAGGTGAGTGCTCCTCTTTGCCAGCCATGTTTCAAGTCAACAGCCTTCTCAGACTAAGTCCCACCCAAGGAACATTTAGATCATCCTTGGAGGAGTCCCACAAAATACCAACTTCTGCGCATGGGCCACGAAGTTTCAATAGCACTGGACGTGCGCGCCCGCACGTGGTATTTTGTGGAAGAGCCACACTCAAGGGGCCAAAGAGCCGCATGTGGCTCGCGAGCTGCAGTTGGGCGACCACTGCCCTAGGCTGTTTTCAGCCCTGTTTCACATTTCCAGGTTCCAAACAACCTGGAAATTGGGCTGCAACCTAACTGTCAAAATGGTCGTTAGTTTTGGATGAAACATTACTTGTCTAATATTTCATTGTCCACTGGCTATTAGGATGAGCTCATTTAGCCTCTGACGGATAGTGTCCAGCTGCCTGGGCCCAGGTGAGAAGCTAGCAGTGCCTTTTTGATGGCCTCTCCCGTCGGCTCCTTTTGGGCCAAGAGCACAGATGTCTTTCCTGTTACACATTAGCCATGAGACAAATGGCTTCACACTTCTTAAGCTGCCCTTTTAAGCCAGCAGCTCAAGGACTCTGGTAAGCCCCCAAGAGCACCACTGTGCATTGCTGGTGATAATGTGCTCCTCCATCTTACTCCACTAGCAATAAAAACAGCAAACACGTGCTGGCACCGTCCTGTTTACTGGTATTCTCCCGTGCATCACCCCATTGGATCTTCACCTTTAACCCACAGCTCTGTGATCTGCAGGGAAGCTATGAGTCCCAGTTCGCTGAGGCACAAGTCCTTTCCCCCAGGATCACAATTGATGAACAGGACCCAGGACCGGAATCTAGGCTGTCAAACTCCAAGTCCACTATTTTGCTCATCTTTCTGAGGCTTTGATCCGCTCTTTAACAGCACCGCCTTCAGTGGGACCCATGGCTTCTACAGCCACACCTGAGACAGAGGAACGAGTTCATCCCCAGAGTCTCCACAGGCACCAGGTGTGATGGCTGAGCCAGCCTCCCCGCTTTGTTGGCAGGCAAGCTCACCCAGGGCAAGGGGTGCTTGCTCTCTTTCTTTCTCCTTTACCTGACCTGGCTACTTGAATGGCACTCCTGTAAGTCATGCCATTCTCTGTCAGGGAGCCTCTGTTTCCTCCCCACCAAGCCATTACCACCCTGTCCTGAATGAGCCACCTGCCCTCCAGGTACAAGGGATGCACAATTTTGCTTATGCTTGAGTGGTGACAATGGGCAGTGCCAACTTCTTTCACCACATGAACTGTCCTCTTTGTTAAAGGGGAAGAAACAAATGCAACTAAACGTTACCAAACACATGCTCTCGGCAGGTTCTACACTAGGTGCTTCCTGCTCTTTACCGAATTCGATCAGCCGAAGAGCCCTGCAGAAGACAGGCAGTGTCAAAACCCGATGCCAGCCTCTCGGAATATTTTGAGAATTCTAGTCAACTCCATAGTAATAATAAGAATCATAACATTAATAGTGACCACTGGCTCGATGTTTAATGGGTACCAGGCGCTTGGGCTAAGCACATTTCATGCAGTGTCTCATTTAATCCTCACCACAATGCTGTGAGATACGTATTATTCCCTCCTGACAAATGAGGAAACCAAGGCCCAGAGGACGGACAGAAAATCAGCCCGAGGGCAGAAAACTAATAAACAGTAGAATAAATATTAATACACACATACTCCGTGCTCTAATCTCTGCTGTGTGCTCACTAGCACTTCCAACTCAACATGCCACAGCTCTCCCTTGCTTGTGGGATGTGTGTGTGAGGGCATGTACATGGGAAGGATGGAGGATGTGGGGTGGGAGGTCAGCTGTGGGCACTGGCAGGGGTGGGGAAAAGCAGGGCACAGAGGGAGGGAGCAGGGAGAGCCTCTCGGAGCAGTGAGGACGCTGGGGGTTGGCGGTCAGCTCAGCTCAGTGTGTTTTTGGGAAGTTCTCTTTCACTTCCTGTCCTTTTTCATCCTTTTGAGAAGGGTTCCTACCCAATGGCCCCACCCTGAGATCTGTGATTGGGGCTTTGCATACTTTCCTTGCCCACTGGCCCCAGAAAGGACCTGCAGAAGCTCACCACACGAGGAAGCTTCGCTGTGTGGAACCGATCAAAGTTCGTTCCCTTGGAGCTGAAAGCACACGACAATCTTACACAATGTTATCAGCGCAGAAGAAATCTGATAATGTCTAGTCCACTTCCCTCGCTATAAAGACATGAAACAGACACAGAGAAACAAAGCTCATCAAATTCTGATTTCCTCCTGCCCTGTCCAGAGGCTTCCACTCTCCCAAATGGCACCCGGGAGCTCCTGGGGAGTGAAAAACTGTATACACCCAGCCCTGTCCTTGGAAATAGCAACAGACATCTGCACACGAGAAAACAGCCTCATTCAGCTTCCTCTCCGAGACTCCCTCCAGCCCAGCGCTCTCATTCAGATACATAAGAACAAAATCCCTGGCAAAAGGGGAGCGGTCCCTGCCAGATGGACACAACCAGGCCTGTCCAGCGGCTTCCAGGACTGGACATTCCTATTTGCTGCCAGAAGTCCTGCTGGGGCACCTGCTGGGTAGTATTTCAAGAAAGGCTGCTCATAACCTTGAAACCTGAAACTCATTAAATATCATCTACAAGATTGTTCACTGCACACAAATCACTTTTTGCAGCTCTAGACCAACTCAGAAAGCAGCAGCTTTTGTCTTTTCCTTTGCCAGTAATTTCCGTGAGAGATCAGCTCTCTGATTTACTTTGTAAACCTCCATAAGTTCAGTTGTTGAAAACAGCATTCTAGGGTTCCTTCAATATGGATGGGGTCCATTAGAGAAAAACGGGTATCTGCAAGGGGGCTGATATGGGTGATGGTGCCAACTCACAAAGCAGCCACACCACCAGCCCTAGGACTTGCCTGAAGCAACTCTTCCCTTGTCTCAAATAAATGGCTGTGAGATGACTCCCACGGAGGGCGGTGACTCTTAAGGATGGGAGGTCACCAAGACTGGCTGTTGTGGGATTTGCAGATAACCCTGAATCCCACCTCATCGGCAAACATATGCTCCTCGAAAAATAAGTCTGGCTCAACGGTTGAGAGTCGACCTATGAACTAGGAGGCCATGGTTCAATTCCCAGTCAGGGCACATGCCTGGGTTGTGGGCTCAATCCCCAGTAGGGGGTATGCAGGAGGCAGCTGATCAGTGATTCTCTCTCATCACTGATGTTTCTCTCTCTCTCTCTTCCCCCCCCTCTCTCTCTTCCTCTCTGAAATCAATAAAAAAAGTATATATTAAAAACTAAGATAAAAATAAATCACATAATTTTCCTGGAAATAATAATAGCTAGCACGTGAGTGTTTACTATGTGCTAGCTGCTAAATGAAGCATGTAACACTCTCTCAATTATTATTCACATTGCCTTATGAACTGGTTACTATTCAACCCCAATTTAAAGAGGTAGGAATTGAGGCTTAGAAGTTCAGTAAACTGTCCAACTAGTAAGTGGCAGAGCTAGAACGAAAGCCCGGGTATGTCTAACCCCTGAGCCGGTTCATTCACTATGCCTCATGCTTTGCAACAGAATATCATAGCACTTCCCAGATTCTTGCAGATACCTGTGAAACCGTTGAGAAGATTAGGTCTCAGAGGTTCCTTTTATAAGAGGGAAAAGCAGAAATGCAAAATTAGCATGGGGGAAAATGGTATTATTTAAAATTTCCAATATTTTGAGAAATAAAAGACCATTCAGCTGCTATCAGATCCAGGAAGGAATCAAAGAAAAACTAATCTCCACCTATTTACATAACCTATGAGTGAAAGTTAAAGAGGAAAATATCGCAGTGGAGGTGAAAAAGCTCTTAAATTTTGCTAATTAAAATACCTGGGAGGAAAGCTCACTTTAGTTAATAGATCTTAAAAAAATAAAAAAAAATCCAAACAGTAGCATATTATATATATTTTAAATTTTACTATACAAATATTATAATACAAGAGTTGTTAGTAGGAATAAATAACTTGGTATTTTCCACTAACAAATAACTTCATACTTCTGATGGTGTTATTTCCAAAGGAAACCAGAATTACAGGTGTATACAAGGTTATTTGTAAAGGAACACAGGCAAAATAAAGACACTGCAATAAACCAGCAGCCTCCACTGACATTTCAAGGTGGGCTGCATCCTAATGACACATCATGAAGGAGATGAAGATGTAACAATTAAATCCGGCTAATCAGAGGACATGAATATTTCAGCGTGCTGTAACTACCGATGTGATCCCTGAGGCAGAAACTCCCACAGAGAATTATATGAGCAGGAGTAAAGAGTTCCTGACAAGGCCTGCATTGTTCATAAATTTTTATATTGATCCAATTCAGCACGTATTGAATTCTTCATTCCAGAGAAACAAAGTACCTTTAATGGTGAAATAGTCAATAAACTCCGCAGATTAGGAAAGGCCTAGTATTTTACAGCAACAGTTTTGAAAAGACTCCCTCCCACCCCCCCCCCTTTTTTTTTTTTTACTGAATTGAGGACAGTGTTTTTTCTTTGGGAAAATGACTGAAGATTTAGATTTGAGTATGTGTGTGTGTATGCATGTATATACAGATACATACATATATAAATTTACATGTATTAATATATACATATAAACTTTATATAAAAGCTCAAGGCACACACGTTCAGACTTTTCGTGAGAGCACAGGATACAGCCAAGTTGTTGCTGATTTGAGACACTCAATACAGTCGTTAAATGCACTGTCAACTTTTAAAAGATACTTTAACATGCACTATTTCATTTAAAGAAAGTCACTTTAAGTGCTTGATGCCATAAACAAGCTCCCATTTCAGTGAGGGCACAGGGAGGCTGGGCTTCTCCGTCCTCACCCAGGGCTGCTGACGGATGGGCCACTTGCTGGTGCATGGCGTCCGAAGCACCCGGAAAGGGCGGGAGGGACACATTTCAAGTCTGCTCAGCGTTCTCTCCCATCAGAGCCCTGCTGGCTGCTTCAGAGAACAGTGTGTTTAAATAGAAGGAACGATCTGACCCTTCTCTCCTTTCCAAACCACCTGAACCAGCCCATACTGATCCCAAGCAGGACCATCTTCGCAGAAAAGGGAGAGACTGGGAGAGGGACTGCAGGGAGAGGAACAATGGGGGGGAAATTCCTTAGTTAAGGACATAGGTTTTATCACTATCACAAAAACAGAAACACAAACCCCGAGTATCAGTTTAGCCTCAGTGATGCTGTTAAAAATTTTCCCAGCCTCAGCTTACTTACCTTGTGATACGGGAACAATAACTGTACAGAGGGGTGAAGATTAAACATACTGCAGGTAAATCACTTAACCACCAGGCTGCCTGGCAGAATGTCGGCCACCATGACCACTACCATCCTCATTATGATGAGCACCATGCCATGCTTTGTGCTGGCTAGAAAGTGTCAAGGTAAAATTGGGCCTTGAAAGAGTGATGGGTTACTATGCTCTCTCCTTGTTTACAGAAACCTTGATTAAGCAATCAGGCTGACTCATCACACGGAGGCCCGGATCACATTCATCACAGTAATCTACACTTTGCCTTTCAACATGTGCAAGTGAGTCAGCTGCTCCCTGCCTGCACCCTGGCCGGGCCTGCAGGTAAGCAGGCAAACGCATTAATCCTAAACAGCCTAGAAACTGGAGTAGCCTCAGACCCGGTCTGTAACCCCATCCCCAGCTTACATATCATGAGGTAAGAGAGGATCAAGAACCAAGTGGGACATGTACAGTGATCCCAAAATCAGTTATCATAAGAATGTATCTAAATGGTAAAGCTTACTATAAGCAAGGATCTGCACAAAGATTTGTTCATAATAAAAAAATGATTAGTCGGGCAAATTGCACGATATGCATAATACACCATGTTGTCAACAAAATAGAGAACTATATATAACAGCTTAACATAGGAATCATAATTTCCCATATGAATACTCACTCCTCCCTCAATTCATTCAGGTTGCCTTCCTGTCATCTCCACCAACCACCTGGAACAAGTTTTCCTTACCCGCAACCCCCCTTCTCTATCCTTTTACTCTTTATTTTTTATAACACTTATTACTACTTGACAATATATTATACAGGTTTCTGGTTGATTCATTCCCCCATGAGACTCTGAGTTCCAAGAAGGCAGGCATGTCAAGAAACTGGGAAAATAGCCAACGAACAAGATGAACTGTGCCTGGCACATGGTTGAACTTCAGACACTATTTGTGGAATGGATAAATTTAGAAAATTAGAAAATGCAGATAAAAGAACTTACATTATCCTTACCCCACCATCTAGAGATCACATCACTAGCAAATATGTCAGACATTTTTCTAATGTAAATATACTTAACATAGCATATGTGAAACAATATGTTTAATATAGTACTCTCTTCTATACTGCAAACTCACCAAATAGTTCACTGTATCATTAGCATCCCCTCTAAGTCGTCAAATCTTGACAATGGCCCGGCAAGGAAGCCAATGTCCCTTTTGATGAGAGCTACCTAGCACCAGGGACGACCTGCCGTGAATGCTGGCTGCACACTTCCTGTGTGCCAGGGGCCACGCAATCGCCTCCCATGGGTTTTCACTGGATTCTCACAAAGCAAGATAGGCACTATTATTACCTCATTTCGCAGATAAAGAAACTGAGGCAGAGTAAGTTTTTCTAGGATCTGAAACCCCAATCTCGCAATCTGACCCATCCCATTTGCCGTCTCCGCATCTCCTTTACTGTGGGTATCCGGGGTCACGCATTTGCAGATCACAGAGCTGGCGTGGGCCAAGGGAGGGAATCAGAGAAGCTAAGATTGCAGATTTGGATGCCGCCCAGCATCAGATGGTTTATAGCACACAGCTCACATGGGAGAAACCACCGGTATCTGAAGGGAGTTTCAGCGAGACCCCCTGTGCGCTGGAGGGCCGAAGCTTCGGCAGGTGAAGGGCAAGAGGAGCTCTGTGGCCAAACAGACCCATAGAGACCCCGGTCCTGCAAGCGAGCCATCCGCTCCCCAAAGAGGGTGTGCCCCGCCCTCCCCAGCCAGCACCAGCCTGGCCAGGGCCGGGTGAGACTTCACAGTCCCCTGCCAAATCACAAACAAGTCAGAACAGCGATGAAAGCTGTAACACAAGCCAGTGGCCACAGACTAGAACGAAACACTGCGGCTGAGGCCAGCTTGACAGCATTCCGGCTCTTTCCTGCGAGGAGCCGCTTCTCCCTCCGGGTTTCCTGCCACTTTGCCTCTAGAAACCACAACACAATGTAACTCAGATAGGTGCCTAACAACTCAGCATTATTTCAACGAACAGAGCCCCCTTCCCCCTTTCCCTCTAAGGAACACTTTTTATCACAGATGCCTTGACAATTTTCTCTCGTATAAGGTGATTTATTCCCCTTTCCTGCCCCCTCCATCTCACAGGCTAATTCTGAAATTAATTCTGAAATTAATGAAGTACGGGGTGTGTGTGTGTGTGTGTGTGTGTGTGTGTGTGTGTGTGTGGTGGCAGAACTAACTAACCCCAGAAGGGGAGCTGCAGACAACACGAGGTCTCCACCTGCGACTGCCGTGGACTCTTCTCTAACACCCGCCTCCCTTGGCGGGAAACCGCAGGAGGGGTAAAGAGGAGGCCGCACCGGTGGGCTGAGGCGAGAAATGTTTCCCTGGGTGAAGGTTTGATCAGTTGCTTCAGACTTTCTCTAAATGGAAGGAGCTCCCATGAGGAGGCACCATCTTCCAGCCCATACGTGTGGCTCCCAACAAACACACGCGTGGTCCCAGACAGGGCTCAGTGCTGCGTGTTGCTCCGGGAGGTGGGGAGCTTTGGGGCAACCACCAATGGCAGTGGGTATGGCACTGCTCCCTGCCCACGATATGGGAAGGTTCATGTGCAAATTAAATTGCTCCTGGGCTTATAAGGGCGGGCAGAGCTGCACATCTTCCCAAGCCCACAAAGCCAGGCCCCATCCTTCGTTCAAACATAACACAGCAAGAGAGGTGACATCTAATCCTCGAGTCCCTTGCAATGCCCACCTCTGCCCCAACACTCCTTTTCTCTGCCTCCTTGCAGACACACCACTGGAACGCAAACAGGAAAATTCCCTAAAGCCGCCTTATTTTGTTTCCTGAAAGAAGAAAGGCAGGGAGCAGAAAATGTCTTGAAGATTTCTGTCAAAGAATAAACCATTTCCGACATAAAGATGTCAAAGGGAAGCCTAAATCCAGCAGCGACTAGAAATACTGCAGTTTCAACAATATAAAAACCCAAATTCCCCCGAACTATTAAAGCTAAGCTTCACTGCTAAAGAAGTGTTCCTGTCGATCACTAGGCATAGAAGCAAATACAGAGGCAGAAAACAACGGCATTCAGATGCAGTTTCCGTAGAGGCCGAGCGAGTTGCCCTGTGAGGTCAAAACCCTGAAATGCTAATGATGAAACAGTGCTGGCGATATGATCGTTCAAATGCAAGTGCCAGTCTGAGATGGATTAGCAGGATTATGAGATCCAAAGGCTCTGTGAGGTTGTCTTCCCACCCATTTCAATCCAGAGCATCGTTTATCAAAAAGATTGAGCTTCTTTCTGGGCTCCCAGGAAAATATCACAGACGTGGAATGGGATCACCTCGCTCCGAGGTGGGAAGTGAATTAGCGGCAGCCGACAGCACATGATGTGCTCTCACACGGAGGGCAGTGTGCACAGCCCGGTCCACGGGCTGGCGCTGCAGGAGGGGGATTCGGGTTTGCTGTACCCGTCACCCCTGACAGTGACGCTTGTTAGGTCTTAGAAGGTGCAGCACAGGCTGTGGGATTCCCCTCTGGAAGGCCTTTCATGACAGGGGCGAGTCTCCTCTCTCTGGGATAATGCGGGTGCAGCCCTGCCCGAGTGTTTAGTCTATGGCCTCTCGGAATCATTCCAGCCTGATGATTCTCTCATTTTACACCAACAGATGCACCGGAGCAGAAAAGGTGAGTCAACCCCCAGAGCGGTTATGGGGCGAAGAAAAGCAGAGGTTATGTCAAGGGAAGCACGGGTACCTCAAAGTAAGCTTTTGCTTATTTGTTTTCTGCTTTGTTCTGTTTTGTTTTTAAACCCTGGCAATAGCGGTTCCTATAACAGAGTAACACTGACAGGAGCACAGGATTTGCGCACTTCATTCCCTGCCGCCCTATGGCCTGAGCCATGGCATTCACACGCCCGCTGGGCGAGAGCCACCCAGAAAATGATTGTAACAGAACTGGACACTTACTTAAAGTGATTGCAACATAAAGGAGTGGTTCCTCTCCCAAATAATAGGCTAGAGCAGTGATTTCCAACCTTTTTCAATTCATAGCACTCAAAAGACTAATTACTAAGATTCTGACAAAATAAAAAAAGGAGGCATACTTTTGATTTATTCACACTGGACGGCTATTGTGTTGTCTGTTGTCATTTTTAAATTTTTATTTGACAACCCAAGGGAAAAGAGGCCAGTGCCCGTGAGTAGATATTTTGTCAGGTATTGCATGTTTTAAACATTCGTGAGGCACAGCAGTTGGAAATCACTGGGCCGGACTGCGAAAGGTAAAGATCTGTTCCATTGGCAGTGGAACAGATCTAAACTCTCTTTGAAATAGTCTTTCCAGGGGCTGAGAAATCTGATCTACAACTATCAACTTCCTCTTTCAATTGCCATCTTAAAAGAAATCAAAATTATTCAAAATTTGCCAACTGTCTCAAAATTTTAAAAATTAAAAATGTATCCTACCTCATTCCAGATACTGTATTCTGTTGGGCAATGGATTTATGTTCACGAAGAAAAAGTGGAAACATATTGTATCATTTCCTGGGGAAAACACAGAGCCTGAGAGTATCCTTGTAGGTAAAGCCACAAGGTTATGCTGAACTTTTTTTAGTCATTTCACATAACTAACGCAATATTAACCACGGCATGTCACGGCAAGACTAGTGGAGCTTATACACTATTCATCTTGCATCAATATGGCAACCAGACAGCCGTAAGGAATTGATAACTGAAATGTGGAGTGTTAAAATTTTGCTGAAAATGTGTTTTTTCCTAATAAGCTCCAGATGTTAAGAGTACCTTCATATCCATTTAGACCAGTGCTTACATGATCTGTTCTTTGAAACCTGAAAAAATATACTTGCATTTCTTTCTCCCACTGCATTTTATGGACGGAAGTACAGTTATTGACATTCTTTTTACAAAACTTTAAAAAAAGATTAGCTCTGCCCCATAAGTCAAATGATTTCCATAGAGGTAGGTTAATAGAGTATACAGAATGATAAATTTATGCTATGAAAGATGATAATATGAAGCAGAACTCCCCTATGGTGAGTTCAAATTCCAGAATATGCCATATGCACAAAACATGCAGTTTATGGAATCCTGAATCTCCAAATTTGAATAGCAGGTGCAGGCCAGGCAACCCATGCTTTTGCGCTGTCTTTATGTTTTTATTAAGCTCACCTGGTGGGTGGCGGTGGCAGAAAAGAGGGCAAATAGATTGGTGGGTGAGTGGAGTTGGGGGAGCAGGCAGGGCAAAAGACTCGTAGCAAGGCTAATTCCATGGACTGCATTTTGCCCCTTACAGTCTGTAGCGCAAAGAGCCCCTGGATTCGGGCTAGATCAGCAGCAACATCTTAGGCAGGCTTCAGCCCATTATATCCACGACTGCTCCTGTAGGCATTCAGTAGAAGCAACCAATTGGTGTAAAGACTGTGTTGGCTAAGCAGGCAGAGCTTTAAGACAAGCCCCTCCTGTCTCCCCCTTCCCAGAGCATCTGCCTGCATAGAAATATTGGAACCGCCACTGTCCCAGATACCTGCCCTTTGACCTGGGGAGAGGGGAAGAGGAGATAATGACCTGCATCACTCTTACTGTGTTGTGGCTAAGAAGGGAAGAGGAAAAAAATCAAAGGTAGGGGGAAAGGGGAAATAGAATGGGTGGGCCGTATGCATGGAGGCAGCCATTAATTCTGAAGGAAGCCAAGAAACCCAGAAGGAAAATAAAGAGAAGATAATTAAATTAGCATTATAGGTCAAGAAAAAAAACAACCATGAACCCTTTGAAAGACTTCTCCTTGCAGCACCATTTCTGTACCTAAATGTGTCAAAGCCTTCACCTTGCATCATCTCCTGTAATGATATCCCCACACCCTCCCAACCCAGCACTGTCAGGAGCACTCAAGCTTAGATAATTGGGCGGAGTTGAGCTGTGGCATGAGAAATAGCTGGAGGCTGTTCTGGCAAAAGAATGCCCTTTTCAGACTCAGTCAAACTGCTCAGGTACAGAGCAAAGGGGTTAATGTTCAAGTTCAGAAACTCATTGCTGGCCACCTTCTGGCCACGGGGAGACACAAGGGTGGTTTCTTAAAATGCATCGACTTGCCCTCTCCCCCGTGACAGGTCACCTTTTGAACCTGGGTGGGATAACCTGGGAAGAAAATGGAAAGCTCTGCCGCCAGGCGCTGCTGTGAGAGTGGGGAACAATCAGAGGACTGTCTTGAAAACAAAATGCCTCGTAATAGTAGCTATTCAAGCAGCAAGAGGCAATTCAGAAAAGGGCACTGCTTGGAAGATCAGCATAAATGATATGTTTTTATTCTGCTCCAGCATTTATGCATTGCCCAACTTCACTTCGGTTAAGTAAAGTACTTTCTTCTGGGCACGGCAAGTACATGATACCTCAGCCATAACTACTATGTAGAATTAGATAGATCCCCCACGTTTCAACTCCAATGTAAAATTCTTAGGATTTTTAATAAGATGCACAAGTGGCTTTATTATTATTTTTTAGAGGACAAGATCATCAGTAGGTCCGGTGTTCATGGAGAGAAAGTAACGAATGTGTCTATATTAAAGTTTTTTCTTTCTTCCCAGCAATTACTTCTTTTAAACAAGGGCAAGTAGAGCCGTAGGATGTACCTAGTTCCATTATTTCTTTTATCCTTTTCTTCAGTGGACTTCATTTCTACTTTGTGGCAGAAACAAACATCCTTTTCTTATAGAACTGGGCAACACCCCCTTTTCCCATCTCCCGGGCAAGAAGCCACATTTCTGAAAATTTCTGACAAACCGCCACCACAGGAATGATGGGAAGCTCGGCTGCTTGTGTGTGTGTGCCTGTAATGAAAGTTCCTCAGGGCCCAATCTCTGCATGCCCCCGCCCACTCCTGCTGCTTTATCTGTTCTGTGGAAGTTAATATCTACCCTATTCACTTTCCAGGGATACTGGGGAGATGGGGAAATGTTTATATAAGTGCCGCATGTTACAAGCACTATAAACATGCTATTTTCAATACATGATAACAGTTCAAGGTGGTACTTACTGACTTTTACAGCTCCCCTTACTTGAGTCCTTAAAATGGTGTGTTAACCTCTAACACACTTTATAAAGTTTGACAAAAAGTCACATTACGGACTGTGTTCTCTTTGCTAATGGGGCCAACAATGCAGGATGAGCAAGTACCTCCGAGTGTCCTGCTCCCACACAGAAGCCCTGAGGAGCTGATCTTTAAGGACAAGACTTGAAATTGGGGGGTTAGGACCCACATATTGCCAGGTCACCCTCAATATCTTCATAGTAATGAGAGTCTCAGAAAGTAAAGAGTGAATGTTTGGCTCCCAGTATCAGGATTTCTGCATCCTGAACACATCCTGAACTGAGACTCCTCCCAAGTGCTGGGGATGAGTGTCTCAAGCTTTGGTTTCAAACATGCTGGATGCTCTTGTGAACCGTTTCTGTTTTTCAGGGGTGTTTGGCCATGACCTCATCAAATCACAGAACGTGAACTCCTGGAGGCTCACTCAGACGGTCTTCAACACAAAACCTCGAACTCACAACTGCGCACGTCAACAAGGAAGCTCCTGAGACAGGCTCTTCAGAGCATAACGGCAGCAGGGCACAAGACAACTTCCCTCACACAGGGACCGTTTTCATGACTCTAATGACTAAAGAAGAAGCACGGAATACAGAGCTGTCCCGTCACTCTGGAACCCATTAGCCCGCATTTCTGCCCCCAGTGTACTAAGCTTCATTCTGGCAATCAGCTGACAAGGGCAAAAATGCACAGATAAGCAACAGGTGCAAACCCAATTAACTCAGAAAACATAGTTGGTGGCTCTGTGTTCCATATCATTTCACAGTGATTACTGGGCAACCTCCATGGAAAAAAGCAGCTACGGCGAAGGAAATCTCCAGAAAGTGTGGGGATTCAAGGCACAGAGAGCTTCAGAGATATCTGCTTGTCACACCAGGAAGCCCAGACACTGTTCTAAGAAGCCTCACCGAACAAAGGCTCTCTCCCTTCCCTGCCCCTATGACCCGCCTCCCATCAGCTGAACTTCTTAATCTAGAAAAAGTAAAATGGAAAGCCATCCAAATGCTGGTTGACCACCTTCAGGCGCTGTGGGAGCCTTGGGAAAGAAAAGAATAATTACTGAGGAAAGGGATTCTGTATGAGGACACATGGGACACTTCTCTCCACAAAAGGAGTGGAAGACAACAGAGACACATACCCGTGGACAGTCCGTACCACATGAACATAATTCAACTCAAAAAATCCAGGTACCTGGCTTAATACTGATGACCAAGTGCCACTTAAAAATGAGACAGAATTCAGAGCTGGCTGGCCCAGCTTCTGTCCAGGTGACCACAAAACCGCCAGAGTCAACATCTCAGGAGTCAAAAATTGCCTCTTTAAAGTTATTTCACAGTCTGGGTAAGGTTTTGGAGGTTATTGCACTACTTAGCTTCTTCGGCAATTCATCTAGATATGAAATATGCTTCATTTTCTCTCACACAGTATGTGGTCAGCTACTTCCTACAGCGTTATCACTGAGAAATATTTACTTCCCATGTACATCTCTTCCCCTTCTAAGTAAGCTTATTTGAATAAAAAGGGGAAGGGGTGCCCTGGCCAATGTGGCTCAGTGTTAGAGTGTCAGCCGGGGCACAGAAAGATTGCAGGTTCGATTACTGGTCAAGGGCACATACCTGGGTTGCAGGTTCGTCCTGAGTTCAGGAGGCAACCAACTGATGTGTCTCTCTCACATTGATGTTCTTCTCTTTCCCCCTCCCACTCTCTAAAAAAAAGGGGGGGGGGATAGATAAGATTTTGCTCTTTCCCCACACCTTTTAAATATTGACAAAACCAGGCTACAAGACAGGCCATCTGTCCATCTTAATATAATTACCTATATGCTGGATGTACCATAATTTAACCAACAACCAATTACTGGATATGTTACCAGTTTTCTTTGTTGTATGATGCTGCAATGAAGAACAATAGGAAAAATTCCTGAAAATGGAATTATTTGACTAAAGCTTCTGAGAGATTGCCTCCCCACCCCCATAAACTATTGTAGCATATACTTCTGCCAGCCATATCTGTTTTGCTTTATGCTCAACAACTATAGATATATCATTTAAATATTTTTTGCCCATATGGTTCCAAGATGACTTTTAGTTTTCATTTCCTTGATTATTAAGGTTAATTTTTTTTCATAAATCTATTGGACATGTGACTTTATTTTTAAATCGTCTGTTCATGTTCTTTGCCCATTTTGACAGGATGCTGACTTCTTAGTGTTTGATGTGTATTACAGATATTAACCTTTCCCCATATGTATTGCAAATATTCTTTCCCAGTTAGCTGTTCACTTTTTAATTTATATAGTGTTTCCTGACATCAATGCTTTATATTCTCATGTTGTCTCAATAAATATTTTCCTTTATAGATCTTTCCCTCTGCTTCTTGTTTAAAAAGTCCTTCTCCACTCAGATCAGACAGTTACCTACATTTCCTTCATTGTGATTTTAAAGAATGTAGTCATCTTAATCTTTACTTATCTGGAATTTCATTGCATAGGTAAATTACAAATCTAAGTTTGTTGTTTTTATTTAGTATTATCCTATTACTACTGAATAATTAAACCCTTTCTACTGTTCTTATATGTAGCCATTACCATGTTGCTAAGTCCTTTTTTATTACTTTAAATTATAGTATTAGAATGTTTAATGTTGCATTAGTATAAAATCTCCCCTTTGCTTTTTCAAAAATATTTAATCTATTTGTTCATTGATAAACATAGAATTATGAAGATTAAAAAAATCTCATAGGGTTTTGGGTAGAACAATGTATATTTTTTCTTTTTTTCCCAGGAATGTCATGCTACAAACCATTCTTAGTGCCTACTGTTCTGAGCACTGAGTGCAGAAATAGCCACTTCCTCTGTGCCCTAACGTCACAGGTGAAGCACGGCAGCTGTGTCTGTGGTGCCGGTAGGTCCAGCACCTGCAGGGCAGCGGTTAGAACAATATTAAACTTCCACTCTCCCGCATCAGTGTAGTCATGTATAAGACTGGATCGCATAAAATAACATGGACATTCCATGTAATCGATTGTAATGTTCTTGGTAGATCTCCTTAACCTAGACTCAATTCCTTAAGGACAAACACCATGTCTATTTTGCTCCTCCATCTATTAGATTCCTAACAGCCAGCATAGTGCAAGAACAAGTATAATTACCGAATGAATTAAATCCAAGTGACCCTAAATATCTAACTTAGTGTCTGTAACTCAAAATAGCTAACATAGCATTGTAACTCTGCCCTTGGTGTGTACAAACTGAGCCAAGGTATACAGTGGATTTATAGGCTATCGCACCCAACTATGACCAATGGCATAACCAACTTCAAAGATGGAGACCTTCCTTACTGCAATACCAAAACAAAGGGCAAGAGGAAGTGGAGAACCACACTGGGGTAGATTAATATGAACTAAAATGATCAGATTAGGAATTCATGCTTGAGAACTACAGAAACTTACTAGATTGAGGTCCTTTTACATCATTGCCATGGAGGAGTACAGAGGTCAGCAAACTACTTTCAAAAATCCCCAGACCCACCCGGCCAGGTGGCTCGTTGGTTGAGTGTTGCCCCATACACCAAAAAAGTTATGGGTTCAATTCCAAGTCTGGGCACATACTTAGGTTGCAAGTTCAATTCCTGGTCCAGCAGGGAAAAGATCAATGTTTCTCTCTCACATCAAAGTTTCTCTCTTTATCTCCTTTCCTCTCTCTCCAAAATCAATAAAAGAAATATCCTTGGGTGAGGATTTAAAAAAAAAAAAAAATCCTAGATCCAGTCAGTACTCAGAGAGATTTAGGTTAAAGAGCAATGGCCCAGGACAGGGCTGGGTAGCGAGAGAGCATCGTGAGTCAAAATTATGGCCTGAATCAGTGTTCCTGACTAATCTTCTTTCCAACACCTTGCTAAAGGGACTCAACTAGTAAAAAATCAATCTGCTGGTGGAACCTGGAAGCGAAGAGGTGAATCAGGCCCCGATTTCCGGTAAGGACCGCCTCCTTTATTTATGACGCCTAGGGAGCACCTCTTTTGATCTAACAATTTACAAGTTTTAAGATATATTCACAAAGATATTTGTTGTAGCATTATAATCATGACAAAAAGTGAACAAAACAATTGAAACACCTATCTACAGGGGGAGGGAATGGATAAACTGTGGCATATCCACATTTTGCAGCTGTGAAAAAGAATAAGACCTGTTGGACATATTAGCAAGAAAACCATATTATATTAAGTTTAAAAAAGAGTTAATATTAGGATGTAGGTAGTCTGAATTATTTTTATAAAAATATTTACCACATATCTGAATATTTGTGTGTTGTACATAAGCATTGATGGATATTAAAGAATAAACACCAATTTTCGACATAGGTTAAGTAGGGAGACACATATATGTGAGAAAGGGCCTGACTTGGCTTTTCCAGGGTATACTTCCATGTCAGCTTGTGACAATGGGCATGCACCGTTTCTGTTCTTGAAAGGAGAGGCTAACAACTTCTTGAAAATAAACAGATGTGTCAACAAATTTTGGGGGGGAAAAGGGATATTAACAATGCAAATGTAAAATTATCTCAGAATGATCAGAAGTAGAACAAACAAAATAATGAGCCTCATTAGAACATACTTGAGACGGTCAAACTTTGATGACTCAAAGGTGGAAAGAGGTACTACAATTAGTTTTCCTTTGATTTCAGGGACTTATTTATTCTGCTTATCTCGACACAGAGCTAACAGACCAAATGGTTTTGAAAGGTCCTAAACAGTTCTCAACATTTGGGCATATTCCAGGAAAACTAAGTCAATTCAGCTATTCACAGAGTGGCACATTTGACAGGAAAAATGCAAATCAGATTACTGTAGTTAGTGTTCGATTAGCCACTCACACTGGAGGGGGAGCAGTGGCAGATAAGTAGAGATGATGCTGCAGCTGCTGGCATTTATTTGGCTTTTGAAAGCTTTGTTCGACTTGCTCAGGAAAATATTTAGGAGGTTGTATGGGGTTTGTATGAGATTTTCGGTGGAGTACACCCGGGGCTAAATTAAAGACCAACCAATGATATTTCTTATAATATACTCTGAAATACAGTCAACTCTAAGGAAGAAATAAAATCATTCCCAGTCAGCTATCCCTAGCGTATTTTTCATAAGTATTTTCAACCTCTAGGTCATAACCTATAAATGAATCTAGAAATAAATTTAGTGTGTTGTGATCACCATGGATATAGATTTTCGAAATGTCTGAACACCACTGCGTTACATACTCCCATGTCTCCTGCCCCTATTCCCCCACCTCCTACTCCCAACCAGCAGGAGCAGATCGCTTTCTCTCAAGCCTGCACAGCCACATCCTGTGCTGATTTGGAAGAAGCAGACTTTGCCATTAAAAAAAGTCAAGTTCAAGTAACCATTCAACAATTTAAGCGACAATTATTTCCTCCAGCTCTCGACAAAGTGTCTGTTATAATGGGTACATTTGTTGAAATGGGCTCTGCCTTTGGATTTCTCCCTGAGACACAGTTCCGAAAGTCCCTTTTCTTGTACATTGAGACACCAGGTAGGAAGGAGGGGGATTACTACAGGAAGGCTGTACCACTGGATGGGGTCAGCCTGGGTTCCCAAGGATTTCATGGACAGCCCAGCACCAGCAGCTAAAGGACAAAGAGGACACGCGCCCTGAATGCAACCGCTAGGAAACCCTTCAATCGGAAGAGTGACGTTTAGCAGCTGTGCTGCTGGCACTTGGAATTCCAAAGACGACGGTTGCCAGCAGAATCCTCAGGGTAAACACATTTACTACTGAAGCTCTCGCATGTGTCTCCCACACAGAAGTATGACACTGATCTCAACTCCAATAGACGTGGGTGACAGCTCCCTTGTGCTCAAAACATGTTCAGCTGCCCACCACACCTCTGTGCCCAAAGGGACACACTCGCCGCACTCCAAACGCAACTGCCTTCTTCCCTTGCCAGCCAACACCCCCTCCCCAACACACACACATCCACCATGCTGCTCTATTGTCTCCTTCAACCAAGGGAACAGATAAGTGCCAAGAGCCAGGTTCCACATGACTACTTGCTTAAGCCTGAGACTCGGGCATCCTTTTCGAATTTTTCCTCCCTAATCCTCATTCTTACTGTTAATTTCTGTTGATCTTACCTCATCCATTTCTCTGGAAACTGTCCACTCTTCCCCCGGCCTGCCATATACTCTAGCTCGGGATTCCACTGCTCACCTGGATTGCGACAACAGTGTTTTAACTGGTTTTCCTCCTCTAGCCTTCTCTCCACACTGTTCTCTAAAGCCAGCCCAACACTCTAAAGTGCAATGCTGAGTATATCACTTTTCTTGCTAAAAGATAACTAAAAATAAACAGCAACCCTTCAATAGCCATTGAATAGACTCCACCCTCAGGTAGAGTCCAAATTTCTTAATGTGGCCTAAGGACTGTTCCCTACTCAAAGCTTTCATCTCTGGCCATACTGAACCAATTGCAGTTCTCCAGATAAATCATGACCCCCCCAACCCCCCCCCCCCAATGCCACTGAACTCCACGTCTCACTCAGGTGACCTCTAGAAAGACTTCTTAAGCCCTGGTGGGCACCACTCCCATGTACCCTCTCTCAATCCTATCACAGCATCTGCCAAAGTACTCATGGCTTCATTTCTTGGGCCTCCACCCCTGGGTCTGTAAATGCCCTGAGGAGCGGGATTAAGCCTCACTGGTTTATAACACCCAGCAATGCGCCTGCCACAATATAAGTATTGAATACATGTATGTTAAAGATTAACATGAATCAATTCTTCTGTTTGGGGCAATGGGAACTATGGAAAAGTGAAGCCAGAAACCGAAGGTCATTGTGTGATTTGCACAATTATGCAATGTGGACACTCAGCAGTGCTTAGGAAACCATAAAACCTGGAGGTATGCAAGGATGGAAAACCTGGAGCTAGAGGGTCATGCAAGGACTCTCAGCCGCACAACAGAAAAACAAAAGGAAGCATCCAAATCAATTATAAGTGTCTGCTTATGATGCTAAACAGTGTCAACATTAAGTATATTTTGCCTTAAAACCACTTTATATGAAGAAATTAGACCAAAAAAAAATCACAATTGTAAAAGCTATTTCTCCATGGTCCCTTCCAATTTTTATCTGTTTATCTATCTATATATTTTTAAACTAGCTATAATAAGAACATACATACGAATGTCAAGGGGGGAGGGAAGGAGACATATGTAATACTCTTTGTAATACTTTAAGCAATAAAACAAAATTTTTTAAAAAAAGAACATACATATATTGCCAAATCAGTGTTATTCTGTGTAGTTTTCCCAAGTGGCTACACAGTCTTCATACACATAATTTTAATGACTGAGTAAATGCCATGAAGCAAATACATTATAATTTTCTTAATCATATTTAGGTAGTTTCTAAGTTGCATTAATTTAACTAATGTTTGTAACAGACACATAAAACAAATAGAAGAGATATCACTTTTTAAGAAAATTAGAACAGAATTAATTTTTTTCCTTCATTTTAGAGGATTATTTCAGTACCTGAAAGAACCTGGAAAAAATGCATGGCTGGGACACTGTCCACGTGAGCGATATTTAAAACCATGGCTAGTGTCGTTACGAAAAAAGGGCGTACAAATCAAAGCACACGCCTGGTATACAAAGAGGAATGAGCATGTGGTGATAGAGAAGAACCGAGAAAGGAAGAGATGCTGCTGAAATAAAGATAAACAGGAACCTACACAGGCCAGGGGCAAACACAAGGCAGACACGAGAAAAGCAATTGTAGAGTTACTCTTGGTTCTCAGACGGTTAACTAAGACTCTATACCCGTGAGCTGTCCCTGTTCAGAAACGGGATATCGCAGCGGTGAGTGGACCATCTCGGTATCTGAGGGCACAGCCGCTTTTCCAGGAAGGGGGCTAGGCGCCAGATTTTAACCTGAAAGCCATGACAGCCCGCAGAGGATTTTCACCTTCCCCAATAGCTGGGGGACTAGAAGGAAGAGGAGGAGAAACAAACAAGGGGAGAAGTGGCTATCAGGGCAGAACGTCTATGAGGGACATTTGGGGAGCATATCTGAAGGAATAGTAGAATCTGTGTCCATGACGAGCAGTCACTCAATAATACTCCTTCCTCACCCCCAGCTCTGGCCTTGCAGTGACAGCTGACTTCAGCCAACAACCTGACTCTTTCTTCGGTAAGTTTCTTATAATTAAAATTTGATTCAGCACTCATGTAAATATTATTTCTCACACAACTGTCATCTTCTATCATTCTTCTGCTAACCTCAACAATTTTCCCATTCCACTGCCACTGTCAAAGGGTAATAAAATCCTCCTAGATATCTTAATTAATATGCTGTTTTCTTTCTCTCCTGCCCTAGTAGCACGGACCCTGTGTCAGTGGAGGGCAATGGGATCTGGTCTCCCTGCAAACACACAGATGGGTCTCAAGTCAGTGCAGCCCTATTTCTGTTGGTCATTTATTTTACCAAAACAATTTACAACAATATTTATATATCCTCTAAGAAGACAGATTACTGTTAAGCCTTGAATTCGGCAGAGCTTAAAAATAAGGAGAAGGAAAAAATGGTCAACAAGTCATATTTCACTGTTAAAAAGACTATCTATCTCATGTGCCCCCCCCCACGCCTCTTCCCTGCCTCATTCAATACCCTACAGAGACCCTTTAAGAACACAGTCTGTGCTTTCAGCGATAACTGACATCCCTGTAAATCTATGTAATGTTCAAAAAGTAAATCCAGTGCTTTCTGCTGCCCATATAGCAACATTAATCTTATGAGCAGTACTACAGAGCACCTTCCTCCCCCCTGCTCCCCTCCCTCCATCTGCTTTAAGTAGGGCAAGTATTTTACTCATGTTAATTGTTCTGACAGATGAGGATCAACACTGCTTTAATCCATTTGCAGCCTAGCACTGGGAACATTCGTCTTCTCAAATGCTGTTAGAGGCAAGTACACTGGCTGCTGGTAACACGAGAGCTACTTCAGGCAAGGCTGGGTGCGCCTATGTGACTGGCTTCACTTTCCTTGTAGGGAAAATCCAAGGGAAATTCTTCCCCAAACTAGTTAAGGTTGTTTGGTTCCCATTGTGGTTGAGTTTTGATCCTTTTACAACAGTAGGTAGCAGGATTTCATTAAATTGAGACAAGCTGAATTGATGTCTATTGATTTCTTCTAAAATGTTAGTATCTTCCCCTTTACCAATTTATCATATACAAGTATCTACAAGACAAAAGGATACAAGTGAATTCAGTAGGATTTTGCTATAAAATTCAACAACCCAATTAGCAACCGTGTGCATGTTGTAAGGATATGCCACCTATTATGGCTCACACTGGAGAGCCGAGGCCTGCCAGTGTTGACAAGAGCTTAGGCACACCTGGGTTCAGATCCCAGCTCCACCGGTGAACGCCATGCCCAGCTACCATAGGTACAGCGAGGATCAAATGATTTAGCACATTTAACGCCCAGCCCAATGCTGTCCCTGGCCAAGGGCTTTGGGTGTGGTTCACTTAAGCTATACTTAAGCATACATAAATCTTGGCTCTGCATTACCTGAAAAAGTAGCTTCATATGATGTGTGAAACACTCCCTAGCTATTTCTACGCTCACCCAAGAAGTTTAGTCAAAGGTGACTTTTACAGAGAATGGAGACAGTGGCCTGACACCCCTTCCCTGTGTTTGGAGAGATGCGCTCGTCACACTGTCCTCCCGGCACCATTTCTTCACAAGCTTCTGCTCATCTCCGACCTGTTTTTGAATTTGCCAGTTCCTCTTTCCTAATGCCTCTGTCTCTGGTCTTCTTTCTATTTCCTCTTCAATTCCATCCTGTCTCCCATGCTTTCAATGTAATAACCTCATACATTTTAAGTGTTCAGTACAGGGCTGCTAGCTGATATTTAATGAAGACAAATAAACATGGTTTGATTCAGATTCATGGAATATGTTGCATAGAGAACCTACTCGCAGAGCACACTCGTTGCCCCCTCCCAGGCAGGAGTAGCGATTTCCTCCTTCTCACCCTTTTGCTTTCAACCCTGTTCAGGCTACATGGGGGAGATGAGAGTAAATAGACAAGAGAATATTCTCGTTTGCGGCTCTGTCTTCTTCAACTTTCAGGTAAGGGTGTGGCCCACAATCAGGTGCTTAACAAAAATTACTATACCGGACATGAGAAATGCTTATTCTGCCGGTCCTTCTTGCCCCAGATGAATACACATTCCCACATATGTTAGGATTTCAACAGTGTAACAAAGATCATTCTTTTATCTACACAAGAGAAAAGAGTAAATCATTAATGTTCAAACATATCTGGATGTGAGAGGTTAGGTAATTTTGGTTTTAGTATTTTTCTGACTTTCTATATTTTACACGGTGGGTACGAATTACTTTTCTAATCAGGAAAAAGTGTAATTATGTAAAGTCATTTATGTTCTGTCTATCCTGCATTCAGCAGCCTACTTTGCAAGCCATCATTACCCCTGTTTACAATTTGATCTGAAGTCATCCTGAGTAGCCACCTCTAATTTTGAAGAGCCAAGCGTCCACTTGCCAAATTGATTACATTCATGTAGCAGTGCTCTGAAAACCGGCATGCATTCTTCTAAGCTCCAAGTTTTACACTGAGACCAATGAATATCTCTATGAACCGATGACACCATTAAAGACAACCTAGTTTAAACCATCCAAAACAGACGATCTAGACCAGCAGTCACCACCTTTCAGACCTCATGGACCACCATTGGTCCGCGGACCACCAGTTGGCAACTGCTGCTCCAAAAGTTTCCTTAAACCAGTGGTCGCCAACCTTTCAGACCTCACGGACCATCGATTGGGGACCACTGATCTAGACCGTGGCCGAATTTAGAGAATTCCTGACGATAGATTTTGATGGGAAACTTTGATTTCCAAGAAGCAGTTTTCCTGAGCTGCTGCTAACGGAATATGCTGGATGCACACAGGCCTCTTTAGGACCATGCTAGGCACATTTCTGACCAGCCCTATTTGCCGGCATACCAAGACCAGCCCTGAAACATCGGCATGAGAATTTACAAATGGATTCTGATAAGTTATACTTTTATTTGGACTAGAAAGAAAGTTAGCTTGGCTGTTCCCTTGTTTTTAATTGTTGAAGTCAATATTTAAGAAAATAAAAGACAACACACATGAACTCCAAAGACAAAACTGGTAACATTCAATGATGAAAGTACCTTGCGTCTGTAACTATGACAGGGAATGTGAATGAGAGAAAATGCGCAGTGGCCTTCGCCATATCCTGACTGTGCACTGTCATAGGAAGAATGGGTCAAATCTGACTTTGTTCTCTGGGCCTCAGATACAGAATGGGAATAACACCCTCCTCATTCCCCAAGGATTCAAAGAAAGGAAGTGTATGAATGAATGGAAATAGTGACAAAGTTGACAAAAATGTGAGGTGTTAGGGTTACAGTATTAACCTCAAAAGGCAACCCTCAAACCAAAATGAGTATCATCCACCCGGAGAGTTCCCTTCTTCACATGTAAAAGCCACAGCTGCAAAGCCAAAATCACATAAAAAAAAGACAATGAAACGAGCTCCTGGTCACTGTGCTGAGACTGGTTATGTGACTGCAGCCCCACCACAGACTCCGAGCTCCACCAGGTCCTGATGCTTACACCAGTCACCAGGTGGTGGTGGGGGTGGGGGGGGGCGGGGGTGGGTTCCCTGTCAGCTGTGGCTCATCTGTTCTTTCCTAACCACTGGCCAGAGGCCCTGCTGCGGGTACAAGGCAGGGCCACACTGTATTCCATGTCAGCTCACTGGATCCTGCTGGACGTGCCCTTGTGTGTTTACAAGATAGCAGCCTCTTTTGCTCTGGGCTTACTCCTTACCTGTCAATTTAGTTTCTATACTGGGGGAGATCCCCTCAGCTGAAATGCTTTTAAGGAGGTTTTTATAGGAGAGAAGGGAATACGCTGCTTGCCCACATTATGCAGTCTCTTCATTCCGTCAGCATTTACTGGAAGGCTTATGTGACAGGTGCTCTCTCCTGCCTTCCATAGCTTCAAAACGTGCTTCCATTAGAGCATTCCAGCCAGACCAGGGATAGAGTGCAGTTAATTGGGCCCACATCATTTCTGCTAACTAGATGGGGAGTGATTCATTCAAGACACACATACTGGGGAACCTGCTGGGTGTCAGGCATTCTGTTAGGCGTGGAAGTAAAAGACTGATAAGACACCCACCCTCCAGCTTCAAAAGGTAAGAGCTCAAAAAGCTATGTGGAGACACTCACATGAAAATTTAAAGCACTTGATACCTCCTTTCACCGTCCAACACAGATCATAGTGAGTTTTCTAAGCACATGCCAGTCTCCATAGTGATGGTGAGCACCTCGATTGACCTATTTCCAGTTCCTAGGACAATGCCTGGCACACAGTTGGCACCCCTGGTGTGTTTATACAATGAGGAGTTGACAAGGTAGATAACAGAAAGGTGTTCGCCCAGTAACTGTGCTGTTACGGGAAGCTTGAGAAGGCCCACAGTGCCAGCCCCAATCATGTGGCCTGAGAGCACAGGAGAGCTCCAGGCAGGTCCCACCTTCCTGAGTGACTTAGGAAGATTTTATCGGAGAGGGGGCATTTGGGCTAAGCCTAGAGGTAGAATTTCAACAGGCAGAGAGGCTAAGAGATGAGGGGAAGGGGTCCAGGTGGACAGAACAGGTTATGTCACAGCATGATGTGGCGTACACTAGGTGCACCGCTGCCAGAAGACAGCCCCGACGCTGGGCTCTGATGGCTCACCACCCCTCTGCTCCTACTGTCACTGGCCTAAAAGGCTAGTGGCTGCTCTAGTAGCCAAAGCAGGTCCCCTGCAGGTCCCTTACACTCCCGAGAGAAAGGCTGTGTTCAACTGAAGAGAGGTGTGAAAAGTTTAAGTAGTGTGTGTTGGGGGGAGGGGCTAGTCAGAAAAATGGATTTTTCTTTTATAGCGTTTCTCTAAATTTCACTGTTTCTAATATATGACTCTTTTCAAATCTATCTTTTCTTTTAGGTAACAGGTTGGAGAAAACCTGTAAAGTCACTCTTTAAAATATGCTTTCCTTTCTCCTTAAAAAAGAAGAGTGTAGAGTTATGACCCTTGATTGAAACATTATGATCACAGAGCAACCTCTCCATCCTCAGGTGGGAACTGTCTTCACCCAAGGGTCTCCGCGCCAAATAGGCCTGGAGGGGGCGCTGCATTAGCTTCCCCCAGCGACACTCCAGCCTCAGCTGCACTCAGGGTCACTGCTCCCAGCACTGAGAAGGGCTGGAGCCAGAGCTGGCCTGGCACCCGGAGAAGTGTGCGGATGGAAAGACCACAGCCCCAGCGCACCACGGGCAAGCTGGGCCGGCCAGAGGGTGTGAACTATCTGGAAACCGGTGAGGAATGATTTCAGAATTCTCTTATGTTCTGTCTGGAAAAAGACTCCGGGAGACGGGAGGGAGAGGGGAAAGAACTAGCTTCCACTGAGCCCCTTCCGCTCCCTCCTCTGTCGCTCTTCTCTCCCTCCCTCAGACCTTCCGAATTCCCAACTGGGTTTTTCAGCTGTGCAAACTGAAGCCCACAGAGGTTAGGGTAAGTCTCCAGTCACAAAGCTGGTGAGTACCGCCTCCAAAGCTCATCAGAGGAGGCGGTAGCATTTAATTTTTAGCGATCTTCAAAAAACCTGTCATTTCTCTAGGTCAAAGTTTGCTCTTTCAAGATTTCTTTCCCATGTATTTGTTGAGATGAATTTGGATAATATTATGCTTTGGCAGGATATGATGGCATAGTTCAGGTCCTTATCCCAAAGCTCTGTTTCTAGTTAAGATAGTCTAAAAGAGCCACACCATCAGCCTCTGATCCCTGCCACCCACCCTCCCACCAGCGTAACTCATTTTCCTTAATTACCAGGCATAGCTGAAGTTTTTTGTTTGGGCTGGTTAGAAAGATGTTGGAAGGAAAATAAAACTGACTTGTAAAGTCTTATTTTGCTAATTTGTGGAACAGCACGTGGCTTTCCTGGAACTATGGCAGTTCAGTTTCTATAATCCTATGGGAACAAAGGTCAACCAAGCTTACTTTTATTAAAAATATATAAAAAGAAATGGACATAAGTCAGATGAATAAGTCCGCAACTGCAGAACACACGATTTCAGTGTAAAACCTTTAGATTTCACTGACAGATCAGGCATACTAGACAGCTGACAGCTTCAACTGCACATTATGCTCTGAAACAGACAGGCAGAAAACCTTTACATAAAGGACTCACTGACATGCATGGTAGTGAGAGAAAAAAAGAAAAAAGTCACTCTGAGAATCTCTACCCATCCCCAAATCCAAATCTCATTTCCTCAATTTTTTCACTGAAAGGCCAAGAGAGAAGAGCTGCAAAAGCACCCCGGGAGAAATATGATTATGACGTACAAACTATTATGCTAACACTGGTCTAAAACGTGGAATAAATGTTAGACCACAGAAGGCTGTTAACCATTCCATGTGTAAACAGCCTTCCTACAATGATTGAAACTTCACCTTTAAGAGGAGAGAGTGGGTAAAAGGAATTGAGTTCCTCCAAGTTTGGATTCTGATTGTCTAAGGTGTCTCCAAGATGAGGCCCCAACTCTCTGGGCAATCAGGGGACAGAGAGGGTGAGGGGGTGGGGGTGCCTGTATGAATGGCAACAGAGCCACTCCGTGCAGTCAAATCTTACAAGTCCTAGAAGAAGACATTCCTCTACAGACCTGAAAACTGCGAGGAAATAAATAAATGGCTCTGACCAGTGAAGAAGACACCAACGCCCAACCTGTGCTCACACACCTGACCCACAAGAAGGGTCTACCTGCAGAGACTGTCTCTCTCGTTTGAAATTCTAAAGATCCTGGTTACATGATTCTAAAAGTCCGGGACACACAATTTCCCAACTCGCGAAAGATTAGAAGCAGCAAATTAAAAGGCTAGAGACAGCTCCACGGAGAGCAGCAAGAACTGACAGCTGACAGAGAGGTAAGAAAGACAATAATTATTTTTTTAAACAAACATATTTCAAAACTCAGCAGCAGTCTAGGACCACTGAGAGGGACAGACAAGCTCCGGTTACTCTTGAGTCATTACCACTCGCAAGCACGCTACAATAATTTATTACACATGCAGGGGAGAAATACGACTTGGTAGCAGGCTGTGTGAAAGAGATTTAGGGATTCTAGTTCGCGCTGAGTTCATGGTGCACTAAGCAGGCCTGTGGCTGCCCCAGGGCTCCGCAGTCTTGGAGCACAGCAACCGAGGCTGTGTGGGGAAGGAAGGAGCAGCCATTCCTCCCCACCCTGCCCCGGTCAGATTGGTTCATTTCCGGAATCCTTGTTTTGAGAAGGACGAGCAAGTAAGTGTGCACCCAGGTGAGAGGCACCAGGGCCCTGAGATTTGAAAACAGGAACTATGAGAAAGAGGTCTTTTTTTTTTTTTTTTTTTAAATTGGAGGGTATATGTGAGGAATGAATAAATGCAATAAGTAGGATTGAATGAAGCGGCTGCTGCTGAACCAGGGAAGGGATCCCAGGGATTCCCAGGGGAGCACCCACACTTGCACTGCAATTGATTGGCTCAAGCTTACCAGGGATACGGCCACATCTGCATGGGATCCCCGGCTTGGAGGCCCCGCTTCTCAAACGAGGGGAACCCAGAGTGTAGGTGACAGATTGCGTGCCAGGAGGCACGTAAAGCCACAATGTGTGTGACTGGGGGTAGGTGGAATCATACAGATGCATCGTGTTTGGTTTGTACTACATCCTTCATTGGAGCTGTTTTAAATAGGAATAGATTTAACATGAAAACGTTTTCAGATTTCTTTAAACAACCCAAACCCTGACAGCCTGGGCCTGCAGCAGGCACGAGGACAAGGAACTAGAAGTGAGGGCAACTTTCCCGCCTTTGCCATCACCCTCTATGTTAAGATCACGAAAAAAACAGAACCAGATCAACCTCCTAGCCCACTGCATTGTTCTGCAGTTTCTCATCTTGCCCTACTTTAGGGCAGTGGTTCTCAACCTGGAGCAACTCTGTTCCCAGGGGAACATCTGGCAGTCTGGAGAGACTTCTGGTTTTCGAAATGGGAGGAGCGGGGAGTGGGTAGAGGCTAGGGATGCTGCTAAACACTTACAATACACAGGACAAAGAACTACCTGTCCAAAAGAGCAGACGCTGAGAATCCCTGCGTTAAGGGAGTGTTTGAAAGTGCCTATGGGATGTAGGCTACTTTGAGGCTCCTCAACATCTGGCCCCAACCAACCATTTCAAGGGCATCGAAACTTGTTCACCTCGTGTCGTTTCCCCTCCATTCCTCACCTGTTCCCTCACTACCAGACTTGCTTCTACTCTCCACACAGTCCATTTGGCCACACCATCCCTGAATGTATTAACGCCACACCCTTCTGTCCCTGCTTTCAAGGTCTCTCTCAATATTACCTCCTCCTAGGAGCTGACCCCAAGCTCTCCTTGCCAAAATTAGATTGCTTCCTTCTGTGTTCTCATATTTTAAAAAACAAAGAGCAAAACAAAAACTGAAACAAAACCCCACCTTGGTAATACCTTGAATATGGAAAGCTTCGGTGTGTGTTGTTCAGTCTGCCTGTACTTACAACACTCCATTTAAGTCTCACAACAATGCTATTCACAAGACAACAGGGCACGCATTAATGAGGTGGTTAAAAGCATGGGCTCTGGGCCCAGGCGCACTGGGACTTGCACTGTTCCTCATTGGCTCTGTGGTCACGAACAAGTTTACTCACTTTCTTTTTATGACACTGGGTGAGAGCACCCTCGATGGACTGGGTTGTTGTGAGGATCAGAAGACCCCAAGGTACTTAGTGGCTTAGACAAGGGAGCCTTTGAAATGATGGGAGCATCCTCAGGGCAGGTCCACTTCTAATAATGCAGCTAGACTGCTGTCTATGTAGCATAGATGTCCCATTCGCTCAGGGAGGGAGATGGGACTGGCTTGAGAAGCTCCCAGCTTTCCCCAGAAACAGTGCCACCTGACCCCAGAGGAAGGATCTCTGAGGACCCAACAAGACACTGAGAGTATGCCTATTCCTAAACATAGATTAAGTAAATACCCACCCACTCACCCACCCAGGCCCATAGCCAACAGCCTAGTCCCACTTGTCTTCTGTATTCATTTTACTGTACCATTTCAGTGTTAGCATCATTTAGAGTCAGGCCTCACCACTCGTATGGTAAAATACACTTGGCAACTCCCAGCAACCCCTAAGTGCCATTTGGTCTAGTAGAGAATGTTGTCATTAAACACACCGACAAAAGCAAACATGCGCAGCCATGACCCAAACAGAAAAGCCAAACGGACTCTTTCTCAACGAGGTTATCACAGATGTGCGCTGCATCACAAGCCAGGCTCCCTGCTGTTCCAGTGCACACTCGGAGCACACCGAGCGAGGGACAAAGACTAACCAAATGTGGTGTGTGGCCCTGCTGGAGTGTGATTCCATTATCATTCCAGGGATGGGAAAGTAGGAGCTAGTAAAGCAAACCATAAACGAGCTGCTCTTACTCCTGGGGTGTTGAAAAGGGGATGGAAAGGGGCAGTGCATCATGAGTGAAGGAGGTGGGGGACCTCAGATGGGAATTGAAATGACAGGTGTAGCTTCTATCAGAGCCGGCTCGTCCACATTACATGTAAGGCTGTGGTTGTTTCTGGGTGTCCTGTTTTCCATGATAAATTCACCATAGTCCCCTCTTACCAGCGTTGTATCAGAGTGGCTATTGCTTCTCATCCTCAAACAAACTGTGCAGTTAAATTTAATTTTTAAGAAATATATTTTATTGATTTTTTACAGAGTGGAAGGGAGAGGGATAGAGAGTTAGAAACATCGATGAGAGAGAAACATCGATCAGCTGCCTCCTGCACACTCCCTAGTGGGGATGTGCCTGCAACCAAGGTACATGCCCTTGACAGGAATCGAACCTGGGAACCCTGAGTCCGCAGGCTGATGCTCTATCCACTGAGCCAAACCGGTTAGGGCTAAAATTTAATTTTTGATAAATGGTTAGGTGTGAAAATCTTCCTTTAACATTTATTTTCACTAATATTTCAGTGTGATGAGGAATGTGAACTTTTGAGTCAGAATCCTGGCTCTGAACCCTGCACCTGCCATCTGCTGTTCATGTAACACTGGTAAAGACCCCTGGCTCCACTAAACTTAGGTTCTCTTGTATATAAAATAGTGGAGATAAAAATAGCATCTTCTTCAGAGGCGTTATGATGATTAAATAAAATAGTGTACTTAAAGCACCTAATAAAATATGCCTGGCACTTAGCAAGTGCTCAGTAATGTTGGTTATCATCGCTGTCATCATCGTCATCATCATCATCATCATCATACAAGTGGCAAACCTGAGTTGTTGACTGGATGGATCACTCAGACTTGCTAAAGCAGAGCCAGGCCTCAAATGCCTCCAAGCCCCACAGTCTATCCATCACTATGCTGGACTGCCTTACATATCCCTTTATAGCCATGTTGCACAACAGACAGGATAAATCAAAGTGAACGCAAATCAACTGAGCAAACAGGAGGCTCCAATGCTGGGGGTGTGATCAGGGTCTGATGGAATCATGGTTTAAGCTTTGAAAAGAGAAGTACTTTGTGATCAAGGACACAAATGAGTACTATGAAATTTAACTAGTAAACACTAGCCACTTACTTTTTATTAGCCACAATCTTAATTAAACAGTCACCCATAAAGAGGCAGCCCTATAACCACCACCACCACCAGCCAAGTTCCCTTCTCTGCTGCGGGTTAGCTTACCAAGATCCTGGTCTAAGGACAGCCTGTCTGCCCAGCCTAGCCTCCTGCAGCCGACCACACCTCTTCCCAGAGTCTCTGTTAGCATCATTCAGGTGTTAAAGTGCCTATGAGGTCTACATATTTCCTGCCTAGACAGCTGCTGTAACAATCTTAGCCAAACTATTGTTGTAAAGTGATCTAACCCAACCATTTACGAGTCAGCTGACAAGACTCAAGAGAAGCAGTCACCTTCCACTCGCATTCACTAGGCCATCTAATCGTGAAGCAGACGAGAAGCCACCTGGTCTCCATTTCCAAATGGAGCTATGAGGCTACCGGAAAGGATGATGAAAACACAAGGGTGACAGGTATTCCATTTCCAAATCCAGGCTCTCTGACCAACCTGGCAAGGGCAAAGTCGGGTGAAAATGGAAGACTATAAAAATTCTCCAAAAATCTCGAAAACTTTAAGTATATACTCTACGAGGAAAGGAGGAGCTTGGAAAACAGAAAAGAAGTGGCTCTGGATCAAAATAAAGAAAAGTCCCCAATCCAGGCAGGAAATCTGTTCATGAATCACAGCAAAACTGTGTCAAGCTTGTCAGTGTCAGCTCTCCCTTCAGGTGATAAAACTAAACAAACAGATAAAACCACAAAACTTAGGGTGGGGTGGGGCGGAAGGCAGAAGCTGGGACAGTAATACAGCTAGATCCCAATGGTTCGAGAACTAAGCATCTAGAGATGCAAAAAGGCTGTTCCGAGGAACCCTGGGCGGGGGCAAGAGTGAAAACACCGGTTCCTTTCTCTGGGGCCTACCTCATTCTGAGAGGCAAAGAAAACAGTAAATTGTCCCTCAAATTCCAGCATGAAAACACTCTGGAAAACAAGCCCCATCGCATACAGACATCCTTAGGGCCAAAAGGAAGTCCCCAACATGGGCGAGGGAGACGGAGCGGAGGCCAGTGCTCCGCGCCTGCACACAGCAGGTGCGATCCGGACAGCTGGGTCTCTCCGGATTGTATTGACAGAGTTTTAAAAGAGCAGAAATCCTCAAATGCCAAAATTGCAATCACCTCCTTCTGGCATTACCCATCACACTGCACTGAGCTCCCAAATGTCACGGAGCAGAAGGTGGAGGCTGTCTCCCTGTCCATGCTCCTGGTGTCCCCCTTCCACTCATGACAAGCGTCAGAGTTGGGAAGGGTGGCAGCCCCTATCAGCCTCCACAGCCACTTTCCACACATTCTTCTGACTCGTCCTTCAGGCATCTCGGGTTTCGAGAATTCTTTGCAAGTGTTTGCCCCATTCTCAATCCACTCATCTCCCCAGTCAGCTCTCCAAACCTCTCATTTCAAGCCCCAGGCTTTTGCTTCTGCCCCTCTCTGCCAGGGTCCAACCCCAGCAGGTCCAGGGGTCCCCAAAGGTGTGGATGGAGTCGGCGATGAAGGAATGACACGGAGACAGCATTCAGTTGATCAGCAGCCTAGCCAGGATCTCCAGCCAAGTTCTGGTCTGGATCTCCAGAGAGGTTCTGCTTAGGATCTCCAGCCAGGTTCTGTAGCCATGTTCCCTCGCTAGGTTCTCCAGCCAGGTTCTGTCCAGGTTCTCCAGCCAGGTTCAGTCACCAGGTTCTAGTCAGGTTCTCTTGCCAATTTCTGTAGTCAGGTTCAGTCCAGGATCTTTTGCCATGTTCTCTCCAGCGAAGTTCTTCTGTCTGTAGGTTCTGTGTAGGTTCTGTCTGTAGGTTCTCTCTTCTTAGTTCTGTGTTCTAAGTTCTGTCTCTCTCTGTCTTGTTACATCTGTATTTATACCAGTTGATTCAATCCTATCAATCTCTATTACAAAGGTTAGGGCGTTTCTTATCTCCATTCCAGGGAGTAAAGATTATGCAGCTTAAGCATGATTGTTTGTAGTTAAAGTGATTAATTACCCGCCTGGCACTTAGTTGAGGGGTTTTATTCCCTCCCTAACTTCAGGGGAAAATCCCTACCTGGGGATTCAACCTTTCTCAGAGAGGTGACCTTGGTTAAAACACAGTGCCAAGAAGGTGAGCAAACATATTAAGAACCGTATGCCATATATGCCAGGTCCCTTGAAACAGCAAGGATGGACCGGCTCCCGGCACCTCTCCTCTCCTCCATCCCTGCAGAGGAACGGGGAATCCCCTCTCTTTTCTTAGCATCTCTCTTTCTGGCCCTGGTCCATGTGGGAGCATTGGTGGTCCTGGTCAAGTTTTCCAGACCACACTGTGGGGTACTGAAATCCGCCCGGAGCATGAAGTCCTGGAATCCAGAGAGCACCCACAGCCAGGTTGCCGCCCTCCTGGAGCCAAGGAAGAGCGGGCAGATGGGAGAAAAAGGGTGCTGAGGGAAGTGAGGATGACAACCAGGGGCTTCCCTGATCGCACAGAGAGGCAGGCAGAGGTTTCCTCCTTATTGCTGGCAGCACTTCTTGAGCCACACCTCTGTGCACATGAAGGTGAACGGAAAGGGAGCAAGGTCATGGGGCTGAGGAGGGGGCCACTTTGTTTCTTTTTCATGTGACAGTTAAAGTGACACAGCTGAATACAGAACAGCAACTAAAAAGAGCAGCCTGCCGGTGGGTCATGAGTCCCCAGCAGTGCATTTCCACATTATGTTGGGCCCCCTGCCATCTCTGCCCCACCTTCACCTCGGCATCCTCCCACCCAGTCCGGAACATGTGCCCTCACCTGAGAGTAACCAAAGGAGATGTTCTCATAAGGCCAAACATTAGATCAAGGCGCCCTGTGGAAACCACCTCTGGGAAGAGCGCTTCTGATTCGGAAAGAACATTCCCTGGGAGACTTTGTTGTCAATGACAATAGACCATGAGAGGCAAGTTCCTAGTCTTTCACCAAGAATGTTCTCTTCGGACATCCAGAAAGCCAAGAGACATATGAAAACATGCTCAAAGTCACTAATCATCCGAGAGATGCAAATCAAAACAGCAATGAGGTACCATCTCACACCTGTCAGACTGGCTATCATCAACAAATCAACAAACGACAAGTGCTGGAGAGGATGTGGAGAAAAAGGAACACTTGTGCACTGCTGGTGGGAATGCAGACTGGTGCAGCCACTATGGAAGACAGTATGGAGTTTCCTTAAAAAACTGAAAATGGAACTCCCATTTGACCCTGTGATCCCACTTCTAGGAATATATCCCAAGAAACCAGAAACACCAATCAGAAAGGATATATGCACCCCTATGTTCATAGCAGCACAATTCACCATAGCTAAGATCTGGAAACAGCCTAAGTGCCCATCAGTAGATGAATGGATTAGAAAACTGTGGTACATCTACACGATGGAATACTATGCTGCTGTAAAAAGGAAGGAACTCTTACCATTTGCAACGTCATGGATGGAACTGGAGAGCATTATGCTAAGTGAAATAAGCCAGTCAATAAAGGAAAAATACCACATGATCTCACTCATTCATGGACAATAGAGACCATTATAAACTTTTGAACAATAATAGATACAGAGGCAGAGCTGCCTCAAACAGATTGTCAAACTGCAGCGGGAAGGCCGGGGAGGGTTGGGGGGCAGGAGGTAGGGGGGTAAGAGATCAACTAAAGGACTTGTATGCATGCATATAAGCATAACCAATGGACATAAGACACTGGGGGATAGGGGAGGCTAGGGGACTGTCTAGGGCGGGGGGATAAAATGGATACATATGTAATACCCTTTGTAATACTTTAAGCAATAAAAAAAAAAAAAGAATGTTCTCTTCTCCTGAACATAAGATTATATTTTCTCTTTAGAACATTTGTATGTTATGAAAAAAGGCAAAAGATATCACTTATAACCCCAAAACTATCTACAATTTAGCATGTATCCTTTGCATGGACTCACAAGTTCAAGACACACATGCATGGGTTTTGGGGCCAGATGAAATCCTAGCTCTGTTTAAGCAATAAAAAAAAAAAGAAAAAAAAAAAGTAAAAAAAAAAAAAAAAGAAATCCTAGCTCTGAGACTAATGGTGTGATGTACAATTCAACAAGTTAAGCTTATACTTTGCTTATTGCAAAACTGAGAATCACACCACCTTCCACATAGGTTTTTGAGGAAGAAGAGAGACAATACAGCAAAGAGCCCACCTGGTCTGAACATGGAAGCCTGTGCAATGTGTCTAATTCATTTAGGCTCTGTGTTGGTTTCCTATGGCTGCTGGGATAAATTACCATACACTTCCTGGGTTAAAACAACACTCACTTATCATGTTACTTTTCTGGAGGTCAGAATCTGAAATGGTTTCACTGGGCTAAAATCCAGGTGTCGGCAGGGCCCGGCTCCCTCCAAGGCTCTGGGGGAGAATCCATTTCCTTGCCTTTTCCAGCTCCGGGTGGCTGCCAGCATTCCTTGGCCCGAGGCCCCTTCTTCCATCTTCAGGGCCAGCAAGCGTGCTCTTCAAAGCTGCTCTGAAGACTCTGACCCTCTGCTTCCATTATGACATCTTTCTTCTGACTTTCATCTTCCTGTTTCCCTCCTATAAAGAACCTTCTGATAATGATGGGGCCATCTGGTAATCCAGGGTAACATTTCCATCTCAAGGTGCTTAACTGAATGACACATGCAAAGGTAACATATTCACAAAGTCCAGGGATTAGGACCTGGCTATGTTTTGGGGCAGACATGATTCAGCTTACCAGATGCTCTTACTATATATTAAACTATTTGAGGGTGGCAACATGAATTTGTTGGAAATATTTTCTCCAAGTTGTCTAAATTCTTTCCAATAAAAGTAACATAGTTGCTGTCAAATCTTATCGCTCAATTCTTTTGTCATTTCTCTCACTAATTTTGAGCCTAGGAATTCTTTCCATATCCAATCAGGTTAGTATTTGTGTACATGTGCATGTATCTGTGTGTATTTTACTCATTGTTACAAATTCGAACAACACAGAAATACATAAAGGAAGAGTAAATTCTACTTTCCATAGGAAACCACTTATAGCTTGTTTGGGATTCACTCTCACACACACACACGTGTACATGTCCATCTGTGTATGGGGTCAATTTGTACACCTAGGTTTCTAGTCCAACTGGGGTTTACTTTAGTGAATGCTATCCACCTAGGAATTCCTCCTTTGTTTCTTTTCTAAAAATAATCAACCAAAGCACTACTTAGGTCATATTTGTTATCCTTCTATGAAAGCATGTTTGTGGGCTATTCCTATTAGTTTCAGTTACCCACACCCTGAGGATCATCTATCTACCTGCGGGTTCTACCTCATGCTTGCAGGCACCACAGACTGCCCACTTGGTGCAAGTTGCAGAAAATAGCACTTTGGTAAAATTAACCAGTGTTCAGAGGACTCATTTTGTAAACTCAAGGCCATTAAGTGACATAAATGTCACATTTCTGGCATTATGGTTGGGGAAAAAGAAAAATGGTTATATTTGACAAGTGAATAAATCTGTCTTGAATTTGTCACAAAGAAAATCCAGAAATCCAGCAGGAGTGCATGATGTTAACTTATCTGTCACTCACTCTGGCGTCTCCAGAGCCTTGCAGGATTCTTAGTGCACACAAAACACACTTGAGGAGCTTCTGCTGAATGAATGGGGAAAAGAAGTCCAGCACTAACCCATGGAAGAGAAAGCCACTTTGAAAGGCCTCCTGATGCCACTCTCCTCGCTAGGAAGACTTCTGCAATCTTGACTCCCTCATCTCCTGTCATTTCTGGAGGATTCGTTGTGAACCTGAATATAGCTGCAGTGCAAAAAGCAAACGAAATAAACCATCTCTAGAATAGCCACAGACCGACAAAGGAATGAGTGCCCATGTGGCTCCAGGGGCAGGGCTCTCTTCTCTGTTTTCTGCGGCAACGTCAAGGCCAGGCCAGCGGTTCCATCCCTGGGAGCAGTGATGTTCAACTCTGAGTGAAACCAGGTCATCCCAGCTAAGAAGCACCTATTTCTGACGGTGATTGTGTCACAGACTTTCCAAGGGCCTAGTGTGAATTAGACTGTCAAAGTGCTCACTAACGGGAACAGCAAAGGAAGCCACGTCCAAGATCAAGTGTAGATCACAGTCGCATGTGAGGACAGTGGCATCAATTATTACCCAGCAGCAGCACTCTCAGCAGAATGTGCCCAAAGTCAGGGTTAGCATTCCTCTCACCATCACCCACCCAGAACCAAACACCAGGAAGGCAGAGCATCGCTGCCAGTGCTCACAGGTGGGCAGCAAGCATAACAATGAGGATCCAGCGGGTCTCACTTAGAGAATTAGACTTGCAATCTTGGTTGGAGCCAGCACAAGCAACCGTCCAAATCAGTCTGACAATTTAGAGCTGCCGCCAACAGGTTTTCCATCTCTGTACGACAGGCAGGTTAAGCTTTCTAAGTGTTACCGCACCCCCTCTAATGCACTTCCAATTGCAAGTGAAATTTATCACCCGTCTATGGGCTCTGGGCCTGAGGTCATGGTCCGAGAAGGAGAAGGCACTTTTCTGACATCATCGGAGCATGCATAGCAGAAATGGGCTGCAAGAAAAAGCAGGGTGCAGGGTGCATCTAGAGCAGTGACGGCGAACCTATGACACGCGTGTCAGGGGTGACACGCGAACTCATTTTTTTGGTTGATTTTTCTTTGTTAAATGGCATTTAAATATATAAAATAAATATCAAAAATATAAGTCTTTGTTTTACTATGGTTGCAAAGATCAAAAAATTTCTATATGTGACACGGCACCAGAGTTAAGTTAGGGTTTTTCAAAATGCTGACAGGCCAAGCTCAAAAGGTTCACCATCACTGATCTAGACAAACAGGTCAAGAGTCATTTCTGCCTTTGGGATGTTTGCTGACACAGTTGAAAAATATTTTATTTCCAAAATCTCTTTTGATCACAATATTCTTCTCAAAAGTCTTTGCCAGAGCCCTACTGCCTATGGCCCAAATGCCACTGTGTGGCCTTAAAGGCCCCTTGCCTGGCTCCTCCTCTCTTTTCAACTCCCTTTGCTCGTCCACGTGCGGGTCAAACTGGTCAAGTCACAGTGCTTTTTGCTGTATATGTCACTCCCTCTGGGGGGAAGGCCACTTTCTCCTCCAGATACTGAAATCCTATCACCCTTAAAGAGCTGGGTCTCATTCATGAGACTCCCTGCAAGCAGCTCAGGCAGAAGCAGATGCCACTCCTTTCAATTCTACACCATTAGCCTGGCACATGTTCTCTTTCACCGCAGTCATCCCCACACATGAACCTGCTCTCCTCCTGGTGAGATACCCATTGGTGATAGACGTGAATCAGTCCTGTTCTTCATCTCCCGTGCCCGCCATCAGCACCTAGCGCCAGGTCTTAGAAGCAGCACTAATTGGATGAGTAACCCTCCTTCTTGACAAATCAGGCTATAATACAGCCGTGGGCAAACTACGGCCCGCTGGCCGGATCCAGTCCGTTTGAAATGAATAAAACTGAAAAAAAAAAAAAAAAAGACCGTACCCTTTTATGTAATGATGTTTACTTTGAATTTATATTAGTTCACACAAACACTCCATCCATGCTTTTGTTCCGGCCCTCCGGTCCAGTTTAAGAACCCATTGTGGCCCTCGAGTCAAAAAGTTTGCCCACCCCTGCTCTAATACCACAGGGGATGCAGTCCCAAACTCCAGTGTCCAGGAGGCCAGGCAGGTGAGATATGAGGGAAGTGGTCTAGGCCAGTGGTCTGCAAACCGCGGCTCGCGAGCCATATGTGGCTCTTTGGCCCCTTGAGTGTGGCTCTTCCACAAAATACCACGTGCGGGCGTGCATGTACAGTGCGATTGAAACTTCGTGGCCCATGCACAGAAGTTGGTTTTCGGAAAGGAGATAGACGAAACAAGTATACAAGACGAGTGTGGATGGGAGAGCTGGAAGGGGTCGACCTCAGCGAACGTACCTCAATCAAATTGAGGACGTTTTTAGCAAAGGCCAGCTTAGGAGTATCCTAATTAAGTTAATAACAATGTACCTACCTATATAGTTTAAGTTTAAAAAATTTGGCTCTCAAAAGAAATTTCAATCGTTGTACTGTTGATATTTGGCTCTGTTGACTAACGAGTTTGCCGGCCACTGGTCTAGGCGAGCATTAGGGGGTGGTGGGGTCTATGTTAAACTGGAGAGTTTACCACTGGGCACCTGCTTCTCCACTCCAGCATTCACTGCCAGGTGGTGGGAAATGTGGGCCCCATGTTGCTAAATAATTTTGTAAAAAAAAAATCTTTAAGTGAAATATTTTGATGTGTGAGAGCTACCTACTAATGTTAATTTTTTAAAAATGCATGGGCAAAAAGAAGCATGTCTGTGGGTTCCAGTTATGAGTTTCGGGCCTGGGATCTAAAACGTCCACTGATTTTTATATATATATATTTTTTTACCACTATTCATTAAGGGTGCCGTGCTGCATGTAACATTGAAAATAAAAGACAGCTCTGTCCTCAGGGAACCTGATCCTTAGTTATGGACACATCTCATGGCCATGGGTCATTGTCAGGAGCTTCTTTCTTATTAAAAGCGGTTCTCATTACACCTCCACCAGGGGTCTGACGCCTGAGACAGAACGGGACAGAGCCTGTCTCCTTTATTTTCACCTCTTACTATTTCCTGGGCCATGGAGGCCAAAACCATTAGCGATGGCATCGGATAGTGAGAACTCGCGATGTAATATGCACTACAGTACTTTATTTCTTTAAGAGCTAAATGAAGTAAAGCACATTTATTTCATTCCATGCTCATAGCAACTTTATGAGGGAGCACTGCTAGCATCACTTTACAAATGAGGAAGAGGAAGAAGGGCATTGAGTAATCTGCTCAAGGTCACAGAGCAACTGTGAAGCCAGAACTTGAACCCCAGGCCACAGACATCAAGACCCGGGCTCCTCGCAGTGTGCTGTGCTGCCTTCTCTGAGCCTAGGCTGAGGGAGAGTGAAGGCAAGTTACCTGAGGAGAAAAGTAAAGATGTGCCACCAAGTTCTGAGCGTCTCCACAGGGCTGAGTGGGAGCTGGCGGAAATGTGCCTATGTGAAAGGGCGGAAGGACCGGCCACGAGCCAGCACTAATTCAGACAAAAGGAAAGTGCATGCACTCATAAGTCCCGCACGAAACAGGTCACTACCGTGTATGGAAATCACATCACCCCTATAACGTGGTTCGACTTTCAGTATTCACGGCTTTGCTGGTGTAATTACTCCAGGTTGAAAGGTTTTAGCATCTTCCCCACCAGCTTTGTGACAGAGGGGCTGTCATTTTATCTGTCACCCGAGCACCTAGCGCCCAAGAAGGGCTCAGGTATTTTAACACAAATGAACCATGGAGAGCTTACGTATGTCTAGAGAGGACTTAGGAACTCCACCATATCCTGGCTAGCCTTTTAGAAATGTATAGACATGACAAAACTATTTCTTAAATAAGCAAGAAAACAATTTACACAAGATTCAGAAAGTGATTACACTGGGTCGGGTAAGTAGGACCACACAGGCTAGATAAATGCTGTCACATTCTAGTTTTTGTGTTGGGGGTGGGCTCGCAGGTGTTGTTTTGCAGAGATAAGATGGATGGGAGAGGGCCCTGCGTGGACTGGCCATGAGTGTGATAGAAACCAAGGACCAGTTAACCCAATGCTATGCACCGGTGGTCCAAAAGTAACTAATGAATGGAACCACAAGACCTACAGAACAGGAGTAAGGCCCTTCTCATGCAATCCATGATACCGGCTGTAAACATAAATCGCCAAGTTTCAAAGCAAGGTGGGTATGGTGAATGCGAGGGGTAACTTAACCTGGGCTTCGTGCACCTTGATTAGGACATGCTCAAACCCCTGCAACTGGACACAGAAGTGAGCAGGTGTGTGTTTTCCCTGGGAGGAAGGCTTGCAGCTTTCAGATTGTTGAGAGAATGCATGATCTACAAGGAGTAACCTTGTGTTAGAGGGGGGAGTGCAGCGGCACCAGCAGGCACTGCATGTCACCAGCCACAGAACGAAGTCTCAGCCGGCTCCAGGGGAATGGTGAGTGGTGGGAACCTGTTGGGCCCCAAATGGCTGAGATAATTATTCCCCCATGTTTGGGGACTTCCTGAAGAAAATGACAAATAGAATAGAAACTGGCAGCTCTACAGCTTGCCAAGGCTGACCTTCCCCCCCCCCCCCCCCATCTGCTAATTTACACAGGAACAAGTCACACCAGGAAAACATCCTAAACTTTCTGAGGACAGTCCTGAGACCCAATGGAGGTATTTTCCTCACTTCCTCTAGGTAAAGGTCATTGATTTTTAAAGATAATGTGGACATGGATTATAACAACATCCATGATGATGCAAAACAGGATTCTTATTTTTTTAGGTACAATGTATATAAGGCACTAGAATGATGACTCCTAATGGGGAGAAAGGACACTACCAGAGCATGACTGAAAAGCAGTTTTGGAATGGACTGTGGTGAACAAGTTTTGGCATGAAATTTGGGAAGTAGAGAAAGATACTTAGATAAAACAAAGCCTATAGTGGAAGTCAATACATATGACAGGTTCCCACAGAGGGGTTTCAAACCCAACAGGAAAAAATAAAAGGGAACTGGGCTATCATCATAAATGCATAGACTATGGATAGTAAACATCATGAACCTGAACTTATGATGGAAAGATGATCTTGATGGAGAAGTGATATGCAAGAGGAAGGTGTCCAATGAAAGCCAGCCAACAGCTAGGTGTCAAGATGATGCTTTACAGTGGAACCAGGTGTGGTGCTGTAAGACCACCTCTCTGCTTGCTGCCACAGATCACCACCCCCATGCTGGTAGAATGCAAAGGCTACACAGAGGAGGATAGCGGCATATTCCTTCCAACACCAAGACTTAGTGGTTCAACATAAAGAAATGTTCTCGCATATCTAACTTCCCAGTTGCATTTAGTCAGGAGAGAGTCTGGGTCTGTATAGCAGATTGAACAGGACAGGAAGCCCCTTACTCATTTCAAATTTATAGAAATTTTGGATAAAACTTAACTAAAAAACACACACACACACCAACAAGCCAACCTCATACACAAAAGGGTCAACTGAGAGAAGCAGAGGAATTTCAAAGATAGAGCAATGAGGGGACTTAAAGCTAGACAGCATCCCCAGAGCTTTCTGGGTGACACCAGGAGTGAGGCCTTAAGACCCCTCAGCTGGTGGAGAACTGGTGCTATGCTCCCCAAAACCAGGAGAAGGGACTTTTGTCAAGCTAAATCTTTAAATATATTTGCTTTTCCCAAACACTAACCAGACCGTGCAGTAGACAAAGGGCTAACATTCTGCACTGGGTAACCTGCAGGTCATTTAGAGTATGGCAGCTTGAGAGCAAACATTCAAATTCTTAAGTTGAGTCATTACACACACGGGGCGGGGGGGGGGGGGGGGGGGGGGGGAGGGGCTTCCAATCTAGCCTTCTAAAATTAACTTGCCATCATCTATACCTGGATCTGGAATTAGAAATGACCAGCCCAGCCCGGACCAGCATGGCTCAGTGGTTGAGCGTTGACTCATGAACCAGGAGGTCACAGTTTGATTGATTCCCCATCAGGGCACATGCCCAGGTTTCGGGCTCTATCCCCAGTAGGAGGCAACTGATCAATGATTCTCTCTCATCATGGATGCTTCTATCTCTCCCTCTCCCTTCTGCTCTACAATCAATCAATATATATATTTAAAAAAAGAAATGACAGGCCCACTGGGATCTAGCATCCCACCTGTCCGTAACCTAGGGCCCCAAGTTAGATGAAGCCCTACCATGGCTCCTTGGTGGTGACATAAAATCCAAGGACCAACTCGCTTTGTTTTTCTTCCCAATAATGAGTATTGCTAAACAAACTTCCTGCATTTCAGAGCTGATGCGATGACATATTCATTCATTCTCTCTCTCTCTCTCTCTCTCTCTCTCTCTCTCTCTCTCTCTCTCTCTCTCAACATTTATTAAAACCTGAAAGAAATTTAAGCCATGTTCTGGAATCAGATTTCAACCTTTAATTTTTAGGTGCTCCTTTACTTCAAAGCAAGTAATTTAATTATGCAGGAAGGTTAGTTTAGTAAAGGTTTATTAATGCCCAAGACACACATTCCTTTCTCTTTAAAAGGGGAAAGTCTTATTCTGCTAGAGGGACTGATTAAACCCAGCAAGTTTTTACACTCAAGCTAATTGAGACCAGGGAGCCAGGAATAAAATGATTTCCTGACGGGCCATCCAAGCAACACGCCATCAGACCGGCACAGTCCCTCCAGCCAGGAAGGAGGAGGTGGCAGCAACTAGTGACCCCTCAACCCTGTTCTCTTCATCTTCCTTCTCTTTCCTCCCAGTCCTTACTGGCTGCCAACACAACCAATTAAACAGCGAAGTTCTCTTACACCAAAACAGGCTTTCCTTCTTCCCTGACCCTGCACAACCTCTATCCTCCGTTACTCATTTCCCCTTTCACTGAAGCCACCAAGCATCTGCTGCCTGCCTTCCTTGTCGCAGACCTCGCTGAATAAATTGGGATGAACAGAATTCTGTGTTCAGTTTTGCAAAAGAACAATAAAGGAGAGATGGGGAAGAAACTCAAAACAAAGCAACCCCCGTGTTCTGCGTGAATGCACGTGTAGCTTCGAGAGGAAATGACTTTTTACTAGTTTCCTAAAAAACAAATACAAACAAGAGAACTCGCCTAGTCCAAGCAGTCACTTTTTATTCTAGATTTGCCAAAATCAATTCTTCAGGATAGATAACCTGGACTGGGGTAGTACTAGCACTCAGAGTTCACTTTGAAAGGTTTTTTCCCAGCCGCCACCAATTTTTGATGCTTTTTTTGGACAACACATATTGGTCTATAGATTCATCTCTTTAGGTCCTTTTTCAGACATTTATTTAACAGTTCATTTATTAACAGTCATTCAGGTAGGTCCTCAGTGCATGTGGTGGGATCACACACACACACACACACACACACACAGAGAGAGAGAGAGAGAGAGAGAGAGAGAGAGAGAGAGAGAGAGAGAGAGAGAGAGAGAGAGAGAGAGAGAAACATCAGTCCTGTAAGTCTGGGAACAAAACTTATGGCAAAGACCATGTGCTCCCTTTTCTTAGAGAAGTGACACAGTTTAGTAGACTATGACTTCTGCCCCAACTCCCCGCCCACCTCAAGTACCTCCTACTTTCCCTCCAGCCCCAATGCAGACAAAAGTTTGCCGTTTTTGTACTTTTTTCTAGTGGTAGAGAAGCTTCAGACTAACTCTGAGGCACCTATGAAAAAACAGTGACTTGAACATATTTTTTTCTCACATTAACAATGCCTGCTCACTGACAAGTTTAAATGTGACTTTAAGTTATGCCCAGTCTAGAGAAATAGTATTTGGCTGCTAGACTAGGTAAGCATACACAATTTCCTCTTTTCCCTTCCAGAGCTTTGAGGCATCAAGTCAAGAAACCTTGGAGTAAGCCCCCCGCTTCCCAGCTTCCCACCTTGGATACAGAAGCCAACAGTTAGGACCAGAGGCCAAGTTCCCTTATGTCAGCAGGAGGCCTCCCTCTTTCATGCCCCCCGAAACCGGCCCAGGGTTCTCAACTGCTTAGGAGGTGTCTGACTGTGAGACCAGCTTTTCAGGTTCCTACCTCTTTAAGTGCCGCTGTCCTCCGTGCCCAACATGGAATGGAGTCAGCTAACCCAGAGGTGTGGGTGTGGTGGTGGCAGAGTCCAGGGGTGGGTCTTGCTGGCCACCCAACCCAGCAGCAGCCTTTAAATGAACTCAGTGACTCAGCGGCTCTCCCCTCCCCCACTGGCCTCCCACCTCACTCCTCTCAATTGCACTGATAGCCATGTGACAGCATGTTGTCTCCACTGAGACTAATCCTCTGTCAATAAGAGCTTTCAGCACCACCCAGACCAGATTACTCTGTCTCACAACCACTCTGCTGACCTCCCCCGGGGGCCAGGGAATACTCCCCCAGCGCACGTACTATTTACAGAAGAGTCCACATAAGCCAATCGCTTGGTGTGACTATTTCACTTCTAAAGATTGTGGCTTTAACAAAGCAACTTGGCGACCAACATTCAACCACTCAATCAGGCGCCGTGCAAGCCACTGGGAGGAGAAAACTGCACTGGATTTGACACAGATGCAGGGATAAAAGCCATTCTTGGGTTCTGTAAAACACAACCACCACAGTGGAGTATTGTTATTGTGGGTACCACCACCACCAAATGAAAAGATGACAAATAAATGCCACATGTTAAATAACAGGTTAAGAGGAACTCGAAAATACCAGATGTGTGAGTTTTGCTACGAGATTCCTTTGCATAGAGGCAAGGCAAGGCACCATGGTGTTTTATTCTCAGATTTATTCAGACTAAGTATGATACATTTTCTAAGAATGTGAAGACAGTAACTAAAATGGCTTCTTAACCAACCCAGTCTAAACTAATTCTTAACTGAGGCAAAGTAAACTTGATTGAAAGTGCCAGGAAACCAAACAGCACACAAACCAACCTCCTCCACTTTCCCATCTTTCCCAGCAACTTCTATCCCATCCCTAAAGGGCCACCGCTGGTGCAAGCGAACACCGGCCTCTATCCACTGAACAGACAACTGCAATAAGAGGAATGAGCACAGAGCCTACCAACTGTCAAGGAGATAACTGGGTGTTCCCAGAGAACATATGTGCCTGGTGTGGTCTCGAGGTTTTGAAAGAACAGTTTCATTAGCATTACTCATAAGAACAAGAATGCTAGGCCATATAAAAAGTCGTCACAAAGGATTTTTCCAGCACTGGCTGTTAAGTGGAAAGCCACCTCAACAGAGGTAGCCCTCTGCACACAGCTCTCATCCCCAGGAAAGCTCTACTTTCTGATCTTGAAAATTAAGGTTTTCAATTCTAAAACTGTGACAGTAGCTATTCAAAAATTCAACCTCTTTTCCTTAGAAGTGCATTAAAATGAGAAAATATGTACCAAATAAAAACTAATTTTAGTATTAAAATACTTGAAGCTTATTCAAGTGTCTGTTCAAAGCAGGTGGGCAGATCTGAAGGTGCTTCAGAGAACATCAGAGAGAAGTGGGAGGAGGGTTGATGGGACTGGAGGGCAGGCTGGGTGCTGCAGAGACAGCGCTATAGACAGAAAAACGGAGGGGAAAACATGGATGTCAAGAACCCAGAAAAAATTAAGTAAGAAGATTCATTCCAAAGTTGCTTGCTCTCTGCCCCACAATTCTAATTATTACCAGAGGGGAGGATAATTCCAACTACATACCTTTTGCAGTCTGTCAGATATTAGACCTCAGATCCAAGGTGGATTCATGTTGGAATCGTAATTTTACACGCAACAATTAATAAATGCAAATATACAAATACCTACAATGAAAAGTGGAACTGTCCATAACTTTCCCCTAAACATGTGACAGGGCTGGAGCAGGCAGTCTGGGGCAGGCTTATGGTCTTACAGACAAAGTGGCAGAGATTCCATCATGGGGGCTGCTTCCCACTTGTGGTTAAGGAAGCAGGCAATCCAAATGCTGGTCTGTCTTTTCCATCTCTTGACCTTTCTCCTTCCTCTTGACGATTCTCCTTTCTTCTGACTTTGCCTTTCTAGCATTTCCCTCAGTGAGTTCCTAAACCCTGCGGTGTTTTATGCTGGCGAGATGAAGACGCTGCCTGAAGATTTTCTAGGAAGTGCTGAAACAAAAGTCAGCAGCTATAATGAAAAAAGCAGGCCCTCCCGAGTCAGGAGAGGGGGTGGTCTGAGACAGAATACTCAACAGCCAGAGGTGCGTGGCAAGGAGGTTAATGTCTGAGGCTCCATCTCCTCAGCTGAAACGACAGCACTAACTTGCCCTGCTTGCTTAAATAGGACTGTCAGGTAGGTGAACGTGGCTTCGTATTGCCCAGAAGGTGGACTGAACAGGACAGAGAAAAAGTTTGAGCCTCAGCTTGGCCTTGTTCCTTGTGCGCTATCCTTCCCCTTCCAGGCTCATTTGTAAAACATGGATAGTCTGTTCCGCTCTGTGTATCTGCCAGTGTCAGCATGAAGCTTAAACAATGCACCTGAAAATAAGTATTACAAAACCTAAGATGCCATTAGAGAGCTCATTCTTATCAGTCTCAAAGGGCTTTCTATTCACAGACTGTAAGTTTTGAAAGTATATATAGTTCTAAGGTAAAAAGAAGTCTCAAGAAGCATTTTTAAATTGCACTATTGGAAAATCTTAATGTTTTAAAAAATAACAGAAATCTAACAGTTTCAAATCCATGGAGTAGGGGTGTGATTGTAGAGAAACAATGGGGTTACCAAAGAGGGGTTACAGAACATTCTTCCAAACAAGGCTCTTGAAGCCAGCACTAGAGGTGTCAATGAGGAACCTAAGTTGAACAGTGCACAGACCAGCTTTGGGATCTAGCACATTTCTCTAAGACACCTGAAAACACACCGGGGGGAAGGAGGAAGGTGAAGGGGGGGTCCTCTCTGTTGTTTCAGCCTATGAGGGTCTGCCAGCCCCTTTGCCAGCAAGTAAAAGATGGAACGTTGGCAGCAAACACTGTGTGGCCAGTGAAAGCTACACCACTGGATGACTCAATCCTACAGGATTGCCCCAAACACCTGGTTAGAATGACATGTCACTGGAGCTTAGAGTCACCCAATCCAAATACCTTGTTTCATAGACAGGGAAACTGAGGCCTGGCAGCAAGATGAAGAAATTCCCCAAGAAAGGTAGTGTCCACGCTCTGCTGAGCACCCTGATCCCAAGACTCTGTGTCCAGTGTACACTCCACCAGCCTGGACTGCTTTCCCCCATCTAACTGGAATTCCTACGGTTTGCTCATTTGCCATATGATAGCCACACCATAAGACTTGTTCCCTATCCTTTCCTTAGGTCAAGTATTTTCCAAATATTTAAATATTTCAGGTACTTCGAGGAAATCGAGCCTTGAACCATTCTGAACTTACAAAACAGTTAAGTTGGTAATTAACTTATGACTCCTTCTTACCATTTATGTAGTTCCTTATGGTCTCCATAAGCTCTTTCTCCTTTGATCCTCACAAGAGTGTGTGATACAGGCAGGGCAGGAATTATTTTCCCAATTTATGCGGTGCCCTAGAGAGGTTGAGTGACTTATTTGGTACCAGAACTAGAGCTGAAACAGGTCTCCCAATCACAATCTTGGTCCTTCCTTTCCCATTCATTCACAATAAGAGCCTACTGTACACCAGGCCTGGTGGTTGAAGCTGAGGGGACAACGATGTATAAAACAGAGTTCAGGTTTTCAGGGAGCTGGCATGTAGTGGACACACACAGAGCAGCGGTTCTCAACCTGTGGGTCACGACCCCTATGGGGGTCGAACGACCCTTTCACAGGGGTCGCCTAAGACCATCGGAAAACACATATATAATTACGTATTGTTTTCGTGATTAATCACTATGCTTTAATTATGTTCAATTTGTAACAATGAAATCGGGGGTCACCACAACATGAGGAACTGTATTAAAGGGTCGCGGCATTAGGAAGGTTGAGAACCACTGGGTTAGAGCGTTGGAATCAGATAGACTCACATTTGAGACCAGACTCCACTATTTGCCAGTTATACAAGCTTGGCAAGCTGTGGGCAAGCCTCTGTGAAGTGCAGTTTCTGTATCTCATTGAATTGCCGCGAGGATTAAATGAGATAACAGATGAAAGATGTTTAGTAAAGTCCTGGTTTATGGTAAGCGTCCAATAAGTAGTACGTGTTTTTATTAACACTGACACAGGGTACTGGACAGAGACATATGAGGGCCATACTGGAGCAGGGTCTGGCAACATCCACCCTCAGTTTGGGGTACAGAGTTTCCTCGAGAATGGCTCTAATGAAAGGGTGTTTCATACAAAAAGATCCTTCTTGTCATCTGTCCATCCATGTAGTTATCCAGTGCCTACTGTGAGCACAGCACTTTACAAAATGGTTCTCAGCAGGGATCCCTTGAATAAAGGCTTTCCCTGAAATACTTAGACTGTGAGCTCATTTATAAAAGTTACACTCAAAGGCTTTTCAGTTATACCTCCTGGGTGAAATGAGGCATATCTGTGGTCCATTCTGGTCCTAGCTAGTGGTAACAGCTGAAGAGATATACACCTATAAAAAAAACCTCGCCTCAACAAAATGACTTTTTGTTAACAATGAAAACACACACACACCCTCCCCAAAGGCCACATTAGAGAGGCGGCTGAATGAGGACCCTACTCTCAGTAGCAGAGGCAGAGCCTGGGACAGATGAGATTTCAACCATGCTGGACTTCACCTTTCATTTGAAGGAAAGAGTGTACCTGGACAAGTGTGTGCTCACAGGCAATATCTGCTTACCAAAGGTAACATAGATAATAATCCCACATGTTCCACTTCATACTATGATTCCAACTTCCTCTCCATGCACACCTTTCAACTCACATGCTCCTGTGAGCCCAAGGAGCTAATGTGGATGAAGCAGAGATGTGGCCTAAATGGGCTAGCCTAGGCACTTTCTCCTAAAAAAAAAAAAAAAAAAGTAACAAGTTCTCCTACTAAATATAAAAGGAAAAAAACAAAACAAAACACTAATATACAGGGTGTGGCAAAAATAGGTTTACAGTTGTGAGTATGGGAAACATAGACTTTATTCTTGGATTATTATTTAATTATTGTATTATTTTTCCATATGGACAACTGTAAACCAACTTTTGCCCACACTGTATAATAATTCATTAGCTGGATAGTTTGTTCAGATCAGTCCTTTGTTGGTCAGCTCTTTATGAGAAGGAAGTTGGCATCTACCTGGCCTTTACCTGGATGGACAAGACTAACTCCTTTGTTCAGAGTTTCCTTAATCTAATGCTGAAGGAAACTACCATCCTTCAAGAACACCCAGAGCCATTTATAGCTGGCTTCTTGAATGGTTCTTCTCTTGTCTTAGGCTGCAACCCTGTATTTAAAAAAAAAAAAAAAAGGAAGAAAGAAGGACTGAGTCCTCTACACAATGATCTTTGCAAGTTTCTTCAACTAGAGTCTTTGAAAAACTGGAAAAAAGCACATTTTTCAACCATAGGAAACAAATCCAATTGCTACCATATGATGTAACACTAACCTTTCAAATAGCCTAGTTCACCTGAAGAAATATAGAGGTTCCCTACTACTTTATTCAAAGGTAAGGTCACCAAAAACCATGGCCACAAAAATGTAGACCTGGATTTCTTAATGCTCTTGTATATTACAACTCACTCTAAAATTCAGAGGCCTAGCACTGAAGTCAGATCCTGAAGACACTCTGTGAGGGGTTAAGAGATGTGGTATTTTTATTTCCTATAGCTGTTAATCTCATCCAAAGACAGATCCTAAAAATATTTCAAGAAGTGGATTGATAGAGACTGCTTCCTAAATTACCTTCCCTAAATATCGGCTCTTCCAACCAGGGTTTTTATAGAAGTTGCATATCCGATAGAGCAAGATTATATTCTGTGCCAAGGGTCTGGGTTTTCCTGACAGGCTCGTATATTTCAAGATTGATGTTCTAAGTAATTCATTAATTCAAACTCATTCTGATCTTAGGGAACACTAGACATGTTTACCTAAAGTCATAAAGAACAGACTTATTAAAATGCTTTAGAAGTAGTGGAAGTAAGGTTTCCACAATTATTTTCATTCCCCACATGTTATAGCTCCCAATTGTCATATATCAATGGCTCCCCAATCTGTCGCGCTCTACCTAAGCAATGCAGCAAAACATGAGACTGTGGTGACGGCAATTCCACTGGGTTCCTCCAACCAGAGCCCATCAAGATTGCCAAGGAAATAGAAAGATGACAGAATGTGTACACTTTGTTGGAGACCTATCCTGATTTCCTTTAGGCTTTGGGTACATGACTACTGTTATAGCTGTAATAATTTTACTATAAAGACCCAGTACAGAAATTTCTTCTGGGAAGAGTTTTATATTAAATTGTCAAGCATAAAACAAGGCAGGTATGTTTTCTTCTCATTCAAGGGCACCAGTGCACTCAGAACAGGAAAGGAGCTGCTTTCCAACATTAGACGGCAACTCCTGGTATCCACTGACCCTTTGACACCCTCTTCCATTCTGTTCCTGTAGGGAATCAGCTACTTTCCAGGGTACCATATTTTGGTCAGGTTCCACATATGTCTTACCTACTCTTTGGAAAAAAACAACAAAAACAAAAACAAAGAAAATAAATACTAAGTTTGGCAAAAGAAAAAAAAAAGGCAGGGGGAGATGGGGTGAGGATTAGATGAGATTTATAAATGGATATATAGAGTATCAGTTTGCTTATAAAATGGTGTCCATGCTTCTGTATCGTGGATATTGGAAATAATGCTGCAATGAACATAGGGTGCATATGTCTTTTTGAATTAGTGTTTGGAGTTTCTTTGGATAAATACCCAGAAGGGGAGTTGCTGGGTCATATGGTAGTTCTATTTTTAATTTTCTCAGGAACCTCCATACTGTGTTTCCACAGTGGCTGCACCTTCCAGGACATATGGTTGCATGCTGTTGTTTTCTTTTCTTTTTAAAATTATATTGTTATTGATTTCAGAGAGGAAGGGAGAGGGAGAAAGAGAGATAGAAACATTGATGATGAGAGACTATCATTGATCGGCTGCCTCCTACACACCCCCTACTGGGGATCAAGCCTGAAACCAGGGCATGTGCCCTTGACCAGAATTGAACCAGGGACCCTTCAGTCCACAGGCCAACGTTCTATCCACTGAGCCAAGCTAGGGCTAAGATGTGTTATTTTTAATCTGGTCTCCAGGGAATGTGACCTGCCATAACCAGGCACCCATACTCCAGCACTCCAGAAATGTTTAGCTAGCATTTGAAAGATGCTCATCAAAAGGCCTCAATCTAGAAGCAGAAACTTCAAGCTCTTCACCTCTCTCTCAACACTAAAGGCCTCATAAATTAGCTTAACGAAGGTTAGAAAAGATTTTTTTCACTGGTGAAATGAGTGGTGTTTAAGATAGGTGAATTGACTAGAAATATGGTATAGGCACCCCACCCGAGGATGAATGAGACATGAGAATCTGAAGAGCCCAACTTTTCACTTGACCTTTACAGCTCAATTCTGGAACAATCCTGCATGCAGCCACTGGTTTAGAGGCACCCTGTCACCTGATCACAACGAGGTGAGTGGATCTTGCCCCCAGAAAGGTCATTATTTGCTTCAGGGTAACTTCATGAGCAACTTCATGAGGTACTATCAGAGCACCTACACCAGAGAACACACTCAATGACTCTTTTCTGTCTACTTATGCAATTAAGTGTTTGTGCATATAGCAGGGTTTGTAGGAGTCTGCTCTTATATGTGGAAATATAATTGAGGGACAGACTTACATCCCTCGTCTACCTCAGTTGTTGGAGGTTACCGATATCTACTCTAACCCCACTTCAGCAAAATCAGCCAAAACGGCTTAGAGGCCAGCATATGGCATACCTGGAGACATTTACTTGAATCTAACATTTTTAGAAGCATGGAAAATGGGTGAGCCCTAGCCAGTTTGGCTCAGTGGATAGAGCGTCGGCCTGGGGACTGAAGAGTCCTGGGTTTGATTCCGGTCAAGGGCATGTACCTTGGTTGCAGGCACATCCCCAGTAGGGGGTGTGCAGGAGGCAGCTGATTGATGCTTCTCTCTCATCGATGTTTCTAACTCTCTATCCCTCTCCCTTCCTCTCTGTAAAAAAAAATCAATAAAAAAATATTTAAAAAAAGAAAAGAAAATGGATGACACATGCCTGAAAAATAAAAACCACAAACTACAATAGATTTTCATTAAAATCAGAACCTAAACATGAAAAAGAGTCAAGTATCTACAATTGGTAAAATCATACAATGCATGGTTTTTCTAAAAGAATGTCCCTAAGATATTATAAGATTTCAAATGATTATAAAAGAGTATATATTTGCAGCTTAGTAAGTGCATTTTACTAAGGTGTAGAAATGAAACACTGATGAGTATTTGATAATGAAACCCCATCAGATTTTTTCAATAAGAACACATCTGTGCATAAAATTAAGCTGGTATATAAATTACACATGTAACCAATCTTTATCAGTTCTTACATAGACAACACATACTATCCAATGCTCAAAGGCAAGAGGCCGCCAATCCCGTCTCTGCCAAGCAGCACTTCCTTCTTGCTAATCTTAACTCCCGACATGTTTTGAACACGGACATTAGTTGCTGACAGCAGCCATGAGACAGAGCTCTCGTACCTGACTCCACTCTAGGGGAGGCCACAGAGGAGGCGCCATACCATTCTTGGAAAGTATTCAACAGCCACATGGAGCCTGATCTAAATTTTAAAAAATCCCACATTGCAGACAGCTTCGCTATAACGTTAGCATCCTTAGTTGTCCATACACACACCACTCCAAAAAATTGTGAGCCGCTAAATATAGCCCCCTTTATTTTACAATGCCAATATTCAAACAACATCGATCACTTCCTGCAGTGTCATTCTCTCAACTTCCAGCCCCTTCCGCATGCCAATGAGCTGAGAAACCGCTCCTCCTACTATTCACACTCCCTGCATGCGCCAGGACAGTGTGCCAGGCACAGAACACAGACCTGGACAAACCTACGTCCTGCCTGCCAGGAGCGCAGGGGGACACATTTTTGTACTTTGCACAATTTCTCAGGTGGCAGTCCCCATCTAACCATTGCTTGGGGAGGTGGTGTGGGGGGAGGCAAAACCCAATCCACCTGCTCCAATGCTCTCATCTACCCTCCTTCCGACTGGTGCTTCCCCCTCCCATCGAACTCTGATTTTTTTCTTAACTCTTGATTTACTTTAATCGTTTTCATCTTTAATTACTTCCAAACATGTCTTCTGTTTGTAGTGTTTCTTCTTCCTTCTGAAGCAAACTTGTTTTTCTTATGTTTTAAAATTCTACCGTGCAAGGCTTGCTTTTAGTGAAAATGTTCCTTGACCTGTATTTTAGAATAACCTAGCCAGGCCCATTTTCACAAGCTTATGATAACTGAAATTGCTGCTATCGTGTGCTATGTCACTGCTGTTCCAATCTGCCACTTTTCCCTAGGGTCTCTGTGACTTCCTGACAACCCCCCCCCACCCCATCCCTCCGCTGAGGAAGCAGACTCACGGGCTGGGAACAAACACGAGAAGAATCAGGAGCTAAGTTTAGCAGGCTAATAAGCTATACCACAGGGTATTACACAGCACGCGATCGCTGCTCTGAGAGTCACACAGTGCCACGGAGGCTTGGGAGGGAGAGATAACAAAATCTGATTTATAGAAGCCATGTGCAATGTAAAGCGTGTGGCCTCACAATCGTCATGGCTTTCAGAAAATGTGTATAATGACCATGGCCTCCAGGCAGTTCATAGCAGTGTCCTAATAAATAAGTAAAATTAGCCATAAAAGGGGAACAAAAACATAACCTGGAGAATGAGAGGGCCCTTAAGAACGGACAGGCTAGCTACACTAACAAGCCACCCAGGGTCCGGAGGGCCTTCTGTCAAAGCCCGTCCCATAGGGAAGAGGGGAGCCGAAGGTCCTTTCAATACATGGGGGGTGGGGGGGGGTGGGGGTAGCAATAACCATGCCCACACGTTCTGAGCTGCCAGGCTAAAAAGTAAAGCCAATTTCTCATTCCTGACACGCGCCCTCTTTCATACACCCTCACTGTGGACCGGCAACTTCCCTTTGTTACCCCATCACTCACAACACTCACAATTCTGTAACTCACTCATCAAAAGCTACTCTGTCAGGAGGAGGACACACCAGCTAATCCATAAGTCTTTTCAGTGCTAAAGCATTTCCCAGCAGGGTGCATCATCCCTGCCCCCTCTCCCGCGCCCACCACCCCCTCTTCCTAAATCCTCCTCATTCCCAGGCACACAAGGGACCCAGGCAGCCAAGTCAGAACTTGACAGACTGGCATTTTTGCAGTGGTATTGTTTCTGGTGTGTCCATTCTCCCTGTTCCCCTCCGCCCCCACCTCCTGTCTTCAATACGAGGCTACTCCATGGTAGGAATGCACAAAAGCCCAAAGCCACACACCAAGCAGCTTCTACCCCAGCCCTGAAAAGGGCCCGGAGTTGCAGCCAAGGCCTGACATGCCCCCTTGCTCATTCCCTTGGGCCTGCTTCACAAACGCACAAAAGGACAACAGAGCTGAGGACAGGAGACACCACCACACCCACAGTCCTTTCTGCTCAGAGGCCCCTTCTTGTTGCCACATACACAGAACCCTTGACCTTGCCTGTCCATGTTGCCCCCCTACACTGGGTGCTGTGGATACAACAGCAAATCCTTCAGTAGCTTATAGTCAGACTTGAGAACCTAAGAAGGAAACACCTGAAATACAACAGGACATGTGCTGGAACAAAGATGGGCATGGGGTTCCACAGCACGCCAGATTTGTTCCTTGATTCCTCCAGCTTCTTTGTCCCTCCAACCACCAGTGCTATCAATTCCAGCACCTAAACTCTGCTGACTCACTCTTCGGCTGTTGCTCACTCATTTCAAGTAATCAGCATTCCCCCCACCCCCCCAAGATCACTTCAGTTGGCTGACTGTTCTCATTGCTTCTAATCTCATCTCCCTCCAAGCCATGGTCCCACAATGCAGTCGGGAACATCTTTCAAAGTTCTAACCCTGTGCAATACCAGGGCCCTCTTAAAAATATCACCAGCCAGTGCTTCCTCATTACCATCAGGACAAAGTTGATGTTATAATGCCATTTGTAATCGCTCTGTCTCCCCATGTCCCACCGGCACCTGGTTCAGCCACACTGAAAACCTGGTAGTCCCCCAAATCACCCTGCTCAACCCTGCCTCAGGGACTGCACACAAACCATGTCCCCCACTGTCTCTTCACCCCTTCCTTGACTAACTGCTCCCAGTCTTTTATGTTTGGGTTTAGCTAAATCCTCTGGAAGTCTTTGCTTACCATCCTAGATAGGATTAGATGCCTCTCTTTAAGTTCCTGCTATAAAACTTACCATCCTCTATTATAATTGCTTGGTAGCATACCTCTTTCCTCTACTAGATGTCAGACAACTTCAGGGACTAGAATGGAACCTTCCATAGAGTAGTAAGGTTGAAATCTATTGCAAATAAGGAATCACAGGACAGACACTCTGATTTGATTACCTTTACATCCCTGTCCTTTGCATAATGCCTGACAGAAGCAAGTGATTATTGTTTTTAATCCTCACCAGAGGATATGTTTTTATTGATTTTAGAGCGAAAGGAAGGGAGAAGGAAAGAGAGATAGAAACATCAACGAGAGAGAAACACCAATCGGTTGCCACCCGTATACACCCTGGCTAGGGATCAAACCTGCAACCTGGGTATGTACCCTGACTGGGAATTGAACCTGTAACTTTTCAGTGTATGGGATGATGCTCCAACCAACTGAGTCACCCTGCCAGGGCCAGAAGCTAGTAATTATTAAATGGAAGGTATCATTCTTTTTGGAGGCTTCAATGGAAAACTCCATACAGGAAGGGATCATCTGAATTTTTGTTTCAATATTCTAACAAATAGATTTTATTTTCACACCAAAAGTCTACATATCTTCAGTTAAGGTTATATTAAAAGTGAATTTACAAAAAGACACAAGGTTAAAAAGTCATGATGAAAGTTAGCCGGGTTTTCTTGAGAAATGAAAGACAGACTTTCTAACAAATTCTGCTTCGCCAGGTTTCAAAAAGAAAAAGCTGAATGTAGTTTCCAGTGCCACCTCCTTGCCTGGGAGAGTCTGGAGCACTTGCTCCTTTCTGTCAACCTGTGCTGTCACCCCTGCTCCCTCCCTGTTCCCCACCCGCCTCGCCCCCCCCACCCCCCCACCCCCCCCCCCCATGACAACGGAATCCATCCGCACAGCTGCACACACAGGTTGGAGATAACCCCCTGCCTCTTCAACCCGACCGAGCTGTGGGTTTCAGAGGTCGCTCTACGTGCTCCCGTCCATTTGCCCGGAGCGAGTACAAAAAAGGAACTGCATTCCTGACTGCAGGTTTGTCAACTTTCTGGAACAAAAATCTGGCACATCAGTGGGTTCCTTTACAACTTGAGTAGGTGCCCAGTAGCAATTTCTCTCTCAGAGCTCTTTATCTGTGGCCAAATGCATGAGGGATCACCTGAGTTTTGAAGGAAAGAAAATGGTCCATCTTAAGTTTGGGAAGGTCCTGTTGTGGCCACGGTGTCAATGGTTGTCTCTCTGGAGAAATACTCAAATGAAAACAAATGCAAAGCCCGCCACATCCCTCACTGCGGCCAGCGACAGCGCCTGTCTCCCACAATATGGGCAAAGTACTTCATTCTGGCACCACGGACATGCCACTGAGCTGAATTATGAGGACTAATTTTTATTTGTATAACTGAGCTGTGGACAACTGCTGTCACTGTAACTCAAACAACAATAGACCTGGCTTGCTATCCTGTCTCAGACACTCAGAAGTAAGAACAGTATGAAATGAATGTTACTAAGTGGGATGTTATTAAAATCATCTCATAGCAACCTTGACATTTAAGCCTTACCAAAACTATTGATATTCAAGCATTCTGTCTATGCCCTGTGGATAATACATATCCTCAGACTTTTAATGAGAGATACACTTTTCTTCAATATCAACAACTTCAGTATCTTTGGACTAAGTACAAACACCTCTCCTTCCCCACAAAACAAAACAAACAAAAACCAATAATTTGCCAGCTGAGCCCCAAACAAGCGGCCTGCATTCTGGCTCCATTTAAAAGTGAAAATAAGCTTTCAAACATGATGTTTTTGTTTTTCTTTAGAATAAAGCATCAAGTAATTTATACATAATCCATTTAAAATTTAAATAAAACTCCTACCACGTGTGCCTCTCACTTCTGAGGCTGCCTCAGTTACTATCGCCAGGTCACAAAGAAGCCATCATTTAGTCATTTGACAAATACTATATGCCTAAAATATGCTAAGGAGGGGCTGGAGTGACTACACTAATCTCTCAAGTAGCAACTAACTGCTTTGTTGTTTAGTCAAAACTGTACTTTCCAGTCAACTCTTCAGTCAACTCTTCGGTCATATCTTGTTTGATGACAAACTCCTTTCCTTCCCCTATTCCAAGGGTCAGGACACAGGCCCAGAGCCCAATCTGGCATGCTGCCTGTTTTTGTAAATAAACTTTTATTGGAACCAGCCATGCCCGTTCATTTACATGGTGACTGCGGTTGCTTTTATTGCTATAATGGCAGAGTTAAATACTTATGACAGAGCCCATATGGCTTGTAACATGTATAACATTTTCTATCTGACCCTTTATAGAAAAAGTTTGCTAAGATACTTTTCTCTAAGTTAATGAAAGTATGTGAAACTTTAATCTTTCTTTAAAAGTAAAGGTGGTAGATGGGGACTGGAACAGAGGTACCGAAGTTTTGCACATGTCAAAACATACAGGGTAATATCAATAAATTTTCCAAAAAAGGAAACACAGAGATACCCTAGCAGTGTATTAAAACATTCGGAGGGACTGGGAATTAAGGGCGGAAAGTGGAGTTTAAAACTAATTAAGGAGAAAGCTCTGCCTTCCACCCATATCCCTAAATGGATACTCCCATTGCATCATGGGACTATGATGGATGGCCAGACCACTGTCATTTATCTTTTGGAGTGAAACCAGAGAATTCAGGCAGAGCCCACTGAGCATTGCCCATGGAAGAGCTATCCTATCTACTCCCGGAAGAGAAGAGAAATATCGAGAGGTCAGAAAGGACACTGCGTGTGTGCCCATCACACCAGAATACTCTACTCTTCCAACTCAACACATTTTTAGGGGCTGGGAAGTAAGGAGTAGATATGAAAAACAGAAATCCCTCAGTATTTCCTGCAGCTTGATCTGCCCCACATTGACCAGACTGTACAAATAATTTTGCTTAGACAGGAGCCACAACCCCTGACTGAGCACCTGGTTCCTAAGAAGCAGCCAGGAGGGCAGCAAGGAGGTGGGGGAGTCCTCTCCCCGGGGTCTTGAGATCACCAACCTGACACTGGCTTGTAAATGCCTCAGCTACAATAAGTAATTTCTAAATTGCATGCTAGGAAGCTGGACCTATACTCTGGCTTTTATTAATTTTATTCTCTTGCATCTCTAACATTTGAATCTTTTCAGGATTTGCTGGTACTTCTGTCACTGAACTGAAAGGTTGGGGAATGGGTGGGACAGTGTTCAGGCACAGAGTGAAGGTCAGGCAAGGGCAAAGGGCGCCCCGGGATCTGCTGAGTGCCTCTGCTTTCTCCTCCTTACTACATGCAGTACCATCCACTCGACCAGGAGGGTAGATGGTAGGTCAGAATAATCAGTTAAGAACATTAGGGCTTCCCCCCTTCTTTCCTGTAAGTCCCACATGAGCAACTAATGAGAACATGCCTAGAGGTAGAAATGAACTTCATAACACCAAAGTGTGGGTACATTTCAATCTACACAAGTCAGAAAGTTAAAAAAATTACCCTCAAATAGTTAGGAAGCTATATTTGCACATCCTAAGTGGAATTCTTTTACAATATAAATGTCTGCTCAGGCATTTTAAATAACTAAACCTGTGATTTACATATGTGTTTGACTGTATCTTGTGCAAGTCAAGATATACTCAGGCCCAAAGAAACCTCAGTTTTAGATTTTTAGCTACTTTAAAAAAATTGAAATTAATAACCAGCCTTTGAAATAGGAGGGGAAACACTGTAAGAGTGGCTTTGGAAATTAATCTAGAACTAAGATTATCCACAGAAATTCTCCACATCATAGATGACACGGAATTCCTGTGTTGTGTTGTTTGTGGTAAGAAGAAATCCCTGTGTAAGTCAGAAATGTAGTCAGACAGCAGTTTTTAATTGTCCTCGGCCTCCTGAGAGTGTTTCCCGGTTTCCCCAAACAGTAAGATGTTTGCTGTCAAACCCAGAACAAACGGCCGCAGGACATGACCTGGCCATTGCTTTTACCTTTGTGGTTGTTTTCACTGTTGGGGGCTGAAGATTTCATGTGAGTCCTGTTGCTAAGTACGTTAGGAACTATCTGTGCACAGGAGGGCTTCGGAAACGGCCTTTGGCAACGCACTCACTCCCAGGCTTTCCTTGGGCCCTCGACTCCCGCCAAGACTTCCAATGGTCAGTCACTAGCATTAAGAATCAGCAATTAAAAAACAACCCAATGACCAGTTGTTACATTTACTCACAAATAGTTTTTAATATGATGTTTGCATTTTCAAAAGAGTTTATTTGAAGAAATGTGAGATTAAAACATTCATATCCCACAGAATAGATCATTTCTCACTGTATTACTCATAGCATATATTGATAATCATTAAAAATTATTATTAAAAAGTTCTGGCTAGGGAACAGTATAATGAATCACCTTATAACTATTTTCTCAACTTTTGTACATGGCTGAAGTTGTCCATAACAAAGACTTATTTTAAGTCCCAGCAGGCCAGATAGATACTATGTTAAAGGCTAAACTTCATGTCCCTCAACTGCAGTCTAGACTCTAGAAGGTTTCTATTTGCTTTGATGGTGGTATTGCTCCCCCTTCACGCCGTCCAAACTGGCCTTAGGCATAGTTCCCACTGTTTTTGTTTTACACCCTTTTCTGCTCTATACTGAGATGTGCTGGAGCACCTGACTTTCCAGGTACAAATAACTGTGGTTCCTCACATCTTCCTGATCAATGATTGAAATAAAGCCTACCACCTAATCAAAAATCCTTCTGCCCATTCCAGTTCACTCTGAAAATAGCAATACAGGATCCAAAGACAAAGTGACTAATGTCTTTTCCAGCAGAGAAATGCAGAGGTATGTTATAAAGCCGACTCAGACTCAGAATAAAGAATCTGTGCTCAGTGTTTAGTCAGGTTTCCTTAGAATAAGAGTGATTCTCCTCCTTCTCCTGAATTAGGCAGGAAAACAAACTGGAGTGGCAACGTGACTTGGAGAAAGCATCTGCACACAGAATTAATTAATCAACAGGAAAGCGGAAAAAAAGTGATACCATTTTTATGTAAAGGTCAACACTGGGACCAGTCTGGATTCTAGAATTCTTCAGGTCCAGCCTCCTCACCTATAAAAAGCAAACTTTGCTTTCATATTATTTAAGGCCCCTCTGGGCATAAAGGCTGTATCAGAGCGAACACCAGCTCTATTTTAGTCTTTTAGTCCAGAAACAAATCTATTAATGACAAGAAAATAAATAGTGGAGTAGCTTAAAAGGAAAGATGGTCCCTGCCAGCGTTCACTTGAATAAATGAAGCCGAGACTGTAGAATCTCCAGTGGTTCCTCACATACCTTCCCAGACCACTCACCCCCACCTCTGACTTTATTTGAAAAAGAAATTCACTTCAGGAAATAATTAAGCACCTATTATAAGCAACGATGTATTCTGGACAATAAACAAGATCAAACAAATATATATAGGTCCTGTCTTTTTCTTTTTGGGATTTCAGGTATAACAGTCATATAATAAATTGCACATATTTACAGTGCATAATTAGAAAAGTTTTGACATATATATACACCGTAAAATTATGACCACAATCAAGAGAGTGAACATATGCATGACCCTCAAAAAGTTTCCCACCTGTTCCTACGGCCCGGACCCCAGGCCATCGCTGATCTGCTTCCCTTCACTATAGATCAGCTTGTATTTCTATAGTTTTCTATTAATAAAATCATACGCTCTGTCATTTTTGTCCAGCTTGTTTTACTCAGCGTCGAGAAGCGTCTGTCCCTTGTGGAATGCCCCTAGTTTATTAAGCGCCCCCTACCCAGTCTGGGTCCTTGGGAGGCATTTGAGTTTGTGGAACTAGGTGTTAGATAAAATCACTCTGGTGGCACTGCCAACCCTATAACATGAAGACAGGTTGCGGAAACAAATTAGAAGATGCAGCAAGCCTTTACTAGGGCAGTAGACACAGGAATTAAAGAAGGAGGGTTATTTATTTATTTTTTTAAGTAAGGATTAGATGGTGATTCAACAGAGGGAGGAGTCAAGGTTCCTAGCCTAGATAACAGAATGGCGAAGTCACCAAAAAGGTTAGATTTGTTTCTATTACCTGGCTATAGATTTGATATTTCTCCAAGTATTTCATTTCCAGTAAATCCAGATTGGAAACTGGCACTCCTTCTGAGCCCTCACTTACTGGCATTCTTTCGAGGTCTCTGGGCCAAGGACTCCTGAGGGCTTCGCCACACGCTCCTTGTAGTGCTGTTATACCAGCCATACTTCCCGAGAGCTTACTATATGCCAGACACAGTTTTAAGTCTTGTACAAACAATAACTCAAGTAATACTCATGGCAATTTTTAGAGTCAGTATTGTTAAAATCTCTCACTTATAGATAAGGAAATGGAGAGGTTAAGCAATTGACCCAAACTCACACAGCTAATAAGTGATGGAGATGGACTTTGAACCTAGGGAGTATGACTCTACATAGAACACATGTTCTTACACACTTTCGAATGATTTATAACGGACAGACTAAAAAAACTCAGAGAGTAAGGCAACTTTAGGATAATCTGCTAATTATCTCTACATTTACTACCATTCCTTCTTTGATACTGTCTAGCCTGGTGGTTTCCAAAGCTGGATCATCACTTTCTCCTGGAGAACTGTTTACAAGTACAGACCTCAAATCCCCTCCCTAAAGACTAAGTCTGAAAACCTGGGAATCCTTACTTTGTACTACATCACCAGCTGTGCCTCAACACTCAGTCTGGGAACGCTGGATCTCCCATGGGGTCCCCTCTCTCTGCCAGCATATTGAATGGCTACAGGGTCTGAGTAACAATATCACAGTTTCTACCTGTAGGTCCTGCAAGTTGGATCAAGTGTCCCATGAATCCCAAAAGACGTATCTAATCTTCTTCTCAGGGGAACATCCTTTAGAAACCCTGTCATCCATCACTTCCCTCTTCAGGCTTCTCTTCTCCTTTTGCTTTATGAATAGGGTCCTAAACCATTACATGCAAAGCCAATTTTATTTTCTCCAACCATTTGTAAGTTATCATACATGTTTACTCTCTACTTTTGACTGATTGTCAATTAATTTTCACTTCCAACATTTAGGCTTTAAGCTTCACTGCCATCAGCCTAATACTTAAAAAAACTTAATGATCTAAAAAAGACTTGGAAATATTTATAGCAAATCCTTTTATAGATAAATCAGCTCCCTTCTACCTCCATTACCTTTTCAAATTCAAAAACGTTTTTTAATGGGATATTGTTTAAGTTGGGCTCACCAATACAATATTTCCTCTTTGCCTCTTAATTTCTTCCTTTCCTCTCCACCCTCTTTGTAAAACTCTCCTTTTATATAATGAATGCACGCAAACTACTTTTCCTTATGTAAGAATTGGAGAAGCCCCAAACTGAAAATGCCTGTTTTCCTTGGAGGAAATAGTTTTATCTGTGAAAATTTTCTAATGGTGGCATAACATTACATTTTTTTTTTAACATCACTGTGGGAAGAACAGAGCCTTTTAAGGCTCCCAGACTCAGTAAACAGTATGTTTTCTTCTGTGTAAATTCCAAAGTATCACCACTAATCCAAACAGCAGCTCGTCAAACAGGAGTAAATAGAGGAAAAATCTCAGCTGAGATCTGAAAGGTCATTGAAAGGACCTTCCTGAAGTACAAACAATGGGCATGGTTGCTACTACCTTTAAATCGCTTACAGATGCAATGCAGTAAGTCTAAGTTCACACTCCCTCTCCCAGAAACAGATTCAACCAGAGAATATCAAGTGGCTCCTTAGGAAAAATTTTTGTCAGAGATCAATGACATAGGATGCACTGGCTAAAGGCTGAACAAAAGTTAGCAGAATGCAAGAGATGCAGAAGTGGTGGCCCTGCTCCAAGTCTGTAGAAAATAAAAAGAGGCTGAAAAATGAGGCCTCATTCACAGCACCGAACAACAACTGATCTATCTGCATAGTGCTTTACTGATTTAGTAAATAAAGCCTTTCTATGCATTGCCTGATTTGGGGATAACTTCTGAGATAGATATGCCAGATTGGCACACAGAGTCAAAGATGCCAATATCACAAAGCTGGTTATTATCCGAGTTTTGGCCTGAACCCAAGTACAACACTAAACCTTATGTTTTTTCCCTGTACTCCACTAAACTAGTGTTATCAATGCATTTCCTTCTAAAACTCTTGCCATGGAGGTATTCTGCCTACCACCAGTCTAAAGTTCTCAGTTCCAACCCACCCTCGGCTGTCACCATTTAGATTTGCTCTAAGAGCTCAACACCAGGCTTTCCTTCTTCAACCAAACTTCCTGACCACTGAGCCACTTGTCCCACCTTACTGCTATTGAACTTCTAGGGCTACAAGTTACCTCCAGGCATTCACTGAACATTGGGTAAATTTGGGTAAATTCTTCCAGTCCCTTCCTCTGAATACTCACCATTATCCACCCTCAATTCTGATGAGCACTTCATAACTACAAGCCCCACTGAGTCCTTCACCTCCTTGATCTTCAAATATAATTACAACAGGAAGGTGGGAAATTACAACAAAGGGAAGCTATACCAGCAACCTCCTCTGTTCCTGGTTTGCTGATGTGTGCTGGACAGTCACAGACACATGCTCATTGATTGAGTGCCAGCAAGTGAGAATCACAGAATGTCAGAGCTAGAAAGGATATTAAATGACCACATCTAATACCTTAATGTTGGCGATGAAGGAACTAAGGTTAAAGTGAGAGTGCTAGCAAGCAGCAGAATCTGTGCTAACACAAAGAACCTTCCAAAGAAAACAACAAAAGTTTTATTGCAATACCTAAGAGGGGGCAGGAGAGGATCAAAAGTAATGACTATGAGTCCCTCATAAGGGACTAATGTGACTGGAAAGGCAAGAGCCATGATGGATAGAAGTGAGATGTGCTTAAATCTTAGTTTGCAGGCAACAGGAATCCATGAACATTTCTCCACAGGGACACAGCATGATGAAAAGTTTTGGAGAAGGCTGTTCAGGCACCCATGCATAGAAGAAAATCAGGCTTTCAAATAATAGCTTTCATTTGCAAATGAAGTTACATGTGTCTACATGCTACAACATTTGCAAGTAACTAATGATTTAATGTGAGGGTCTAGAGCAGTGGTTCTCAACCTTCTGGCCCTTTAAATACAGTTTCTCGTGTTGTGACCCAACCATAAAATTATTTTCATTGCTACTTCATAACTGTAATGTTGCTACTGTTATGAATCATAATGTAAATATCTGATATGCAGGATGGTCTTAGGCGACCCTGTGAAAGGGTCGTTTGACCGCCAAAGGGGTCGCGACCCACAGGTTGAGAACCGCTGGTCTAGAGTTATTCAACTACATTTTAGAAGAAAATAGGCTACCACTTACTTTCCACATGCTTTTTACAAGCTTTAAATTAAGCTAATTGAACACTTTCTCAAACCAATAATGAACAATATTCCTTAAAATGTTAAAAGTGTTTATCCCTAGGATGTGAAATTACGAGAATTTAAAATATTAAAATTACCAACTTTATAATGTTTTTCTTTGCTGTAAATACTACTTATCATCAGGGGAAACTTTAGGAAATAGACTTGGCCTCATACAGGCCTACATTTAAAGTCTGTCTCTGCTATTATCCAGCTGAGTGACTTCAACTTGGTTACTTTATCTTAATAATGGTTTTTGCATTTAAAATGGGGATAATTGTACTTGTTTTATGTATTGTTATGAAAAGTAAGAACGTATATTGTTTTTGTTAGGGATAAAGCAATGTAGTTATGTCAGAGATATTTAACAATAGCAGCAAATACAAAGTCTCTTTTCATTTTACTTTTCAACCCAAAGTAATAAGACAACCTATTTCTAAAGGGGGCTAATTAATTTCTTTAGCATTAGGGCATTATAAAACTTTGAATGATTAACAACATTGCCCATAATGCTCTAATGCACATTTTAATCTCTAACAATTGTCTATTATCTTACCTCTAGGGTAACCACTATCTACAGTGTTTGAATATCCCAATACCATCATAAAAGAATAAATTTAACCCTATCTCCAATGCTTTAGAAAAATTAAGCATGCTGAACCTTTATCAAACAATCTGGTGTTAGGTACTATAAAAGATACCAAAACATTAGAAAAAAAGAGAACATGAAACCTCACCAAAAGGAACTATACATATAATGTGTAGACTATAACCATAGTTTAGAAAACTGACATCCATTTTCCAAATATTTCACTCCTGAACTGAATCATATTTTATAGCAACTCAAGTTATCTGTATGGTGCCTGCCAGGTAGGGAACGTGGGCCCTAAATGTGACTTCAGCTCCTATTGTATAGCTATGGAGGTTATGTGGTTCACTCATGTAACTAACCTTTGAGCTTTAAGTAAATACAGTTTATAGTCTAACTCTTCCCCGCCCCTTTAAAAAAATCTTTAAACAAAGGTCAAATTCTACTGTTTTAGTACACAGTAGAACTTAAGGCAAGTCTAGAGGAGACAATACTGGGATAGCTCATAAATTTTTCATGGGCATATACTACTACTTCTATACGACAATGGCTATAAAGTAGGAACTAGATATTTAACACATTCTGTTCCTATCATAAAAGTCAAGTAAAGGGCAGTCTTTTTGCCTCTTTAAGATTGATTACTTTCCGTTACTCCCCACTTTTTAGCACCTGTTATCAAAGTTCTTTAGTAAGAGAATCTGTAAGGAAGGCTTCTCATCAGCTAAATACTTAATCCTTCGCTCCTGGGTCAACACATCCTTCTGTTCAAAGGCTGGTCTAGTCTAACCAAACTCATGTAGAGGTATTAAGTATAATAGAGCTGATGTCAGGCCACTTGCAATTAACCCACCGGCTATATCATTTAGCCCAGCGAGCCTGGGTTCAATTAAACCCAACAGATTAGAGCAGCAATTTTCAACCTTTTTCATGTAATGGCACATATAAACTAATTACCAAAATTCTGCCCCACAGCAAATAATATATTTTTTGCCAATCTGAAAAACAGCTATAATTTTGATTCAGTCACACTGGATGGCTAATTTTGTGCTGGCTGTTGTCATTTTTAAAAATCTGACAGCCTAAGGCAGTGGTTGGCAAACTGCGGCCCTCCAGCCACATGCAGCTCTTTGGCCCCTTGAGTGTGGCTCTTCCACAAAATACCGACTTCTGCGCATGGGCCACGAAGTTTCAATCGCACTGTACATGCGTGCCCGCACGTGATATTTTGTGGAAGAGCCACACTCGAGGGGCCAAAGAGCCGCATGTGGCTCGAGAGCCACAGTTTGCTGACCACTGGCCTAAGGGAAAAGAGGTCAGTGACCCTGACTAAATAGTCAGGTATTGCATGTTTTAAAAATTCTTGCGGCACATACACAGCTTGAAAATCACTGGACTAGAGTACCTGACCACTCAAGTCCTCGTTAAACAAACAAACAAACAAACGAAAAACTCATTTTCAAACCTAAGATAGCAAGATCACCTGGGGAAAGCTTTTAAACATTCAGAATAGGTATGGAGTCCAATTCAAGGAGTCAGATTCTATACGTCTGGAAGTTGTACTAAAGAACAAGACAAAAAACAAAGTAAAAGTAAGCCAAAATCTCTCTTCCAGGGATCAGCTACATTTGGGGACCACAGCTGAAGTGACAGGTCCAAATCTTCCAGGTCTCTGCCAAAATGCCCTACTCAAGGCAGGAATGATTCCAGGACAAAAAGAACCCAGTTCCAGACCTGCCTCGGCCAGGATGGTATTTATCGAGTGGTTGGCAGGGCCAGTTGAACAATGGAGTTCTCCTGGACGCTCAGGGCATCTTCATTTCCCCCCTGAAGAGCCTATTATACTATCCATTCACTTCAATGTTTTACAGTAACTGGGAGACTTCTTTTATCTCTTCTCGTGACTGACTCCATTGAAGAAAAGGTGCCTCAATTATTTCCCCCATCAAAACGGGTACACAACTCCCTATTGCCAAATTTGGAACAATTGAGTATCAACATGAATGCCAATAATGAATTTTAACACACCTAGTATAAAAGAATTCATGAATTTATACTTAAAAAGATTTTAAAACAAGACAGAAGGGAATGCTTTTTACAGAAGAAATTCAACCGATTAGTTTGGAGGAATGATAGGAAAAAGCAAATGGCCATATGTACAACCACGATAGTAATTGCTTCAGGAAAGAATCATTGATAGATACCGACACCATTGGGTGAAAGGCTGTTAGAGAACAGGATGGCCACATGGTCTCAGAGCAGCACTTCTGAGACCATGCGCTACAGAAGGCAGGCAGACATCTTCAGATCAGGGAGGTTTGGTGGATGCCATCCTAACCTAATGATCCAAACTGGCATCACCAACAATGAAAGAAGATGACAGCATGTGCCTACGTCACCTGTGTAATACTCCTGCCAAAAATGTTTTCTCATGATTAGACTTGGGTTACACAATCAGACAAATCCAAATTGAAGGACATCCTGCCAAACATCTGGTCTGGATTCTTAAAAAATGTGAAGTCATGACAGACCATAAAATCTAGGAAACTATGTTTTAGATTAAAGGGACATGGCCCAAAAATGCAGCTAATGAAACTTGATTAGATTCTAGATTTTAAAAAACAGTCATTGTGGACATTGTGGAGACAATTGGGGAAATCTGAATTATTGACTACATTAGTCAGTAGTACTCTACCAGTATTAAATTTTTTGAAAATGATACTTGTACCACAGATACATAGGAAAATGCCCTTGTTTGTAGAAGATATACTTTAAAATTAATTCAAATGGTTTAGAAAAAAATCATATAATTCCAGGCATAGCGATTAAACGAAAGGGGCAGAATGTTTGAACCACTATCAGGTATACAGGCACTCATTATACAATGCCTGCAACTTTTCTGAAGGTTTGTAATTTTTCAAAAAAACTATTAGTATGTACACTTAATACTTTTTAATGGAGAGAAAATTAAAATGGAATTATCCAGGAGGATAAAGAAAATTACTGAAGGCCAACAAAAGTATCAAGAGCAGTATAAAATAATGTATTCTTGCAACTCTTGCAGGGTGCAAAGTCCATCCATTCCGTTAAATATCTATTGAGAGCCTACCACGTACCCAGCACTGTACTTATTGCCAGGAATACAACAGTATGCAAAATAAGTTACATAGGGTGTCCCAAAAATGTCTGCATACTTTGAATACATACATTTCATTTTCAAAATGTAATAGAAATCAGCTGTTAAAGTATGTATACATTTTTGGGGACAATATATATGAAAATTCAGATGGTGTTGGGAATGCAGTGTTGGGAGGGGGGGTAGGGAGAATGCTGCCATATTTATAGGATGGTCCAAAAGGCCTCCTTGATAAGGTGACATTTGTACAAGGACCTGAAAAAAAGTGAGGGAGCAAAATCATGTGGCTATTTGGGGAGAGTGTGTCCCTGAGAGAGAAGTTATTGGCATGCTAGAGGAACAGCAAGGCAACCAGGGTCCCGGGCTGGGTAACTGTAGGTGGTGATGATGGTAGATGATCATACAGAGCCTTCTGGCTCACTTTTAGGACCTTGCAGCTTTTATACTGACTGAGATGCAAAGGGGTTTTAAGCACATGAACTAATTCACATTTTTAAAGGATCACTCAACTGCTGTGATGGAAACAGATTATAGAGAGGCAAGGGTGGATACAGAGAGAGAAGTTACAAAAGCTTGTACCAAAACAAAACAAAACAAAACATGACACAGGTGGATGGTGACTAGCGATCAGATTCTAGTTAGCTTTTGGAGGTAGCGACCATGTAACTTGATGACATATTGAGGGTGGGGTCTGAGAAAGAAGATTCAAAGAAAACTCCAATGTTTTGGCCTGAGCAAATGGAAGGGTAGAGTTGACATTTATACCCCTGGGAAGACTGAGAAGTTCACAGAGGTTAGCTTTAGCATGATTAGATTGGGATATCTGTTGAAGTAAGGATGACAAAGAAGCAGTTGAGTATGGACCTGGAATTAGAGGAGAGGTTTGGCTGATGAGATGGACTTAGCAGTCAGTGCTCAGATGTTTTTTTTTTTAGCCATGGAAACTGGGTAAGACACCCTCACATGAAGAGCCAGGGAAGGATGGAAGAACCAGCACAGGAGACCAAAAGGGGTATCCAGTGAGGTGGGAGAAGAGCCAAAGTCAGCAGCATACTGGCCACACTGTGACAACTGAAGCGAGTGCCTATTTAAAATTTCAGAAACCAGAAAAGATACTGCTTCTTCCTTTAAGGAATGTATAGTTAAATATCTTGTAAGGATAGATTTAATGTGACTCACAGCAACCAGCAATTATATATATTAATATATTTCTCCAAGCACCTAATGTTATACAATATTAGTGATTTCTTCTTTTTTTTTTTTAAGTTTATTTTTATTTTTTTTAAAACTTTTATTGATTTCAGAGAGAAGGAGAGGGGGAGAGAGAGAGAAACATCAGTGATGAGAGAGAATCAGTGATTGGCTGCCTTCCGCACATCCCTCACTGGGGATCGAGCCCACAACCTGGGCATGTGCCCTTGACCGGAATTGAACCTGGGACCCTTCAGTCCGCAGGCCGATGCTCTGTCCACTAAGCCAAGCCAGCCAGGGCAATATTAGTGATTTCAACTAACACACAAAGGATTTGGCTTAAAAACAAAACAAAACAAGATGAAAAGTTTTCAGGTCAAGAAAACTGATCGTTTAGAGCAGGGATGGAGAAGGTCTGGCCCATGGCCGTATAAGGCCCATGAAATGATTTGGTCTGGCCCTGCGAAGACAACCGTAGGTGGGAATCAAAATTCTAGAAGCTTTTTTCATAGCAACATAAAATTATATTAAGTGAATTATATTAAGAGAATGATGTTATAAATATCCAAATGGCACTTGGCAGAAAAAAAGTTCCCTGCCCCTGCTTTAGAGGATTACATGACCAACTTAACCTTTTCTACACGCTCTTATGAAGGTTTGGACACCTACCTCAGGCAGGTCTAGGTAGTAAACTACAGAAGAGCTACTTGGCAATTACTATTTATGCTCTATTTTTACTCCACTGAAATTTTCTCTCCAGCTAATGTGTAGTCAAAGGAGAAAGCAAATTGAAGTCTTCACACCACCTCAATAATTCTCAGTCCCCAATCGAGATGTTAAATAGTGGATTCTAAAAATGGCAATAGCATCGTTCAACTACCTAATCATTTTCCCTACTAAATTAGGGCAGTGATTGGATTTTTAAAGAACTAGGATTTTAAAACTCGCTTTCATCGTTTAAAAATATCTTCATTAAAAATTCAATTTGAAGACTCTCTTAAGAGAACTAACACATCAATGTCCTTGAAATATGACTCTCAGGTAGTGCAATTTTAGGCAACACAGTGGGAGAGCTCACATCTCATACATAAACAACACAGAACACCACTGTATTTTCTGAAACTAATCAATCTGATATCACAAATGTTAATAAGAGAGCCCCAATCAAATTCTCAATGTGACGACAAGTTAATAAAAAATTCTCAATGTGACATTGCCCATCTTACTATTCCCTCTAGCACAGTGAACTGAAAGCTACAGGAACCTGACCTTTCTTCCTTTAAGAGAAACAATAATTCACATTGATTTTTCAATTTAGCAAAGTTATGCCTCTCATCTAACAAGATCTAATCCATCCCAACCAGAAAAAAGCATGTGGATGCAGCCTAAATTGGAAAAGGGTTACTTTACTCTCTCTTCTTTGGGAGCTACAAATTAGTGTACTAATCTGCAGATACAAATACAAAAACTTGGTGCAACTAGGAGAGAACCCTAGTGTCTGTTTCCACCTCAGGTACATAAACCTGGCCAGGTGACTGCATTGTGATCACGCCACACTGTGATTTTCTAAAACAAAAATACAGTTGCGTTGACTTCCTTTTCCAGCAGTTCTGCCATATTACTACTGAGGACTGCAGATGGACCATTACCTCTCACTTCTTATTCACATACTCCTATGTACTCCCTACACTTTACAAGGAGTTTTCTAATTGTGAAGAGCTAAGCCTAACAAACATGTTTCCCTAGTTTCAGAAATTCCTGGGATTGCAGAATTTACATATTGCAGTCAGAATTTTAAAAGTCCTCATTCAAAAAAAAAACAAGTCCTTTCCTTCAAAACTCTTACCTAATTCCAGAAATGTTTCCTTAGGGTGAAAAAAAAAATTTGGTGACAGATTAAATCTTTTTTTAAAAATTGGAGTATTAAGGTACCATGACACTTCCCTATTTCAATGTTTCTCCCTGAGAGTCTCTCCCCCTCCTCATAAGAAAATATTTTCTCAGCTTTAGAAATTCCCTAATGTCACACTTCCAACTCTAACTTAATTTAGGAGCTCAGTTTGTATTGCATTCTCACCCATCACCAGTAAATATGCCCCCCCATAAAAACTATTTAGGATGCAAATCCTTAAAAAAGAAGAATCATAATTTTTTTAAGTTTTACAAATTAGATATTCTTAACATCTTTATTTACTTAAAATGAAGATGACCTGTTAGTTAACCAGACCACAACTCAAAGTATTCACATATTCACCACCATGGGGCATGAGTGATGTTTTGCCCGTTAGTCATGGCTGTCTCCCAGGTTTGCTTTGTTCCTACAGCCAAAAATGCTAATGAGCTTTTTCTCATTAATCCCTTCCCTTCCCTATATCATCTCTGAACTGGAATTTTCTCCTAGAAAGGGGATGTTCACACAAATTGTCTTGACAGCCATGAAAGTTACCAGTAATGTCTTTAAGGTAATCACGATTACCGATATGTGTGAGAAAAATATGGAAAATATGTATTGAACTTGGAAACAGTAAAGAATGTCTTGGGTTTGTAGATGCTCGATGAGTTTTGGGGGCTGTCACAATTATTTCAAGGACATGTCACTCCGTCAATGTTCCTTTTAAACATCCAAGTCATAGTCTCTTTTAGTACATTTCAACTCTAGCTACATGAGTCACAAGTTTTCATTATATCCAACTACTTATTAACTGACACTATGTTAAATTCTAAGAACCCATGTAACTTTGAACTTAATTCACTGTATAGTGGATTAACAAACTATGGAATACAATCACCTCGATAACTTTATCACCACTTTAAGCACAAAGACTGCACATTATTAACTAGCTTCCACTTTAAAGGAAACTAACACACAAGCAAAAATAAAGTCTATCAGTTCAAACATTGGGTTTTCTAAACTCCAGGGGAAAAAGAACCAGAAAGCATGACAGCCTGGGCATACTGACAACATACTCAGAAACTTTTTCTGATTTGGATTAATAATTTCTGCTTAGTCCATTTAATATGACTGCATTCCATCTCACAAAGCTGAAATGCTGGGCCTCAGTGGGCGAGTAAGGGGCCCAATTAGTTGACTTTTGGAGTCAATCTCCTAGAATAGAGGCCTAGTCGCTAGAACACAATAGCAACAAGCTGTGCAAGTCAACATGTCCATACCCTATCCCAAACGCCCCCTTTGCCTCCCTGTTCTGGATTTACATGCCTGAAAAGCTCCAAACAGTTGGGACTGGAGAATTTGTTGGTTTATTTGATAGGTTTCTCGCATTCACCTTCAAATTCAGATTAATGCATAATTATATACACATATATTCAATGTGTCAACACTTCAAAAAACCTCTAACTCTAATGAAAGGTACTTTGGAAATTGATTAAAGCAAGAAAGAACCTACTTGAACATTAGTAAGAATAGAGAATTGCAAATAAGTATAATTCATACAACATTTATATGAGGCAGGACTTTTATACAGATCATCAGGAAAACCCCGCCTCTTCCCTGTGTGCAGACTGCTGAAGGGCTTGGAGCCAGACAGCTTGGGCTTCAAGCTGGGCTCACCATGTGACTTGGGGCAGGTTTCTTAACTTATTATCTACCTAGGAACAGAATAGATTTTGAGGAGCTACAGCTTAGAGTGACTAGTCATTCTCAAAGGCATATGATTGTGTGAACCTACACAGGTAGGCCCTTCCAGAACTTTGAAGTGGCCATGCAAATGAAGAATAGCTACACTGGACCCTGGCTGGGTAGCTCAGTTGATTAGAGTGTTGTCATGATATGCCAAGGTTGCAAGTTCGATCCCCAGCTAGGGCATATGCAAGCAGCAACCAATGAATGCATGAAAAAGTGAAACAACAAATCGATGTTTTTCTCTCAAATCAATAAATTAAGACAAAAGAGTAGCTACAATGTAAATCCATCTCTACACAGTCATCCCTCGGTAGCCATGAGGATTGGTTCCAGGCCCCATCCCCCAGAGAATACCAAAATTTGTACATGCTCAAGTCCCTTCCTTGGCCCTCTGTATCTGCATCTAACATGCATTTAGCATCCTATGAACTTGACTATCACTAATATTAGTGAAATGAAGAGTAATTATACAAAAGAGCAAATGGTATAAGCCCATTCGCTTTATCTATTAGAGCAAAGGAAACAGGCTCCTTTGAAACAAATTGTTTTAGGTCCAGATGGAATATTTATTTACAGAGCAAGTTGCCATGAATTGTAAAGGCTGAAAATACCCATATTCAGGGAAGAAAATGTTACCAAAAGGGTTTTGATGTTTTTCTGTAAATATCTTAGATAACTAAACTTAGACCCAAATGCCTCTTAATGGTTCGGACTAGAAGTCCCTCAGATTCTCTGAAACCCCAGGTGTTACAAGTCCTGTATTATTGAGAGACAATCTAGTCTCTCATAAATGGGAACAAAACTGCCATTTCTCTGTGATGTATAGTTCTGAGGTGATGTGAACTTGCTTGTGTATACATTCTCTCTCCTCTCTCCCTCCCATGAGTCTCCTCCCAACCCCCACTCCAGCCAGATGTTAAGAGCATGTCCGTCACTTTGGAGAGAAAGGCTGAAACATTTACCATTCAATCAAGATTTCTTTGAGAATTAGATACAAATCCATCCCAAGTCTCCTAAGATATATTTGGCTGCCCCAAATCCCTAGATTACAAGTAATATTCAATCCTAACTGCTATGAAATTTGTCAGACTAGCAGATGGGCCTAGGAGGATACTGATGGTCAGAACCAATTCTGCTCACCTGATAATCCCCCACTCCCAAGGAGAAAAGGATTCCCAGGGTGGGGAGACCCCACAAGGAGGGATAGAGAGACAAAGAGTATATGTTAGAGAAAAAGGTCTTCCACGCTCTCCCTCTAAGGGTGAGTCACTTGTCCCTAAAATAGAGTTTAAACAGAAAGATCCATTCTGACTAGTACCTAAAGAATAGCAGGCACTCAATATTTGTTGACTAACTAAATTCAGCGGTGCTGACTTACTTTCAGGAACATTGCGATGAAAATGAAATGGCCTAATCGTTACTTTGATGATGATAGACATTTAAACACATAAAGAAATCTACTATACAAATACTGCCATAATATTGAAAATTACTTTTAAATAGAGCTGCCTACTTTGATCCATGATCACTTTCAACTTTTAGCATACATAAGATGAATTCTTGACATTGACTTGAGTTACTAGAAGTCTGAAATCTCATATAAAAAAAACATATATTTGAATAAAATCAAGTGTTATAAATCCTGCCAAGAAGAGGAGGCCTCTGAGAACAACACTTCAATTACAAAATGCAGTTAAGCTTACCAATTTCTCCCCTTGTGGAATAGGACTGGGAGCAGTGATGGACATCAGGCCAGGGTAGAGGGACACACGGTAGGACCATGTCATGCTTTCGGGTGCCAGGGCAGGTTCTCCTAGATGGGCTTTCTACAAACCCCAAATCCCCGAACCAGAGGTCTCTATCTCTACCCATAGTTTTCAATTTCCCTTCAAAAAGACAGAAAAAGAGAAAGCTACACTGAGTACAAATATTATATATAGAAAACAACGACACTTAAAATAGGACTCGCTTTCCTGCCCATTTCCTTAAGGAAACTCACAGCTCCACCCAGCCTTGTACACAACACTCTACTTCTCATGGGTCCCGGATACGCAGGCTGCAAACAAAGCATACAGTACAGGTTCCTTGCAGAATGATGAACTCTGGAGTTCTAGCACTTCAGCCCAAAGATACATGACAGAGACATAAATGCCTTATAAAAGGGGCTAAAACAAGAGCCTGATTCAGAGAATTCTTGAGCCTCTGCCACAGATGAAGGTGTAACTTCAGTCTTCTAGCTAATTTCCAGCCATACTCCTAAAAATGCTCCCTTTGAGTTCTGCTTCTCCTAGGCTGGGCCCAACAGATTTTCAGTAACTTTTCAGGGGTGAGATGACTGTTCTTGGAGCTGCCCAAGATGAAAGGTGCCATATGAACTTTAAATTGTTCCATAATAAAAATGAGTGAGCTTTATTTAAAAAGCAACAATTCAGGAATAACAGAAAATTCTTCTCATTCTTCTTTTCACTTCACATTTTGGGGTCTTCAAAAGTATGATTTCGGCACACATGAGAAATGACTCAAAGAAAGATTTTCCTCTTAACAGAAACACCAGCTTCCTATTAACTTAGATTCCAATAACCAAACACATGCATATCTCATGCTCCTTCCCAAAGGGAACTCCAAAGAAATCTAAATCTCATTCAGCTCTGCAAGGGCATTTTCTTCTTCAACCCACTTAATACGTGAAAAGTCAATGATCCTCAGAGAAAAAGCATACTTAAACGGAATTGAGCACTTGAGAATTAAAAAGATTCAATTGTACCTAAGAGGAGCTAGCTGGGGAGAGCACAATGAAACAGTGAACATGGATTTTACAGTCTTGCCACTTGAGGGCAGAGAGCCTGGGAGACTCTCCTGGATCCCATCTTTTCCTTGATAGAACAGACATGAGGAGATTTAGAGCTTGGAGAAGCACATCTTCACTTTAGGTATAAGGAAATTTCTTTGTCAGGGCATGGTTTCTTCTGCAGAAAAACTATTTTGGTACAGAAACAAAACAGAAAAACAGAACTTGGAGAAAACCAAACCATTTTGAGGGGCCATCAGTTTACTTCAACATCATATCCAGTCGATAGTGAGAAAGGATATAGAAAGACTAGCAGCCTGAATCTGTTAATCAGTACATTCTTGGTAGCATTTGATTAAGTCACTGCCCTTTCTTAACAATCTGGTCTTGTAAGACCTATTTTTCTAATTACTCCTAATTTACAATGGGCCATAAACAAAAGAATGTAACAGCTTAGCTAGAGGCACTACCCAGAGCAGGCATTTGGATACAATCTAACTTCCCCATTCTGACTGACTCAGGAGGGGCTGCGAAGCCCACCACAAAAGCCTGGTAGTTAGGAGACAGATAGGAAACAAAGAAACTAGGAATATGAATATGTATGGCAATCTCACTGTATCTCTTGTTCAGGCTTTGGATCTTTGTATCCCTTGAGCCAGCAGCGCTGCTTGAATAAATGTCTCTCCTGAAACCTCCGAGTGCTTGACTGTTGCCTTTTTGCGCCAGTTCCGTAACAACAGCTCCCATTTTGCAGAAGCAGAAAGAAGTAGAATCTGAACCTTCTGCGGACTTGGCCTAACTGTGATAACCACAAGACAGCCTCAGGGTCCGCTGGGCCATAGGGAGCCCAGGAGAAGGCGATGTTAGTGTCGCACCTACTCCCATGCCCCAGGTTTCCTAATGTAGCGGGCTGACTTCCCCATGCTCCTGTCAGACTCCTGAGTGCCTCAAAGCAGGAAATCGTATGAAGGGCTTCTCAGGCTTCTCTGATCTACACAGCTAAGCCATGCACCCAAGAGGGATGGGATGGCAGCTCGTAGGTGCGGTACACTTGATTCTGGGTTGGAAATGCACTGCTGCATTTACTGCATTGACCAAGAAGGATACCAATAATCTGGAATGCAAACTGCAACAAATCCTAGAGACTCGGGTGGCAGATGGGCTTGCAGACCCACAGGGAGGCTTCAGTCTCCGCTGTGTCACTAACCAGCTGTGTGACTTTGGGCATGTGACTTAATTGTTCCGTGTCTCTCTTCCTCATCTGAAAAATAGGGATAACCATGTCTAAGGTTGTTGAGTATTACAAAGTGCTTAGGGTAACACCAACACCAGGTGAGTGCGATATGGTATTTGTCTTCATTGTTAGTGTCACCAACTATAATACGATAATTTCCAAGTGAGGCGCTCTGAGGACCAGCAATAGAACATTAAGCCAAACGCCAAGCTTAAGGCAGAGAGATGAGGAGCTAGATGAACACTCAGAAGAGAACCAAGGTCCTTCCATGAGCTGATCAGTGTTATGTTCAGGGGGACAGTGTGGGTGCTGGACTGGGAGGCTGGGCTAGAATGTGTTCCTGAAGGGCCAATGCCCAAAAGACTCTTTTCCTCAACTGAATTTATAATGAAGTTGAGCAGTGTGAATGTGTATGTGAAAAGAAATTATACCATGAAATTAAGTTGTATTCACTCTGACAATTTTTTTTTTTAATTGGGAAGGAAAGTGGTAAAGGGGGTTCCTAATGCACTGAACGCCCTCGGGGTATTCATTAAATGCTCGCTAACTGACTGAACTTCCCTGTTCAAAGAAAACTTGGAAACGCATGTGCCTTCAGGGAATAATTCTTAGAGTGTACAATTCACTAAATATCTTTCTTCTTAAAAGTACCCATGCAACACAGTTTATATTTAAGTTAAATAACTATTATAAACATAGTACGGAGCTCACTGAGGCAGAAATGTGAACATTTTATTTCTACTTTTTAATGGGTATAATTTTGGCCATTATGTTTAAAGTTAACACCACGGAAACTTTTGAGTTTCACAGTTCAAAGATATTTTAATATGATTTAGGTATTTTCACTGACATTATGGGCCACATGGCAGGGAAGTCAGCGGTGTTCCATGAAACCAACTATCAACTACTGCTACTGTTCATCTATCTTAATGTTCTTTAAATATTTTTTATGTAGAAACCTGATGATAAAATGACAAACTAGGAAAACCAGTGCCTCTAGGATTAGGAAGGGTATAAAATTACTTAATTTTATTTCTCCTCCCCCACCCCCACCCCCAAAAATCCAAGTTGACATCTACTGAAATCATTTACATGAAAATAGTAGCTGTCCACTGAGGAGCCAGGGAGGAAAACACAGAGGTTTCAGGTCTAAACTGAGTAAGAAAATAAAAAACATATTGTATATTAGAGAATGCAAAGCCAACACATGGCTATAAGAGAATGCTTGAAAAATAAAACTGGGCTTCCTCATTGATCAGTCTCAGTGCTACTATAATTTCTGACTGGTTCAGAAACTTCCAAGGCTCTCAAGGCTAGACAGATAGGAGTTTTGATGTGTGTTGGCTAGATGCAAGATATTGCTGGTGATTTAATTTCTTCTAAGGCAAGAGCAGTGAAAAACAATCAGTGTGTCTCATGCTTGAAGCCCAAGAATTGAATTCTTTTCCAGCAACAGCAGAAGAATAATTTCCATGAATTGTGTATGATGGGAGGTGTTGATGGTGGTGGTGGTGGTGTGTGTGTGGGGGGGGGGGGCGGGGTTTGGAGGGGGGTAAGGTAAAAACTGAAAAGGAAGAATGTGTGCTTTGTGGTATTTCCTTCCTTCAACAATAGAGAGTTCAAATATTTCTGGCTGTTAGACTTATATCAGGAAGATGTCAAGAACGCAGCTATATTTAGCTTCTCACGTGGCTTAAGCAGCAGTCAAAGCAATACACACTCAGTCTCAGAGTTAAATTCAGAAAGTAGGAGATGCGAGAATTACAAAGCTTTGGGGGTGGAGGCACCTGGTTAGTTTGAATACAATGTAGTAAAATATCAGCTTGTTTTAATGCCTATCACCGCCTATCGACGTAGATATTCTTAAATAAGGCTGATGCATTGTTGGCATCTTTAGAAATGATAGGGACTCGGGGGATTATTCAGAGTTGAGCCTCCCACACCCCCCAATGTCTGCACCAAGACACAGCCCTGCCTCACCAAGGTTCACCTCAATCTCAGGTGATGCAGTCTGACAACAGGAAAAGACTCTGGGGTCTCAAATTTATAACAAAAATGTAATTCTAATTTTTGTAAAATGGTTGTTTAGATCTTAAAACACATTTTCCAAGGAAACAGTACAAGAAAAAGGGTTGGGGCATATTTCAAGTCTACTCTGAAAAATCTATTTATAACCATGCAGTTTAAGCCAAAGGTCTCAAAGAAAAGGTAATTGTGACAATTCACTGGAGTGTGGGAAGAATATTCGTCTATCTGTTTATTTCTCACTTACCCTTTAGTATGTAGTTTATATTTTATAGAATACATAACATTAATACAGTAGAAAAATATTTAATTTCTAAATATATAGAAATCAGAATATAAGCTATAAAAGCTCAAACTTATTTTTTCTTAAACAGAGAATATTGGAGACTATTAAACAATAATAACCCACCATTACTCTTGCTTGCTACCCTACCAGTATTAATAAGATCTCTTTATAAAAACATGCTCCATGGTTCAACAGGGATAACTCTGTCACTGGAACATTCCATTACACGGCAGGTCTCTTTCAGAAACACGTGGAATAATGGGAGTGTGGATCCCAGAACCGGAGCCGAGAGGAAGCAGGGCTACTGCCTCTCTCCAGGGCTCTCATGAAGCAGCATTTCTTAATCTCATTCAGGTTAGCTCCCTCTTAATCTGATCGGTGACCTTCCAATCAAGTATTTCCAGGTTTGATTAATGTATCTGCTGAAGCCCATTCCTGGCTTCCTGGGACTAGGATCCTAGGAAGCAGAATGAAGGCTCAGCCACAGCTAGAAAGGACCTCAGTTGTGAAGTCCAGATGGGACTTAAGGTCCCATACATCAAAGTGCGGTGCATTTGTGGGAAATTCTCCAGTGGGAGATGGCTTGTGTGGATGCTTATCTTAGTCAACCATGGTGTACACACTCATTTGTCATACACACATTTCCCATTTGTCAGATTTCCCACAATGAGCTGCCAATTCCTCTCTGGGTGAAATCCAAATATCACAGAAGACAGGTTTCTGGTTCTGTGCCAGGTCTTACCAGTTTCTAATCATTACCTGGTCTCCTATTTCAATTCAGTTTATAAGTGATTGATTTTCCACATAGAGCCCAGGTCAAGCTTTAAGACACAAATCTGATTATTCATTATATCACTTGTGTCCTCCAATGGTTTCATCCTGCCTCCTTTTAAAAGTCCAAATTTGGCTCCTTTCTAGTTTCTTGTTCTGCGAATTAAATCTTCACAAGGGACCGTACTTTCTGTGTACAAAGCAGCGAGTGATGGGGAGTTGTTGTTACTGCCCACCCTGTGCCCTCCAGGAAAAGCTCCTCTCCTTTCTGTGTGGTTGTTGGAGAGCCATAATACCATCTTCTTGGCAGAGCGACTGATCTGGAGTTGGAACTGGACTCAAGTCAGGCTTCTCTGAGGTCAATATGCACAGGCACAATTAACAGATGGGGAGAGAGGAGGCCTGAGTACAATGCCTGGGCCTCAGTGTCTAGCCACAGTTAAAGTCATTCATTGACTTATAGTTAGATAAGCTAACCTGAAATAGGTTTTTAAACTTTCCACTGAAATAAATCTAGAATGTAGACTATAGTGCACTGCCCTGCTTATTTATAAGGCTACAGGAGTACATACTTTCAGCTCATCGGGATATAAGTATATCGCATGATCCATGATTTTTCATTCTCTAGTTTGTGCAGCGTTACTACACGGAGCCCTCCTCTCCTTCCTCTACTGTGGCTTGTTTAATAGATCATTGGGATTATTTACAGTGAGGATAGTTCCAGAGGAGTTTGCTCGAATATCACATTTCCCATTTCCCTTCCTCAGAAAGTCTAATGCTAACTGTAACAGTTTCCAGCCCTGCAGCCTACACTCAGCAGAGAGCAAACTGGGCTGTTTCATTCACACAGTTCACACACCAGCTGCTGTGGGAGAGCAGATGGGAGTCAGCGTTGCAGCCAACGGGAATCTGTGCTCCGGGAACCAAAGCCTCAGGACCAATAGAGTTGAGAACCGGAGCAGGCACCGTGCTCCACTTTGCCAATAAGGCAATGACATCCCACAGGGATTTCAGTTCCTATGAGCTTGCGAGTCCCTAGGTCCAGATGAAAGACTTGGGAGTGAGAAGTACATGGCTTTTACACAAACTGTTCCCCCCTTCGGCCACATGAAGAGAATCCCAGAATGTTTACCCTGAAAGGAGACCAAACCCTTGTTCACCAAATAAGGCACTGGGTCCTGCAGGGGGATTAATTAGACTCACAGCACCACGGGGGGACGCCGTGTCCCCGTCTCATGGCACTGCTCGTCCAGAACACCGTGCAGCCTCCGGAGCACGAGGGCCAACGTCCTTTGGTTGCTCCATTAAGTTGGTTAAATCAGACACTGAATAAAATCAGTAGGTCATTCAGAAGTCATTTAGAATTATCTTTAATTTCATAGTAATAATGGTGTCTGAGTTATATCATACATTGTTAACTATATATATATACAGTGGGGCCTTGACTTACGAGTTTAATTCGTTCCGTGATGGAGCTCGTAACTCAAATTACTCGTATGTCAAATCAAGAAGTGAACGAGTGAGACATGTAATGCTGGGCTGATGTTGTGGCGTTCACTGTGACGTTCGCTGCGCCAACTAGCAGTGGGGTATCTGAAGCTGGCTCGTAACCCGAATTTTAGCTCGCAACTCAAAGCAAAAAATCAGCCGAGAGACGGCTCGTATCTCGAAAAACTCGTTAGTCGGGACACTCCTAAGTCAAGGCCCCACTGTATTATATTATATAGAAACTCAGGTAACTCTAACTTGCAGTCTTTTTTCTTCTGAGTGATTTTGTAGGCCCATGGTTAAATGGAGTGGAATGATTATTCACCTCTCCTTTACCAAAGCCACCAAAATAATGGCAAAGCAATATATAAATTAAAGAAAGAGACGAGGGCAGGATGGGGACTCGTGTACTGCTCACTTTGGGTGCTTCAGAACATCATTCTCTCCAATCTCATGAAAAGGAAGAGAAAACTGTGGAAAATTGAGAAAGCAAAGCTGTGACTTTGTGAAACAGTAACAAGTGTCAGGCAAGATCAAGACAACTGAGTGAGCACCGGGTTACAGGAGTAGGCAGTAGTGAGAGTTCCCACTCCCTATTCAGACGAGGATCATCAAAGAAATCCAGTTCACAGTGAGATGCCATGTAGGGAAACTCTTCTGTTTCTATTCAATTACTTACTTTAAAAATTTAAGCCAGAACAACCAGTCAAGTGGTCTACTGAATTCTGAAGCTAACAACCATGCCTTCTGCATCCTGTATCTTAGAATCAGTATATTCTAGAAGCCCAGGACTGGAGTCATCAGCACATATAAATGGAAGGTAAAGAAAAGACTGTTTTATTAGAAGAAACAATTATTAACTCACATGGCAACAGAGCTTAGGCAGATGCAGAACACTCATGAGAGCCAAAAGTTGGTTTCTGAGAAATAATAACTCACTAGGTGTTGTTGACACCTACTGTTTATTCCTTTAATCTTATTTAAAAACTAGTATTGTGCCCTTTGACTCCTGAACTAAGTTACCAACTCCCAACCTGGCAATCAAGACCTTACCAATGGGCTCAGGGCCCCCAGCCTGGCCCTCCATCCGCCCATGTTGCAGCTAAGTGACACCACAGTATTCCACAGCACACGCAGCATTTCCAGATCTCCTCTCCTGGCTTCAGGCTCTACTACCATCTTTCTCTGCTTCTCCCACCCATCCAACACCCAACTTGACCCAGATCTGAATTCTGACAGATCTGGCTGATCTAGTTAACAATTTTCTAAATGGCAACACACTTCTATCACCCCAAATTGTGTATGTAATATGAATATAATTGTTGGCCTCAGTTATTGATGTACTTTTAATAATACATGGAACCATCTATAGATGAGAAATAGATATATAAAATAAATATCCACTGTTAAGAAAACTACAAGTAGACTTAACTCTTAAAGCCTATGGGGACAACCACAATGTCTTTTGTTCTTTCAATCATCCTATTTTGAGTAAACAGAGGAAATACTCCAATTTACATAATTCTTGATATAATCTCTGGAACTGGAGGGAGAATGTGTTTAACATCTGCTCTGAAGTGTAACCTATACATTATGAAACGATAGACGACTCAACTTAAAAAAAAGAGAAAAGCCTTAAGTAACATTTCTAAATACATTTGGCTACTAAGAATATCTCTTGTGGCTGAGAATTTACTTAGTCTGAAAGATGAAATGTCAGACTCTAAAAGGAAGGAAACAAAATTAGTGTAAATCCATACCCACTCTCTCACTGGAGAAATGATTTCACTAAGTGAGTTTGCTGAGTTCTGCTCTTGGAGGCTGGTAGTAAAGATAGCTACAGAAGAGGAAGAGATGCCTCCCTAAAGTGATTAGGAAAACAATATTTCACTTTACTACTATCCCCCAAACACTGCATGTATGTATTGTTATAACACACCTCAAATAATATGAAATCAGTCCACTGTGACAACAAATTTGTCAGATAAGATCTGAGTTTCTCCACTCGTTCTACCAGCAATGCTGCCTACAATATGCAAAAACCAGTATTGATTAGTCAATGTGGGTTAGAAAAATCCACACGAACCTATTAGATTACATCATCCGGGTAGCTCTTGCTTCTGGAAAGCACATAAAAATACTGTTTTCCCATGGAGGTTCCACCCAAAGTCTCTTGAAGAGCAACCCAAAGAAAGCCCTGATGTGCTCTCTTTATGTTCTCCAAGTCACCTGATTTTTTTCACCCAACTGAACATTTTCTATTGATCAACTTAAATGTGCTGGAGCCATCCGCACTCCAACGGGTCAGAGTGAAGGGTTAGAGTAAAATTCAGGAACAACCAAGGACAGAAGGCCAACAAGAATCGTGCCACCCATCGTTGGTTTGGAGTCCGTGTAAGAAACGAAACTCCTAGTGATTACTGCTGGGCTGTGCCAGTGCCCTGCAACCTTCCTAGGGGATACCGTACAGCACAGCGTCTCAGTGTCAGTGCCACATGTCTGACAGAGCCTCATACTTTAATTTTCATCCCCTCCCCCTAAATGATGGAAAATCCAAGCCACAAAGAACTCCTACTGAGACAATTTAAAACCTATTCAATCACAGCAACTGCCACTTTGAAAGGAAGAAAGTCGCCAGGAGTAAGGGCCAACAATGTAATCAGCATCTAATGGGATCAGAAAGTGTCTGGAAGTCGGGGCTTCACCATGACCCCGAGTCCAAGGAGGACAGTGCTACTTCAGAGGTTCGGAAAAAAACCCCAACACAAGTTATAAAGGCTTTGAGATAAGCTCCTAACCAAGAATATATCCCAAAGGGGACATGGGGAACAAAAGGAATGAGGTTTCAGTGGAAAAGAGAGACATTTGGACTCAGTTATAAAGATGGCTTACTAGAAGAGAATTTGATTAACAGTGGCAGGACAAGAGCACTCAGACAGGATTTCAAGACTCTCTGTAACTCTGTAACTCAGATTCTAGAGGTTTTAGGGTTCCAGAGACAGTTAAAATATGATTCCACTTGCTGGCTCCTAATCAGAGATTTAATACTAATAGGGGTTCAGAACAGGCTCCCCAAAATGGGCCACTTTGACACATGAATTACTTTGAGCCAAAGGCAATCAAGACCCTGCGCAGGCTCATGAGAAACATTTAATTCCCATTAAATAATTTAAATTAGGAACCTACCCCATAATAAGAGTTATCACCAGAAAAAAACTGATAATGAGCTTTGTATAAGGCTGGGCAAACTTCTAATTAATAAACATCTGCTCTTTTTAACGTCTTGCAATGATCTCCCTCCCCTCGGAAGCCAGAAGACTGGCCTCACCTCATCCCGCTCAGAATGTCGTATGTACCTCATTTTCCCTTTCTGTCTCTGAGCCTGCTAGACAGACATGAGCGGAGGAAGGATGATGGGCCAGGCACAGAAACTTACCAGGGCAGAAAGCCCCGGGTGCCTAGCAAGGGGGCAAAACTTGGAAAGCAAGTACCTCGCCCCCAGGATAACCTATCCTCCTGTAGCATATCGCTGGTCAGGCGGTTTAGGCCCCTGACCTTTTCCTCCCTAAAGGTAACATCTAGTCCTTAGTTGTATTTCAGCTCCAGGCCCAGAAAAGCAGCAAAACCAAGCAAGTGACCCCATGGCTGTCTCAGGACCAGCTACACTGACTAATGTCCCTGGGCCCTGGCACTGACCAACCAGAGGAGACCTGGACCCTGAAAGGGCACACCTGGAGAGCTGATGGATATTCTATTGAGATATCCCCCTGAGACCCCCCCTAAGATTTCCACTAGAGAGAGAGAAATAACTCAGGACAAAGGACACCGTGCGCACTCTCCCTCCAAGGAGCAGGCCTATGCCATTCCCTTCCTGCTCTCCTTCCCCTCACTGGCACATATCCCCCAACCTCTAAGGGACCCCATGAGACTTGCAACCAGGGGAGCAATGGGCAGTGGCAGCTAACGCCCTGAACCTGTCTCCAAGGCCTCCCTTTTCCTGACTTCCCAGTGATCCAGAGCAGCCTAGACTTTCCTGTTGCTTCTTCTATGTCCTTCCTTGTTCCACTGTCCTAACTATTTTTGCTGCCATCATGGACCCAATACCCTTTGGCTCAGTGCTGTGTAGCCCTTCCCTTTGGATATCCCCATCCCCAACTCCTTTTCCTTAAATAAATTCAAATTTTCTTTAATCACTGTCTGAGATGGCTATTTAGTCTGCCCTTGCACCACGGACTTTAACCTTTCAGAATCTCCAAGTGTATGGTGTCTCTGACTAGCTCATGTATGTGGGGTCCCCATATGTCTGTATGTATTAAACTTGGTTATTTTCTCTTGTTAATCTGTCTTGTGTTGATTTTACTGGACCAGCTGAAAGAAACTCGAGGGTAGAAGAAAGTTTCTTTCTCCCCTACAGTACAATGAGATTCCTCCTTACCCACTGAAATACTTTTTTAAATTCATAAATGAGAAGCCAATTCATTCTTCCAAAAGCAATATTTCTTGTGAAAAGTAGTCTCATCTTGACTTAGAGGAAGAGGATAAAGTAGAGCAGTGATAGATTGTGGAACTGAAAGGTCTTCCAGATTGAGTGGTGGGGTGGGGGAGAAGGGATGGATTTCCTTTTTAGAAGAACAGGAAGGCCAAGTGACTGCTCTGCTAAGTGCCTGCTATTTGCCAATTCAACTAGGAATTTGGAGAAATGTAAAGAAGAGGCAGCTAATCCTATTTAGGACCCAGAGGCTGAGAGCCAAGTAAATGAATACGAAGAGGAGATACTGACATCTATCTCTAGTTGTGAGTTTTTCATTATTATTATTATTGTTATTTTTTGGAAAGTTGTCTCCTCACTTTCTGTGATTGTGTTTAAGAAAAAACCCTTCCACGTTATTTTGTGAACTCTCTATACTGTCTTTATTAAGTTACATATTACTTCTGTAAAGCATCTTGCTCTCCTGATTAATCATAGCAAGGGTGGGGAGGCTGATATGCCGATATTGTTTCCAAATTCAATCCCTGGAATCATTCAATTAATATTAGGTTTAGGAACCCCAAAATGGTATCAGCTCCATTGGTATCAGCTCAAATGCTGTCCTACTTAAGTTTGCAAAAAACTGATGACAGTCCTAACCAGTGTGGATCATTTGGTTGAGAGTCATCCCATGCACCAAAAGGTTGCTGGTTTGATTCTCAGTCAGGGCACATGCCCAGTTGTGGGTTTGGTCCCAGGTTGGGGTATGTGTGAGAGGCCATCGATCTATGATCAATGTTTCTCTTTCTCTACCTCTCCTTTCCTCTCTCTCTAAAACAATACAAACATATTTTTAAAATATGGAGGAAAAGAGATCAGGAGATGTGGTAAGGTTTTCTGTGACTTAAGAGGTAGAAGTGAGATTTAAACCTAGTTTTCCTCACTTGGTTCACTGTGCACTCCATCATGGAGTCCTTTCTACCTTTGTCCTCAAATGGTTTGGGGTAAAAAGGAAGGTGTTAGTCATTAGAGATGTAGTCTTAAGACATGACCCCTACCCTGGAGCAGGGCACCACTACTGAGGAAGTCATGAAAACACATATGATATAATACGGTTAGCAATAGGAATCCAGGAGAGGGGGCCTTTGCCTTGGGAAAGGGCGAGAGAGGAAGGGCTTGTGAAGGTGGTAGCATTTGGTGGAGAAAGAATAAACCACAGGCGAGTGCCAGAAGAAACCATTTTAAACGGGAAAGGGAGGTGGAGGTACAGTCCCATCCCCAGCACACAAAGAAAGCTGTGGAAACAGCTCATGAGTTATTAAAGAAGACAGAGCACAATGATGAGAAGAAGTAGACAAACTATAGAAAGGCTTCAATGCCAAGCTAAGGAAGTTGGACTTTATTTACCAGTAAAGATTTCAGTTGGTACAAATAGATAGAAGTTTTAGTAGAAATAAAAGTAATGTAGACAAGGCAGCATTTTAAGGAGAATAGTTCTGGAAATGCAGTACAAGGTGGACTAAAGAAAGACCCGAGAGTTGGAGAAACCTGAGAAGAGACCAGTAGTTCAGGTATGAGATAGTGGGGACAGGTGAACAGAGAAAGGAGGACAGATGTAAGAAAGAACTTTCTGCCCTGGCCGGCTTGGCTTAGTGGATAGAGCGTCGGCCTGCGGACTGAGGGGTCCCAGGTTCGATTCCGGCTGGGGGCACATGCCTGGGTTGCGGGCTTGTTCCCCAGTGGGGGGTGTGCAGGAGGCAGCCGATCAATGATTCTCTCTTTATCATTGATGTTTCTGTCCCTCTCTCCTTCTCCCGTCCTCTCTGAAATCAATAAAGAAATATATTAAAAAAGAAAGAACTTTCTGAAAGAAAGGCCAATGGGATTTGACCATCAACTGGATGTGAGGCAGGAAAGAGAGATAGAGGAATCAAAGAAGGCTCCTAAACAAACGACAAGTGCTGGAGAGGATGTGGAGAAAAAGGAACACTTGTGCACTGCTGGTGGGAATGCAGACTGGTGCAGCCACTATGGAAGACAGTATGGAGTTTCCTCAAAAAACTACAAATGGAACTCCCATTTGACCCTGTGATCCCACTTCTAGGAATATATCCCAAGAAAACAGAAACACCAATCAGAAAGGATATATGCACCCCTATGTTCATAGCAGCACAATTCACCATAGCTAAGATCTGGAAACAGCCTAAGTGCCCATCTGTAGATGAATGGATTAGAAAACTGTGGTACATCTACACGATGGAATACTATGCTGCTGTAAAAAAGAAGGAACTCTTACCATTTGCAACAGCATGGATGGAACTGGAGAGCATTATGCTAAGTGAAATAAGCCAGTCGATGAAGGAAAAATACCACATGATCTCACTCATTTCTGGATAATAAAGACCATTATAAACTTATGAACAAAAATAGATACAGAGGCAGAGCTGCCTCAAACAGACTGTCAAACTACAGCAGAAAGGCCGGGGAGGGTGGGAGGGCAGGAGGGGGGTGGGTAAGAGATCAACCAAAGGACTTGTATGCATGCATATAAGCATAACCAATGGACATAAGACACTGGGGGGTAGGGGAGGCCAGGGGATTGTCAAGGGTGGGGGGAAAAAAAGGAGACATATGTAATACTCTTTGTAATACTTTAAGCAATAAAAAAAAGAGAGAGAGAGAGAGAGAAACAGGAAATAAAAATGTTTCTTCTTCTTCTTTAAAAAAAAACTAAAAAATAAAAAATATTCTCTCAAAAAAAAAAAAAAAAAAAAAAAAGAAGGCTCCTAATCTTCAGGTACAAATACAGGAGGATGAAGTCTCCGTGACCAGAGAGGGGGATAACAGAAACACCCTAACAGGGTTGGCAGGGGAGGGTGTGGTCACTTGTAAAGACAGGTCAAACACTGGAGAATGTGAATCAGAATAAGCACAACACTCAGTGTTACTGTTGTTTTACTGCCAGGGTGTATATAAAATAAATTTATATCTCAGTGAAATACATACATGAAGACTGTGTAAGAAATTATCTTGCTGCTTCCTGAATTGCCTTAGTGTTGAAAGCCCAGTGATCTTCTAAATCAGTGGTTCTCAACCTGTGGGTCAAGACCCCTTTGGCGGTCAAATGACCCTTTCACAGGAGTCGCCTAAGACCATCCTGCATATCAGATATTTACGTTACGATTCATAACAGTAACAACATTACAGTTAGGAAGTAGCAACGAAAATAATTTTATGGTTGGGTCACAACATGAGGAACTGTATTTAAAGGGCCAGAAGGTTGAGAACCACTGTTCTAAATGCTAAAAGAGACACAGGTCAAGTTTTCTTGGTCCAATACCTCTAGCAAGAAGGGTTCTGAATAGTAAAGCTATTGCCACAGTCCTATGCCATGGTAATAGTGGGGTTCTGATATAAAAAGAGATCTCTGCACATTTAAACTCTTGTTTAAATGCCTTGTTGAACACCACACTAAACAAGAAAGGAAACGGTGAGCTGATGCATAGTGGAGCCAAGTCCTTGTTGTTAACAATAATTATTCTTGTTTATATGACAATCTCAACAACGAAGATCCACGTAGAACCAAATAAAACACAGGAAGATCAGGAGGTCTGCAGAGAGATGAGAACACTAAGACTTTCCTACTTTACTGAGGACAAGTCAGAAGAAAAGCAATTTCTCAAAGCCCTATCCCCAGTGTCTAGGCTGTACACTCACTCATTCTTTTCCTTCATAGCTTTCTATGATGACAAAACTTCCTTTCCCATCTCACAAACCCTCACCCTTTACCTACACTCAATCCCATTCTTTCCAGCCTCTTGCTAGCTGCTGTTCTATTAGTTCTTTCCTCTCTTTTGTATCTTCTCTCCCTTCCTCCTGGCTAAGCCCACAGACATGCTCTAGTAGACCTGGCTGTATTTCTGTGTGTCTGAGGCACATACAACGCACCTGTTCCTGCTGGGTTTCAGGGGCAGGAAGCAGAGCTATGCAGAGCAGCATGCTTCATCTCACTTTCTGACCTGCTCGAGAAGGACCAAGGCATGACACTTTTATGACGAGGATGAAGATGGCCTTACCAATGTTCCTTACTCAGGTGTCACCATCTTCCCCCAATCCTGTGGTGTTGCTATCTGCTAAACTAGTCCTCCGTGATTCTAAGACTTGCCATTTACTAGCTCTTCAACAGTCTTCAAGAAGGAAAAGTAAAAAAGGTTAAAGAAAAAAAAATACTGCAGAATTTCAGTATGTTTCAATAGAGGAACATGTGAAAGGAGCAGAACTTCCCTGACATTCTGAAACCCAGACAGAAAAGACTGTCTCCCCATAAAACCCAGTCTTGCTCTCATGGTAGCTCCAGATAACAATGCATCCAGCAAGAGTTGAGGCTGGGCAGTGAAGGCCCACCAGGGATACAAGTTACACTAGGTATTCTGTCATTACCTCAGGGACGCGGTAGCTAAGCAAGATCACGGATGAGATAGTCACGGAGGAGCGTCTCCCTGGGACAAGCATAAAGAACTGCTCCAATGTCAGAGATGGGAACACTGCCTGGAAGATCAGCAGTTCAACCGCCTTCCTTTACACAAAGGGAAAAGGAGACGCAGATAAAATCTGCTCAAAGCTCACAGCAAGACAGAGATAGAGCTAGGATTAGAGCCGGTGCTTCCTGAGTCATCACCCCGTGTCATTCTGCTACCACAGCACACTGCCTTCCTACATCTGTTTTTACACACTAAGACATGCACCTTTATAAACGTTACTTAGGTTACCAGGCTTTTTCTGTGATCGTGTGTTCTTGCTATTGGAATCTTAACATCAATCACAACATTATGTCGCACACTTCCTGAGAAGTGCATGGAATTGTTTATGTAAGCAGTGTAGGGAATTCAGATCAAATATTCAGCGAGGGACTCAAAATTGAAGACAAAGACAGCCAACACTGGAAATGTGGCTTTTTCTAACAGGCTGGGTTCCAAGCATGTGTAATACCACTCCCTCCACTTCCTATGTTCTGATGACTGGAAACCTTGGGGTTAGTCCAAGGTTGACCTACACACACAAAGGGAACTCCCGAGGATGGTCTTTCAAAACCACAGCCCCCAAAACAGGTAAACTTAGGGCACCTCATTCCAATAAAGTATTTCAACTGACATTCTTTATTTTCAACTTTTTTTGTTGTACATAGGATTTATGCTTCTCCCTTACTGACTTAAGAGGCACAGATTTTATCCAGGACTTCTTAGGGTACTCCTTCAATAATATAATCAAAACTTTTATTCAGCTCCACTTTCCCCCATGTTAACACAGCACTATTTCCAGATGAAAGTAAAGTTATCTGATCTCTTAGCTTATGAACCTCAGAAGGAGAATTCCAGTTGTCATCTCACTGCCTTTGTGAACGGTGGAGGGGCTAACCACATCATCAGGAATATTTACATCAGTCTGGCCAAACCAAAAGGATTCTCTTTCATAACTTTTGATCAGTGCTGCCTGCCTTTCTTTTTAAACAAGAAAGTTGGTATTGTCTAGGCTAGATTTCAACTTTTAGAATTAACATTTCCATATTATTCCATTTGTCTGTGCTTAGAAGAAAAGTATCACAATGAAGTGAGAATCCTCAAGATGGAGACAACTTCTCGGAGGGTTTAGAATCTTTTACAGTGGGTTCTCCATAGCCAGGATAACTAATGTAGGACTGCAGGGGACTGGCAGGTGACTATGTGAATCAAGAGCCAGGGGTGACTTTCACATGCAGACAGGAACTGAGTGTGGGGGCTGTGGCCAAGTGGAGAAGGTATGACCTGTCCCCAGAGGTGGCAACTACTCAGGCTTAGATAATTACTAAGTGAAAAGGGCCATCTTAGTGTAGCAAGAACTTCCTCAAAAAAAGCCATAAATCCAGGTTTGGGGGGAAGTCTCAATTTTTTAAAATGTTAACTCAAGCTGAAAATAAAACGCTACTTTTGCCAAACCAAATATGCCCATGGGCTAGACTTGGTTGCTGAGTTTCCCATTCGCTACCTCTCTCCTCTACAGGAAGAAGGAATAATGCATATTCAATAACTATAGTTAAAATTACTTTAGAATGTCAGTCTTGGAAACCCTCCGGTGTCCTGAGGGAATGTACAAAAGGCAGAGGAACAGAGCAGAAACAGAAAACTATTAATGTTTCATGGACTCAGGGGAAAAATCAAAGCATTCAGATTCTCTGTAAAGTCACTGGATTAATGCAAATAAAACCACACCTTTGTCCACCACAAAATCAACCAGAAGGACTGCTCTCTTTTCACAGCATTCACTCCAGCCACCCTGACATCCTGCCAGCACCTACCCAGTGCCCAGATCCTGTTTATTTCCTTCAGGAATTCTCTCAAACAAGCACCACACCCCTCATTGCCATCCAGTTACCTTACGCACACCCATTGCCTACCCGTGGTCGGCAAACTGCGGCTCGTGAGCCACATGCGGCTTTTTGGCCCCTTGAGTGTGGCTCTTCCACAAAATACCACGTGCGGGCGCACGTACAGTGCAATTGAAACTTCATGGCCCATGCGCAGAAGTCGGTTTTCGGCCTAGGCGAATCTATTTTGAAGTACTGTTGATATTTGGCTCTGTTGACTCATGAGTTTGCCGACCGCTGGCCTAGACCACTGCAGTCACTATGGCACCTCAGACTCCAGTTTCTCTCTCTTCCTTCCTCACTCCAATCTTGGTTCTACACACAGCTACCAAGAGTGATTTCTCTTCAACGTGCACATCATAAATTCTACGGAAGTATGTAGGAAACTGCTAACAGTGGTTGTCTCTACGAGGGGGAGCTAGAGAACTAGGAGCCTGGGTATAAGGAAGCTTATTTTTCCCTGCATCTCTTTTATTACCCTTGGAATTTCTTTCTTTTACCTTATGTGTATTACTTTCTCAAAAATATAATACTTTAAAAAACTGTAATATCCCAGGGCTCCTAGACATCTACTCATCCCAACCCACTGAGGCACATCAATGGACTAAAGATTTTTGTGTGACATGACAGTATATTGAGAAATAAATATGCAGAGCTTGGGACACATACAGGGAAGGCAAGAGCAGAGGTGAAAGTTGGCAGGCACTGAAGAAACTGAAAGGAGTGTCTGTCTGAAGAACTGCCTACAGATGGTGGCATTGCTTGATCTCCCCTTCCCTAGCCTAGGAGGACAGCGGCAGATTTGTCCCCTGGTCTGAAGTCAGACATCTACCCTCCAAAGGGAGCAAGTGATTTGTCCGGGGAGATTGGTACTCTTCAGTGGGGACTTCTTCTCAGACACTGAGGGAACATCAAGTTGTACTGCTTGCTTCACCTTGACACACCCTAAAGTGAAACCTGGTCTTTGACAAACTACACCCTTGGTTTCAAAACAAACAGCCAGCCCTCCCAACGAAGGAAAAATTCAACAGGGGCAGTAGATGTTCTTAAGATGAGGGGAATTAAGTCAGCTACTTATAACAGTCAACCTAGTCTTTCATTTGTGACTATGGATAGGTAACCAAGAATCACCAGATTTGAGGATAGCCAAAGGAACAAGAGAAAGATAAGTATGAAACAAACAGAACCAATCCCAGAGAAAACAGATAGCAATTCATGTAGCAGAAGAGAATTTAAGGGGAAATGGGAGAATCTGAGTGTAGTCAAAGACATTAGAAAACACATAATACATATATGAAAACAAAACCTGATTATGGAAAGGTAAAGGACATATTAAAATTAAAATTGGATATTAAAGTTAAAAATGCAATTGAAGGGCTGAAATAAAAGGGTGATGAAATTTCATCAAAAGGGGTGAAGGGGAGGAGAAGAGAAGACAGAGAATTTAAAAAGATAATCTAAAAAGTAATCCAGGAGTTCTCACATTGATCTATTGAATTAAAAAAAAAGGGGGGGGATTGGGGGCAAGAGAAAGTAGTGGGAAGAGGTGATGAAAGAAATAAAAGATTTCTAAGAGCTGAAGAACACATGTTTTCAGACTGGAAGTTCCACGGGTGCTGAGAAGAATAAATGAAAAAAAGATGGACTCTCATGAAAAGTCACAATATCAAGTAGAAAGAAAACATTTTAAACTTCCAAAGAAAGGGCTATAGGAAGGCACAAGACTCAGAAATATTGACTGCTAGAAAGAAATTCCTTTCAAATGCTGAGGGAAAATTATTTTGAACTTAGATTTTCATACCCAGCCAAATTACCAACTAAGTATAAGGGTAGATAAGCATATATTTAAAATATGCTTGCCATACACTCTTTCTGAAAATGTTATTTCAAAATATACTCTAGCAAAATTAAAGATATACCTAGGAAAGAGGAATCCAAGAAAAATAAAATTAATCGGAGAGTAAAAGAAAAAGAAATTTTAGGCTGACAGCTATGTAAGCAGGTCCAGAAAGCAGTTAGTCGATAAGGCATTCAGAAAAGTTGTATAATTAAGAGAGTAAATTATAGTGTTGAGAGAAAGAGAACACATGCTACTTTTGCTAATGAGAAAATAGGCAATAAGGAAGCCCAGCCAGTGTAGCTCAGTGGTTGAGCGTCGATCTATGAACAGGGAGTTCATAGTTCAATTCCTGGTCAGGGCACATGCCTGGGTTGTGGGTTCAATCCCCAGTGTGGTGTACAGGAGGCGGCTGATTAATAATCCTCTCTCTTCATTGATGTTTGTGTCCCTCTCTTCCTCTCCTTTCCTCTCTGAAATCAATAAAAATATATTAAAAAGAAAGAAAGAATTACAGGAAGAACAAGGCTGTCATGGTCTACCTGTGAAGCAAACAAAAGTGTGCCGTGATCCTAAGCAAACGCCTATGCATAAGGAGGAAATCTGACTTAGATGCTCAGAACACCTCCCTTCAACTAGCCTATGCTTAGTTGGTAATATCAGATTCCATCTTTATGATCTATTCATATTTTTGGACACTACTTTAAGAGAGCTATCCGAGCCTCTGGATCCAATCAAGACAAAAAGCAAACCATCTCCTTGGATTTTCCCAACCTTGATTTCCTTTGCAACCTGATCACAGTTAGAGCCATGGGCATATGAGCCACCAGAGTCCTTGTGGTGGTTTTCTTTAAGATACAAAGGCCAAGACATACTAACAAGAAAGACTTGCCCCTTTCCCTTCCCTATTTTCCCTGCCATTTTGTGACTGACAATGAGAATGCCGCGTGTTAAGAATGGTGGGGCAGGAGGATAGGAGGTCCCAAATGACTTCCCTAAGTGCCTCTACCAGCCTTGGATGGACTTCCTCTGGCTTCTTGTTACAAGAGAAAACTAACCTCCTGTTTATTTACAACATTAACTGCATTATTTGTTGTTGGGGAACACATTTCTAACTGAAACAAGGAACCAATTTCCCATTTTGAATGAAATCCAGTTTGAGTTGGGTTTCTGTCGTCTGCAAGCAATAAAGAGCTAATACATATCCACTTTCTTTACACTTTGCTCCAGAGGAAAAAAGTCACAGTCAAAGGCCATATCTTTTTACCTTCTTCCTTAGAAGGATTACAATGTTGGGTAGGGTTCTGCAGAGCTTTCATTCTAATACTTGGCCTCAACCACAGGCTAATTCCTGTGCTGCATATGAGACACCAGCCTCACAAGACACCACGTTACCCTAGAGGGCCCCAATAAAATGGAGCAGAGAGTTTACAACCACATAAAACACTGTCAGAGTATGGGATGGTGTTTTGTAAGCATAGTGAACGACATCATTTAGATCAATCTGGTAATATTTCAAAACATAGCAAATTCTAAAACTCAAGAGAGCTGGTTTGGTTTGAATCAGTCACAACAACATTTTATTCACTAGCAAACTCTTAATTATTTACTGAACAATGGCACAGATAAGCCAAAATATTTGTCTTGAGTAAATTTGTATTACAAACTGGGTGTGTCTGTTGTTCTGGGAATTCACCACACCCCAGATAAATTGAATCCAAATGGAAGGTTCTAATTTAAAAGAAATCAGCATATTGTTTAGCTATGCTGACCCTACTTTCTTTAGCAGAATTATTCCTGGTTCTCCCCAGTTTCCATGCAAGAGGCAGCTAAATACCACTACTCTAACTGAATCAAATCCTATCCTCATCCTAGCACTGCTTATTTCATTCATTTAACAATATTAAGTGAGCACCTGAAATAATGTCAGATGATGTGCCAAGTGTGGTGGATATTCTAGAAAAGAAGAGAATACCTGCCCTTAAAGGGCTTATGAGGCTAGGGGTAGAGTAAGAGTTCTGACAGGAAACAGTCACTAAGTTATTACAACACATTATACTGAGTCCTAAGGAGAAATTAGAACTGTGGCAATTACAGAGCAGGGACTTAAAGGGTAGTCAGGAAAGGAGTACTAGGAAAACTAAGATATAGTTGGGATGGCTTCTCCAGACAGAGGAAACATCATATGCAAAGGCCTAGAGGCAAGACACAACATGATATAGTCAAGGAACTTGAGTTCAAGTTCAAGGAAGTTGTCTACCTGCACATTTAGACAGTTGTATCATTATTGAAATTAAGAACTTAGAACACAGATTTAATTTAAGGTATTCAAACAGGATTCTGGCAGGCAGTTACAGAGGTTAAGAGCTGTATGATTACTGCAGACACTGCCACTCACTCTTTCAGCCTGACAGACACCTAGTGCAGCCGCAGTTCTGAGAAAAGAGTCCCTGTGGTTTTCAAATCTGGGTTAATGCCAGATTTTGCTTCATTTCTATACCATACCAGATTTTTTTTGCCTATGTTGCAGAAAATGCTAGTAAAGCAAAACTCAAGTCATCCAAAGTGCAACCTTCCTTGATTTCTCCAGGTGATTAATTTTCAGGAAGTGAGATGTAGCTGGAGGTTATCAGACTTTCCTATCTTGTGGCACCAAGCAGTTGTGACCATTGACCTCTTTTTGCCTTACCCCTTCTATCTTGTTGGTGGCGATTACCAGAAGTTTGTGGTGTCAAGACACATAGGTGGCTGGGGATTTGTAGGGCTGAGCATGTTCAATTTTAAGGTTCATGGGCTTCTGGCATATACTCCAGGCACCACTTCTAGTCATCCTGGCCCAGCCTGGTGTGTGGGACCAGAGTTCACAGAGCAGTATCTAGAGCTTGTGGAGAAGGGAACGCCCTCCCATTTGGGGAGGGAAAGAGGGCGGGTGAATGAATGGTACCAGCTCAGAAGCTTGCATGATGGCAATAAGCTGAGAACTTACAACTCAGGGGCTTCCTCTGTAAAGCACGGGGCCAGGGCGTTGGCAGAAACTGAGAGAAGTGATCAGATATGAAAGCAGAAAAGACAAGGGAATAACCACTGTGGTGAAGGGCAGAGAGAGTTGTCCAAGGCAGTGTTTTTCAACAAGCAGGTCACAAGGGGTCCTGAAATCAATACTTTAAAAAAAAAAGTAATAAAAGATCAGAGCACACGGCATAGAGCAAAGGCAATCATTGGTCATAATCAAATGAATATATCATGTTTATGTGTACAGTGAATCATGATGTAAAATGTTCTTTCTGTGGGTGACGGTCAAAATGTCTGGAGGTCAACAGACCAGGACAAATAGAAGGAATCGCTTCGAAGTCCAGGGACTCAGGTGAGATTGGAAACAATCTAATTGTGGCAGCATTAATCTACATTATGATTTGTGCCTCACAGCTGGCCTAAGTTACAGAAGGTAATTAAATTGAAAGTCTCCTGTTAAATGCAGTGACTCAGGAAGAGAGTGGATATAAAAAGACATAAAGGAATATATCTTATCACTTATCCTACTTAATTATGCTAATTAAAACTTTTAAAGTAATTTGACAGTAAATTAAGAAACTGTATTACTCTGCTTGACCACATAATTATGCTTTTTGCTATCCATTAAAATTCTTAAACCAAAAAATCTTTAAATGATCTATTTAACTTGCAGGATATATTATGCGCTTAGAGTAAAAAGGTGAAAGAGGTGTTTTATTTTAAAGCCACCACAGCTTTACAATTTACAATAGCAAAAAGCAAGACAAAACCCCCCCACAAAACCTCATTCTTGTTAAATACTTTCTAATAATTGAAGCCAAATAAATTAGCTTAGAAAGCTACTGCGTCACCCCCAGAGGAACTATAAAAGTGACTTCCATTATGGAGAAATGCATTTCTTTTCCTTTCTCAGTCATTTGTGAGATGCCCCATTCTTACAAATGAATCCTAACTGAAACAGCCAAGAAATAAGCATTGCCCTCTTTCTCATTTAGCCAAATACCAAATACTATTCAGAGATCAAAATATCCTTCAAAATCATTCAGCCCTGACTTCTAGTTCCGTAAGTCCACTCATGGTTAGAAGATAGCCTTTGAAAATACAAACAGTTGTCAAATCACGGACTCCACCCCAACCCCGAAGTCATTTAACAGACTCTTTATCATTTACTAAAGGAAAACAAAATTAATTGGAAAGCATGTTGCTCTTAATATGCTTCAAAAGTCATTTGCAAAGATAGCTGTGAAGCACTTATTTCTCTGTCTCCAGGAATCAGCTAAAGTTGGGGGAAAGGATTAAGTACATGGCTATTATTTTTCCTTTCAGGATGATTCCAACTCCTACGACACATTCATCATCACATTAAAATGGAAGCTATCTATCTATCTATCTATCTATCTATCTATCTATCTATCATCTATCTATCTATCTATATAAAAGCCTAAGTAACCGTCTGACCGTCCAACCATCCAGTAGCTATGATGCACAATGACCACCAGAGGGCAGATGATCAACACACAGGCATGGAAACATGGAACAGACTGATGAATCTCAGAGGGAAAGGGGTAGGGGGGAAGGCGGGAAGAGATTAACCAAAGATCTTATATGCACACTAGAGGCCCGGTGCACAGATTCGTGCACCGGTGGGGTCCCTTGGCCTGGCCTGCAGGGATCACGCTGAAATGGGCTCTCTGACATCCCCCAAGGGGTCCCGGATTGTGAGAGGGTGCAGGCCAGGCCGAGGGAATCCATGCACCAGGCCTTTAGTTTTATATGTCAGATAATGTTCTAGGTACCACCAAATGTAACATTTCACTCGGGTAAATACTTATTTCTAGGAAGAGTCAACTAATTACAAAATGACTAGAAAAGACAGAAAAATATGAATAATTTAGTTGATTAGTGAACATTATCTTCCAAGGTGGTTTGAATTCATTACAAAATCAAGAATAGAAACAGGAATCAATAATATTCAACTTTGGAAAAAACCATTTAGATACAGAAATTCATCTAACACAATGGTTTTCCATTTTTTGATCTCAGGCAACTTTTACACTCAAATTATTGAGGACCTAAAGAGCTTTGTTATGTGGTTACATCTACTACTATTCAGTATATTCAAAATTGAAAAATTTTAAAAATATTTTAAAATATTTTTAAAATTACATATTAACTTAAAACCTTTTATGAGAAGCATATTTTCGAAAAGAAAAAATGAAGTGAGAAGAATGGCATTGTTTTGCATTTGCAAATCTCTTAAATGTCTGGCTTAATGGAAAACAGCAGAGTCTCATGCCTGCTTCTGTATGCAATCTGTTGTGAAATGTTGTTCAGATTGAAGTATATGAAGAAAATCTGGCCTCATACAGCTATATAGTTGGAAAATGAAGAAATATTTTAATAGCCTATACAGAGATAATTGTGAATATTCTTTTTTGGCACTTCCTGAAAATTCAACAAGTGGTAGATTCTTTTTTATCCAACCACTTGATTACGATACAACTGACATACAAAAAGCTGGACATATTTAATGTATACAACTTGGTGAGTGTAAACAATTTGATGAAGGTATTTTCTTAAAAGTTCATTACGATGTGGAATCTGAAACAAACTCTCTGTATTCTGTTACCTTAAAACCCAATAGTCCATTTTGCACTTTGAAAGGATCTTTTTATCCATGCATGATTTTAAAAAATCCTGGTTCACTGTGTTATGCAGATATTCCAAATGCCGACACATTTCACTAGAAAATATGAAGAAATCACATTACCATTGGTTTTAGCAAAAACATCTTTAAGTATTGGAAAACTGTCAACACGGGGCTGTAAATACAAATTTTCCAAAATTCCAATTTCAACTTTTCACCTGACAACTCAAATTGTATTACTGGCAACATATACTGTCAGGTGTTTTTCTTGAAGTGATAGGCTCCTCATTTATTTCGGAGTATATATCAAAGGGCTTAAGCACTCAAAAAGCGATGTTAGGATACATCCTTATGAAGAATTATATGGCTATTATTACAAATAATTTAATGGTATGGGGAAAAACTCATGATAAATTTTAAATGGAGTATAAGTGGGAAAAAGGAACAAAAATTGCATATATGTTATGTTATCAGCTATACTTTAGAAGTTGGCATATCTCTTCCTGAGGTTTTTCTGTATTAGATAAAGCCACAAAACCAAAGCTAAACTTTTTCTTAAGCAGAACACTTATATCTATTCCTTTAGGAAACTTACAAATAGAGGCTCATTTTTATCAAATATTAATAGTGATGGGAAAGCCTGACAAATATTATTATCTACCTTTAAGTTAGATTTAAAAAAAAAAAGAGTCCAATATCACTGAAACAAAAATGAATGAAATACAAATCCTATTCTATTCGACTCAAAGGGGAAGCAACAAGCCTTGTCTTTTGGCACAAGAGGTAAAAAGAAGTATGTATTGTTACACATTCTTTCCCAAAGACTGTGGGGGTGTGTTTTTTGGAGACTTTGCAGAACAAATGGGTTTTGTCCAAAATTCAACACATTATTCTAACACTTTTTTTATTACAGAATCCATGCAATGCTGTAAAAATTGCAAAAGCTATTTTCCAAGTATGATGTTTGACAACAACATCTACTGTTACTGAAGTATACGCAGACCTTGCTGGTTATTAAAAAAAAGTCGAGGGCCCATGCATCCATCTACTCATTTGCTAATAAAGGACAGGAAAAGGGAATTAGAAAAACTGATTATCCTATCCCTTACCAATTCAAAAGCATTAACTTTTGAGTATGACACAATAGCTTTTTAAAGTGCAAGGTCCATGCAAAACTAAAGGCATGTTCGGGTAATGTTCCCTCAAACCAAGGCCCCTCTAGGATGCCCTGTCCTTTCATTCTCCTGACTATGAAGACAAACTCAACAGATTTCCAGCAAAAGTAATGTCAATTCCATGACTCTAGACACACTACTACTTGTACTTTCTCCAACTATCAGGTTTGCTATCAGGTAGAGGCTCAAATCAAGGAAAATGCCCGAGGCTTGGGTTTCATGAGAAAGGCTACTAGTTTTTGGTCAGATAATCATTTGTATGTAAGTCATCTCTTCTCACTGCAAATTCTTCAGGGATGTGACCATCTTTTATGCCTTTATTTTCTCATTGTCTATCACCATGTGGCCTTTTAAAAGATGGTGCCACATACCAGCAGTTATCGTTTACTGAGTACTTATGTGCAAATATTTATACACATCATTATAATCCCTACAATGACCCTGAAAGATACAGATGGTTAGCATCTTTTTATAGAAATAAAGAAACTGAAGGATGCCCTAACCTAACCAGTGGTCGGCAAACTGTGGCTCACAAGCCACATGCGGCTCTTTGGCCCCTTGAGTGTGGCTCTTCCACAAAATACTGACTTTTGCACATGGGCCACGAAGTTTCAATTGCACTGTACATGCGCACCCGCACGTGGTATTGTGTGGAAGAGCCACACTCAAGGGGCCAAAGAGCTGCATGTGGCTTGCGAGCCGCAGTTTGCCAACCACTGCCCTAACCGGTTTGGCTCAGTGGATAGAGCGTCAGCCTGCAGATTGAAGGATCCCAGGATCGGTTCCGGAAAAGGGCATGTGCCTTGGTTGCGGGCACATCCCCAGTGGGGGGTGTGCAGGAGGCGGCTGATGGATGTTTCTCTCTCATCGATGTTTCTAGCTCTCTATCCCTCTCCCTTCCTCTCTGTAAAAAGTCAATTAAATATATTAAAAAAAAAAACTGAAGGAAAAGTGATTGTCCCCACTTAGCTTTTAAGAAACACAACTAGGATCCAAACACAGGTTTGGCACTAAACAAGTGATTCTCATCAGAATCCCCTGGAGGCCTGTTAAAAAAATTCCTGGGCCCACCCCATGATTTTCTGATTCAGTAGTTCTGGAGTAGGGCCAGGCAATTTGCATTTCTATCAGGTTCCTCCATGATGCTAATACTGCAAGCCAGGGACCACACTTTGAGACTATTCCTCTAAATTACCATAGCCAACATGACCTTGAAGAAGATTCAATGTGCATGCAGAAAGCCAGCAAAGGTTAACATAGCCACCGAGTTCATATGGAGCAAAAAGTTTAGAATTCTGACACATTTTTTAAAATTCAAGTTGAGAAATCCTCTTTCCTACTTGTGCATTTGTCTACTCTCCATGCCTTCCAAGAACACCTTCAGGCTTCGCTTTGCTTCTGGGCACGATCAGGGAGTCTGCAGAGCAACAGGCACTCTCCCCATCACCCTGGCAGAGAAGAGCCCATAACGAGACCCTAAGTTCACTTCCTCACCTGGGAGAGGGGGAGTGTTCTCCAGTTAGGAAAGAATAAACGAGACTGGTCCGAACAACTGAAGCGTCAATGTCTCTTCTAAGCCAATCGATAGCTAACAGCATCTGAGGGAGTTAGGCCGACAGCTCTCCAACTGACTAGTCAGGGGAGACTGCAGCTAAATCTAAGTGACTGTGATGGAGAGGACCCTGAAAGGGAATGGAAGCTGCAGTCAAATGACAAGGAAATAGAATGTACGAGAGGAGACATGCTCTTAGTACATTAAGTCTGGATCAGATTTTGGCTACCATACCAAAGCATCATAGCTGGGTTACTATTGATTAATCAATAGTGGCCCTGAATCACTTGCACAGCTGAACAGCTATGGGTTCAGTGTAAACCTCTGCCTAGGAGGCTGCAAAATCGGCACTGTTAAAACGTGGCTCTTCCAAGTTGTTTAACACGCTCCCAGTGAGAGGCACACATTTTCAGCAACATTTCATTTCTCGGAGTAACATAACTCAAGGACAGGGCAAAAAGACTGCAATAATTTTACTCCAGGGAAGACACTCTGAAAAGTAAAAGCTGTAATACAGCTATTACCTAAGGGGTTATCTCCAGGAGCATCTTAATTTTCCTGAGACATTCATGGGTGTCAGAAAGCAGCTTGACCCTCACATACCACTTCCACATACAACACATCTCAACATGGCAAAAGCAATATAACATAAGGAAGTGAAAAAGGAAAGGAAGAAAGAAAATCAGTGGGCTTATATTTAAAGGGAAAGAGAAACAAAAGAAAAAGACAACCCTATTAGACTGGGAGCCAAACTTTGCCTCTAAGTCATACATTCTGTTTGGTCCTGTAATTCCTCATTTTACAAGATGTTCTGGGAATAAAAAAAGGTGCCGGGTATTAATGCTCTTGGGAAACAAAAAGTAAGTAATCCTCAGGATGTGATTCTCCATATTTAAGAGAGTTTTTATAAGATAAATGAGCATCAAATGGCTTCCTCCAACCAGCACACTTAATTGACTAAGATGTGGAGGAACTAGAGCCCTCCTACTGCTGGTGGGGATATGAAACGGTACAACCTCTTTGGAAAACAGTTTGGGTGTTTCTTAAAAAGTTAAAGAGATGCTTTCCATGGGACCAACTATTCCGTTCCTAGATATTTACCCAAGAGAAATGACACATAAAAAGACCACGTCCATAAAAAGACTAAACACAAATGTTAACAGCGAACTTGTTTGTCATGTCCAAGAAATGGAAACAATTCAAATGTCCATCAACAGGTGAACAGACAAATTGTGGTGCATTTCTATAATGGAATACTACACAGCCACCAGAAGGAACGAATTATTGATCCATGCAACAGAGATGCATCTTAAAATCGGCTGAATGGAAGAAGCCAGACCAAAAGTAGCATAAGACTCTGTTTACATAAAATTCAACAAAATACAAACTAATCTATGGTGACAGAAAGCAGGTCAGTGATTGTCTAGAGAAGCGGAGAAGAACAGGGAGAAGGGAGAGGCAAGAGGAAACTTTCCGAGGCAATGGATATGTTCAGTATTATCTTGAGTATGGTAATGGTTTCCGGGTACATAGATCAAAACTTGTCAATTTATACACTTTAACTATACTATGTAGTTCATTGTTAATTATACATCAATAAAACAGCATAATCAGCTATTAAACACAGGAAGGTGTGGATTTCAGTGGCTGAACTACAGATAAGAAAATTAAACTCTGTTATTCTAATCTGGGCTTCACATAAAGTATTATACAATATTCCAGGAGCTTTAATTTCTCTATTTACACATGGAAACTGCATCTGCTCCTTCTTGGAGTGATACGGGGAGGGCCTCAGTCATGGGTCAAACACCTAAAAAGACTGTTCTGGTAATTATTAGCCCCCAGTTCTAAAACTAGCTCCCTCATCTTAAAACCGTTCCTCCATCTCAAGGGTTAGTTATAATACCAGCCAGCTATCCTGCAGGAGTCTGGTGGGGTTAGTGAAAATGCTAACTGAAAGCTGTCTCACTCCCCTCAGCTACTGTGAAAGCACAGGTACTCTCCTCCATGGCACACTCTAGGGCAGTAGTTCTCAACCTTCCTAATGCTGCGACCCTTTAATACAGTTCCTCATGTTGTGGTGACCCCTAGTTTCATTGTTACAAATTGAACATAATTAAAGCATAGTGATTCATCACAAAAACAATATGTAATTATATATGTATTTTCCGATGGTCTTAGGCGACCCCTGTGAAAGGGTCGTTCGACCCCCAAAGGGGTCGCGACCCACAGGTTGAGAACCGCTGCTCTAGGGGGTCTGCACACTACCCCTGCAGCCAAAACCCACCTCACTATGCGATTGTGGATGGCCTATAAGCTAAGAACTTTCACACTTTTAAAGGTTGAAAAATGCCAAAACCGGTTTGGCTCAGTGGATAGAGCGTCGGCTTGCGGACTGAAAGGTCCCAGGTTCGATTCCGGTCAAGGGCATGTACCTGGGTTGCGGGCACGTCCCCAGTAGGAGATGTGCAGGAGGCAGCTGATCAGGAGATGTGCAGGAGGCAGCTGATCGATGTTTCTCTCTCATCGACGTTTCTAACTCTCTATCTCTCTCCCTTCCTCTCTGTAAAAAATCAATAAAATATATTTTAAAAAATAAAATAAAATAAAGGTTGAAAAAAAAACAAGAGAAGATTATCTTATGATATGCAAAAATTAGTTTCTGACACTGAAATTTAAAATTCATATAAAGTTGTACTGGGACATAACAATGCCCATTTGTTTCCATGGTGTCTATGACTGTGTTTAACTTCTGAGGACAGAGTAGTTGCAACAGAGACCATATGATCCACAAAGTTAGCATGTTTACTATCTGGCCCTCACAGAAAATGTGTGCCTACCCCTGCTCTGGGCCCCAATCCTACACGCATGCTCTAGCATTCTGAGACCTTTAGAAAGTTAATCCTGGAGATAGACACTTCATTGAAAAGCAGCATAGAGGTTGTTTTATCCCAACCTGGTTCCTTTAGCAAATGCTTCTCCTTCTAGTACAGAGCAAGGCTATGATGTCACAGGAAGTGCCCCCCTTCAGTGCCAGCAGTCTAGGAAGGACAAGCTCTCTCTATGGGGCCACGTTTTCAGTAACTCAGCCCACTGCTTACATCCCCTACTTTCCCTCATCATAGGTCCTCAGAGCAGCTGTAAAAGTCCCAGGCTGCTTTTAACCACTATATTACTTAGGTCTCCTTTAGTTACAAGTTCCCTAAACCACTTGGGGTAGTTTATGCAAAAAAGTGAACCAACTCCCTTTTCATCTGTTGTAAGTACACAGGGGTCTCCAGGAGCTTGTGGACGTCATCCAGAACGAACATGGGCAGACCTCCTGATTTTGCCCTTCTTTAAAGACCAACCCCCTTTCCAGTTCATAGAGGGCCAGAGTTTACATCTCCCGTTTCAGAAATACTTGGGCTAGGAGTGGGAAATACTCCATTTCCAAATGCCCAGCAGATGGGCCAAGTGTAAAGGCCCAATGTAGCAGCATAAGGGAGGACAGGGTGGGGAGATCAAGCCACATATATTTAGGAAAAGATTCAGTAAGTCTCCTTCCAAAGACAAGTCTAATAAGATTCTCACAGTACGGGATGGTCAGGCATTTGATTTTAACTTTTATTAAGACCTAGGTCCCATGGAAACTCCAGAAAATTTTGTGGGTTTTTGTTTATTTGTTTTTTAAATTTTTTAAATGTTTTCCCTTTATTTCACTTCTCCTGGAAACCTAAAATTACCTATACTTTTGGGTGCCAGCTCAGATGACTACCACAGTCACCTTCCATCTACCTTTCTTTTCTCTTGGTTCCCCTTTCCACACCCCCTTCTAGACACAGACACACAGACACACACACACACACACACACACACACACACGACACCTACCTACCTACCACCTCAAAAAGAATCATGACCTCTCCCCCCCACCCCACCCCCCAAAAAAACAACCAAAAAAAACTATACAGGAAAAAAATTCAGGCCAAAATGTTCACTCTTCTAAAGTAGGGCTTGAGTACTCAGCAACAAGTAATGAGACCATTTGCAAATGTGTTACACAACATAGGAGGGCTTCTTATAAATGCAGCAACATCAGTCCCTGAGAAATTCCCGCTATCTTACATCTGGCTTTATTTTTATTTATTAGGGAGAGGGATGGGCAGCGGAAGGGACAGTACCACTTCCGTAAAGGAGCTTTAACTCTGACAGAGTCTTTCTGTACACCTTGTTACATTGGAGGTGACCTTCAACATCCCAGCAAGGGTGTTAACTATCATGTACAGACAAAGAAAACCCAAGCCTCAATGTGATCAGGCGTCAAGCTCAAGCCAGCACATCAGGTAGTGGAATCTTGGCCCAGGATCCCGGTCACAGTTCAAGCTCAGGGCACTTTATTGTTTTGTTCCACTTTGTTTTTTAAATAAGGGCCCAAGGTACTGACCAGTTAGCAAGTGGGCTGGGGCCAATAATAAACTGGGTCAGGGAAGCCTGCACAGACATGACTTTTCCAACAGCTAGCTAATTAAGAGAACTTAGCAATGATTGCATTAGACCATTTCAGCAGAACAGGTTCAGTGCTCCCATGTATCCCTAGGCGTGTCTCTCTCTCTCTCTCTCTCTCTCTCTCTCTCTCTCTCTCTCTCTCTCTCTCTCTCTCACACACACACACACACACACACACACACACACACACACACACCCCATCACTAGAAATTCCTTCCTTCATCCTTCAGGATGGACCACCTTCATCAGCTTCCCTTGACCATCACGCACCATAATGTTGTTTTTCTAAACATCAGGCATCAAGTGTCTGTATGACTCACTTGATACTTCAATATTGAGAGAAGGTAATTTTGCATCTGTCTCCCACTAAGGGTCAAAGGCAGCTCAGGAAGGTGGAGGGCGTTAAATCTCCCAAGTCCTCCTCTCCCTGCACCAGGCCCAGAATACTGTTATCATGCAAAGTGCCCCTAAATTTATTGACTATTATAGAACCATGAGCTCCTAGAAATAACAGTTCACCCATTTACCATCTAATATAACACTCCAGAAGCTGTTGGCAAAAGAAAAACTTTTTAGTTTGGGAAATTGATTTTTTTGAAAAATCATCCATTAATCTTTGGTTATCAGAACTAGTCTTCACTGGTTTCTAGAATGGTTCCAAATACTGGGTTTCAGGGGAGAAAAACAGCTGAGACAGACCACCTTGGAGAAGCAGATTATACTCAATGGTATCCTGATTGGTTAGTACAGACCACAAGTACAGGAAAATGAACATTGACTGTTCTTTTCTGTAATGGTCAATCTTTTTTCCCCCAAAGCTGAGAAGGCAGGAAAGGAGCAAAAGGATACTAAAAGGACATAAGGAGGATGGCAGCAAAAATGAGAAACTGTGAGGGGAGCAGGAAACAGCAGGACAAGAGGGTGGGTGAGCACTTGACAGAGAAGACAAGGATGCAGAAACAAAAGTGAGACCAGCTCTGCAGGCTGGAGGGAGACAAAGCACATCACTCTCTGCTTACCCGGGGAACCCCCGCAGGCTAGTTCCTTTCTTGGAGTCAGGGCTCTCTAGGTGGGGACCCAGCCCTTTGACTCCACGAAACTCTGCTTCAAGGAACCAGAAGCCAAAAGAACTCTTTGCTATTAGCTTTTTCAAAGAAAACCTGAAGCGTCAAGAATGCTTATGTGGTGAGACTCCAATGCCTTGGGTGTAACTACTGCAGTGATAACACATCAAAAAAGCACTTCTTCGTATCTTTGGAACAATGTGTGTCTTTTTCACATCGACATTGAAACTAATTATTAAATTGTGGTAGCTTTCTAAATCTGATTAATGTTATTCAGGGACTCCCACAAACTGTTTGCCATTTATTACACTTGCTAATTAGGAGCTGTAAGGTCTTTATCTTCCTCAACCTACAGTCACATGCCCAGGATGGAGCTTTGTTAAAAGCAGGACTCCTGGCTAATACTGCTAATGAGTTTAGCACTGCCAAAATGTCAATGGTTTTTCATTTGGTCAGCAAGGGCCTAATTTATCTAGTTTGCTGCCCTTGGTAATTTTCATGGAAATGTCAGAGCAGCAATCAGCAGAAGTGAATGGCAATAAAGATGATTACTAGAATGGTAGCAAGAACACCCCACCGATAAGACTGCTTTTATTTTTCTTTCCCCGCTGAAAGATTTAATTCAGTGATAAGGCAATGGACTACACAGAGCTCAATCCAGCATACCCACCTATTTTGCCTGAAGTACAATTCCACTTTTGAAATTGTGAGACATGAGAAGCTTCACTGTAGAAGGAAGAGAGCATAAGAACACACTTCAGGGAAGAAATAGGAAGATCAGGCCTGTTTAAACAAAACCTGCTTTCATTCATAACCTATTTCAGGAAAGGGTACCTGAAGGAGCCAGATCCAGATAGCTTTCATCACTTTTGCACTAGAAAACTATGCTTATGACTTAGTCAACATAAAATAAAAATGGATTCCTTCTTTAGCAATTTCAATTTATCCTTCCTTAAATAAATGTAAGTAGTAACAAACCCAATCATTCTAAGAGTCAGTAATAGATAACAGGCTGTTTACCTTTAGGTCACGGGTGTCCAGATGTCTGAACATGGAAGGCATTCACTTAAGCTAATTGCAACGGAACAGGGGGAGAAAGCTTATGCATGTGTGATTTGAGGACTTGGCCTTTCACTGATAAAATTTCCCATTTTAACATCACATTCATTCAGATTATTATGAAAAAGAATGATATAAAAGGAAGTAAGAGAAAATAAAGTCCTCAGTCTAGTCCCCAATGGATGACCTCATGAGGAATAAAAATTCTAGGCTCCCAAGACATCATCCTGTCCAATTCTTTGCACTTTCCCCACTCTCTCTGACTACTTGTATCCACATAATGGGATCCGATAGCCACGCTTCATGTTTTCTAATGCAAGGCCCATTGTAACTTTCCGGCTTGAAGGATGAAGCAGAGAATGGTAACAAAGCCTCTGCTTAGAAGTGGAGAAAGGGAAATCCCCAAACCAAATCCCATGTGACTTAAGCTACCTCCTTCAGTTTCATGCATGTTATCTTCCCAGTAGCCCAATTTGTCTTTGCTCTTTAAATTAAGGGGCCCTGGTTGAGTGTCGTGGTCCCATGCACGGAAAGGTTGTCAGTTCAATTCCTAGTTAAGGCACATACCTGGGTTGTGGGTTTAAGCCCTAGTCAGGGAGGCAGCTGATCTCTCTCTCTCTCCCTTCTTCTAAGCATGTCCTCAGGTAAGAATTAAAAAAAATAAATTAAGGGGCCTAAATTCTATCAATATAAATGTTAAGTAAAACCTTTGACATAACGATAACTATTTCACTTTACTTCATAAATTTCCCTGCAAAAATATACAACGTTGGCATATATGAGTTTAATTTAATCTCTCCTTGAGGAAAATGAACAGTTTAAACAAGGATAAAAAGAACTGCTTCATTAAATTTTTTATCAGTTAGTCTAGCTTCACTAAGCAATTTGATCAAGTCATTGAGTGTAGCAGTACTACTTAAAATTAGACCCTGACATGGTTAAGTATGTTTAAGATAACGGAAGGAAATATTTTTATCTAAGAGGCCTTTGTTTATGTTTCCAAGCACAGACTCACAAGGTTGTAATGCTGTTGACTGGGCTACTGTGGATTCCTATGGCTGTAAGAAATGCTTTGCTTTTCCTTGACTCAGTTTCCCCATCACTAAAAATGTCACAGTTATTATCTTTTCTACTAGCTACCCAGAACATCAGATGCACAAATTATTAGTAAATGCTAATAAACACTGTATACACAGCAATGGTCTCCAGGCTCAAATCTTAAGTCAGACAAAACCCACAGAAAGGAGACTGAACTGATAATGAAAGAAAAATGTTTCTCATAATCAGTCAGCCTTGCTTTAATTCCTACTGTGAAATTAGAAACAGAACTTGCTATCTACACAGAGATAAAGGGGACCAACCATCCCAATTTGCTCAGGACTATCAGAATTTTTACACTGAAATTTCTGGGTAAACCGAGACAGTTGGTTACCTTAACAGAAATTCAAATGGGTAGAATATCTGCATAATCAAAAATGACTGATCAACTTAACAAATATAGTTACTTTAAACTCAATGCTCTGCATTAAAAAACTGGAGCTTGACTAGCTTTAGTTTGGTTCTATTTTATCTTTTTCTTGAGTTTTTTTCCAGTTTCACCAAGGGAAACTGCCACTTATTCTGTGACCTTGGGCAAGCTATTTCACCTCTGTCTCAAGTTCCACATCATGCCAGGCACAACAGTAAGCACTCAAATAGGAGCCAGCACTATCATCTCTTTAATACTGTAAGACTAGTGGTATAACTCTATTTGTTCTGCTAGTGATTTTTAAATATCAGCCATCATCTCTATAAATACCATGGATTTTCTTTCTTTTTAACCTCAGAAGAGCCTACAAGTATAATCAGGTTGATTGGTGCTCCCTTAATTCTTACTTTTCCCTGACAGACCTACATAGAAAATAGAGAAGCAATTTAATTTCTTTCTTCAATTTAAAATCAAGCTCTACCATACTCATTTTAGCATAACCAAGTGTTAGAAAACTCTTTTAATGATAAAATATCATTATGTCTTTCTCAGTAATTTCTAATTACCAGGATATACTTGTCCACATTAGATTATGTTCCCCTTTCCAACAGCTAACCCAGAAATAGGAATAAGCTTATTAGAATTCTAGCAACACCAGTAACAAAATATAATTAGCTTCTTGGAATTTGTGAGCCTACTCTTTCATCAAAATACAGTAATTATTCTTTAAAAATGAATACGGTAATGCATGGATTGCAGAGAACACTTCAGTGAATGGATTAAGGGACATTACTCTCCTATCATATCTGAGTAGGCTTCTTTTACTTTGTTGTCCTGTATTCATTTGAATTTTCAATCTCCAGCTAATAAAACCACTGACTATCAAGTGTGTAGGCAGGTCAGAATCAGAAAAACGTAATAATGCTGATAAGGTGGCTGCTGATTCTTGGGGCTGCCAGCAACAGGGACTGTAGAATGAGTCAAGGAATAGTTTAGAGAAGTTACTATAACTATTTCACCAATGTGAAAACATTAGTGAAGTAAGAGAGAGGACTATTAGTCCCATGACAATAGAAAGGAAAAGAAAAGAACCTCTTTCTCTTAACCAACACGTTTATGGGACAGTACCTGAGGGGCTGAGAGTGACACTGAACAAATTTTTGGAGTGGAAAAAGAAAAGCAGCATTTCCTCCAAAGCAAGAAACTGACTCATTGCCAATTGCTGAATCAATGCATAGCTCCTAGCGAACAGTAGTAATGCCATGGGTGTGTGTCCTCTTCCCCTTCTGGCAAAGTTCCACTGTCAGCTTCAGCAGTTAAATGAGGGGATCAGAGGTTTCTGACTTGCTCAGGGTTTTCTAAAAGCCGCCTGCAGGGAAAGCCCTGTAGATAGCAGTGAGATCTTAGGATGTTTATATAAAGCTGAGAGTCAGGGATTCTGTGCTCTATTCTGAGTCATGCCTTCAATACACATAGTCTTTCTCAATTGGATCTCCTTTGATTTTCCCATGCTGTAGTAAGTATTACTGAGGAGTACATGAGGTACGGGACACTCTTACAAACTTGTAGGGAAGGAAAAACTTAAGCATGAGAAACAGGAGGAGGCCACGTTTTAAAGCATTTAACATGTGCATGCGGAGACTAAATGCAAAAGGATTTTTAGAAAAGAGGGGTGCGGGTAGGCATATGGTAGAGCCAAGCAGAGTCAGCAGGCCCAAGTAAGGGCATTTTCATGACTAAATTGGATTAAGAAAAGAAATGCACTATGGGCAAAGGATATGAGTAGACACTTCTCCAAAGAGGACATACAGATTGCCAATAGACATATGAAAAGATGCTCAATGTCACTAATCATCAGAGAAATCCAAATTAAAACCATAATGAGATACCACCTCCCATCTGTTAGAATGACTTTCACCAATAAATCAACATACAACAAGTGCAGGCCAGGACATTAGAAAAGGGAACCCTCATGCACTGTTGGTGGGAATGCAGACTGGTGCAGCCACTGTGGAAAATAGTATGAAGTTATCTCAAAAAATCAAAATGGAACTACCTTATGACACAATAATTTCCCTTTTGGGAATTTATCTGAAGAAACTGGAAACACTAATTTGAAGGAATGTCTGCACCCCTACGTTCATTGAAGGAGTGGATTATTTACAATAGCCAAGATTTGGAAGCAGTCCAAGTGCCCATCAGTGGATGAGTGGATAAAAAAGTTGTGGAACACTTATACAATGGAATACTACTCTGCCATAAAAATATGGAAATCTTCCCTTTTGCAACAGCATGGATGGACCTGGAGAGTATATGCTAAGTGAAATAAGCCAGTCAGAGAAAGACAAGTACCATATGATTTCACTTATGTGTGGAATGTAATAAATAAAATAGAAACAGACTCATAGATACAGAGAACAGACTGATAGCTGTCAGAGGGTTGTTTAGAGGCTGGGTGAAAAAAGTGAAGGGATTAAGCAAAAATACCCCTCATAGACACATACAGTAGTATATTGATTTACAGAGGGAAAGGGGAAAGGGTGGAGGTAGAAGAGGGTAAAGGATGGATAAATGGTGATGAAGAGACCTGACTTGGGGTGGTGAACACATAATATAACATACAGATGATGTATTATAGAATTGTACACCAGTAACCTACATAATTCTATGAATCAGTGTCACCACAATAAATTCAATAAAAATTTAAAAATTAAAAATAAATAAATGTTAAAAAGTCCAAAAAACAAGGTAGACCTTGGCCTGGCCCACATATCTATCTGTGAACTAAATAAAAATCTGTCACTTAGGAAAAAAAAAAAAAAAGAAATGCAAATAATAGTATGCAAATGTCCGTGGTAATAAAGATCATCCATAATAATAAACTGGATGATGAAAGAAACAATGAGTAATATCAAGGGTGCATGGGTTAATAAGCCCTTCCTCCAGGAAATATGCTCTGTTCCCTGTTTCCTTCCCAGTTCTGCTGATCATGTTATGGCAAACTCCACTCCTAACTATGGGCTGTCCTCTGTCACTGTGACATGCAGAGGACGAGAGGGCTTCACCTCTGCACAGCGAAATACCAGGTTCTCCAGCACATTACAAAATGCTGAACATTGTACACCCACCAGCTATTTGAAGCAGGGTAAGAGACTTCCAGAAGGTCACTGAAGGCCACAGGGACTTACTTTAGTCATGCTATCAAACAATGTATTTCCTATGATAGTCTCGATGCTTGTCACAGTGTGTAGGAGTAATTAGAGCAGAGCATAAATCAGATTCTGGGCATTGGAAACTGGTCAATTCCTTCTACTTTGCTAAGAATGGTGTAATTCTTAGCAGACCAACCTCCTCCTGGGAAAGGGGCAAACCAGTAGAGAAGCAGCTTACGAAGCTGGGATCATTTAATTTCAATGAAAGATATTTTGAAAACTGATGACACCGAGACCAGGTTAGCACACTGAAAGCTATTTGTAATCAGTCAATCGGTCAAATTTCTACTACAATCCTTTGATGGGCCTAATACTGGGCTATTGGAATCTCCAACTATAAAGGCTTTCATCAACCAAGTTCCCCAAATCAACATTTTCTGTTTTCATAAATACTCATTTCTGAATGAATGTTACACCTTATGCTTGAGAAAATATATTTGCATTCAACGACATTTCTGGGTAGGAAACCAGGCTCTGACACCTCCTCTTCAACCGGCCTATCTTCCCAGCTTGACTGTCAGTGTGCCTGAGAATGAGGGGAGGGGATGCAGAAGAAAGGCCAGCTTGCAGATGGCTTCATTCACATGGCCTGCAGCCTTCCCTTCACTTCCTAAAAGCAGCAAAGACCTAAGACCATCCTAGCAACCAAGGCCTTCAGCTGGTAGGTCATCCAGGATTAATGAGCTCCTTCAAAGAAACAAAACAAAAAAATCCAAATACCCTGAAGCTACAAGTGGCCCTCCTCCATTCTGCTAAAATAGTTACTCTGGTTCCAGGAGCTAAATTGATTACACAGCATAGTTTGCCAAGCCAGTAGGTTAAATTTTGCTCTAGAATAGCATTTTGGTCTTATCCACTTTAAATAAAAACTTTAAATAGGGCCTTTAACTGTAGACTTGTACTTAGCAACATAGTTCAATTTAGGGATTTCCAAGTAATAATTTTGTTGTTATTTATAGGAAGTCACCATTAAAACAGAGAAATACCAGCAATTCATAATGGTGATACTCTTTAGCCAGAAAATAAAATTCAGCAGCCCCTATGATTAAAAAGGACTCACTGGGCCAAAGTTTTAAGCCTCCCACAATTAGATTTGTTCACAGAAGACTGTGTGACAACAGACAAACATTAGGTCATGCAGAGACAGTAAGTATCGATGAATATATAACAAAGGAGTAATACATTATTAGATGTTCAAGTGAACTATCCTTCATAAAACATCATTTAACATTGGTTTCATTTAGTGGTTTACAAAAAAAGGGGCAGCTAACTCACCTTCCCCTGCCCATACCCCTATGGACCAGTGGCCACAGTTATGTTGGCCCCAAAGTGTAACCTGTATCAAATCGTGCAGCAGTCCAATTGGTTGTGGAAACTAATGCCCCGCCTTCCTGGTCTCTCTGCCTCCTTCCCTGGTACCGTCTGACACCTAGGCATCATGCCTTCACCATTTTAAAGGCATTCTGAAATAAGCCAAGGGCAGAAGACTAAGTGAGCAGGCTGAGATGGAACAACAGATGGTCCCAGTTCATTACAGTCTGTGCATTTGGCTTTTTAAACTGACCTTTTTAGTCTGTGGGTTATTTTACAAAGACCACCCCAGGGCCTCCAGGTACCTTGTTTTTTCTTAACATCAGACACCAACTCTGCACAATATGCTGCTTAGTTTCTGTATTTACACACATTCTCTTTCCCTCCCCCTCATCTGCCAAGACATAAGATAACACAAGTTATACAGGTGCATTACTTTTATGAACAAAGATTGGAAACCTAAATATTTATCCAATAGTTAATTATATTTTATGGTATATAATATGAACTATCAGAGTTATTAAAATTTAAGTTTTTTTGTGTGTGTGTTTTTTTTAAAATATATTTTATTGATTTTTTACAGAGAGGAAGGGAGAGAGAGATAGAGAGTTATAAACATCGATGAGAGAGAAACATCGATCAGCTGCCTCCTGCACATCTCCCACTGGGGATGTGCCCGCAACCCAGGTACATGCCCTTGACCGGAATCGAACCCGGGACCTTTCAGTCCACAGGCCGACGCTCTATCCACTGAGCCAAACCGGTTTCGGCAAAATTTAAGTTTTTAAAAATAAAATATATCAAGGAAAACTTGAAGAAAAGTAAGCTATAATACTATAAAACCCAAGTATAAAATTTTTAAAGAAATATTAAAAACTAAAAGAACATATTGAAATATTAGCTGACAGTAGAAGTTGCAAGATTTTTGGACGTTTACTCATTTATTTTCCAAATTCTGTATGTACATGCATTACTTTTATGATTACACCCATACGCCTTACTCCTTTCCCTGTCATTTCTTTAAGGAGGAATCAAAGGTAGAAATGGTTGTGTGATAAGATGAATGAGTCAGATTTTTCTTTAAAAATTAGAGAACCATGACTTAAAAAGCACAACCTGGTCAGTTAAATGGCAGACTCTGAGCCATAAACTTTATGTATATAATATACACATAAAATGCTGAGGGCGGAGACCAGGACCTGCACTTGAGTACACAGTGCTGTTTGGTTGCTTCACTCTGCTCTTTATTTATGTGGCACATGAGGTAGAGGCATCTACTGGGGAGAGGCTGGAAGAGAACATGATATCAGCCATCAACTAATCTGCACTGTGAGTGAACAGGCGTGAAGACCAGGCATTTCCAAATCCCGACCTTTTTCTGTGCCTCATTATTCCATTACCAACCACACATTTCCACTGAGTTGACTGACAGGCATCTCTAAGTCAGCATGCCCAAATCCAGACTTATCATTCCCCCAAAACTGGATTTTACATGAAACCTAATCTTGTCTACTAGCACAATCCTCTCAGAAACCTGGACATTAACCTCCATGCCTCTTCTTCCCTACAACCTACCAGTTCACCCACCAACCCCAGTTCCTAACATGCCAGTACTAGAGACCATGACTAGATGATCCCACAGGGCTGTGGGTATCATACAAATAGTAGGGACTTCTGGATTCAGACCCCAGTTTAGATGTGGTCCTGTCAACTACTAAATGTGTGACCTTGGGCAAAACCCTTAACGTGCCTGAGCTTCCTTTCCCTCACTACCCAATGCCTCTAAAGATAGGACTAGCTTGTCCCGTGGAACTACTGCAAGATTTAAATTAAGGTCATTCACTCACAAGGGGATGCTGAGTGGTCAGTGGGGACTAGCAGCCACTCTGGGAGAGAATACCAAGTCTGCAGGCCTGTACAGTACTCTAAGTGCTATAATGCAGCAATGACGATGCCATTGGAGCACAGGGGAAAGGATGGCATCCAGACCAGAGTGATGTCAGGAAACGTTTTTAGGGGGAACTGGCACTTCAACTAAGTCCTATGAGATGCGCAGGAGTAGAATAACAACAGTTAATGATATGGATAATGTACCAGCAGAGGAACAGCAAGTGTGAAGTTCTGAGGTCAAGAGACAAAGAGGCATCTTGAAGTAGTTGAGCCGGCTGGAGACCAGAATGTGGGGTGAGAAGCGAGCAGAGGTGTAGCTGGTGAGGTCAACAGGGACTAAGGGTTTGGGTAACCTGACATGAAGGGTGTTAAGCAGAGAAATGACATAAAAAATTTATGCAAAGTGCTTACACTTTTGACTGCTTACTCCCTAGTACTGTTAACTGCTTTCGTTGTTACCACTCTATAGTCTGGTTTATGCTGTCCAGAAATTTACAGTCCAATGTCTCTTCTCTTAAGCTGTCCTCTTCTTACTTATTATTAATATGTTAGGGTATTAATATGTTAGAGAAAAATTTTAAATTTTTCTTCAATTTACTTGGTGAATTCAAGGCAAGAATGTAAAGGACAAAGCCCATCAGCCTTCACCTGGGCTCCTTGGTAGTCAGAAGAGCAATCAATGAAAAGGTTAATTTCTTATCTAAGTCATAAACCTCAGAACTCTGCACACAACTGATCACACTAACTTCTCAACACCAACTGCTGTGCTAAGTAGTATTTATAGGACAGCGCACATCAGCCTCATCATTTCATGGCATAATGTGTGCCAATCTTCCCATCCTGCCCTGGTAAGCGCCACTTGTTCAGGGCACTTCGCGACACACGAAGCATCACTGCTTTGTGGAAAATTAAATTCTACCACTGAGGAATACTGCAGTCATATTTTGCATGAAATCCACCCAGCAACCTCAGGCCTTATTGGAACCCCTTATTTGCTCCATACAGTAATCTACAAACACTGATTTTTGTAAAAACTTATATTAGTGAAATGAATTACAATCTTTATCATTCCCAGCAAATTAAGAATCATTCACTGAGAAAAGCTATTAGCATATTTCTGTCCCTTACAAATAATTATTAACGCTGCACTGCAGGGACTTCCCTACCTTTGTGAGAAAGGCTATCTTTTCACATGTAGGGCACATTATATATAAAATTATTCTCCACACCCTTATCCTTAACTCCACATAGTCATTAGTTCTAACTTGGAAAGCACCCTTGATAAGGCGAGAGGCATTATCACAAGTTCTAACAATTTTACTGTAGATTAATCAGTGTCAATGGACAACAGTAATTTCTAAAAGGATGCTTTTGAATATTAGAACTATTATTGGGTATCATTAAACAACCAGTTTTGTTGTACTGAAGGCAACCTGTTTTAAAAAGTATAGACTTAGCTTTTGATATGCATAAAGGGAAGGGATACTTACAAGACAAAACAGAAGTGATTTTGTATCAGATTGCTTCCCTTGAAATATTTCAACAGAACATTAGCATTTCCATCCTTTACATTGATCATTTCTAATACAATAACACACTCTAACTCTAGTTCCTGGAGCTACTCCCACCATTCCCAGGGGAGAGCCTGCTTCCATACAGCCTCCACTGGGATCGCTTCTCTTCCCAAGAGAGAATACCCAGAGCCAGGCTTGGCGGCCGCCAGGAGATCTGCCTGGAAGTAAAGCTCTCCAACCCCTGTGGCCCTGTTTGCCTTCAGGAGGAGATGGTGGGGAGGTGGAGCCAGGATCCAACCTCAGGGCGAGGGAATCTGGGATTTGCCCACTAGTTGGTACAAAAGCTGTTGTCCTTTGCTTCCCCCCCTCCCCCCTCCCGCCTTGGTCTTATTTTCTTTTCATCATTCTTAACTGACATGTCTCCTGTCAAACACATTTCAAGAATGTGCTCTGAGAGAAAGTATTTTCCTGGCCACTGACCACCCCCACCAGCTAAGCTTCCAGACAGAGAAATACATAAACCGATCACATTATAGAATGCTGAGGGTTAGTCAGAGGAATGAGTAGAGTTGCCAGACCACGTGGGTATGTGGCACTCACTAACTGGAGGTGAGAAAGGCCTTCTGGAGAAGGTGACATGTTGTGGGACCCACGGTGAGCTGGTGTCATTGTACAAAGGAACACCAATGCAGGAAGAAGGACTGCAATGAAAAGTGTTTGGGTTTTCTTTTTTTCCAAGAGGGCAGGAGGGAGAGGAGGAGGAATACTAACTACAAGAAAATTTTACACAAGACCTGTGCTTCTCCTTTTACCTGTTGAATATTCAAATTGGTCTGAGTTGGAGATAGAGGTCTGTGAGGCAACACCGTAGGGATGGTGGTTTAAGCCACAAAGATGAGCTGGAGCTTGAAGCTCAGGGGGTCCAAAACTTCACAACCAAAAAGTGAGATGTTATAGCCTCCGGTCTATGACTCCTGTTTCCTTCCGGTTGGGTTGCCCTCAGGTATACACTCCTCAGCAAAAGATCAAACTAAGAACTTGAAAGCACGAGAGGAAATATTCCACCACTTCCTCCTTCCTACCATTGGAGGAGGGGTGGGGAACCTTTTTGCTGCCAAGGACCATTTGGATATTTATAACATCATTTGCAATAAGTTGATACGAAATTATCAACTTAAAAATTAGCCTGCTATACCTGGTCAGACATTTAATTAACTCACCCTAATACCTTGGCAAGGCCAGACCAAATGATTTCGTGGGCCCTATACTGCCCGAGGGCTGGATGTTACCCACCCCTACATTAGACAAAGCCTTAATAAAATACCAGAGGCTTTTCACTTTTTAAAAAAATCAACTCAGCCTGGCCTGCATGGCTAAGTAATTGAGCGTCAACCTATGAACCAGGAGGTCATGGTTAAATTCCCGGTCAGGGCACATGCCCAGGTTGCAGGCTCGATTCTCAGTGTGGGGCATGCAGGAGGAAGTCGATCAATGATTCTCTCTCATCATTGATGTTTCTATATCTCCCTCTCCCTTCCTCTCTGAATAAAAATATATTTAAAAAAACCCACAAACTCACGCCCTAGCTGGTTTGCTCAGAGGTTAGAGCGTCGGCCCACACACTGAAGGATTTTGGGTTTGATTCCAGTCAAGGACGCATTCCTTGGTTGCAGGCTAGATCCCTGGCCCCAGCTGTGGCACGTGCAGGAGGCAACCAATCGATGTGTCTCTCTCACATCGATGCTTCCCTCTCTCTCTGTCTCTCCCCCTCCCTTCCACTCTAAGAATCAATGGGAAAATGGCCTCAGTGGTGAGGATGAACAAAAAACAACCACCACTCAAATACAAAGTTAGCAGTAAACAGAAACAAGATGGCCTTCACTGCTGTGGGGCACATCCCAAGTTCTCTGGAACCCATTTACCCAGGTTCCGCTCTGGCCTCCAGCTGGTGTATCTCCATCCATCATTGCTACTCCCAAGCAAAGCTCCCAACGGCATTACTGCAGCCTTCTTCCAGTTAACAGACCACAGCTGGTAAGGGAATTCACAAAGTGGTGCATCACTGATAAAATCTTATCTCTGTGAAAGCAGCAGTTACTCAACGGGAGCATGGTCTTTCCTCTGCAATGCACCCCTATTCTGGGCATGGGCCGGGAGGCGCGTGCTGTGCCTCCTCTCTCTCACGTTATGGATCAACCAGAATGGTCATCCTAAGGTCAGTTTCTGGGCACAAGAAGACCTGAAGATACCACAGCCAGGACAAAATTAGAACAAAATTAACAAAAATAATAAACAAAACTAATAAAAACTTAAAAGCAAATTAGAATTGCCAATTGTTAGCTCATTAACGTTCTGGCTCTGCAAATCCAAAAAAAAAAAAAAGGAAATACCCAACGTTCTCTTTGAAGACTTATCAATATTTGGAAGACTTTTTTCCCAGGGAATGAGCTTTTGGCATTCAGGTCCAGAGAGAAAAACACCGGCAGACAGTGAGTCTCCCAGGATTCCTGATACTGTCTCCATGACATATTTGTCTCCACTTAAGAACTTCCTTTCAATTATTTCAGTGCTCACAACGACAGCTACTAATGTTCAGTTTATGAAGTGCTTCTTTTCTATTTAGCACATTCACTGTACAGGTAAGCACTGTAGCAGCAAAATAGCAACTATTATTAGTAGTATTATTGTTATTGTTGTTATCATAGCAGCAAGAGCTCACCCCTGGTATTCACCAGGCACTCTGTAAGCATGACGTAGGTATGTCACTGATCTTTGCCACGTTCGCCTAGGGTGGATATTCTTCTTCTCACCATTTTCTAACAGGGAATGTGCAGCCCAGAAAAGCAACTTTCCGCAAACCATCGAGCTAGGATAGCGAAGCCCACAACTCGACCACACATAGTTTTATAGACAGAATCTGAGGAGATGAATCAAGTGACCTGACCCTGTGGTGAAGTTAGTAAAGAAGGTGGCGAAAAAAGCCAAGACCTTTCCTAGTCATTTAACATATTATCCTGACTCCAGTATGTCATCATTTCTAGTTGGGGACAGTTTAATGCCAAATAAGAAAGATGCCCCATCTTTCACATGTGGCGAATGAAAGAGTTTGAAGGCAGCTTTATCAGCATCAGACACTTGCTTTGGCAGTAATTACATGTATGTCCATACAGCATTTTCATAAGCAGCTCAGAAGCCCAAATTGAGACAGTCTTGGAAGTCACTCCGTCAATCATACCATAGGCACTTCACACATATCAGGGCATCGTGAAAAAGGGGGATCCCAAATTTGAGTTTAAATCTACCATTCTAAGTTGGAAATAAAAACTCCTCCTGTCCTGGGGTCCAACTCAACTAATCCCTCACCCCCCACCCCCCTACTAACTATCGCTGCCCTATTAACAATCAGCCCAGGCACAGAAGCCCCTGGACTATCTCATTCCCACAGTAGTCTTTTATGGTGCTTACTCTCATCCCAACACTTAATCAGAAGTGCTCCCAATCAAGCATGAAAATAAATTAGATTTTGGTTTAACTGGGATTAGATTCACAGCACCAAGAAATAAAGTAACAGCTATCTAATCTAACAGGCCAGCCTCAGACTTCCTGGCTCCTCTCCACAGGCTCCTCTTGCTAAAGCACTCTCCTAAAATTCCTCTTTACACACTGTGAAATCACAGCATGTCGGTAAAGAAATGTAACTCTTCAAATGCCATGAACGTAACTCTTAACAGTGGTGCCTGCCTAACATGGCTAGAGATCGGCTGGCCTGTGGGTAAGGAGAGCTGCTGGGTGTCAGCCTGTGAAATGCGCACCGGGCCCACGATGCATCGGGAAGTGATTTAAGGAGCCTCCTGGGCTTGAGCAGAGCCCATTTACTTTCATGCCTCAGTTTACACTCGCTGTCACTCCATCTGGAAATAACAAGAAGTGCCGTGCAAAGCCCCAACCATGGAGAAAATCAGACTTAAACAAAGGCAAAGAGGGGTAGGGAACTGATGATATGTAGAAAGTATGAAGGCAGTACTACACTGCAACAGCAAAACAATCCCAAGCAACCCAATTAAGAGATGGGCTAAGGATTTGAATGGACATTTCTCCACAGAACATGTGGCCTACAAGCACATAAAAAGATGCTCAACATCAGTAACCATTAGGGAAATGCAAAAAAGAAACCTCACACCTGTTTAGATGATTATTTAAAAAACAAAACAAACAAAAACAAGTATTGGCAAGGACGAGGAGAAATTGGAACCTTTGTGAATTGCTGGTGAGAATGACGTAAAATGGTGCAGTTGCTATAGAAAGCAGTGTAGACTGTTATAGAGAAGTAAATCCCCCCAAAAAACTAAACAGAATGATCATATGCTCTAGCAATTCCACTTTTGAGTATAGACCCAAAAGAAGTGAAAGCAGGGACTCAAACAGATATCTGTAAACCCAAGTTCATAGCAGCATTATTCACAATATACAAAGGTGAAAGCAACCCACGTGGCCATCAGCTGATGCCTTAAAAAGACATTCTGACATATCTACAACATCGAAGAACCCTAAAGACATTACACTAGGGGAAATAAACAGTAATAAATGGACAAATATTGTAGGATTCTACTTATATGAGGTACCAAGATTAGTCAAAATCCTAGAGACAGAAAGCAGAAATGGTGGTGGCCGGGGTCAGGGGAGGGAGAAGGGGAATGGAAAGTTCATGTTTAATGGGTACAGAGTTTCAGTGAGAACGGAGTTTCAATGGGAAGATGAAAAAGAGCTGTAGATGGTGGTAATAAAGGTTGCACCACAATGTGAATGTATTTAATACCACAGACCTGTACACTTAAAAATGGTTACATGGTGCATTTTATATTATTTTAGCATAGATTTTTTTAATTTAAAAAAAAAAAGGATGAGAGGGTTGACCTAGTCATGTACCATCAACACATAGCAGCTGGCAAACCCACCAAACAGTAAGCCCATCTCACTTACCCCCAAAGAGAAGGCAACTGCCCTTTTGGATTTTAATACCTGAGAGGCCCATAAAAACCTACTGAGAGCAACTACAATACACCCAAAATCACCGACCTAAAACAAATTAGCCTAATTGTTTTAATAGTGGGATTGGTGGTAGTGCCATATGTAGACAAGATTTCCTGAAGAATTAGACTTCCTCCTTTTAAAATAAAAACAGAACATTAGATAACACATATTTTAAAGCAAGTCCTGTGACATAGAAACAGGAAGGTGAAGAAGAAAAGAAAAACATATTCCTGGGAGATAAAAAGAATATGAGTTCTACATTTCCCATTCTGCCACTAGCCAGCCTTATTCAGGCCTCAGTTTCCTCATCAGTCATGCAAATCAAAGATTAACTTAATGGCACCCCCAACAGAAGTGTCCCCTTTGTGCAGTCTCATGCTGCCCATGCAACTTTCTGGCCATAATCTAACTCTCAAGGAGCTTTTCGACAGGAAAAAGGAAGTGTCAGCATTTCAGGATCCTTGAAACGGTATATGTTATAAATCAATCAACTGAATAAAGTTAATTTAAAAAAAAACAAAGCCAGTGATTTAAATAATTGAAGGCAACTGGTCCAAGTGACAGTGGAAAGTAAAACCCATTTTCCTAATTCAGACCCACTTATCGTCTCCATCATCAGCATCCATCCACCCTGAACCGTCCATCAAGGAAAGGCAGTTTTCAAATCATTCCTGACTGATGTCCCTGCCACTCAGTTCTTTAAGCCATTCCCTTTAAGGGGGAAATAAACTCCAAATATGCTGAGTATGTCAAAAAAATAATAATAGTTTATTTTTATGGAATATAACAATTATTTCTGATAGGAGAAATGACACAATTTGAAAGTTTGGGAATATGCATAGACTTTAAGGGAGTGGAGCAAAAGGGGAAGCATTTTATGACCACGCTAGCTTCTTCTGAAAATACTTTCTTTAATAGGCTTTCGGGACAAAGCCTTCCAGGGCTTTTTTTTTTTTTTTTTTGCTAATTCCTCCTTTTCTTGTCATCTTTCCTACACTGCCCCACAATAATAAAAAAAAGTATACAGATTTAAAAAATTCAGGTTATGTTCAAAACACTCCGGAGAAATCCTGATTCTTTCCCACAGCTAATGAGTCTGTAGGTGATGGAGGCAGATCTGTGTTCTCAGACCACCTCTTTTTGTTTCCCTTGTTCGCTATACTCCCAGCCACATCACCTTCGCACCTTGGCCCTGTTCTTCCCTCCGCCTGAAATGACCACCCCCTGTCTTTGTGTGGCTCTATCCCTCATTTCATTCAGATCTAAAATCACAGATTCCTGCACACAGGTCTTCCCTGACCACTGTAATAGCATCCCTCTCTCCTTCCGTCCCTGTGGGATTTTCTCTCTCAAGCATATATCACCACTGGACTCACATCTCATCTGTCTCCTCCTAGAATGTAAGATCCATTAGAACAGGGACTACATCAGTTTTGCTTGTGTCTGTATCCTCAGACCTAAGAACAGCACCTGGCATATAGAAGGTACACAGTATTTGTTGAGTAAACAAATTGGCAACAGAGCGTAAGTTACAGTAATAATGACCAAACTAAATTCCCTCCATGTGCACTTTAACAAAAATGTAGAGTGGTCAATCATCAGTCAGTTTGTGACATGGAAACTGGGTTTTGGTCCACACAAGTAACTCTGAAGTTTGTTAATGCCCTACTATGCACACCTTGACAAGGTGCTGGCAATAACAGTGATGGGCTTTGTTCTGTCCCTGCCTTCAAAGACCTCAGGTCTCCCGGGAAGGCTGGCCATCATTACAGTCAGGACTGAACATGGATATAAGAACGAACAACTAACTTGGGAGGAGAAGGGGCCCAGGCAGGAACAAGAAGTCATACATGTGCCACATATTCTATGGACAAGTCCATACAACCCATAGGAAACAGGGGCAAGCAATTACTCCCACTCTTACCATGAAGCCAACCAGAGGACTCCACTGCTTTCCTAATTGCCAGGCAATCTTCCTCCATGTTGGCATTCTTCTGTTGATAACCGCTTCATTATTTCTCAAAATCCAGCTGGAGCCCTTAACTGGCATGCATGCACACACACAGGCTTCGGGAGACTTTCTGCTCTCAGGTAACCAAACACTAAAGCTTAGGCTTAAGATGCATTTCCACCTCTGGCACCATATGCTCCATCATATATTCCAAGCACTGATCAAACCTCCGGACTCAACTCATCTGCTTCAAAACATCCTACCAAACAAAGCATCAAGTAGCTTTGGCCACACACTTTTCCCAGTCCAACAGGCTTTGGTTGCTCAGTTACAAAGTTAACTAACCTAAACCTATAGTGTTTTGGGGTGGTTTTTTTTTTGGTATGGCAGTAGCAGCAACAGCTGCTAATTCTGGATTTCCCCTCTTCCCCCAAATGTCAAGGTTTAATCTCGTTGCTTCCCCTAGCCCCCACAAAGTTTCTCAAGGTTTAATCTTTTTGCTGAGTACAGTGGGGCCTTGACTTAGGAGTGTCCCAACTAATGAGTTTTTCGAGATACGAGCTGTCTCTTGGCCGATTTTTTTGCTTTGAGTTGCGAGCTAAAATTCGGGCTACGAGCCAGCTTCAGATACCCCACCTCTAGTTGGCGCAGCAAACGTCACAGTGAATGCCATAACATCAGCCCAGCATTACATGTCTCACTCGTTCACTTTTTGATTTGACATACGAGTAATTTGAGTTATGAGCTCCGTCACGGAACGAATTAAATTCGTAAGTCAAGGCCCCACTGTATAAGAAATATCTTGAAAAATTTTACGTAAATTGTTTTACAAACTTCAGTCACTCCTTACGATAATGCAAACCTCCCCAAAGATGTCCTCTTTCGCCTATGTATGTACTAATTTTGGCTATTTTGGTTCAGCAAGAAAAAAAGAACATTTGCTAGAAAAAGAGGATAGCTCTGTGGTCCCAGTAAATATTTACTCTATAAGTTGAACTCTTTATCTGAATCCATGTTACCACTGCTAGGAATCTGGGTGTGGTTAGGGGGAGGGAGAGTTCAAGAAAATAACTGCATATAATTTATCTTTGCCATGACATCCCCTTGCTGATATTAAAAAAAAAAAAAATCCTTGTTATAACTATTATCTATCAATCTTCTGAGTCTTTTTTGGCTTGTCTGATTCTATAATCTCACAAACACAAACCTCTTTTCCTGAATCTAGAGATTACTTAAAATGTAATCTTGGTTTTCTGAAATTTGATTCCAGTGATCAAACACTAAACTTGCAATCCTTGCTCATCAACAACTTCTTAATTGTGCCCTAAGTGCAGGTTTTACCTTCCAGTTGCAGTCTGACTTCAGAAGAAGCCATCCACGTGACTTGCATTCAATAAATCAGCTTCAGGCAGCTATTAAACAGCACCCTTGAACTTACCATCCCATACCCTGCTCTAGACAGGTGCCCCCACTTAAAGTTCTGGCACCTCAAATCTGCTAGCCACAGTCCTACCTGCTCTTAATATGAAAGTCTTGGAATTAATTTTAAAAGTTCCTGATTGGACAAAGCACTCCCTCAGAATCAAGGTGTTCTCTTTGCTTTGGGGTCTGCGGCTGTCTCAGTTCTGGATCAGCTGCTTGTCTCTGCCTAACCTCTTCTCACACCACATTTCTCCTTTCTCTTCTCCCTTTGACCACCTGGTTCCAGACACTCGATCTACTTCCCTCGCAGCTGGGTTTGACGCAGGTTCTCACTGTCATGTTCTCCGTGCTTCCTCAGGACCTGGCTTCCAGCTGCTGCCATGCCTTTGACCCCAGCTGGCTGCCAATTTCACTGGGTTCCCTGGCTTTCTTCACCAACCCCAGCACTCTACAACCCAGAGTGACTGAGCCAACTGCAGTAGCAGCCTAGAGCCCTAACTGCAGGGGTGGGAGAACCCTAATTCTTGTGACAAAGGAAACCTTCTCCTTCTGCACCTTAAATATCGTAGCATTAATCCCTCAGACGCCCCTGGAAGCACACACTGTGGGACAGAGGTCTCGGTGCCCCTATCTCCCTTGCAAATCTGCTTTTAAGGCTCTGCAATGGTTAGAGCAGTGGTTCTCAACCTTGGCTGCACATTAGAATCACCTGGAAATCTTTTTAAAATCCTGATTTCTGGGTCTCATTCTCATTCTGGAGATGGGAATGAGGCCCAGAAATCAGGATTCTAAAAAGATTCCCAGGTGATTCTAATGTGCAGCCAAGGTTGAGAACCACTGGCCTAGAATTTCTCAGCCACTTGAAAGTGACCATATCATTTTAATCATATCCATTTCATTGTTATCAAAAACATTTCTCTGGGTATTGAATAGAGATTACAATACAAGTCAAGTCAAACAGGCTTATTAAATAGAATACTCTCTCCTATGAACATGTGATCAAAAGCTCAGAGCAGAAACGAATGAAAGGAAACTCTGTACAAATGGCTGACCTGGGCTCAACTCCCAACTCCGCCATTTATAGTCTGTATAATCTTGGTAAGTTTTTCACCTCTTTATGCCTCAACTTCTGTACCTGTAACATGGGCATAACAGAATGTGCCTCATAGGGTTTTTTGACAATGAAGCATGTCAATGCCTGGAACATGCTCAGAAAGTGTTAGCTATGACAGACCACTGAATTAATAGCTAAAAGACAAAGCAACAAAGGCTACTGCCAAACATCGGGACTTAAGAGACCAGTGTTTTAGACACGATTCTGTCAGTTTGTGGCCTCTGGAGTGGATTAAAAATGGTTGCAAAGTCTTTGTCACCTCCCCCTTGGACTGGTGAGATATATTTGTTCACCCTTTGCCTCTGGGCTAAGCACATAGCTGTTCTGACCAGCAGAGCACATAGAAGTGACCTGGTGCCCGTTTCAGTCCTACATTTTAAAAGAACCTTCAGCTTCCACCTCCTGCTTCTTGGAACCCAGCCGCCACTGGAAGAAGAAATCCAAGCAGCCATACGGGCAGGCCCACTTCCAAGAGAACTGAGGTGATCTCCAGTCTACAGCCAGCACTGATTTGCCAGCCCTGTGATTAAGCCCGTTTGGAAGTGGATCTTCCAGTTGCAGTCACAGGTCTTTCCCCTTGAACTCTGCCCAAACTGCAAAATCAGGAACAAATAAGATTGTCATTTGAAGTCTCTAAATTTGAGAGCAGTTTGTTACACAGCCAAAGAGCCTCTTAAATCAATTTTTCAAATTCTACATTTATAAAAAAGGGAAAGAGAGAGAAGAGGCAAGGTGTTCATTCATCAAACATTCCTAGAACACCTACTATGTGCCAGACTCTGACAGGTCTTGACACTGCCCTTCTGGTGCTTATCATCTGTGGCTAAGACAGACATTAAACACCTCACTACAATGAAGTGGGATTCTATAGAAACAGAGGAGGTGAAGAGGTATAACGGGGAGTGGGCATACTAGGTGATCTCATAGGCCCTTCGGATTCTGATACCGTGTAACTTGACTAAAAAGAGTAAGTACATCTGTGAGATGGCCACTTAGAGATATATATACAAGATAATCTATCTAGAGAGCAATTTTCTCCCATATAATCTACTTCTTAATTAGAGTATCAGTGAAGATGTGGGGTTTCAGTAGCTACCCAACAAGTAAATGGTGAAAGCAGGGAGTTGCCTCTATAACCTATATTCAGGAGTGGAATAATCTTATGAAAGAGGCTTTGAATAATGTGATGAGGAGAGAGTTAGGGAAATACAATTTCCAGGGCAACTAAGGTTTCAAAATAAATCGTGATGGGAGAATTTTACCTGTTCATTGTTTAATATTTAAAAGACAAAATATAGGTTAATTGCTTCGAACAAAGTATTCTTTGCGTTAGGAAATAATTTTTTTTTCATTCCCAGTGGTTTTCATGATTGCCAGGAAAGAACAAACTCTTTTTTTCCCCCCTCAGGAATTTAAAGAATGTTTTGCTCATTGTGATTTTCAAGATAACTAAGAACAATATAAGAACGCTTACAAAATAAATCCAAAATATCAGAATAACAATGATTTGCATTTCAACATTAAATTCATATTTCATGCAGCAATATCATAGGAGCTTTTCTGTTGAGATCTTGCCTTTCAGCCAAATCTGTGAAAACCTTGAAAATCTTTCTTGACTTAGAAGAACAAACTCTTAAAGATAACTCTTTATTTTGCTACATAAGTAGATAGCTGCCTATTAGACAAGCAGACTGAGTGGACAGGTATTCTGTAAAGATGAGTAAATTCAAGTCGTACTCTGATAATGCTGCACAAGACTTCTTCCCAAAGTCTGAATTACTCTAAGGACCAAGAGATGTGATTGTGAAACTGGTCCCACAGGTTTTACCAAGTTAAACAGAATTAACTGCCAACTGAAAACCCACAGGGTTGAGGAAGAAGATTGAAGAGCCTTCCTTGACAAGGTTTGGGAGAATTTAATCTAATGCTGCTGGCAGTGTGTCCAGTCAGCTTCTTGATCTTGGAGGAAGACTGAAAGCCAACCACTTAATTTTCTAAGTACGTTCGATTTGGCTGATATTAAAGTCGTTCCTTAACCTCCTATTAGAAAAAGAAAAACATCCTTTGAGTCTTTGATAGGGACAGCTAATAGCTAAGGGGGGGAAAAAAAGAATCGCCAACTCATGCTTCTCAAATTTTCCTTTTGAATTACCTTTGTTAATGCTAATGACTAGTTTGTTTTGGTTCAAGTGTTCAGACTGGACATAAGCCATTTGTGGTCATGGATAAATAAAAATGCTTTGAATTGACCATAGGTAGAGGGCATTTTACTCTCTCCTATAATCACCTTATAGGATCTTAAACAGCTATTGTTCAAACTAAAGACACAACAGGAACACATTCATGAATTTCCTGTTTTCCTGCATCTTCAAGTTCTCACATTTGCAAAATACCTCATGCCCAACTCCCAGCCCTCTCAGTCTCCTCCAGTATCCCTCACACCCAGTCTCTCCTGCCTCTCTGGTAAGGAAGCTTTCCTGGAGCAGGGCAGGCAGAGGTCAATGCCTGAATTGTTGACCAAAGCTTGCTGCTCTCGTGAAGGTCCATTACAACTAGAAATGGAATCAAGTCACTTCCCTTGTTCAGGACGTTATGAAGTCAGTGACTCATATGGCTAGAGGACCCTTGCAGAAAGGATAAGCCCACAAGTCAACGCCAATGAGAGAGGCCTGTGTTTCTAATACCCAGAATAATGCTGAGCCCTTTGAGTTTTTCCTGCCCCTGAAATGCCTGGTGAACATCAGGCTGAATCTGACCCCATGGTGACCTCCAGGCAGTGTTGAGACTCCTGGGCAATAAGAGATATGGCATTAAAGGGGCCCCTCAGGGATTTTATTAGCTCTGCTTCCAGATGAGGAGGAACCAACCATCAAAAAAGGATGGGGACTTTGCCCCGCCCCGCCCCCCCCCCCCCCCCCCCAAAGATGTTAAAGCAAAACCAGTGTTTAAAAGAAAAATTACGGTGAAAAGAAGAAACTCTCCTTTACACCAAAGAGAAGTGATCGTGAAACAAGGGTAAAGGGAGGAATACAAATGAACTGTATTAGAATCTTCCTGGGTCCATATCCTTACTGATCTATAGATATTACAGAACATGGGACTATTGCCCATGTGATTTAGGGTCCATAAGGGTGAACCTCACACCCTTACCTCTCAAACTCTCTTTACACATACCATAATTTAAAATATGTACAAAAGCTAAAAAAAACCAAAAAAACAAAAAAAAAACCCACAAAACTATCTTCACAATTTGTTGCAACTACTTAATCTGCAGGGAAACTAGGATTGGGGGATGGAGGAGCACTAAGTCATTGAGCCTAAAAAGAAGGCTCTAAAGAAGGCAAGCAATGAATGAGCAGACACTGAGAAAAAGGAAAGAAAATTTGGTAAAGGATACGGTTGGGACAGAAACTTGTTTATTGCCCGAGGGACAAAACTGTCTTGTAATGCTGAGATATTGCTCCAACTAATGCAGAGGTCACAGAGCGCCCTCGCAGCTTGCATTTGGCCACAGGTTTTCTAAGGAGTGGAAAAATGAGGCGCACGAGACACAGGATGGAGAGTGTTACCTCCCACCTGGGTTTTACATCTAATGTCCTCCCTGACCCTGCCAATACTATTAAAGTCAACCTAGGCCTCCTCTCTCTCCACAATTCATTTTGAAACAGAGGTAATTGAACAGCACCTTTCAGGTGAAAGTGTGAAAGCTGCCAGGTAGAAATAAACAATGTGAAAGGCCTAGCCAAGACTCTCTTCAAGCCTTTAGTTTTTAAATGACCTTAGTAGATAAGACAAAGGCTTCTCCTCAAATAGTGTCAGTAATGGAGCAGGACCTGGGTTCTTCTTAGATCTGAAACCTGCCCCTGCATTTAAAATTGGCAAAAGTCACTTAGGTCTTCAGGCTTTCCCTCTGCCTCCCAGTTTTAAATGAAGCCCTACCCTTTGCATCTCCTGTCTTCTTCATCACAAGGGAAAGCACAGGGGTTAGGCAATGCCTCTACTCATTGGACCAACACCTCAAAATGCTATTCCAAACCCCAGCTGGCACAGCATAGCAGTAAGACACTTAGAGCACCAGGCTGGAGTGCTGGATACCAGCCCCAGACCTAATGGAGTTTCCCCTGTACACCCGCTTCCTTCCCCATCACCAGCCCTCTCCCCAAGTGAGGACTTGAGCCTTTCATTTTCCCTTCACGGTAAGTAATCTGACATCACTTCTATCTGCCTTCCGGCTGTTTTTACACCGGCCTTCACCCTGCCTCGCCCCCCTCCCCCCTTCCTTTCTTCAGCCATACTGAAGAAGCACAGACTATTTATTCTACTTTTGCTCCCAGAAGTGGCTCAGGGATGGTGCTAGGAGGAAATCCTACAGCCATCCAGCCTCCTGCTGTAGACACCGACTCAGACTTTCTTCTGAGCTCCCAGTTCTGTAGGTTTCCCGTCCCTACTTTTCAGGTATTCAAAGCCTTGGGGGGCGGGGGGGGGGATGTGCCCCAGGCATCCCTAAAGTCATCAAAAAGGTGGCTTTGGGCATCCTTACCGTTCACATATTTGCATGCCGTTTGATGCAGCCTTTAATTTCAAAGCAAGGTCTCAAACACTCAAGTGGCTATGTTACTGTAAGAGCCAGGAATTGCAAATGCTCTTGCCTCAAAGACTCAGGAGTCCAGTCCCGGTCAGGAAATAAAGTTCTAAGCGGCTTTGATGTGCTTCCTCCCCACGCAACTCCCCAGCGCGGTCATTCGTCTCCGCCGCGGAGAGACCACCTTGCCCGAATTTATCCAAACGCATCACACGTGGGAGCCAAGTGGCAAATTTAATAATCCAATGAGTTCCCGGCCCCACCAAATTAGTTGCCGCTGGCTTAAGCTCGGCTGGGATCCCCGGGTGTTTTGTGAGTACGAAAAGCAGAGTTGTACATAAACGGGGGGGGGGGGGGGGGGGGGGGGGGAGACGGGTGGGAAGGGACAGGGGACCCAGACCGCGGAGAGTAAAAACGCCTTGGCGGGTGGTGAGAGCTTGTTTCTTTTTTAAGCCACTCGTTTCAGACTGAAACATCAAGCCAGTTCAGGTCATTTCCTGAGTAACACTACAAGTTAAAACAAGATCCAGAAAATCTATTAATCTTTAATTGCGCTGCCTCCAGACAGGGAGTGCGAGGCGGGTGCGGTACCGGGCTGGGGGGGGGGGGGATTAAGAAAGGGGAGAGGGGGGTCAAAAAGCCACTCTGCCCAGGAAACCAGAGCTCTCGACCTCAGCTGTTTCTTACCTCGCTCAGCTCGGCCGAGGAGTCGTTTCCGTATTTCAAGGCAACTCCAGAATTCATGTCTGCACTTTTCAGAGCCGAGCTCCTCCTCCAGGTCTCGCAGCTGTGAGTTAGGCTTCACAGGCTCGCTATCCACTGCTTGGTCCCTTCTGGCAGATTCTAGTCTAGACAGCCATTTTCACCCAGGACAGCGGTGCAGTCCTAACGAAGGATGCCAACACTCCGAAGAGGAGCAGAGCCGGCTCGCGACTCACGGGCGAGGCATTGCTGCAGGAGGCTGGGTGGCGTGGCGCGCTCGCAGCTGCTGCAGCGGCCGAGCCGGCGCGGGGACCCGCCCGCGCGCGCTCACCGCCGGGTCCCGGGGCAGTGCCACCCTCGGCGCCGCTCACCACTCCTGCGGCGTCTCGCCGACCCCCATGACCAGGCTGGAGGCAGCTCCCAGCGAGATCCTGCACCCTAGAGGGCTTCGTCGAGCTCCAGAACAAACCCGGGCGGCGGGGCGAGGAAGATCCGCTCCCCGGGCTCCCGGGAAGGAAAGAAAGCTAAAGAGAGCCCGAGCGGAGCTGCGCTTCACGCCGAAGTTTCCCGTTTGAATCGGCTGGAGTTGTAAGTGGTTTCTGATTGAACACAGCTGTCTAGCTGCTGGCTACGGGGCGCGCGGAGGAGGCGGGGCCAGAAAGAGAAAAGCGGGGGCGCGGGGGGGGGGGGTGGGGGGAGCCCGCAGGAGGCAGAGCTGAGACGTGCAGGGAAGAGCTCTCTAGGACCCAAGTGATTCCAGGACCCAAGTCCAGGAGGGAGAAGAGAAACAGGAAAAGACACCTGAGTAATTGTGCAGAAAAAAATAAAAACAAAAACCAACACCTTCCCTCCTGGAAGCCACTTGCCACGATTCAATAACGTCAGGACAAATCTGAACACTGTACATCAGGCCACGCTGTGCGCTTCTCACGGTACATTAAGATTTTACAAGAGTGTAGGGCGGGTATTTTCCCTGATCAGTCTAAAGTCAACACCGAGGGTGTAAATTCACTGTCAAACTCCCTCTGTCGCTGCGGGCGGATTACACTTTCTGCATGTCCACAATAAAGATCAAGATGCCCCATCCCTTGAAAGATGTAAGACAGGCTCAAATAACCTTTCGTCCCCAACGCCCAGACCTTCCTTAAATATATTACATTCCCATCCTCTTCAACCCCCAGACCTTCCTTTAAAATCTTACTGCGCATCTGAGCAGAGCTAGGTTTGTATTTCTGGGGCTTGGAGTATGAATCAGGAAAGATTTAAGGGCTGTTATATCCAGTGAACTCCTGGAGCCAGAGCTTCCCTTCAGCCTGGAGTTAAAAACAAGGCGGGGAGGGGATTTTCTCTCCATAAAGGTTAAAGTCCCACTGAACTTGAGATGCACTGGAACGTGTCTGATCCTTTAAAACAGCAGGTCTTCGGGATTAACCGTCTCTTTCTACACAATGGGAACAAACTGTCTCCAACCCCAATGACAGACCTTGGCATTTCCTGAAGTCTTCTATGAAAAAGCCATTGTATTGTACATTTGCAAGGTCTTTTTTCTTTCTTTCTTTCCCTAAATAGAATGTTTACTTTGCTTTGTAAGAAAGAGCAAAGAGTTTTGCATTTGCATATATCTGCTTGCCCATCTGCCTTCCTGTTGAGTTCATTCATTGCCTGACTTCAGACACTACTGGGATGAAGAAGAGTTTGCTGCTTCTTTGGAGCCCTGAATCCTACCTTCTGGGGCACTGCCAGACTACAGCACATTGGGAGAAATTCTTTTGCATGGGTGGGGGGAGGGAGGGTGATGTTAGGAAGCCGCATTATTTTACTTATTTATTCATTCAAACTTGTTGAGAACTGATTGTGTGCTTGAAGGTGGAGATGGTGAAAGAGTATCTACATATGTAAAAGGCTAATAGGCAAAGTGTCCCTATGGGAGTTTGACCAGGAGTTCTATCACTTGCATGATGTGCACTGACCAACAGGGGGCGGTGTGGAATGAAGGCCCTGGCCAGCAGCTGGAAGGCCCCAATTGGCCCTGATCGCTGGCCAGGACTAGGGACCCTACCTGTGCACGAATTTTGTGCACTAGGCCTCTAGTAAAAATATAAAGAAGATCCAAGCACTAACCTTGTCCATAGTGCTTATAGTTTCATAAAACTTACCGTATTTTTCCATTTATAAGACACCCCCATGTATAAGATGCCCCCCACTTTTCCAACCCCAAATTAAGAAATCAATATTTTAAACATTTTGCTGGTTTTCCTCTTAAGTTCTTCTTCTTTTTTGGCATCTTAAGGAGTTGTTCTTCCTGTTTTCTCCACTGTCTGATTATACACTCTGGGAGGAGGTCCAAATTGTCTCTCTGCAGCTCTATTTCCATGCTCATTTGCATAGCTGATTACATTCAATTTGAATTTTGCAGAGTAAGACAATTCCTTACCGGTATTTATCTTTTTATTTTTTGACATCTTTATGGGCTCAGAACGCTCTCGTCCCTGTTGCATCTGCACAGTCTCCACCTCCACCTCCAATTATGGCATCAACTGACATCAGTAATAGTAAGGCTCATGATTGGAGGAAGCCTGTTTGACAAGGTATGGGCAACTATGTACCCGTGCAGCTCCCTCCTTAGCTGACTTCCGTGTATAAGACACCCCTCAATTTTCAGTCTGATGATTTTAGAAAAAAATAGCATCTTATACATGGAAAAATATGGTAAATAAAGGCGTGTCTGTTGTGGTAAATGGTTAGAGTGTCAGCCCTTGCGCTGAAGGGTTGCAGGTTCAATTCTGGCCCCAGTCAGGTGAGTGTCGGAAGCAACTGATCAATGTATCTCTGTTTCTCTCTCTCTCTCCCTCCCTCCCTCTCTCTCTCTCTCTCTCTCTCTCTCTCTCTTTCTCTTTCTCTCACCCTTCTTCCCTCTCCCCTCCCTCCCTCCCATTCTTTTAAAAAAAATCAATGGAAAAAATATCCTCCAGTTGAGGATTAACACATATACACACACAAAAGGTAAATAAAAATGAAAATTCTAGACAGAAAATGAAACTTGCTATAAATGCAGTACAAATGAAGACCTACTGCAGTTCAGAAGAGGAAGTAGGATTTTTGGCTGAGCTGGGCTAGAGAAGAGTCTGTAAAGGAATCGTAGGAGAGGCAGCATGTGAGATGATCTTTGAATAATGGCTCAACCCAGCAGAAATGGGGAGTAAGAACAAGGTATATCCGTTAGTGGGACCCCTGTGAGGGAAAGTGTGGATGGAGACTGGAATGTGCAAAGCAAGTGTGGAGACATTCCTTTCTGGGATGGAACCTGGATGAGATGAGTGAGTTGAAGCCAGATCACGCACAGTTTTGAGTGTGAGGCTGAAGAAATGGGACATCTGATAAGCAATGGAGAGCCACTAAATATTTTTGAGCACAGAAATAACAGGATCAGAACTGTACTTTTATACATTACAGAGAATCTGTATCACACTCATGAGTAACTAACATGAATTCAAATAGACTAGTGCTGAGTGTTTAAAAAAAAAACATATTTTAAAAGAAAGTAGTTAAGGTGTATTAAGAAACATTTTCATTCTAGATGGCCACTAAAACCAAGCAGATGACTTAATCTGATAGTCAACAAAAAGAAAAGTGGAGGAAAAACTGGCAATGTTAAATTATTAAAAAGCAATATGTCTGTAGATTTTGCTTTATGGGCAATATAAGGCATTTTAAAGAGTAATGTTAACAATAAGAAATTTTCTTCTTAAACAATAACTTTAATACTCAACCACCACAAAAGATGCAATTCCACTACCATCTGGCAGCAGTAAATATGGTAAATTGAAAGTGGGAAATGGACATGCCAAGTGGACTATACACCAACATACTAGCAAGAGGTTACAAGGGCCTGATTTAAGTTGGGCCAATGGGAATGGACAGGAGGGAGCAGAAGCTATAAAAAGAGAGTAGACAGAAATTGTGTGGAAAAAGAACTTAAAAATGACTTGTAGATCTAGAACTTGTTTGAATAGGATTTTAGGCAATGTCCTAAAAAAGCGGGGGGTGGGGGTGGGGGGAGGAAAGGGGAGAACAGCAGGGAGGAAATGGGTATTCCAGAGAATAAATAGGTTAAGAAGGAAACTATGTTTGGGATATCATAAGTTGAAGGTGGCATCTAGATATTGGGCCAGGTCAGAAACTCACCAGCAAGGGAAAACAAGAACCTCACCCTCAGGACAACCTATTCTTCCCTAGCATAGTGCTGGTCATTCGGTTTGGACGCCTGATCTTTCATGTTGTTTAGGCCGTTTAGACCCCCTGAAATTCCTCTCTAAAGATAACATCTAGGCCTCCGTTATATTTCAGCTCCAAGCCCAGAAAAGCAGCAAAATCAGACATGGCTGCCTCAGAACCAGCTACATTGACTACTGACTCCCTGCCCTGGCACTGAGCAATCAGTGGAGACCACAACCTTGGAAAAGCACACCTGGAGAGCTTATGGATATTCTATTAAGGACCTCCCCTGAAAACTCCCCTAAGATTTCCACCTGAGAGAGATAAATCACTCAGGACAAAGGACACCGTGCGCACTCTCCCTCCAAGGAGCATGCCTTTGCCATTCCCTTCCTCTCCTTCTCCCACAGGCACATATCCCCCAACCTCTAAGGGACCCCATGAGATTTGCAATCAGGGGAGCAATGGGCAGTGGCAGCTCCTCCCAGGCTAACCTCCTGAACCTGTCTCCAAGGCCCTGACTTCTCAGTGAGGCAGAGCAGCCCAGCCTAGACTTTTCTGTTGCTTCTTCTATGCCCTTCCTTGTTTCACTGTTCTAAGTACATTTTCCTGCCATCATGGGCCCAATACCCTTTGGCTCAGTGCTATATATATATATAGCTCTTTCCTTTGGATATTTCCACCCCCTAACCCCTATTCCTTAAATAAATTCAAATTTTCTTTAATCACCATCTGAGATGGCTATTTAGCCTGCTTGCCACCACTAATTTTAACCTTTCCGAGATGTTCAGCAGAAAGGTTAAAATGGAGCTATAGAGATAAGTCAGGGTTGAGATAGAGATGGAGTGGAGGCTTGAGGTTACCCCTATTAGAATAGTAAATGAGCCCAGCTGGTGTGGCTCAGCAGTTGTGCGTAGACCCAAGAACTAAGAGGTCAACCATTGGATTCACAGTGGGGGATGTGCAGGAGGCAGCTGATTGATGATGTTCTTCTCTCACTGATGTTTCTATTTCTCTGTCCCTCTCCCTTCCTCTCTCTCTCTCTCTTAAAAAAATCAATAAAAACATATTTTAAACAAAGAATAATAAATGAAACGGAAATGAGGTAAAGATTACCAAGGAGGACAGGATAAAGAAAAGAGAAGTGGTCTGAAGACATTACCTTAAGGAAAGTCTTTTCCATGGAGGCAAAAAAATAAAAGAGGAAATGGTGGGGAAAGCCACTTGCAGAAATGGGAAGATAACCAGGAGAACTCTGAGTCTGGGAGTCTAAAGGAGATGTTGTGAAGACAGAAGGGGCTATATGCTATATATGCTATAGAGTGGGCTTGGCAAGGAGAAGAAGCCTGAAGACTGATAAAAGTCCGTTTCAAAGACATTACTGTCCTTCAAAGATACATTTCTACAAAGCTGAGGAGACAGAACCCAGATTGCTACAAGGAATAATGAAGAACTGGGGGGATAACTGTGCACTACACTTTTTAAAAAAAAAAAATATTTTATTGATTTTTTTACAGAGAGGAAGGGAGAGGGATAGAGAGTTAGAAACATCGATGAGAGAGAAGCATCGATCAGCTGCCTCCTGCACACCCCCTACTGGGGATGTGCCTGCAACCAAGGTACATGCCCTTGACTGGAATCGAACCTGGGACTCTTCAGTCCCCAGGCCGATGCTCTATCCAGTGAGCCAAACCGGCTAGGGCTGCACTACACTTTTCATAAATTTGATGGTGACAGGAAATCAGGAGGTGGGATAGTTTCTTAGAGTAGGTAAGCAATGTTGAGTAGAGAGTAGAATAGGCATATTTGTAGTCTGTGGCTAAGGGAAACCCTGGAGACCCAGAGAGAGAAGGAGGATGGAACAAAGTTCCCGAAAAGGGAAGGAAGGAAAGGACCAAGGACAAAACCCATGAGATTAGGTTTGCCATGGGCTTGGAGAAGAGGAGGATTCCAATGCACCTTCTGGGAGACCAGCAACAGTTGGGACAGCTGGATAACTTATAGAGTAGTCAAAAGAAGGCCTCATTCACAATAACTAATAGCACTTATTTGGAAAGTTATCATATGTCCTCTGTGTGATTGGGGGGGGGGAATAAAGCCTGATGATAATTTATAATCAAATGTCAACTTAAGGCAAGGAAGACCATAAATTGTCTGTCACTGCAAGGAGAATAGAATACTGGTGATCCCCACCCCTGACACTATTCAAGCATAGGTTAAAGGCTGATAGGACACACCGAAAACCAGTGGCATGTAGAATTTCATGCAACAAGGGGGAGTCCAAATCAGTTGTCTTCTAACCTAAGATTCCATGAAATTAAGAGTTGTTTTTGTTTTTGCTATAACTTAAATATCTTGTGATTTTTTTTTTAACCTCTTAGTCTGGGAATCTCTACTATCAAGAAATCTAAGATATTACTATAGACAAGAATGCAATGGAGTCAATATCCTATGGAGTTCCTCAGCAGGTCATCTGAGCACACTAAAGGGGAATGAAGACCCAAGTGCAATTCCAGTATAATAAGAAAAAGGTCTCAAAATTAGCACTCACCATAGTTTACCAAGTATGTAACTGTGCATGCCTCAAATCCCTTCACAGTGTGGCTGCCTCAGCACGATCCCTCCAGAAGAGCTTCTCCAAGTTCTCCTTCTGCAAAGTGTAAGCTCCTATTCAGAAGTATGGGCAGGAAGTGGCAGGGGAATTTATCCAGATCAGGGTGCAGGTCTGGGAGAAGGAGGAAAACCTCTTTTCACATGCAATATCCTGAGGCCTGGGTCCCCCTCCTTCCTGGTCCTTATTTTTTCTACAAGCTAATCTCTTCTTTACTCTGGTCTCTGGGAGAAGAGGAAGCAGTGAGCAGTAGTCCTGGGAAAGCAGTTGCTGTTTGGATGAGTGGATGGGTCTGTGTACCAATCGCATGCTGTAGGTGCCCTGGCATTGCCTTTCTGCTACCAGTGCCAGTCTGGTCCTCTATGTGTACCTGCTGACCTCTGTGATATCTATATAGCATGGATTCTATACTGGGTTTCTCTGTATCCTCTACTGTATCCTAAACATCTTGGGCAAAGATCCTGACCTCCAGAATTAAGGAAATTGACTGAATCTTTGAGACTAGCTAAGCCCTCTGTCTTTACTCCTAGGGTATCCAAACCACCCTGGTCTGCCACAGGAGTCCACTGTGCTGATTCAGGCTTGTCCTCCTGCAGCTCACACAAGGACCCAAGCTCCAAAGTTGCCCCCTTCCACCTTGACTCTCTTAAACTGAACAAAACATTGAGACTCTAGGAAGAGAACAGTCTACTTAAGCTAATTCACACAAAGGTGAAAAATACCCATAACCTTCTCAAAGGAGCCCGACGTATTTGCATTGTAAAAAAGAGAGTGCTTTGAAATAATGTTAAGTTGGTGGGATTTCCTGAAGAAGAAAATGACTTTTCAGGGGAAAGGAGGATTTCAAAATGCAGAGACAGCAGGAAGTCCTAGGCCTCTAAGTCCTTGAGGGCCATAAAAGTCAGGGAGCTCTCAAAGTATATACTCAGAAGAATTTCCTGCCCTAAATCTCTAAGCCCACCCTCTTGAGTCTAGAAATGTTTTCCCTATGCCAACTCCTGTGGCCCTCTGTTCAACCACCAAACCAGCTCTTCTCTCAATGGCCTGCCCATCACAAATATCATTTGCTCCAGGTACCACAACATAAAGAATTTGGGCAGCATTGCACTAGATGATCTTTGTCTTGGTCTCTAATGTTCTCAGAGAACAACATGAAAAACTGGAAGAAATCCTGCAATCACCTAGCTAATCCCTGCATCCCATTTATATAGGTGAGGATATGTAGGGTCAGCAAGTTTATGGCATTCATTCAAAAAAAGAAAAACACTCAGTGTGCAGTTGTTGTGTTGTACCTTAGGATTCAGTGGTGTGTGGGCAAAAATCCTTGCTTTCCAGAACCAGCATGCTTGGTGGGAAATGATCAATAAACAAACAAGGAAGACAGTTACAGCTTGTGATGGTGCTATGAAAGGATTAAGTAGGAGCTGTGATGAGGGAGAGCAGGCTCCTGAAGTGAAGCTGTCAGAGAAGGCCTTGAGAAGATAACATTGCAGCTTGAAGGTCAAGAAGAAGCCTACTAGGCACTTCTCTGAGCAAGGACAAAATGTTGGGGCAGAAAAGGGCTTTACTTTTCCAATAAATTTCAATAAACTTCAAGTTTTATATTTAGTTTAAATTTTAATTAATAGGTAGAGAATGTGATGGAGCATGGTGAAACAGATGATGGAGGAGCCAGACTATGCGGTGGGTGTGTAGGTCATAGATTTTATTCTTTGTGCATGGAGATGCCACAAGCAAGATAGAGACACAATCCAGTTTATGTTTTTAAAAGGCAAATCTATTCCTATACAAACTTTACCACTAGGAAATGTAAAAAGTAGACAAAAGGAAGTCCCTTCTTTATAAAAGTATTCTTGTGAATAAATGAAGATGGATAGAAGATCCCTATTATGCAACTGCTAATGAATTAATGGATTTAGATATAAAGCACAATGGATACTAATATTATAAAAAAAGACATACAACCAAACATATGACTTCTGATAGAAGAATACAATACCACCTGTGAAGCCATCCTAGCAGTTGTTAACATGAAAGAACACGTAACATTACAGAGATGCAATCAGCAAAACCCAGACTATAACTTTACAGGACAAGCAGTCTGGTTTCTTCAACAAATCAATTGCAAGGAGGGGGAAAAGCAAGTGAACAGTGAGATATTAATGGAAGAGGAATCCTACAGACATATCAATCAATATGTGGTCCTTATTAGGACCTTGATTCAAACAACGTGACTATAAAAAAATCATGATATTTAAGAGATATTCAGAAATATACGTTTTGGATGTCTGATGATATTGAAACTTACTAATTTTTAAGATGTGTTAATGGCCTTGTAGTTATACTTTAAAAGAGTCTTTACCTTTTATAGATCATATGTTGAAATATTTAGGACTAAAATGATATAATATATGGAATTTGTGTCAAAATACTAGAGGAGGCAAGAAAATAGATGTGGTTCTCAATGAATTGATAACTATTAAAGTTGGGTGACAGGTATATGGGAATTCATGCTACTCTGTCCATTTGTATATATTTGAAGATCTTCATAATAAGAAATAACAAAATAGAATAATTTTGCTTTTATGTAAAGAGTGGGTGGTAGTGCCATACAAGTAAAGCAGGGAATCCTGTTAATGGTTATAGCAGTTATCTGGTAAGAGAATGCCTATGGCCTGAAACTCAGTGAAATAAATTAATGATGAGAAATGGATGAACTTGAAACATATTTAGATAAAAGTGACCAGGACTTGGTGAATGATTGGATGCAGGTAATCAGACTAAGAGAGGAATCAGAATGACTACCAGTTTGGGGGTTGGACAACTGGCTGTGGGGAAGGACTGGGTTTGGGAGAATCAAGAGTTCCATTTTAGACACATTAAACTGGAGGTTCCTATTTGATATCTAAGAGGATGTCAATAGCAGCTGGATAAATGAGTTCTGGATTCAGGGGAGAGTCAGGCTAGACATATAGATTTGGAAGTCCTCAGCATGCAGGTTATAGTTGATGTTGAAAGCCACAAGCACACATGAGGCCACCTAGGGAGAGAGTGAGTTCAAAAAAAGAAGCAGTACCAAGACTTACCACTGAGAGGCTCAGATATTTCCAGGTTGGGGGGAGGAAAAGAATCAGCAAGGGAGGTCGAGGAAAAGCATTCACTGTCCTGTGGTTGGAGTGTTGGCCTGCACACAGAACAGTCATGGGTTCAATTCACCATCAGGGGCACATACATGGGTTGCAGGTTTTCTTTCCACCCCCAGTTGGGGTTCATGTGGGAAGCAACCAATCCATCTGTCTCTCTCACATTGATGTTTCTCTATCACTCTCCCCTCTTCCCCTCTCTTCAAAGCAAAGGGAAAAGCATCCTCATGTGAGGATTAACAAAGAAGGAAGAGGAGGAAGAGAAGGAGGAGAAGGAGGAAGAGGAGAAGGACGAGCAGCAGTAGCAGCAGTATTCACTGAGGAAGAGAAAAAATGAAGATATGACATCACAAATGTCAAAAGGTGAGTATTTCAAGGACACTGGCAATCTATGTGGAATGCTGCTGAGAGTTTGAAAAGTTGGCAACAAAGTAGTGTCCTTTAGTTATGGAGATGACCTTGAGAGGAGCAATTTCATTAAATGAGGTGATGGATAGATTAGTGTAGATTAAATAGTAGCTCGAGAGTGAAAAAACTGAGAGAGAACATGGAGATTACTTTAGAGAAGCATGTTGCCCCGAACCTCACTACTGCTGAACTATCCGATGAGATCTTAAACCAAAGTCCAATGTCTATTTCTGAGCTTTTCTCGTTTCTGAGCCCTTTCAGTCAAGTTATCTTGGAGTCCCTTAGCTGGGACTAGAGACTCTAGTTGTTAGCATAGTGGATCCCCCCTAAACTGATAACTGAAGTCCGTTCCATTATTCTGGGACTTTACCTTATTGTTTATGAAACTGGATACATTGCTTTTAGATCCAATGACTTAGTGCTGTAAAATAGATGGAATACAGAAGATAATTTGGTTAGTCTGTGTTTAAAATTTGCTAAGAAAGAAAATGTTTGAAAACTATTTCCAGATTAAATCTCACACATAGAACAAACAAAAATCTAGCCTTCTCCAACTGCAAATATGACTCAAGCATTAAGAAAGCACCCCTGTGGTGTTTGTCTCATTAATCACATTCATGAACTGCCTCACACACAGCCTAGTCATTCTAATAACATAAAATCATTTGGCGTCAATGCCCCTGACATTATCAGTGGGGAATTCCTAGTTGAAATTCACTAACTTATGCAAGCATCACATGATGCTTCAAAAACTTCTTGGTGGTCTGATAAGATATTTTGGAGCCTGAAACTTAGTATCTGTGTTGTCTTGTCTTAAATATTCAGAGTCTCTTTGAAAAATCTTTACTCATTTGTTCTCCAAATTTCTTTAAACTATATCAAATTATCTTTGGAAATGAAAAGTAATCAGTAGAGATTAAGGATTTGGAAATCTAAGGGAGTTTTAAAAAATAAGTATTAGATCCTCCCAGGAGTACTTGTGTATAGTCAATCTCTTAGAAAGGAAAAAGAAAAATATACATTAAATAGATGCATGAAAATAGATATAGTAAAATTTGAAAAACATGTTTCAATTAAATGAATTCCAAATGCCTGCCACTGCTATTTCTGGAGCTCCTTGGGGGGCTAAAACAGCACCATTCCACTGCTGTCTTTAGCTAGAAAATGTTGCAACAGCTGACCAAAAGGAGCAGAGAAATAATGAATATACTATAATGCCTCATAAACCCAATGACAAAGGAGGCAGTTCACCTGACATTGTACCGAGCTGACAGGAGAAGACAGAAGGTCTGAGGCGCAGGCTGGGGAAAGCCATCAACCTAGGCTTTGAGTCCACCAAGTACCAGTGTACAATTTAGTGTTTAGTACCTTCACAGACTTATGCAATCATCAAGGAAGAAGTAAATCTATCTCTATTTGTAGATGATATCACCCCTGGAGAAAAGAGGTCTTATTTCTCCTTCTTCTCCTTTTTTAAAAAATTTGATTTTAGAGAAAGAGGGAGAGGGAGAGGGAGAGGGAGAGGAAGAGGGAGAGGGAGAGGGAGAGGGAGAGGGAGAGGGAGAGGGAGAGGGAGAGGGAGAGGGAGAGGGAGAGGGAGAGGGAGAGGGAGAGGGAGAGGGATATATATATATATTTGTTATTCTATTTATGCATTCATTGGTTAATTCTTGTATGTTGCCCTGATCAGGGATTGAATTCCCAACCTTGGCCATTGGGACAATGCGCTAACCAACTGAGCTACCAGGTTAGGGCAAAGTCTTATTTCTTAAGTGAAGACAGAATCAAGGAATGAATTTCTTTATTAAAGATAGCCAATTACATGGTTCAATTAAGCTATCATCATACTCTTATAGAATTTCTTACAGCTTTTGAAATAGCACCCCTCAACTCCATTACCACTCTCTAAATATGAAGCCCACTTAACGTTCCACATTCTCAACAATGCCAATCCCTCTTCCCTTCCCTTCCCTCCCCTTCCCTTCCCTCCCCTCCCCTCCCCTCCCCTCCCCTCCCCTCCCCTTCCCTTCCCTTTCCTTAATTGTATTTCACACTCATTGATTGTTTTAGAATTTCATGTTCTAGAACCAATCAGGCTCCAAATTTTGGCTTATTTTCCCAGTTATGAGGAACATGGCTATTTAAAAGCACTATCAGCCTCTTGTTGGTCCTTCAGAGCCTGTTATCTGCAAGTTATCACACATGTAAAAGCTTGTACAGACTGTTGTCCAAACTAATAAAAACTACCCTTATTTTTCTCTCATATCCAAAATATTAAGGTTTTGCCCCCTTTGTTCACATTGATCATGTTTAATCCTTTTCATTTGAAATTATTTTTCAAACACCTTCCATTACTGGCACCAATGACACAGAGGGAAATGTATCACATGGGAAATAAAAGCAAATCTTAAGCTGTACAGAGTGTATTAAGAGGTGCTTAGGAGTATTAAGCATATTCTTCATATGCTGAATTCAGTTATTTATCTGGTGGGTGCTTGACAACTTATAGGTATTAGGATAAGCCTTATGAAGTTGACATTTCATGGAACATAAATAGTAAATAGCATTAATGTTAAATAGTTCAACTTAATACTAAGTTCTGTGTCGCAAAGCTGGTTTAGAAAAGTCAAGGTTGAATTGTTATGTAAATAATCTTAATAGCATTCAGAGAGGTCAAATGTTCTTTATATGACCTTTTAAAGAAAACAGCAGATTGGGGTGATTAAATTATTTCTCATTGTAAAGAGCCCAGGCAGTACTGGACACAAAGTAGACTCTCAAGAGATGCTTCTTCTAGTAAGTAGGAGAATCCACTTATATTAGTCATATTCACAACTGAAAGACTATAAAGATAACTTGAGAATATTACTTAAAATCCTTTACAGTGTTGCTAACTGAATTAATAATAACAAATAACAAGAACAAAGGGAAAAATAAATTTATAGGCTTCATTGCTAGCAAAGGCAACTACCTATTCTTGTTGTAAATGAACTCTCCTAAGAGTTGAATATTCTCCTAGAGCTCACTTATATTTCTGTCATGATCCAATAAGTCCCAAGAATGAGAGAAACTATATTTCACATAGCCTACACGAGCCCTGGCACATCTAATCTGCAATCGCCACTTTTAATTTACATCTGAAAAATGAATGAATGAGCAACTACAGGGATATAAAAGGCAGGGTCACATAAACACAGTGCATAATTCTATTGCACCTGATGCTCAACTCTGAACAAATACACTCCATTATTTGTGCTGGCTTTGTATCAAAAGGGGTAAAATGAGTTGCTCTTCTACCTCATGGTAGACAAGTAGAATCTGTCAAATAACATAGCATTCAGCCCAACCTACTTACTTGATCATATATATGTAACCAAGTTTTCACTTTAATGGCATTCCTTTTAAATTTAAGCAAAGCAAAATGGAAATAACACTGCTTTAGATGCAAAAGTATGGTGAAAATGTCTTTTCTGATAAAGCTATTTTAATGAAAGAAACTCTGTGAGGTTTCCTGATTCCTGCTCAGTATTTAACCACCCAAATTAGATTCACTTCACTGGCTGTCTTCATCAGATTTTATAAAACTGGGGACTATACAAAGAAATAAAAAGTGAGGGTTTTCCTTAAAGTAGGATGCTGAGTTTTGAACACATTCAGATTAAGTGAAGAAACTTGATTAAACCAACAATTCAAGATAATGATGAAATGAATGCTGGAACTCAGCTGCCTGACACAATTTATCATATGAATTAAATTTTCTGTTAGCTAACCCACTTAAAAAAAAACTGTATTCAAACATCTCCCTTCAGGGAATTGGCCATATGTGGAATTAACAGACTCTTGGGTCCACAGGAGGCTTGCCTTGCAATTTCTGGGTTTGTTGGAAAAGTGAGTTTATTGCATTATATTAAAATGGACACTGGGAGATTTATTGGAACATCTGACATTCTAATGGGCATGTCTATTTAATCAAATGTGCCACCATACGAATATTTACAGGTGCAGCAGCAGTTGTCTTCGTGAGTGATAATAGCAAACAGGGATGTGTATGGCCAGATGCTAAAGAAGGCGCTTCAAATAAGGAGGCAAGTGCATGTGGCGATGATAGGGAAAGAGCTGTCATGATGTGCGACGTGGATCTTTCTAAGTGCGTTCACAACCCTGTAGCAAAATGTTTTCCATAAAACTTTCATTCCACAAATAGAATTAAAAAATGGGGTGGTAGCATATGGCCATGTAAATTGTAAATGCAATCCACATGTCCTCAACAATGCCAGTGTGGATGGGCTGATGAAGATGCAAATGGGGAAAGGTATACCAGTAAGTTGGCTACCTCACAACACCCAGATGGCCCAGAAATTCTGGATCTATTTTGTGAATATCAAAAGGAAAAATATGATCAGAATATAATTTCAGCTCTCATATTCACAGTATTACAGACTTAAGATTTTATCTAGCTTAGATATCACAAGATGCATTGGGAGATTTCAGTGCTTTATACATCATATACGAAGGACAAACGGGAGGCAAACCAATTATAAAGAGGTGGAGGCCAGATAATTTCCAATTATTGATACCACACTGTAGGGAGATGGCTCAAGATAGATTTGCTAAGGAAATTATGTGATGAAGTCTTAAAGAGTTTAGTTAGCTGGAAAGGAGTTTCATTTTGAGCATAGTTACCCCTCAGTAACTGAGTGGGATTGGTTCCAAGATCCTATGGATACCAAAATCGAAGGATGCTCAAGTCCCTTATATAAAGTGGTGCGGTATTTGCATACAACCTATGCAATCCTCCCTTATACTTTAAATCATCTCTAGATTACCTAGAACACCTAATACAATGTAAATGCTACGCAAATAGTTGTTATACTATATTGTTTAGGGAATTATGACAAGAAAAATATTCTGTACATGTTCAGTTCAGACACAACCATGGTAGGCCTAACTACACAGTACACGTCAGCAACAGTGCAATATTTCCCCCCAGAATATTTTCCGCCTGTGGTTGATTGACTCTGTGGATGTGAAGGGCTGACTTTACAATTACTGTCTAAAGCACTGTACTACATACTTCACATATATGGTATCGCTGTTACTGCCATTTTTGAGATGAAGAAAGCTCAGAGATGAAATAATTTCCCCAAAGTCACAAAGTCAGTACATGCCCAAACAGGAATGTGAGTTTGAGGTCTAACCCTTCTGATTCCAAAGGCTGCTCTTTTTCTACACTAAGTACCCACCAAACTGTCTTTCATGTATCACCTTCCTAACTTTTGCTAGACCATGAACCACCTGTATTATATTCCGCTTAATATTTTCTCTAATTAATAGATTTATACTTTAAAATATTTATTTTAAATGAACAATTTACAATACTATTATTAATGGAAAATAATTTAGTATTAGTAGAAGGCAACTGTAAAAATATATTCTAGCTAAAGCTTACCCAGAGCTTTGAACCTGGGGACTGCCTTTTCCTTATACGAAAGGTTTGAGAAGATTAAGGAGGTATTCAAACCTCAGTGCACCAAAATGAGGCTCTTTTCTTGATATAAGCAGAAGAACTGAAAGAGAACTGAAACGGGAATTCTACTCTTGTCCTGTGACACAGACTTATTTGATGACTGCACGTGGTACAGGTGGGTGTACCACCTGGAATCACCGTGCCGGCCACCTGGAGCGTGCTGGCCAGGCTTTGGGAAAGTATGTGCCACGGGTTGAGCATTTTTCTGTGAACTGGAGGAAGGGAAAATGAAAGATAATTGATTAGATTTGACCTTTTCTTCAAATAAAAATTCAACTTGAAAGAAATTAGGTCTCTCTTTCCATCCATGATTCAATTACATGTATATTTAACAAATCTGGAACCGAACTGAAATTGAACAGAGGGCTAACTTCTTTAAAAATCCTGATGTTCAGCAGCTTTCAAGTATGCTGGCTCTGGGAACTAGTGCTGAGTAGTTGCCATGCGTCCTGATGAACCACTGTAGGAGGTCGCAATGCAAGCATCGCCGGGCTCCTCCCTCTTACAAACCTTCTTGGAGGAGACAGGCTAGAAGTTCCTAATGCCTTGCCCACTTCTGTGTAAACCTAACACAAAGTGGTCATGTCTCATCATCATTTTGTCCTGAAAGTATCCTTATTTCTCTAAAAAGTACAGGATGACAGCATGGCCATTAGAGTACCAAGATCATTACCATAAAATACTAAAAAAACAACCCACCAACTCCATGTGTCAAGCATAATGGCCGAAAGATATTTGTGCATCTTTATTTCAAAAGTATTTTGTTTCCTAATCTTCAATAACTTGACTTACTAGCATATTTAATAATGTATATAAACTTCTGCAAAAATACAAATAATATTTTGACTTTTGGTATTTTTATATGCATGAAGTATGTCTTCCCAGAAAAACCCACATTTATATGTGTAAATTCAAATCTACTATGTAGTAACACACACACACACACACACACACACACACACACACAAGCTGTTTGTCTCAAAAAAAAAAAAACCACAAAAAACACCCCACCAAATTTAGTAGCAGAAATGGCAACAGATCCTAAGTGAGGACTATACTGAAAAAGAAACACAAATTCAGAATCATGTCAGGAAATAGATTTTCCAATGGTGATAAAATTGTACATGACACAAGACTAAGGAAATTTTCTAGAGTCATTGCAAAAAATAAAAATACAACAACAAGTTAAATGTCACCTTGGGAGGAACAGAGTATTAACTAGTAAAGAAGACTGATAACCTACAAGCCCTCTACTTGTTCCAAATATATTTCTGGACAAATGCATGTTTATTTTAGAATTAGGAAAGCATACTGCTTACATCTTAAAAATGTCAGGAGCCAGCAACTAGTTGAATAATTAACAGAGTTTTCTGACTAAACTATTACTTCATAAAAGGTGATTCCCTCCCATGTTACTCCTTCCTCTTTTCAATCAAAGGCGGGGCCCAGTGACTGACACATGGATACTGCTGAATGAAAACCATAGTCAGTAAATTAGTGCATAGGTGAAATTTTGCTCTTAAATATAATAAAATTGGACCAGATTTTAGAAATGTGAAGAGAGACGTGACTTACATGTCAATCATTTCACTTCTCTCTAAGGGGTGTCAACTTAGCACTACTGATACTGTCTCAAATATTTAAATATAATATCTTACCCTGCCCTAGTTGGCACAATGATATAAATGGCTTTAGGAAATTCAACTGCTCTAATTTTCTAAAGCTAAATCTTTGTTAAAAAGAAAAAAACACAGGTGTGAAATGATATTCCATCACACCCTCATGTTTTAGTAGTCATTTTGCTCTGTTTTTGTGAAATATCCTCAGAACAACTGAAACTGCTAAATATAAAGAAAAGAAAACAGTAACAAGAGTGATAAGCAATTCTACCCTGGCCAGGTATCTCAGTTGGATAGAGCAAAATCCCCTGGTCAGGGCATATACAGGACCCAACCAATGAATGCAGAAATAAGTGGAACAACAAATCCATGTCTCTGTCTATCTCCCCTCCTTCCCTCTCTCTCTCAAATCAATAAAAAAGAATGATAAGAAATTCCCATTTCTATTGAAATATGAAAGTATAGAATTTCTATTTTTTAAAAAATATGTTTCCATTGACTTCAGAAAGAGAGGAAGGGAGAGGGAGAGAGAGAGAGAAACATCAATATGAAGGACAACCTTTAACCAACCGAACCACACAGGCCAGGGCTAGAATTTCTCTTTTTAATCTGAAGTCTAGAAACAAGACTATAATAACCTTCCCATAGCTGAGTTTAAAAAAAACCACAAAGTTTCTTTGTAAAATAAAAGACATACTAAAATGTTTTTTTTAAAAAAAAAAATAGGGGAAAGTATTATCCTCAGGGACACATAATTTAATAATCTCAATTTTCAAAACTTGGTTTTTGGAACTAGAAGCAACCAGTTCTTCAAACTGTTTACTAATTTGAGATAAAACCTAAATCAGAGCTCGGCCTCCTGGATGTGAGAGGAACTGCACCAGGCAGGGCAGAGGCCACGTTAGGGAACTCATGTGGTGCCGCATAAAAATGATGGGGACCTGGAGAAGTTAAAATTTTAGCTTTGGTTGTATCATTAATAGGCTTGGTAATTAATGCATGTAGAAAGCTATTGTTCCAGGGACTGGAGTATATAACTGGACATGCTCTGACTTCAGGAGCCCCGAAAGCAATTCCACATTTCTGTCCCAGGATGACTGCAAGGGACCAAGATGGTATCTGAGCCATTGTCCTGCAGGGAGAGAATGTCTGCTGCCCAGGATGCAGATAAAGCATCACCGGTCAGCTGACAAAGGGATGCTTGAAAAGTCACCGGACTGCAGCTTTTATATGATTAACCTTCCCCTGAATTCCAAACCCTTTACCTACACTTTTCTTCTCCTTACAAAAAGGGTTGGCTTGAGCCCTAGCTGGTTTGGCTGTGGGCTGAAGAGTCCTGGGTTCGATTCTGGTCAAGGGCACATGCCCAGGTTGCGGGCTCGATCCCAAGAAGGGGCGTGCAGGGGGCAGCTCATCAATGATTCTCTCTCATCATTGACGTTTCTATCTCTCTCTCTCCCTACCTCTCTGAAATCAATAAAAATATATTTTTAAAAGGGTTGGCTTGAAATGAGATGTAAGACAGTATTTTTAGGGTACATAACCTGCCCATCTTCTCAGATCGCTGGCCATCTGAATAAAGCGCTCATAAAGATTCAATCCTTGCCTCTACTTACAGGTTCTGATAGTGACAGGTAGCATGAATGCCAACTTTTCTGGTTTCAAAAGTATCTCCTCAATTAGAAGCACCTCAGTTATAAGATGGGCCCTTTTATTCCTGAACTTGACTCCAGAAGAGCAAATGTTCCAGTTTTCTGAAGTACAAAAGACTTCTTTAAATGCAAAGCCCAGGTTCTGTACTAAAGAGCAGTGTTTCTCAAACATTAATGTGCAACTGAATCGAGGACTTGTTAAAATGCAGATTTTGATTCACTAGGTTTGGGGTGATGTCCAGGATGTGCATTTCTAATAAAATCCCAGATAAAGTGGATGCTACTGATTCATGGACCAACTTGAGTGCAAGGATATATAGGGTATACATTTGTAGCTTCCCAGACTTTACCATCTAGTGGGGGAAACTTGTAAGTAAACATGTAACCATAGTAGTTTTCTTTGTCATTCCTACCTACTGATTATCTAATATGGCGGTGGTAAGTATTTATTTTTATTATTTCTTAATTATAACTTCTTTTCATGAATATGTTGACATAAAATGATCCCATAGAAAAATATACACAAGATAAATATTATGAACAGTTTCACTTAAAAAAGAAGAAAATCAATTATGAAAAAATTAAATTGTACATTACAAGCTTCCCAACTGAAATAATTAAAAGTGTTTCAGTAACCAAAGAAGAAATAAACTCCTCCAACACCCAGCCAATTATTCCATTGCAGTTTTTTGGACGAAGTCAACATTAACCAACAGTGTTCATTTTATCTCTATTTATATCTCCTGTTTTAAACAACCAGCTGAGTTAAAGTATAGGGATTTCCTAGTCATTCAATAAATATTTATTGAGTATCAACAATGTGTTAGGCACTGGGCTGGGTGCAGAGGACAGAGAATGAATGAATGGGGAGAGACAAGTAATAAACAAGTAAATAATTCATTGGAAATAGAAACATCCAGCACTACTTTGCCAGGTGTGTGAGTGAGCCCCTCTGGAAACAGATTCTCCAACCCCAAGCCTTCAGGTGACTGCAGCCCTGGCTGAGGCCTTGACGGTCATCTAATGAGAGACATGAGCCAGACCACCCAGCCTGGCCATTCTTGGGTTATTGATCCACAGGCACTGTGCGCAACAATAAATGTTGGTTGTTTTAAGCCACAAAGGTTTAGGGTGACTTGTTACGCAACCATGAACAACTACTACAGAAAGAAGTGGGTGAGAGGTAAGAACACACCTATTTAACAAGGGTGGTCAGGAAAGCCTTCTTTAAGAAGAAGACATTTGCCCAGCCGGTGTGGCTCAGTGGTTTAGCAGCATCGACCCATGAACCAAGAGGTCTCTGGTTCCATTCCTGGTCTGGGCACAGGAATGTGGGTTGTGGGTTTGATCGCCAGCAGGGGGCATGCAGGAGACATCTGATTGATGTTTCTTTCTCAGTGATGTTTCTATCTCTCCCTCCTCCTTCCCCTCTTTTCTAAAAAATCAATAAAAACATATTTAAAAGAGAAAAGAAGACATTTAAGTTGAGACAGATAAAATGGAGTCAGCCCTGAGCAGAAGGTGGTTCTTTGGTGGCAAGATGAAGAGCACTCCAGAACAAGGGCACCAAGTGGAGGTGCTGAACAGTAGATGGGAGCAGTGTTGCCAGAGCTTTCCGACAGGAAAGGGGGAAAGGTGCGGTCCGGTCACAGAGGTGGTCTTAGCCATACCAGGCAGGGCCTCTTGTAGAGAGTTTAAGTTATTCTCAACACACTGGGAATCCTTTCATGAGTCTTTAGCAGAAGACCAATGTGATGCCCTCTGTTTTAAAAACCTCCGTGGGGCTGCCGTATGGGAAAGGAATACTTAGGCCAGGCTTGCTATCTACTCTTCAGTCCTTCAGAGGCTCAGATAAGCATGATCAGGAAAGGCTTAAAAGTACGAGGAATGGCATGAGTGTGTCATTACGATGACTACTACTGTTGCTGTTATTCCAGACTCGGCCTGGCGTGGCCTCTGGAGTGCTGCAGGGGAAGAAACAAGCCGAGGGGAGAGCAGCAGGACCGCTGGCTTCACAGGACCTCACAGCCTTTCCTGAGGCAGCCTCCGAACCTCTCTGCACCCAGTCCCAAGCATAGACGGGGTGTATACTTGCTAACCCTGCAATGTTGATGAGGAACAAGAACGAATTTGCAGTACAAATATTTACTTTTGGCTATAGGTATGACTTTTAAAAATATATAAACTTAATTTTCATTATGTAAGTAATGCTCATTGTAGAAAAATTCTCACTTATTTTGCAGGTAATGTGTATTGCAGAAATTTTCAAGAACAAATATGTAAAAGAGAAGAAACTAAAATTACCAGTTACCCCAATTACTCCAAGGTAAGTACTGCTTTCAACTTCCTTTTGGTAAGTATCGTTCTAGTATCCCTACGCCTATATATGGAATATATACTATATACTGGTTACAACTAAGATTTTTTAAAACTTTTTTTCTCCTCCATTATAAAAACAATAAATGCTTATTTTAGGCTGTTTGAAAAATACAGAAGGGATAAAAACACTAGCACCAATAATATGACCTCTATCTATTTCTTTTTTCTTTTTTTCTAAAGAATTTATTGATTTCAGAGAGGAAGGGAGAAGGAGAGCGAGAGATAGAAACATCAATGATAAGAGAGAATCATTGATCGGCTGCCTCCTGCACACCCCGTATCGAGCCCGTAACCCAGGCATGTGCCCTTGGCCAGAATCGAACCTGGGACCCTTCAGTCCGCAGGCTGACGCTCCATCCACTAAGCCAAGCCGGCTAAGGGTCTCTATCTATTTCTTTCTGAGAATCTAAAGGTAGCTGAAACTCACTCGAGTCTGCAGCTGTTGCTCTGAGCTGCCATTTTACAAATATTCACTTCCTTAATTTCAGCCTACCTCCTTAGCTCATTAAGAAAGGAAAACAGAAGTTGAGGACTGTTCACTGCATAGAGGATTTGGCATATCTGTATACCTCACTTTGAGATAAATAAGTTGGGAGGGGTGTGGAATAAGAGACTCAAATTCTGCTAACAACAGCTCTCTGTAATATATTATAGGGGCAGTGCTTGAAGAAATGGATACACTTCGAGTAATTCTCACAATAAGAATGCGCAAACTGAATTTTCAACCTCGAAACAAAACCTGTCCGGTGAAGTATATTAAATTCTGGTTATCTGGTTGCCTACATTTCTCTCAATGTATTTTCAATGACCTAAATCCAAGTTTGAAGTAAAAGTTCATCCCTTCCTGGACATCAGCCATTCTTATTTTAATATGCTTCCCTGGACTTGCCTGCAAAGTCTGTTGTTGCTATCCCAGGCATCACCCAGAACCACAAGTGCTGCGAGCCAGAGAAATGCAAATCTCAGTGATAATCTTGAATATTTTATCCAACAACTAGAAGCCATTTACTTAATGGAAAATATTACAATGCATGATGCCATTCCAATCAAGGCTTAATTCATTTGCAGGCAGACTTTCAAGAGCTTGAACTTGCATTTTGCTTATAAAAGGAGCCACTCCACAGTTAAATTTCACAGGAATTTAAACCATCCATCCACTGCCAACCTGATCTAGTTTTACCCTTCTGATGCTACAATTACCTTTTCAGATTCATTGGAAACATTTTTAGCCAATAGGTCCAACAGAGATTGATCTTGATGTACCTGGACTCTGAAAAGCCACGGTGGAGGCTGGGCCTGGATTGTATTATAGTATGGCAACCCGAGATGACTCTGGGGTATGGGGAATTAGGGGGAAGCAATGATCAAATAGGGTTTCATTTACACCTTTGCTTGTAATTTAGATGTCTTGTCTAGATTAAAGCCATTAGTGGGCACAAATGGAGAAAATGTGTTTGAGTGTGATATGGTTTGAATTTCTACTATCTAACTATGAATCAAAACAAGGAACAAGAGTAATATGGGCATACAGAAGCAGCCAGAGAGAACCAAGGCTGTTTGGTTAAAGGTTATATCTGGTTTCATAATACAGGGGAAGCTAGGACACATAATAGGAATCACTATATATTATTGATGTATAGTTAGGGTGCTATATTAAATTTACAATGAATTTTCTATGGTTCTTGCCATAGAGTATGGATTCAGTCATTTTCAAGACTCACTTAGTAATTTTTATAAATTCCCATGGTAGTGAACCCCTTCAAGTAGTGTTAAATATAAGCTGTCTGAACTGGGGTGGATTACATCAGACTAGAGTCAATAGTCTATAAATGGTCCTTCTTTTCAGAATTCTGTCTCAATGAGGTCTGTTTCTATAATGAAATGGAAATCTTATTCCCCCAGAATTTCCTGTAAGAAGAATTTCTTTTTTATTGAATTTATTGGGGTGACATTGGTTAATAAAATTATATAGGTTTCAGGTGTACAATTCTATCATATGTCATTGGTATATTGTATTGTGTGTATACACCCCAAATAAAGTCTCTTTACATCACTACTTATTCCCCTGTACCCTTTTCTACTCCCCCCGCCTTTCCCTCTGGTAACCACCATACTGTTGTCTGTGTCTATGAGTTTGTTTTTTGCTTAATCCCTTTGCTTTTTTCACCCAGCGCTGAAACCCCCCTCCCCTCTGACAGCTGTCCGTCTGTTACTCTACCTATGAGTCTGTCTTTATTTTGTTTGTTAGTTTATTTTGTTCATTAGATTGCACATATGAGTGAAATCACATGGTAGTTGTCTTTCTCTGACTGTCTTATTTCACTTAGCATAATGCTCTTCAGGTCCACCCATGCTATTGCAAAAGGTACGAGTTCCTTTTTTATGGCCAAGTAGTATTCCATTGTGTAAATGTACCACAGCTTTTTGATCCACTTACCCACTGATGGACACTTGGGCGGCTTCCAAATCTTGGCTATTGTACATGATGCTGCAGTGAACACAGGGGTATACATATTTGAAAGGAATACTTTGATAAACCACTTAATGTGGAAGTGTGAGATGCTAAGGACATGTCTAATAATAAAAGATGGTTTCTACACTACAACATACAATATTAGGAAAGGAATCTGCATCCCTCCTAAGAAGCAGAAGGAACTAGAGAAGAGTGAGCACTGCTGGGAGAAGGGTGTGGACCACAGAGAGAAAAGCCTCAGTTCTGGGCCAGGGGAGGGTCTTCAGCGGGTGGAAGTGTCTAATATGGACTCTGATGCTCCTCCTTGCTTAAAAAGAGGTGAATGAGAGCGTGTGAGTGTGCACGTGTGTGTGCACGTGTGTGTGCACATGTGTGTGTGTGTGTGTGTGTAGGGGGTGATTTACATCTGATAAAAATCTCCTCTGTCCTGATCTTTCACTAAAGTCCACACTGCTCACTAGCTTATTTGTGAACATAGATTCTTCTGAGTTCCATGTCTGGGTAACAGTGGGGGGCACAGAGATGGCACAAACAAACACTGATACTCAAGGGAAAGAGGCACTGACATTTGGGTTATTATAGTACTGCTGCTGCTTACTATATTTTAGTATGAGAGATATATTGATGTCTGTAAACAAGAAATACAATCTAGCAACTAACAAATGATTCTTTTTCCCAATCCTATATAATAAAAGGCTAATATGAAAATAGACTGGCCGAAACCGGTTTGGCTCAGTGGATAGAGCGTCGGCCTGCGGACTGAAAGGTCCCGGGTTCGATTCCGGTCAAGGGCATGTACCTGGGTTGCGGGCACATCCCCAATAGGAGATGTGCAGGAGGCAGCTAATCGATGTTTCTCTCTCATTGATGTTTCTAACTCTATCTCTCTCCCTTCCTCTCTGTAAAAAATCAATAAAATATATTTTAAAAAAAAGAAAAGAAAATAGACTGAACAGCAGAACAACTGAACAACTGGTCACTATGATGTGCGCTGACCATCAGAGGGTGAGAGGGGAACAGTGGGTGTTGGCCACGGAGGGATGGTGGAGGAGAGCAGGGGCACCAGACCAAGGCGGGGCACTGGTTAATGTCATCGGTTTGAGCCTCTGCTGATTACTGAAAATTCTTTGCTCCCGTGTGTCATGGTCCCACCCGGCGCTCACACCTACTGCCGGCACTCGGTGCTGGCCCTGAGTGTCAAGCAATCAGGCCCCTATAGCCACTCCCCCTGCTCCTGAGGGGCAATTGGGGCAGCAGCGGGAGCGGGGCTGCCAGGAGATAGGAGTCTGGGGGCCGCAGCGGGAGGGGCGGGGGGGGGGCGGTGCAGAGGATGGGCCGAGACCTGCCCCTGTGCCCACTGCAGCCTCGAGGCCCACAATTCCTTTCAAGGTTCATGAACTTGTGCACTGGGCCCCTAGTAGAAGTATAACTGACACCATAATTCATAGATCTAATAATCCTTTTCTGCCTTAGTCACTGGCAAGTTTACTTCTTCTGGTGTTTCTGTGAATGCTATTCTTATCAATAAGCAGTGCCTGCCTGTCCCCCTCCCCCCCGACACACACACACACACACACACACACACACACTCACAGAGAAACAACTGGCACAAGTGATAGTTGGGGGAGGGGTGGAGAGGGTCAGGCTTGAAAGAGGGGCTGGCCATCTAAGGATTAGTTGAGATGATACAGATAAGGCCCTTCCATCGCATCCCAACATACAGTAAACACTTAACAAATGTGACCGATATTATTAATAGTAATAGGAACACATTAGTCCTTCTGCCTGCTTCTGTCTCTAGGGAAGGTGTTGCCATGGCACAAGGACAATTACCTCAAAGACCCAAGAGAGACAGGAATAGGGTAGAGATTACTCCTCTGCGTCCGAAGAGTCAACAGAAAAGTTAAGGTGGGGTCCACCTCTCTCACTACTAACTCTTTTTTCCCCTCCCTTTAAGTCTGACTGAAGAAAGCCTGCAGCACTCCTGGCAATTAGATTGAGGACTCTCAGTTCCAAATGCATTTTTGATAGATGCCTCTAACTGCATCTAAGTGGTAGGAGCATTTCTCTCAGCATTTAATGCTAATCGTCTCTGTCATCTAGGCATAAATAACTACACAATCATGTCAGGAGGCCCAACATAAATCCACCAGGGGTTTTAATCACTCTCCAGTGAGTGTGTCTTATACAAAATCAGAGACATGAAAACCCAACCAGTGAGTGTGTGTGTGTGTGTGTGTGTGTGTGTGTGATAGCCTCAGCCCAGCCAGGGCATCCTTTCTGTTCTATGGAGGAATAAGATCAGAATCCACACCCAGTTCAGGGTGTGACAGCACTGCACCATGTAGGCATGGTCAGGAGAGGGATGATCTTATGTTGGCATTGCTTGCATCACTGTTTCTTCCTCGGAGGGCACATAAATGATGGTTACAAGCTTAAGCTGCAGAGTCCAACAAAGCTGGGTTCAAATCACAGCCTGCTGCATCCTCACTGGTTGATCCCAGGCAATCTCCCTGATCGTCAAGCTCCTAATCTGTAGGGGATCATAAGCGTACATATGGCATAGGTTGTTGTAAGGATTAAGCAAGATCATCTATGCAAAGCACATTATGTAGTATACAGTAGGTGCTCAATAAATATTAGCAACACCACGAGAAATGCAGAGGGCGTCCCCATCTCTGCTGCAAGGCACAGGCTGTTTGGAGGGTCCAAGTGTCCTTTCCCCACCTAGGACTTTTATCTCCCATCTGTGCCAAAGAGTGAGCATAATGAACAAACTGCTATAGATCTCACAAGTTCAAAACCAAACCCCTACAAGTTCATTTTATGTATAACTTTTATAAATTGAGGCTCAGATAATCCAGTCTCAGAGGGCTATCCATTTCAAAGAAACAGCCCAGCAACCAAAGTAAATCAAATCCCTTATTTAGGTTCCTCAGATTCTATCAAAGGCTGACTCAAATGAAACACTGACATATTTCTTAATGCAGCATTGCTTTCCTCTTAACTCTATTATACTATTTAGCAGCACTGGAACTTCTCTCTTCAAGGCCCCAGAACTCTGCAAACACAGCCTAGCAGTGATGGCGAACCTTTGGAGCTCGGTGTGTCAGCATTTTGAAAAACCCTAACTTAACTCAGGTGCCGTGTCACATACAGAAATTTTTTGATATTTGCAACCATAGTAAAACAAAGACTTATAATTTTGATATTTATTTTATATATTTAAATGCCATTTAACAACGAAAAATCAACCAAAAAAAATGAGTTCGCGTGTCACCTCTGACACGCGTGTCATAGGTTCACCATCACTGGCCTAGTGCAATGGTTCTCAACCTTGGTTGCACATTAGAATCACCTGGGAATCTTGTTAAAATCCTGATTTCTGGGCCTCATCCTCCAGAAATTCTGTTTCTTTGTTATGGGGTGGGGCCACAACATTAGTAACAAAGAAACATAATTTCCGGAGTCTGAGGCCCAGAAATCAGGATTTTAACAAGATTCCCAGGTGATTCTAATGTGCAGCCAAGGTTGAGAACCACTGGCCTAGTGGTTCTCAATCCATTCGCCCGCCCCTCTTCCCCAACTAACTTTTTATTATACAAATCAGCTGTGCCTCTCTCCTGGCCAGCAGGACGGTCTCCTACTTAGAAGGGGGCAGCAGAGGTAAAATGAGTGAGCTGATCTTTAGCGATCATGGGGAAGGGACACACTACAGACTCATATAAATGGTTTTTGCCTCTGAACATGCAAAATACAAGAACACTTCACTGAACCTTTCTCCTTCGTCATTCTTAATTCATTGCTTTACCTGCAAATACAAAAATGCAAAGATAAAAAGCCTTACCAAATTAGAAATGTATGTCTCCTATCTCTCCTTTGCCTGGTCTTAAAAAAAGGAAAAGGTCATTAAGTTGTTAATAATAGCGAACTCTACTCTTAAAGCTGCGCCGAGACAAGTCATTGGAAGGATGGAAAAGAAACGACAAGGAACGATTAGGTGCTGCCAAGTAGCTGATCTGTTTTCATAAAATACTTCAGACATAAATGGCATTTGTGTGATGTGGAGGAGGCTCTGCCCCTCCCCCCCCTCCCCACACACACAGAGGGCAGAGACAGGCAAAGTGGTAACTGGCAGGTACCTAGACATGGGGCCACTGCCCTCTAGTGTGTACTCTAAAACTTGCAAAACCCCTTTAACCTGGTTAATCAGAGATCCCAAAGACAGTAGAAAACAGAATAAAACATGAACCCCCGTGGAACTACCCAACAGAATCATTTTAAAGTAATTTAAATCATTAAGAGAGTGCGATCTAATGGCTTCGCACACCTCACTATCTGTTGGGGCCCACACTCCCATCAGGCCATAAAAAGTGATTTGTTGTTTCCATTGCACAGATTGCCAAAGGACAGGAGAGATATTAAACATATTTAACAACTTGGTGTGGCACAGCCACTGGCGTTCAGAACAGATGCCCACACGCTGCCAGCTGGCAGCAGTTCTGGGGGCACCTCCAGGGCCCGCATTCACCCCTTAAAGGCGGATTCCATCGGAGGCTGGGGGTTCCTGGGAGGTAGGGTCAGGTACCCAGGAGAAGAGGGGGCCTGGTACAGAAGAACATCAATATTGTAACAAACAGTCATCTGTACTGCAGTGCTGTGGCTGAGCATTAGCTCCTCAGAGGGAATCAGAGGACGCGAGACCAGCAACCCAGCACCACGGGGCACCGTGGAAGAGTGACCCAGAGTCGAACAGCAGAGCTCCTAGGAGAGGGTGCGGCCCTCACTTCCCACCAGCAGCGCTTCCTTCTCTTCCAACAAGGAGGGACATGCCCCTAGTCCAGGGCGAGGTCATGGTGGGGTGTCAGGAAACCCACCTGTTAGTCTCAGTTTTCCTGCTTCTCTCTGTGTGACATTAGGCAGATATTTTATGATCTGGGCTTCCACGTCCCCATATTTTTTTAAAAAAAATAGCAAGGTTAGACAAAGGTTTTTTTAAGGACCCTTTCATCTTTAGGTAGGAATTGCTATCCTTTTTCGTGATCTGGTATTTCCAAATGAATTCTACCTACAAGATTATTCAGCATAATATTTAATGACAACATCTTAGAGACAGCTGCTAGCTCATAAAAAGGTGCTCAGTAATTGTCTTGAAGTGTGCTTGAGCAATCTTCAGAATTTTTTAAAGTTTGTATTTCCAAATTCTCCCCCAAATGTATCCACTTGTAAGGAACTCTCAAGATCTGTTTCTGATAATTAGATGAGGAAAATAGCACTGGCAACCACTACTGTTTATTGAGCGTCCAATTGCACCAGGCATTGGATTAAGCACTTTCTATGCATTATCTTGTTTAAGTCCCATGACAACCATATGAGGGATGCATTAGTATCCCTATTTTATGAGAAGAGGCTGAAAAAGGTTACAGGACTTGTCCAAAGTCAGACGAAAGAACATAAACAGTGTATGTCTCTCAAATCCACAACCTTAGTTACTCTGCTAGAGGGCTTCCCACATACCAAGGTTCCCACTAGTTAATGGAGAAATGTGAAAGGCAAAAAATAAATGTGAATTCTTTCATGAAGTTATTTTATTCTCACTTATTTACCTACTGAGAGATACCTACCTACCTTTAGTGCCGTCATTTCATGAAATGATGGGGATATTAGATAATAGGTAGATTGGCTTTTGATTTTTGTCAACGTAAAGACCCGGCAAGTTTCAATCTTTTGAAACGTTACCAGTCCATGAAATTGCAATATCTGGGAGCCATTGTTCTCTTGTTGTACAAACATCTGTTGTACAGGTATTACATTCATTGCCAAGATTAAAAGCTTCTGAAGAATGACATGTCTGCCTTTTGTATGTCTGATTGATGATACTTTTATCTCTTCACAATCTGATTAGATTATAGGGGAGAAGGAAGAGGATTCCTCTGACCATCATATAAATTATCCGGTCCTTCCATTTGTGACAGACATGGAGGAAGCGGAAGCTTCACAGGGGAAAAAGCAAGAGTAAGCTCGGATTCTGCTAAACAAGAACAGAGAACCTATCCAGCAAACAAACAAATAGAAAAAACTCAATCCTTTAACTAAAGAGCCTGTAGTTTCAGATTTTACACTAATAATAGCAATAATAGTATCAGCAACAATCAATCCTTTGTCTTCATTTTTACAAATAAAGAAAAACTACAGTCAAATTTAAAGTTCTTCCCCAAAAGAGAACTGTGATTTCAGAAGGATGTTAGAACTTAATCTCAAATTTATGACTGAAGAGTATTTTGGAGATTAAAAACTACTTGTGAAGACTTTGTAATAACTCAGTCTTTCTGAAGTTGGGCAAATGGTTTTTTAAACCCAAAAGAAAGTGCTTATCTATCTTACCACTATCACACACATTTCCTTATTTATTTGCCAACATTTTGAAGATTTTTCTGTATTGGCTGAAATGTGTAGATTTGAATTGTTCCCTGAAGTAATATAACTATGGACTCTGTATCAAATAAAGTTCAATTAATAATGAATTATGTGAATAATTATGATCATATAGATTTGCATGGCACTAGATACTATTTTAATTCAAATTCCAACACCCAGATGTTATAGCCTAGAGAAAATAAAGCTGCTTGGGCTATTAGATAAACAGAGTTGCAAAACTTGCTATATCTGTTTATTTTAAATTCACTTACTTTTATTGCCATAACTCCAAATTATCTTTGCTTTCCTTCTTTAAAAATGTAAATCACTTTTTCAAAAATAACAACACTGTAAATGCAAAATTAAATCAGAAAATGGCCACGTTGAAGCCAGATTGTCCAAAGGATTCTAGAGGAAGCTGGCCTTGAGCAGCAGGTTGCAGAAGGCAGACACTGCTACCTTCACCTGCAGGTGCCAGCTTCTCCTGCAGGTCACCCACAGCATCGAGGGAGGAATGAGGCAAGGTCATCATTTGAAATGTTCGAAAAAAATTCATGGAACAGTGCACTTCCCCAGAGATAGCTGGCATTTAAGGTGACTAACAACACAAAGCCAAATGCATGTCTCTCTCTAGCTAACCAAATTTGTTTATTTATTGAAATTCAGCTTTAACCCCTTGGGAGTGGCAATTTGGAATACTGAAACTTTTTTATCAACACCATATTCTAGAGCCCTCTGTAGCCACTCTGAAAAATGCAATATTTAGTTTGTACTGTCCCATCTCTATGAAAGTCTAAAGGCTGATAAGCATGCCGTATGCTTAATAGTTTCTTGTTCTCAATGCTGAACAGTGCCCAGAAGAGAATGCTCCCAGAACGATCAGCCTTGCTCTGGTCTTAAAGTCAGGACACCTCCTCCCGACCAAAGGTTACAATACTATAATCCCAAGATTGGCAAGTACTAGCAGGGTAATGATGACAACATCTTAAATTTGCAAAAGGAGAAATGGAAAGTTCCCTATATTAAAGCAATTCAGGGATAGATAAAAAAAAATTGTTGAAGACCCTTTAAACGAGGAAAGATGGGGAGCTAAATGATGACTAACTTTGCGTCAACTTTCTTTTTTTTTTTTTTAATTTTATTGATTTTTTACAGAGAGGAAGGGAGAGAGATAGAGAGCTAGAAACACTGATGAGAGAGACACATCGATTAGCTGCCTCCTGCACATCTCCCACTGGGGATGTGCCCGCAACCCAGGTACATGCCCCTGACCGGAATCGAACCCGGGACCTTTCAGTCCGCAGGCCGACGCTCTGTCCACTGAGCCAAACCGGCTTCGGCAACTTTCTGAACTGGTTCAAATATTTTATATCCTGTGCATGACTTCTTTTATGGTATAATTGATTTCATTAATGTCAATTAGTTAATACTTTTATTAATAAAATTTTTTAAAGTTGAGAATGAATACTTTAAAAAAGACAAGTAGCATGGCTGAAAGGTTCTATCAAGAAACTGATATTTTAGAGCCCTGGCCAGGTATCTCAGTTGGTTAAAGCATCCTGATACAATGAGGTTGTGGGTTTGATTCCTGGTCAGGGCACATACAGGAATCAACCAATGAGTGCACAAATAAGTGGAACAACAAATCTCTCTCTCCTTCAAATCAATAAATAAAAATTAAAAAAGGAAATGGATATTTTGTTCAGAAATTACTATTGTAATTATGTCTTATATTTTATAATATTTAAATATGTCACTACTCAGGTTCCATAATGTTATAGTTTATACCAGCACCTTCCCTGAAATACAAATCTTGGGAGAGAAAATTATCAGAGAACAGGGTATATCTTTCCCATTGCATCTCTTCTTCACTAACCTAGTGTCTCACATTGCTTTGCTGACAGCTTTCTGAATAAGGCGCAGTTTGGGACCATCACGAGAAACTAAGATGGCGGCATAGATAAACACCGGGAAATTGTCGCCTCACACAACAATTGAAGAATACCGCAAGGGTCGGAGCAAACATCGTCCAGAACAACAGGAAGGCTGGCTGAGTGTAATTTCTACAACTAGAAGAAAAGAGGGGCACGCTGAGAGCCAGCGGAGCTGCGGAGGTGAAGTGCAGAGGTACAGCGGCGGCTCGCGCGCAGAAATGGTGTGGCGCCTGAGGACGCGGCTGTCTTTTTGAATCACAAGCTCCCGACTGCTCTGAACTCCGGTTCCAGCGGGTCTCTGGGGACCCAGGGCTCATACGGGGAGAGGCTGGTCTGTCAGGCGGCAGCGGGCGAACTTGAGGGCGGCTTTCCCTCAGAGGTGCTTGCAGCCGTTACCCGGGACACTGAGACGCGCGGCTCCGGGCTCAGAGAATCACCATAGCTGCTTTCACCGCCCTTTGACTCCCTGAGACCCCGCCTCACCCAGGCTGTGGCAGAGGCTTTTGCATGTGAATGTACCTAACTACAGCCTAGCCAGGCAGACCCGGAACTTCCAAGAGAAGGCCCAAGGCCCCGCAGCGGCTTGCATTGCTTCACAGCTGAGCCTCTTCGTGGCTCCTGCTGTGTGGCCTCAGGCAGGGGCTGAATTAGCACCTCCTTAGATCCAGGGGCCACTGCACCCAGTGGTCAGAGGGGGACCATTCTCCCACTCCAGACACAGCTGATTCCCACAGCCAATTGGCCTGGAGGTCAATTCCTCCCAGTGATCCTACAACAACCAAGGCACCAAGAGTGCACCAAGAGTGTCTACCCCAGGTAACTGGGGAGGCTGAGCCACTGGGCCCTACAGGACACCTGGCGCGCAGGGCCACTCTATCAACACAGGGAAGCAGCCAAAATGCGGAGACAAAGAAACAGGTCACAAATGGCAGAAACGGAGGAAAGCAAACGACTGGATATAGAGTTCAGGGCCATGTTTATAAGGTTTTTCAAGAATTTTATGGAAACCGCTGATAAATTTAATGAATCCCTCAAGGAGTATAGTGAGACCATGGAGGACATGAAAAAGGACCAACTAGAAATTAAGCATACACTGACTGAAATAAAGAATAATTTACAGAGATCCAACAGCAGACAAGAGGATCCCAAGAATCAAGTCAAAGATTTGAAATACAAAGAAACAAAAAATACCCAACCGAAAAAGAAAAAAGAAAAGAGATTCAAAAAATATGAAGATAGTGTAAGGAGCCTCTGGGACAACTTCAAGCGTACCAACATCAGAATTATAGGGGTACCAGAAGGAGAGAGAGGGCAAGATATTGAAAACCTTTTTGAAGAAATAATGACAGAAAACTTCCCCTACCTGGTGAAAGAAATGGACTTACAAGTCCAGGAAGCGCAGAGAACCCCAAACAAAAGGAATCCAAAGAGGACCACACCAAGACACATCATAATTAAAATGCCAAGAGCAAAAGACAAAGAGAGAATCTTAAAAGCAGCAAGAGAAAGACAGTCAGTTACCTACAAGGGAGTACCCATTCGACTGTCAGCTGATTTCTCAACAGAAACCATGCAGGCCAGAAGAGAGTGGCAAGAAATATTCAAAGAGATGAATAGCAAGAACCTGCAACCAAGATTACTTTATCCAGCAAAGCTATCATTCAGAATGGAAGGTCAGATAAAGAGCTTCACGGATAAGAAAAAGCTAAAGGAGTTCATCACCACCAAACCAGCATTATATGAAATGCTGAAAGGTATTCTTTAAGAAGAGGAAGAAGAAAAAGGAACTCTTACCATTTGCCACAGCATGGATGGAACTGGAGAGCGGATAAATACCACAGGATCTCACTCATTTGTGGAATATAATGAACAACATAAACTGATGAACAAGGACTGATCCAGAGACGGAGAGGCATTGATTGGACTGTCGGGACTTGGAGGGAAGGTAGGGGAGGGTGGGGGCAAGGGGGAAAGATCAACCAAAGGACTTACATGCAAGCATATAGGCCTAACCAATGGACACGGACAACGGGGGGGTGAGGGGATGAGCGGGGGGTGGGGGGGTAGAGGGTACACATATGTAATATCTTAATCAATAAAAAATATTAAAAAAAAAATAAATAAGGCGCAGTTTGTACCGGCAATTTTGTTGCTTCTCTGGGGCGGCCTGGTACTCGCTCAACTTAGCCAAGCTGGAACTATGTTTCCCAGAGTTCTCTTTCCTGTGTGGTTCTGTATGGCCATGCGAGACCATATGTGAAATCCAAAAGGCAGAAGAGAAGTTATATTTTTTATGATCTGAAAGTTGTTGCTTCTCTGTCACTTACCTATGTGGTGAACCAGGCTTGCTCCAACTCTCACCTGGTCTCCTCCTTCAGCTGCTCTTTCCACGTTCAACTCCTGTATTCATTAGTGTTTTCTTTACTTCTCAGTAGGTAACCCCCTGCTACCAGTTAATGAAATTTTGTTACACTTTCCCAGTGTGAATTACTATGTGCTCTCTGTCTCTGAACAGGGCACTGATAAAATGCCTTTTGCTGTTAAAAAAAGAACAGAACTTAATTTTATTAGCTTAGCATTTGCTTTGGAAGGAACATAAATTATTTTTAATGTGAGTATATAAGTGAAGGCATTGCCCAAGTGTGCAGTTTAGAGAAGTTATTTGCTTTCTTTGGCCGCCTATACAGGGCTTTTCTCAAGCTGGGCTCCATGGACCTCTGTGAGAAGACCCTGCATCAGCTCTTGCTATGAAACCAACCACCCTAAGCACAATGGATGAAACAACGACCATTTTCTATTTCTCACATTTGACAGGAGGACTCCAACATCACACGACAAATGATAAAAAACATAAGAAGGGTGAGGAAGTGGGGCTCAAAATGCACTCTCCCACAAGGTCCAAAGACGTTATCAAGGATCTGAGAATTTAAACAGAATTTGAGATTTTTAAAAATTTTCAATTCAGTGAGGAAATTAATAATGTAATCACCATCACAGGATTTCAGTGCCTGTATTTGCATTTATGGTCTTGTTCTCACCAAGGGATCATCTTAAGTGAGTGTGTACAGCATTGTTTGTGGAATTGCAGCTTTAGAAAAACTTACTCAATGTATTCTAATAAACAGTCACCCTCATAGGCTATGTGTTTGTCTTAAGCTTTTCTAGATGCATATACAGAAAAGTGTGCAAACTGTAAGGGTGCAGTTCATGAATTTCAGTAAGCTGAACACTCCTGCCTGAGCTGTGTGCTCAACATTTAAGGGAGTGTTTCTTGCACTGGCATCTGCTGAGGCCATCTTGGGCAGCTACATCAGTTCCAACGCTTCACCCACAATACACAGAGAACCTGGGGGTGGAAAGCTCCGGGGATGAGCTGGCCTCTGACCAGGAGAGATGGGAGAACAAAATGAAATCCAAGAGGTTCCTGAAGAGGCCAAGCAGCCACACACAGGTAGGAAACAGCCAACTCCTGCCGTTTTCAACAGTAGGTTTGCTGCAGAAAACTGGTGGGCCATGAAACCTGAATCTGTCACGGCAGGTGCCACTACATTTTGATCAATGTGTTTTGACCAATGCCAACTTTGATAAAAATAAATCTGATGAATTGATTCTTGCTATAGAACCCATATTGCTCTGGCGTGTTTGTTTTGACAAAGGCTGAGCTGGTATAGTATAAAGTCCAACTCGCTGCAAATTATGTGTAACAGTACAGCCTAAGTCCAAGCCCATGCCCGAGAAAGATGACATATTTACTGATGCTTGCCTAGTCTCCCGAGCAAGCAGGAAGGCAAGATTAGGATAGTTAATGGTTCTCCTTAAACTGAACAAGAATGCCCTTGAAGGGTGACCAAGTGACAAATAGTGCAATAACTACGGAGGCTTTTACAGATTGTATGAGACATAGTCATACCCTAGTAGTGATTGTGTGTGTGTGCGTGTTTTAAATACATTTTAAATTTTATCATAGCGTTAGATTTACAGAAAAGTTGCAAAAATAGGACAGAAAATTTTCATATACTTCACATCCAGTTTCCCCTACTAACATCTTACATTATTATTATTATTGTTAATCCTCATTGAGGATATTTTTTCCATTGATTTTTAGAGAGAGTAGAAGGGAGGGGTAGAGAAAAAGACAGAGGAACATCAGTGTAAGAGAAACACACCAACTGGTTGCCTCCTGCATGTGCTCTTGACTGGAATCAAACCCATGACCCTTTAGTCCAAGGGCTGACACTCTAACCACTGAGAAAACCTGCTAGGGAAGCATCTTACATTATTATGGTACTAGTGGCCCAGTGCACGAAATTCATGCACTCGGGGGTGGGGGACCCCGCCTAGCCTGTGCTCTGTCACAGTGCGGGAGACCCGCGATCCACTGCCCCAAAGAGTTAGGCCTCTGCAAGCCTCACGTCCCTGGGCCCGGTGCCGGGGGTGGGGACACGAGTTTCACGTCCCCAGGGCTGGCGCTGGGGGGAGGGACTCGAGCCTCACACAAGTCCCTGACGCTGCAAATCCCTGCCCACCCGCGCCTGCTGCACACACAGCCTCCTGCTGATCAGTCGTTATGTGTGAGGGTGTCACAACCATTTGTATATTAGCTCTTTATTATATAGACTAGAGGCCTGGTGCACAAAAATTTGTGCACTCGGGGAGGAGGGGGGGTCCCTCAGCCCGGCCTGTGCCCTCTCGCAGTCTGGGACCCCTCGGGAGATAACGAGCTGCTGGCTTAGGCCTGCTCCCAGGTGGCAGAGGGCAGGCCCAATCCCTAGGTGCAGCCCCTGGTCGGGCTCAGAGCAGGGCTTATTGGGGAGTTGGGGCGCCTTCCCCTGTCATGCACAGAGCAGGGTGGATTAGGAGGTTGTGATGCCACCCTCAGTCACGCTCAGGGTAGGGCCGATTGGGGGGTTGGGGCACCGTCCCCTGTCACACTCAAGGCAGGGTCGATGGGGAGGTTGCAGCGCCACCCTCGGTCACGCACAGAGCTGGGCCAATCAGGGGGTTGGGGCACTGCCCCCTGTCACTCACAGAGCAGGGCCCATCAGGGGGGTTGGGGCTCTTGTACCCTGTCACGCACAGAGCAGGGCCCGTGGGGGGGGGGTGGGGGTTGGGGAGCTCCCCCCTATCAGGCACAGAGCAGGGCTGATCAGGGGGTTGGGGCGCCTTCCCCTGTCACGAACAGAGCAGGGCAGATAGGGAGGTTGTGGCCCCACCCCCTGTCACACACAGAGCCACAGGGCGATCAGGGGGTTTGGGCGCTGCCCCCTGTCACGCTTATCCCGGTGCCGGGAGGCCTCATGGCTCCGCTGATCCCAGTGCTGGGAGGCATATTACCCTTTTACTATATAGGATAGAGGCCTGGTGCACGGGTGGGTTCCGGCTGGTTTGCCCTGAAGGGTGTCCTGGATCAGGGTGGGGGTCCCCACTGGGGTGCCTGGCCAGCCTGGGTGAAGGGATGATGGCTGTTTGCAGCTGGTCACACACCCTTCAGGGTGGGAGTCCCCACTGGGGTGCCTGGCCAGTCTGGGTGAGGGGCTGAGGGCTGTTTTCAGGCTGGGGGTGACTGAAGTTCCCAACCGCTCCTTTTTTTCTTTTATTCTGGGCCAGCTTTAGGTTGAGGCTTGGCTCCAGCTCTTAGGCCTCCGCGGCTGAAAGTAGCTTTCTGGCTTTTGCTTACAATGTTGCGAATCTGCTGGCTGAAGTCTGGCGATATTTGTTACAGAGTTTCTTAAACTGCCCGCTCAGGGGCCTGCAGCCGCAGTCGGGGAACGTTGGAGTCCTCCGTCACTGAGGCAAGCAAGCCTCATGTTAGTTTCAAGCTGCCTGGCTGCCGGCCGCCATCTTGGCTGACAGTTAATTTGCATATCTCGCTGATTAGCCAATGAAAAGGGTAGCGGTCGTACGCCAATTACCATGTTTCTCTTTTATTAGTGTAGATAATTGTCACAATTAATGAACCAATATAGATACATTATTAACTAAAGTCCACAATTTAGTCAGCTTTCCTTAGTTTGTACCTAATGTTCCCTTCCTAGGCTCCTCTTAGCTGTGACAGTTTCTCTTTCTCAGACTTTTCTTGCTTTGCGTGTCCTTGACAGTTTCAAGGAATACTGGTTCTTTAATTGGGATTTGTCTAATGATTGTACTTTAATTATTGCTGGAATATGTAAAATTGCTAGTTCCTTCAGACATGTCACCAAAAATGTCTGAATTAGAAAATGCTTCTCAAACACAAAACATCTGAAAACCACTGTTTACGTCAAAACAGACTGTAAGTATACACAAGATAAGAGAAGTTGTCAAGATCTTCCACCATTCAAACTTCAGTGTCAAGAAGCAAGGTAGGTTGGATAGCAATCTCAATTTGTGAACTGTCCACATGTCTCCCTAAATAGTCCAGGCCATCAGCCACCCACCCTCATTCCTCAGAACTAACTGAAAAGGAAGACAATAGCTTTTCACCCAGAGGTCATCATGATAATGATTCACCCTAAGATAAAAAGGAAGGTTAAACCAATTAAATTCTAAGTTGTATCATAGTTTTTTTACAGAAAATATTTTAAAATTACAAGCAGAAACAATAATCAAACTTACTGTCCTCCTTGTTTTTCAAATGAGTAAATACCAAGTTAGGGAACAGAAAGGATTATATCCTATTAATTTGTAATTTCTGGTAACACAGACATATTCTAGTTGTAGAAAAGCTGTTATTGATATTCTAGTAATTAAATCTGTACAAGTTACCAACCAAAAACACGTTAGGAGTCCATTCTGCTCTTAGTAATGAGTAAAGTCACTGAAGTAAGTGTTTGGAGCACTTAACATTATAGGCAATGCTGGAGCCTAAACAATGCTCATTAGGTAAATAAGAGAGACAATACCCAATATGTCCCCTGGAGTTCAACATTAAAATATTTGCACTGGAACACACACAGGCCTAAAGGTGTGTCTGTAAACTAGAAAGCACTCACTGTGTTGGCCAGTTCTAGGTAGCTTCCTCCCACAGAGTCGCTGACATGTGGGGCCTGTGCGAGCAGTCTGTGCAGAGCGGCGGCCTGCTGGTGCACAGAGCTGCCGCCGCACTCGAGAAGCTTCTGCAGGGCCGGCTGACTCTGCAGGTCCGGGCTCTGGAGGTCCCTGGCACCCGAGTCGTATTCCCAGCTCTCCCTGGCTGCTGACAAGGCACCTAGGAGAGGCAGGGAAAATAAAAAAAATGCTGCCTTCATTAGCCTGTGGGTGGCCAGTAGGCAATGAGTTGGAACCTCCTAACACTTCCATGTGCCAGCAAGTCAGAACACATGTGGCGCCCAGCCTACATGCTAAGCACTTTCCCTTTCAAAGGAACACATGGGGAGCCCGGAGACAAAAGCGGTTGTAGGCAAAGCATTCAGAAATAGCTACCCAATGAGTATGTGCCGCCACAAACAGAAATGCTTAGCAAAAAAGCACCAGAGGCCAAGAAAAGGGAATCCGGGTCCGAGCCACATCTGTCTGTGATGGACACAGGGTTACTGTATGAGGAGGCTTCTGACCGTGACTCTCTTTTCTAGCTGAGAAAGAAAGAAGCAAGTGAAAAGATAGAGAGTTAAGATATGGCACCTTATCATACTTTTCTGGTGTCTATGTCCTCTGACCTGGAAGAAGCTACAGCGAGCTAGACTGTATCTGCCCGTTAGGGGTAGCCATGTAGCTGAGCTCTGAGCGGTAGGATGTGAATAGAAGTGGTAAACATCAGTTCAGGGCTGTCACACCCCCTCGTGTGTGGTCCTCCATGCCCTTGCCTTCAGGCCTTGTTCAGATGGGCCTGGCACCCTGGGACGCCATGTACTACAGATGGGGAAGCCACAGGATGGAAGATGTCAGGGCCCCTGAATTATCTGCTTCATTAGCCTGTGCATGGCCAGTAGGCAACCCACAGGCACCCTCTTTTGACTTTACATGATTAGGAAAGGGAGGCTTCTTTTGTGTTTGGTTCACCATGTATTTTTGGTTTGTTTGTGAGAGCAGCAAGTATTACCTTAAATATTACATCAGATTGCAAACTAATAAAATATGCTACTAATTATAATACAATGGGAAAGTACAATACAAAAGTCAACCCACTTATATACATATATGCATAACCCATGGACACAGACAATAATACAGTGAAGGTCTGGGGAGGGCCAGGAGCGGGATGGAGGGAGGTTAATGGAGGAAAAAAGGGGACATCTGTAATACTTTCAACAATAAAGATAACTTTTTTAAAAAAGTAGACCTAGAGGAGAGGCATCTAACCCAGCCCCCTGGATAGGGGTGGGGAATATTCAGGAAAGCTTACTGAAGGAGAAAGCCTGATGCTTCAGTCCTCACTTCTGCAAAAAAAAAGAAGGAAAAAAAATTAGGTTTTGGGTAAGGCCTGCTTCCCTGTGATGCTCACTAGTGAATAGCAGTTTCTGTGGGCACAGCCAGACAGTGGAGCTTGGAGCACTTGCCCCTCAGCCACAAGAGAGGCTGGGAAATTTGTTTTCTGGCTCCTGCTTTAGGTAGCAGGATTTGTAAGGAGACCTTTCCTGAACACAGGGTCTAAAGGCCTGAGCAGCCGGAAGACATGACAAAGGTGTACACACAATCACCGTGCTCAGTACTGGGGGTGTAGTAGTGATAGAGTAAACTGTAGTCCCAGCCTGTGGCATTTTCATTTTAGAGGGTTTTTAAAACATGCTATTTAAAATATATATTTTTATTTTTTATTAGAGGACCAGTGCACAAAATTCATGCACAAGGGAGGGGGGGATCTCTCAGCCCACCCTGCATCTTCTCGCAATCCGGGAAGCCTCGGGGGATGTCCGACGGCCAGTGTAGGCCCAATCCCTGTGGATTGGGCCTACACTGGCCGTTGGACATCCCTCTCGCAATCCGGGACCGCTGGCTCCTAACAGCTCGCCTGCCTGCCTGCTTGATCCCCCCTAACCAGTCTGCCTGCCTGCCTGATGGCCCCTAACCCCTCTGCCTACCTGCCTGATTGCCTCTAACCACTCATCTGCCTGCCTGATCACCCCTAACTGTTCGCCTGCCTGCCTGATCACCCCTAACTGTTCGCCTGCCTGCCTGATCACCCCTAACTGTTCGCCTGCCTGCCTGATCACCCCTAACGGCCTCTGCCTCAGCCCCGCCGCCATGGCTTCATCCGGGAGGTCGTCTGGAAGGACATCCAGAGTGATATCTGGAAGGTCATTTGGCCGTCCAGACTAATAAGCATGTTACGCTTTTACTGGTATTATTATAGACTAGGGGCCCAGTGCACGAAATTCGTGCACTGGGTGTGTGTGTGTGTGTGGGGGGAGTGTCCCTCAGCCCAGCCTGCCCCCTCTCACATACTGGGAGCCCTCAGGCGTTGACCCCCATCACCCTCCAATCGCAGGATCGGCCCCTTGCCCAGGCCTGACGCCTCTGACAGAGGAGTTGACCCTCATCACCCTCCGATCACAAATCACCGGATCGGCCCCTTGACCAGGCCTGAGGCCTCCGGCAGAGGTGTTAGGCCTGGGCAGGGGACCCCCAGCTCCCTGCGGTTTCAGGCTCCGCCCCTGCCCAGGCCTAACGCCTCTGGCCTAGGCGTCCGGCCCAGGCAGCGGGGACCCGCAGCTGCAGCGGCCCCGCGATCGTGGGCTTCGCTTTAGGCCCAGGCAAGGGACCCCTAGCTCCTGGGACTGCCAGCTTCGACCGTGCCCAGCTCCCATTGCTGGCTCCACCCCTACTTCCTTCTATCACTGGCCAGGGCGGAAAAGGCACCTGATTCTCCGATCATGGCTGGGGGGCAGGGCCGCCTTTGCTCTGCCCCCCAGCTCTTAGCTCCCCTCTGGGTTTCCGATCACTGTCAGTGGCAGGGGGCTTCTTCCTGCTTTCCCTTTCGCCTCCCTGCATTGTGCCTACATACGCAAATTAACTGCCATCTTGTTGGCAGTTAACTGCCAATCTTAGTTGGCTGTTAATTTGCATATAGCCCTGATTAGCCAATGAAAAGGGTAGCTCGTACGCCAATTACCATTTTTCTCTTTTATTAGTGTAGATTATTTTATTTTATTTTTATAATCTTTATTGTTGAAAATATTATACATGTACCCCTTTTCCTCCCATTAACACATTCTAGTCAAGCCCCTGCCCCAGGCCTTCACCACACTATTGTCTGTGTCCATGGATTATGCTGGAAAAGATCTTTAAACTTTATTTTTCAATTACAGTTTACATTCAATAATGTTTTGTAATAGTTTCAGGTGTATAACATAGTGGTTAAACAATCATATACTTTACAAAGTGTCCCTAATAAATGACTTTCAATGACAAAAGAAAGTGACTCATTGAAAGGATTCAATTTTGATTATGGAAAATGAGAACATATACAGATTACCCTACCATTTACCTGAGTATAATTCCATAGAGCAAACTGCAAATTATGTACAGTAGGTTCTGATGTGAATTTCCTACCCCTCCACCCCTTGTTGGGTATTGATGAAGTGAATCAACTTGCTTTGGAAAAGGGTCTGTCTGGGACCACTTCCAATGGTTTCCCTCTACCGTCCATGTTTGGCTGATCTTCATCAGTCTGACCCAACACGCTTCCTGTACAGCACTGTATCGTGGGGGTGACATGTTTTCATATCAAAGTGGACAGTTTCATCCTCTGTGTGCAAATGCTCAAAGTTTATTTTAATACTAAAGTCTGCCAACTGTATAGCAAGGGCAGGCTGGCTTCCCTTCTGCAAAATGCCAGTCCTTGCTCCCCAGTTCTTTTGAGTGATCTCTGTCATCTGCCTAGCAGCCTGATGCTCCCTGTCCTGGTCCCCACAACACGTGGCAAGAAGACTGATTGAGGTCAGAGTTGAAAAATGGATTGAATCACAGATGGCTTTATATCTCACATGTTAGACAAATAAGCACAGGGTTGGGGCCTTGCCTATTATGTTTCACCACAGTATCCTCAGTACCTTGCACATGGCCTGTGACACATCAGGCATTTAATATGCATTAACTGAATGGATTTCTGAATTATCCATGGTTGTACTGTAGGGTTTCACTTCTTAACTGGGAAAAAGCAACAGAGATTAATTTTTAAAGTCAAAATAAATTGTACACCTGAACTTTTTCCTTACGCAAACAGGGAGCCTCATTTTCAAATAATAAAATGCCACAGTTCTGGAATAGACGAGCCAAGGAGCTTCATTTGAATTTAATACGCTGTAGTAACAGACCTAAACACAGTTTCTGGCAGAATCATGTAATCAGGTTAGCCAAGTTCCATGTTAATCAGCAAGATCAAAAGGCCCTCACACTATTACCCTCACAATTTTGGCTGAAATGATGCTGAGGAACTCAGATCTTCTACTTTGGAGCCAAGTCAACCCTATTAGCATTCATATAAAGCGACCCCAAAGAGGGAAGTGCATTTTTAAAAATACAGTAGACTATTCCCATTATTCTCTTTTAACCTGTCTTCATATCAAAATTTTCTGAATAAAAACCAACATTCCTGAGGCAAAAATTTGTCATTTAATTGGGATGATCTCACTGAAAAACATGAAAAATGTAGGTCTGGTAATCATCTTCCTTTTGCTTTTTGAAGCATGATGGGACCTGATATTTCTAGGCTCCTATTCAACCTCTTGTCAATCTCTCTTCGCTCCCTTGCTAACCTCAAAAAAGGTTAGGGAAATGACCTAGGGAAATGGCTGTGCTTTCTTTTCCACAAAATGGACAGCGTTACAGTTCTATTGTCCCCATGCTCACTAGGCTCTTCGGTGTCTCTTCGAATAAAGACACGAATCCCACCGTGAGGGCCCCATCATCGTGACCTCATCTAATCACCTCCCCATAGCTCCATCTCCAAATACTATCACAGTGGGGGCTAGCACTTCAACATACACATTTAAGGGGAGACACACACATTCCATCCATAACAACTGAGCAGTTATTTTGCAAGCCACTAAGGAAACTGACTGCATGGCATCCTTTAAATACCATAGGCCAAAGCACTCCCTGGGCCCCGAGGTCTCTGCACACACAGAAGCAAAATGGAAGCCATCACTTCTGCCACTATCATCCCACAGCGTGCTCTAAAGTAAGCGGTAAGGTGTATTCTTTTTCTTTTTTCAATCAAAATATTTAGTGTTTAAAGGTGACAGAGCACAGATTCTACATGTTTTGCTTATCAGAAAAGCATAGGGAACACGTGGCATTTTGACATGTTCATAAAACACATCGCTGGGAAAATACTGCTTTCAGAGAGATGCTGAAATAGAACATCTGCCAAACACTGCTCTGCTGGGTACTTGGCAGCTACATGCTAGTTTTAATTCCATCTTCAAAGTGCCACCCAGGTTTGGCCTCAAGGCTTATAATTACTGTGCTTATTCACCAAAGGCACTTTGCCACCTTTCCAGGGGGCAAGCCACCTATGAAAATGAGGCAAGCCAAAGCATAGAGAACACCTATACTTCACCTTAAAAATTGTAACAACAATCATGATACCCAACATCTTTCCAAGGGCACCAGGGAGCCAGGCACTGTTCTAAGCATCCCACACATCTTACTTAGTCCTACCTATGGCCTAGGAATGACTAAATCATTTTTTCCATTTTTATAAGAGGACATTTTCTCTCTTTCAGCTTCATTTTGTCGATATTATTCATTTGCCCAGAATGGTGGTTAAGAGCTGGGGTTTTGTAGTCACTCAGATCGCTTGGGGTCAAATCAAGAGTTAGCATGACCAGCTATGTGTCCTCAAGCAAGTTATCTTAATCTGAACTTCAGTTTTCTCATCTTTAAAATGGGGACAATAGCCGAAACCGGTTTGGCTCAGTGGATAGAGCGTCGGCCTGCGGACTGAAGGGTCCCGGGTTCGATTCCGGTCAAGGGCGTGTGCCTGGGTTGCGGGCATATCCGCAGTGGGGGATATGCAGGAGGCAGCTGATTGATGTTTCTCTCTCATCGATGTTTCTGGCTCTCTATCTCTCTCCCTTCCTCTCTGTAAAAAATCAATAAAATATATTTTAAAAAAATGGGGACAATAACATCTACTTCATAGAGGTGTTGTGAGAATTACATAAGAGTAAAATACATATAACACATTAGACAATGTCTGGCATATGATAAACTCACCAACACATGTTAATAGTTATCAGTAGTAGTTATTTGGAGTCAATTTTGGACAACTTAGTAGGGAAAAATATATGAGGGAAATGTATACTCTCTCCCAACTTCTGAAAGTTACCTGGTGGTAAAAGGGCTAATTCTTAAAAAACAAACTTTTGGCACTTAACCAGTTACTCTAATTTCATCAATAGTTTGTAATTAATATTGGTGTTAATGTAAAGGAAATGAAAACAGCCAATTAGGTCAGGACCAAAGTTATGTCTCTCTGAGTATGGAATATTCCACTAGTAAGTCAGTCTTTTCTTATTGGGTTTGATAGACTTTGCTTCCCTATTCGACTTGGCCAACTCTTATCTCCAGAGGACAAGTGGCCCTCCCTAAACTTGTGGCCAGCACCGTGCGGACACTGCACAGCCCAGCAGCAGCGGCGGCGGCGGGGGCTCCAGAGCAGAGCAGGTATGAAATCTTCATCAGGCCTGTGCTCTGGCCACCCTAGCCACCCCTCTGTTTTCTATATATTGTTTTTTCTTTTCCATCCTTCATGTGAATGCTGGGGTGTCTCATCATATCACAGGCAGATGATAATGCAGAGAGCTTAGGGGATCCTGAGACTTGGATTAATAGTATCTTATAATATTGTCTCTATGTAGCGGTCATTAATCTTTCATTTATGTGGATTGTTTAGATAACATTGCCAGATTTATTACCCTCAGTGGCAAGAGAGAAAATACTACTTCCAAAACACCAGAAGCAGCTACTGTTCTGAATTTAGAACTACCACACCAATAAAAAATAGCATGGGAGAATTTGAACAAATTGGCTGCCAGGTGTCAGCTTTCCCTGTCATAGCACATTTACTATTTCTAGATAATACTGACATCAACAGAAGCAGCAGCAATTCATTTAGTTCACAACAGAATCAGCATATGAGTCTTTAGTCATTTATTAATTTCAAGGCTTGGTACAAAATTCAGGAGCCTAACTCCCATGAGGACCTCTAGCTTCTTCCAGCATAAATTACATGGCAACCCTAGACCAACTGTCTTAAAACCTGTGTCTGTGGTCACAAAGAAAATTGTGAGCCTGCCTATCCTTTCCCGGGGGGTGGGGGGACCCTAAAGCAAAAGCAATTCAAAGCATGCATCCTACTAAGGGGAGGTAAATAATATTACCTCCCAAGTGATACAAGTCATTTTGTTGGCCTTTGGTAGCTATTTCAGAAAGTGAGCCTATTAGTGACCTATTCTGAATATATGTCATGTGTGTCCTATCTAATGTGTGTCCTATCTAGGGACAATGTACTGAATTTAATGAAACACTGAGAAGAGAGTGGAAGATGTATTTTGAAATGCAACTCCCTTTGCCCCCTCCACCCCCAGACTGTTGCTATGTGACAAGAAAGATGAAAAGAAAATGCATTTTTCTTACTGACGTGTGCTTATCAACATCATCATCATTAGTGGATGTTGCTTAATAGCCCTTCATAACAAGTAAGTTCACCAATCCTTGATGTATTTAAGTACGGGCTTGAGAACGCCCACTGAGAGACAGTTTAGAGACCACCAAAAGGACGGCTGGAATAACTAGCCTTTAAAATTCTTCCCCAGCTCGGCATTCTATTGTTCTGTTCGCCAAATTTAATATAAAAGGCAAAGTGCCCTTTGGCAGTTAATAATACAGTTATAAAAGCACAGCTGAGGCAAGCATTTTTTACTCAAAAAAGTAATTAAAAACAATATTTGGCAGCTATTCTCTTGGCTTGTCTAGACTAGATGTATAAAGGAGATAAGCAAGTGGTTTGACTTGGGGCTAAAGAATTCAAAGGCCAGTTTAGGGAAAGTGTTATAAAGAGGAGGCAGTAGAACAAGGATGGGTTAATTGAGTTTAACCTGAACCTGAGAGTGGTTTGAAGTTACGGGGATAATGTCCATGGTCCATAAGAGTTTAAAATGGGGGAAGAGAGAGAGAGAGAGAGAGAGAGAGGGGGGGGGGGGGGAGATATTTCTCTTGGTTAGAAAGGCAGAGACTGAATTTTGAATCAATTTATCTTTCCTTACAAGGCATATTAATGGGCCATGTATTCAGCAAATCCTGGGTAGTCCCTAATTTTTGCGTTCCATAAAGCCAGACTGATGGGGATAACACTGGTCTGGGCCTGCGCTCTGTGATGAGAAGCACCATACACATCCTTTGGGTGGCATGCCCATAGGGCTCGTCACATTTTTTGGCTGAAAATGAGCCTAATTAAAATGGAAAATGCCAAGTAGGAAAAATACAAACAGGAATACCAAATGGTTCTGATCCCAGCTTTTCAGCAAAAAGTAGAACTATATTATCCTTTATTCCTAGAAAGTTAGTATGTTTCATTTAGTTTTTTAAATGTGGTGGATTATTTTAATTTCTTTTTTAAAAAAATATATATTTTATTGATTTTTTACAGAGAGGAAGGGAGAGAGATAGAGAGTTAGAAACATCGATGAGAGAGAAACATCGATCAGCTGCCTCCTGCACATCTCCTACTGGGGATATGCCCGCAACCCAGGTACATGCCCTTGACCGGAATCGAACCTGGGACCCTTCAGTCCGCAGGCTGACGCTCTATCCACTGAGCCAAACCGGTTTTGGCTATTTTAATTTCTTAATGTTAAATCAAGCTTGCATTCAAAAGACAAACCCAACATGCTCAAACTATGTGATATTTTATTTATTTACTCTTGATTTGGGTTTGCAAAATTGTTTAGGATTTCTGCATCTCTGTTCAAAAGCAAAGTTGGCTTCTAAATTTTCTTTCTTATATTGTCCTTTTCATGTGTTGGTATTAAGGTTATGTGTGAGTCTATATAAAACTGGAATTATTTATTCTTTGACTATTAGGTAGACTTGCAAGTGAAGCTGTCTGAGCCTGATTGTTCTTTGTAGAAAGATTTTAAAAATTACTCTTTTAATTCCATTCTTAGTTACAGAACTATTCAGACTTTATATTCCTAATGAATCAGTTTTATTTTTTTATTTTTTTTATTTTAAAATATATTTTGTTGATTTTTTACAGAGAGGAAGGGAGAGGGAGAGAGAGTTAGAAATATCAATGAGAGAGAAACACTAGCTGCCTCCTGCACACCCCCCACTGGTATGTGCCCTTGACCGGAATCGAACCTGGAACTCTTCAGTCCGCAGGCCGACGCTCTGTCCACTGAGCCAAACCGGTCAGGGCCAGTTTTATTTTTTAAATTTATTTTTAAATTATTATTATGTTTTAATCCTCATTTTTAAATATGCTCACCTGAGGGTATTTTCCCATTGATTTTTCAGAGAGAGTGGGAGAGGGAAAGACAGGGAGAAACATGAATGTGAGAGAAACACAATAATTGGTTGCCTCCTGCATGAGCCCCGACCAGGGCCTGGGCAGGGGAGGATCCTGCAACCAAGGTATGTGCCCTCGACCAGAATCAAACCTGGGACCCTTCAGTCCACAGGCCAACGCTCTATCCACTGAGCTTAACTGGTTAGGGCTGAATCAGTTTTAGTAAGTTCTATTTTTCTGAAAACTTCCTTATTTCTTCTAAATTTGAAAATATATTGATAGAAAACTGCTCATAATATTTTCTTTTTATTTATGTCTGCAGCATCTGTAGGGATGTCTCCTTTCACTCCTGATATTAGTTATAACAAACCTTGACTTGGCCACCTACCCTGCCAACAACTGTGCAGACTGGCTTGACTCATTTGCTACATGTGCAAACCAGAGGCCCCTGGCTGGATGCCTTTTTCCTGATACATGCCATACCTCCACAGCATATGTGTTCCCAATCTGCTTTTTTGATTTTATTTTTTTAGCTTAGATTTTCTTTCTCAACACAGTAAGCCCAGTGTGTACCCAAGCAACAAACACAGATATTGCCAATCAACAGCGTCTAGGTACTCTGCATTAATACAGGGCTGAGACAGTTTGTGGTCTTTTCTCCCAAACCTCAACCTGGAGAACCTTTCTGGACTTGATGTTTGATTGAGTTGCCTGCATGGCATAGAATTTTCCCACTCAGCAATCAACCCTTGCTTTCTGATAATCTTTATTCATTTTTCTTTAACAATTATTTGTGCCTTCTCTGTTTTTACTTTAGCATTCTTGCCAGGAAGTCATCAATTTCATATATCTTTTAATTTAATTTTTATTTTTATTTATTTTTTGTCTTTTAAAGTAATAGGTTTTATTACATCTGAAGTCATACATATTCATTACATAATTAGTAGGGATTTCATTCAGGGATTATATCCTCTGCTGAAAACAGTTTTCAAAAAACCCATTAAGAGTGTTTGAACACTTCACTATAGGTTTTATACAATGCCTTTTATATGTCCATTATATCAAGCACAGGAACAGGAAGCAAAAACCAATATATATATTTTATTATATCACAAAAGCATTATTAAAAAATAGGACTTTTTAAAAATGGTAAGGATTAAAGTCACCAGAAATAACAATTTTAAATTTGTATATACCAATAAAAAACATCAAAACATATAGAGTAAAATTGACACCTAAGAGAAGAAGAGAAATATACCAATCCACAATCATATGAAAGATATTAGCATATTTCTCATTAATTATTAGAACAAGCAGGCCAAAAAAACAAGATTTGAACAACCCAATTTATAAGCTTGATATAATGGACATATAAAACTATTTCACTAATTCTTCATTTCTAACTCATTTGTTGTTCATTTTAATTGTTTTTATTTCAATTATTAGAGGCCTGGTGCACAGATTAGTGCACCAGTGGGGTCCCTCAGCCTGGCCTGCACCCTCTCACAATCTGGGACCCCTCGGGGGATGTCGGACTGCCGGGATCGGGCCGAAACCAGCAGTCCGATATCCCCTGAGGGATGTAGTAGTGTGTGAAGGAGGCAGGGCAGCTGGAGCCCAGGCCAGGCACCACTCCCGCTCAACCTGGCCCCACTGCACCTGACGCAGCTGTTGCTCAGTAGTGCTGCTGCGGAGGTGGGAGAGTTCCAGCCGCGGCAGCTGCACTTGCCAGCCATGAGCCCAACACCTGGTGCCCGTTGGTAAGCTGAGCGGCACTCCTGCTGTGGGAGCGCACTGACCACCAGGCGGTAGCTCCTGCATTGAGTGTCTGGTACCTGGTGGTCAGTGGGAATCACAGCGACTGGTGGACCAGTCATTCAGTCACTTAGGCTTTTATATAGAGAGGTAACAGTTCTCATTCCTCATTCCTAGATATTGATTTGGTTGTTTTTCACATATACTTTTTAAAAATTTTTTTTTGTTTAGATTTTTTTTCTGAACACAGTAAACATAATTACTTTATATTCTGAGTCTGATAATTCCAATAAATAAAATCTTCATGGGCTTGCTTTTTATGTTAATTCTTGCTTATGGTATTTACTGTCCTTATATACTTAGTAATGACAGATACTGAGTCATCCATAATCCCTGGAAATTATGTGTTGATATTCTTTTTAGAACTGCTTTACTCATCTCCAAAACAACTTGCTTTAGAATACTCTGAGGGTAGTATATGGGGTAATATACTTCTGGTTCAACCATACACAGAGGGTAGAGTCCTCTAACAGTCTAGCTTTTGAATAAAGGGCATATCTTATTAGATTCCCACTTGCACAGTCCTTGGAATTTGTCTTCTGTTCTCAGAGCCCACACAGTCATATAATCCAAAGTTCAATTTTACCAGGGTTAGACAATAATCTTAAAGTAAAAGTGGTGTGCTGCTCCAGAATTTCTCATTCATTTAGATTTTACATTCACAAATCTTTACTATTTTGCTGGAAATTCAGTCTCTTAAAATACAACTTAAAAATATAGTTATTTCAATTTTTAAAATTATTTTCAGACAGAAGATATGTCTTGATATCTAATTATGTTACTTGATATGGAAATCAATATTTTCCTTTAAATTGTGACTGTGAATTATGATGATGTAAACTATATATTCACAAGTGGGAAATGACTGCTCTTCTTTTCTAGACCAATTTTTAGTTTTTCCTGGGATTAACAGTGTTTCTCTTTTTTATTTTCATTTGTTTAGCTTTCTATATATCATGAATCCAGCCTTAAATTCTTAGCCAACTATCTAATCTTCTCTCAATAATTTAAGGTGCATAAATATCCCATCAAATTTAGTATGAAAATCTTCTCCTGGGACTTTTTTGACCTGCTTAGTCTAGACTGGTTCCAATGACCATTATGCTACACTTCTAACTTGTTTCACTCTTTGTTTCATGGCTCCAAGTTTTTCTCTTTCTAGGTTAACTCCTTTTGTTTTTTGAAGATCTAGTAGATTTCTAAGAAATTAGGCATGGAACCTTAACCGGTTTGGCTCAGTGGATAGAGAGTCGGCTCATGGACTGAAGATCCTGGGTTCGATCCCAGTCAAGGGCACGTACCCCGATGTTTCTCTCTCTATCTCTTGCCCTCCCTTCCACTCTCTCTAAAAATCAATGGAAAAATATCCTCAGGTGAGGATTAACAAACAGATGAACAAACAAAGAAAACCTGAGTTTAAAAAAAGAAAAGAAAAAGAAATTAGGCACGGAAATAAATTTTCTGAGTCTTTGCATGCATGAAAATACTTATTTCTATCCTTACACTTCATTAATAATTTGGTAAGGAATTCTAGTTGGAAACAATTTTTCTTCAGAATTTTGAAGATATTGTTCATTTAAATATCTGTCATTGTTAGAAATCAAAAGCCACAAATCTTTCATATTTGTCCTGTTTCGTTTTTTCTCTCTGAAAGTTTGAAGAACTTTTTCTTTGTTCCTAGTGTTGTAAAATTTCACAATGATGTGTGTTTTAATGTGAGTCAACTTTTACATTTTAAACCAGGTGATACTTAGTAGGCCCTTTCTATCAAGAAACTCACTGTCCTTCAGTTGGAAGGGAAATATCTTTGACCATTTGTTGATAATGTCTTACTCTCCATTTTCTTTGTTTGCTCTTTCTAGAATGCCTATTATTTAAATGGGAAACTTCCTGTACCGGCCCTCTAATTTTCTTATCTCTTTTCTCCTATCGTATATTTCTTTGTTTCTTTGCTCCTTTCTGGAATAAAGTACTATCTTTATTTTCCATTCTTTCTGCTGAGTTTATCATCTATAATATATTTTTTCAGAGTTAAAAATATTCCTTCTTATACTGTTCTTTTTTTGTGGTACAATATTTTCTTTGCTATTTCAGAGTATGTTAATAAGACATTTTGGGGGGAGCATTCTCCCTGAAGAGTTTCTGTTCCCTTTAAGCTATTTTCCTATTTGTTTTCATCTCTATCTTTCATTTTAGAGGAATTCTTCAGATGTCTGGTGCTCCTTGGTTGTTTGTTTTTCTAGGCAATATGACCTATGCCAGCCCTAAGACCTCAATTCACTATTTTCAAAACTATGGTGGCTTATCAAGCCAGTTCAGGAAACACTGACCTATCTCATAGTAGATGAATGAGAACTTTATCAGACCAGGCATAAGCAGAATTGAAACAGACACCGTGTTTTTCTCCTTCCTCCTCCTCCTTCTCCTTTCCTTAGGTTTCTTCTACAACTTTAATTCTCCCTCATTCCACCTGTCCTTCAGGATTTCTCCTTGGCTCCTCCTTCATTGGAACTAGTTCAAGTAAAAATTCTGATCATTTTATTAACACACAGTATGAATGTCTGAAAAGGCTAACTATATTCCCTCATATTTGGTTTTTTTTAAAACGTAAGTAAAATCATATGGTATTTGTCTTTCTTTGTCTGGCTTATTTTCATGCTGTTAAAAAAATGGTAAGATTTCCTTCTTTTTTATGGCTGAATAGTATTCCATTATGTAAATGTACCACAGAATTTTTATCTACTGATGGGCACTTGGGCTGCTTCCAGATCTTGGCTATTATAAATAGCATGGCAATGAACATAGGGGTGCATATATTCTTTTGAATCAGTCTTTTGGGTTTATTTGGATATATTCCCAGATGTGGAATCACTGGGTCATAAGGTAGTTCCATATTTTCCTGATATATCTCCTCGGGTAAGGGAAACTAAAGAAAAAATAAACAAATGGGACATCAAACTTAAAATCTTTTGCAAAGGAAATAATTAACAAAATGAAAAGACAACTCACTGAATCTATCATCAAGAAGTTAATATCCAAAATTTACAAAGAACTCATACAATTCAACACCAAAACAAACAAACAATCCAATTTAAAAAACGGGCCAAGGACCCGAACAGACGTTTCTCCAAAGAGCACATACAGATGGCCAATAAACATATGAAAAGATGCTCAGTGTCACTAAATATCCAATAAATGCAAATTAATACCCTAATGAGATATCACCTCATACCTGTCAGAATGACTATCATCAATAAGTCAACAACAAGTGTTGGTGAGGCTTGGAGAAAAGAGAACCCTTGTGCACTGTTGGTGGGAATGCAGACTGGTGCAGCCACTGTGGAAAACATATAGTTTCCAGTTAAAAATTATTTTTTAAAAATTTAGTCACCAGCACTGAAAATTTGGAGTGGTCAAATTTAATAAAAGCAAAAACATTTTCTGGCATTGAAAACATACATACTTAAACACACACACACACACACACACACACACACACACACGCATGAACATGCAAGATATAGAAACATGTGGCCCCTATTCCTACGTGGCAACATTTGGCTGTAGTTGAGCATTAGCTGCCCCTTTGTAAATGGGCACATGCCTTCCAGTTTGATGGAGCCTCCTTCTGGCCAACTTCACTTATTTTTGTTGTCTACCTGCCCTCAGCAAGCATTAGCAAACCTGCTGAGGTGCAGTGCTGTGTCTGAGCACCTCCTCTTCCCCAGATGATGGACTGGGAGGAAACATCAGCTATCACCTTCCCTTTCAGAGGACACCTTGCCCATCTCAGGGGTGTGGCCTTGTAGACCCAAGTACATGTCCTACTATAGCTCCAATAGTCATACAAGAGGTGTACATTTACCATGGGGTGCTTTTGTTATAAGGAGGGTTTTTTTGGGGGGTTTTTTTTCCCAAGAGCCAATACAACTAGAGGCAAGTTTGGAGATGACTGACATCAAACTAAGTACTATGTTGACATATACATGACCAAGTGAAAATGTTAATGTTCACATCCCTGAGATTCTGGGTCTAGTTACTGTTATCCGAATGAGATCATTGTGGGGAAAACCCACAGAAGAATGATATAACCTAAGTAAAAAAAGAAAAAGGATAAGGTGTAAAGTGCTAGGAAAATATAAGCATTTTGAGTGCTATGGTCTTGGCATTAAAGCAACTGAAATAAGTGAGATTGAAAACAAACTTACTTCAGAAGTCCAGGGTGGCATGTTCACACCTAAATCTCTACATAGAAATTCCTGACAACAACAAAAAAACATCTTAGAGATTGGTATTCTAAGTTTTTGTTAATATAGAAAGAGAAAAAGAGGAAAAAACATAGCAGTGTGAATTAGTAAAACAAACAATTAGACCAGGACCCAGGAGAGTTCCAGTCTAGTCTCGGTTATGTCACCAACTACTTCTGTGAACTGAGAATTATTATTTAACTCTCCATTCTCTCATTTATACTATTTAGAGGGTGAAACCAGATAACATTTAACAGACTCTCTGCACTGTAATCTTGTAATTCAAGGCAAAAATTTTATCAAAGAACTCTAAATATTAAGTCAGATAAATCAATGAAAACACTATAAATACCAAGAGAGAAGTCTGACATGGTAATTTTAAAAATATTTATCTAAAATTGACAGATATGCATCCATAAAATGAGAACTAAATAAATACACAAGGTAATAGATTAAATTCTGCTTCAATTAGAAGCAAAAATGTTTTTCTTGTAGATAGCAAACTTAAATGAATCATCTGGAAACCATATGAAATCTTTCCAAACAACCATAAAAGTTTAACTGATTTAAACAGTCATTTACTAATGCCCTTTCATTTATGTTCCCCAATGAACTTGCAGTAGTCTTAGAAGAAATAACAAGAAAGCAAAATAAGCCTTTCTGAGCCCTTTGTGATTGTAATGGTGAGTGACAGATTCTCTAGAATGAACAATGGACAATGAAATAGTCTGGCCAAAGTAAACCTTTATCTCAGCCAAGTAATCATTTTTATTCTATGAAAAAAAATACCTAAAATCATGCCAAGTTGTAGCACTGCCACTGAAATTGGAATGGTTTCAACATCCAATAAAAACAGTGACACTTAATGAATCGCTTCAGTTAAATCATGTGGGAGAGAAAATAGATGAACAATTTTATTGTGTTATATGTGGTTCAAAAGATACAATCAACACAGGTAATCACTGGCACCCTTCATGCCAGGATCACCACCTGAGATAAGCACACCTGGATTCACAGGAACTAAAACAAAGTGATTAATGCTGCAGGAAAATAGGCTAAAATAATATATTCAAAAGGAGCAGCACCAAGTAGCTTGAAACACCAGTGAGAGACAAAATCAGAAAGTAAGATGAAACCAATTTGTACTATTTGTGACATCATTTTACAAGAATTCAGACCATCACAGACCAGTGTATTGACTTATATGAGATACTAATCTACATATGAAACCTAAAATATTTAATATCTCAAAAAGTACCTGAGAATCCAGTGATTTTATACATGCTTGCTTAGGAGTTTAAGAAAAAGAAATATACCCTATTTTTTTCTTCTTACATCATACTTCAGTTTTTCCTTCTGTCTGCAGTGAGTGCATGATGGAGAGCTGATAGCCAATGTATCACAAATAGAATTTGACGTCTGAAGGGCAGAATTTAAAGCTCAGACTAAGAAAAACCATTTTCATTCTGATCAATAAATAACATACATCTGACTCCTTATGCTCACTGTCTCAGATTATGTCAAAATTATTTTTTATCTTTGGCTTTGTTGGCTGTTCATGCTTACATTTTAGTATGTGGGTTTAATGATCTGAAAACCCACAACACCTCAAATAATCAATGAGTACAAAACTTAGAGGGGCTGGGGGGTATGGAAGTGATATACAATATCCTACCCCATTCCCTTGTTCAGAAGATCTCTTTGCCTCTTCATGGCAAATAACATGACTTCTCAGGTTAAATCTAAACAATTTTTTTCTCTCTGTTGCAGTGTTTCCTATTTCCCTTAGGTTAAGAAAAATTTTGTTTTAATAGATGCTGCTGATCTGTAAATTACTAAATATGTTAGGTATATTAAGGACATTATCATGTTATATACTTAATTATGCTCATAATTTGAAAGAAGATTTACCACATAAAAGCTGCCGTTAAGTAATCAAGATTTTTCCGTGTTAATACACATTCACTGCAGGATTGCTACCCTTTACATGCTGAGTTGGGACTTCTTTTTTAAATATCAAAGCCATTACAATAAGCCATTCTAGAAGATGTCTTTGCTGGTGATCTTAACAATGTTTGGGCAGCCTTAGAGCCTCTTTACTCCTTGAGTTAGTTCTGTAAGTTACTATCTGGGACCAGAGCCATTATCAACTCAGATGTCAAGAGTCCTAAACAGCCTAAGAAGAAAAACTAGAAAAAAAAAAAAAAAGAAGTTCCAAGGTTTACACGAGTAAAGGGATTCAGTGCTTCTCGGTCTTTTCCACCAAAATACCCCAAATACAGAAGAGAGTCAAAGAGTCTGGGGGACAGGCTGAACGACCTCCATGCCAGAGATTTTGAAGTCTCATGTTTTATCTTGAAAATTCATATGAATTTCCTACACATATATTAGCATATGCTTTAATACAACTTAACATTTTTACTGTTATACAACTTCTCCTCCAAATAATCAATTAAATTTGTGCTTGAGAAATGCATCATATTTCTTTTGGGGCTTTTAGTAAACCGCCCCCCCCCAATCCTCCAATCACTTCCATGTGCTCCCCCAATGTTCACATAACTCAGCATGAGGCCTGGGACATTTAATTACAGTTAATTTGACCATAGGTAAAATACTTCCTAAAGAACTCTTCTCTAATGTATCCCCACCTAGGCATGTCTCCTTGTTTCTTCAACCCGCCAATTCTTCCCAGTTCTCCAAGACCAGCTTGGGCTTTATTTTTTTCTAAGCATTTTCTCTGGTCTTCCTTTCTCATCTGCCAATATCTTGTATGCCTCACATATTTTTCCCTTGATAAGATACAACACTGTGCTGGTTTACTTTATATCTTCTTGTCTTTTTTCCAGCTTTGCTGAGATGCTGACATAAAACATATGTAAGTATAAGGTGTGCAAAGTGATGATTTAATATATGTACAAATTGCAAAACGGGTACATTTAAGACTGATTCTCTTAAAAACTTTCAAGTCTATAATACAGTAGAGCTCATTATAATCACCAAGTCACCATGCTGTATATCAGATCCCCAGAACTTATTCATCTTATAGCTGAAGTTTATATCTGTTGACCAACATCTCCACATTTTCCCCACCCTCCAGTTCCTGGCAACCTTCATTCTACTCCATTTCATGGAGTTCAGCTTCTTTAGATTCCACATACAGTATCTGTCTTTCTCCGACTGACTCATTTCACTTAGTAAAATGCCCACAAGGTCCATCCATGTTATTGCAAATGGCAAGATTTCCTTTTTTTCTCATGGCTAAATAAATTCCCATTGTTCAATCTATAAAACATCTTCTCTATCCATTCATCCATTGGTAGAAACTTTGGTTGTTTCCATGTTTTGACTATTGTGAATAATGCTGCAATGAACATGGGAATGTAGAAACCTCTTTGAGATAGTAATTTCTTTCAAATGTATACTCAGAAGTGGAATTCCTGGATCATATGGTAATTCTATTTTTAATTTTTGAGGAACCTCCATATTGTTTTCCATAGTAGTTGCACCAACTTACACTCCCACCAAGAGTGCACAAGGGTTTCCTTTTTTCCACATCCTTGCCAATACTTATCTCATCTTTTTGATATATGCATATTCTAAAAGGTGTGAGGTGATATTTCAGTGTGGTTTTTTAAAAAAAAATATATTTTATTGATTTTTTACAGAGAGGAAGGGAGAGAGATAGAGAGTCAGAAACATCGATGAGAGAGAAACATCGATCAGCTGCCTCCTGCACATCTCCCACTGGAGATATGCCCGCAACCCAGGTACATGCCCCTGACCGGAATCGAACCTGGGACCCTCCAGTCCGCAGGCCGACGCTCTATCCACTGAGCCAAACCGGCTTCGGCTCAGTGTGGTTTTGATTTGAATCTTCCTAATGATTAGTGATGTTGAACATCTTTTCATGTACCTGTTGATCATTTGTATATGTTCTTTGGAAAAGTGTCTACCCAGGTCATCTGTCCATTTTTAATTGAAGTGTTTGGGTTTTTTTGTGTTTTTTTTGCTATTGAGTTTATGAGTTTCTTTTGTATATTAACCCCTAATCAGATACATGTTTACAAATATTTTCTGCCATTCCATTGGCTGTCTTTTCATTTTGGTGACTATTTCTCTTGCTGTGCAGAAGAAGATTTTTAGTTTGATGTAGTCCACTTATTTATTTTTGCTTTTGTTGCTTGTGCTTTTGATTTCATATCCAAAAATTTGTTGCCAAGAGCAATGTCAAGGATCCTTTTCCTATTTTTTTTCTAGTAATTTTACATTTCGGGTCTTACATTTAAGTCTTTAATCAGTTTCAATTTAATTTTTGTGAATGGTGTAAGATAAGGATCTAATTGTTCTCTTTACATGTGAATATCCAGTTTTCCCAGCAGCATTTATCAAAGAGACTATTCTTTCTCCATTGAGTATTCTTTACTCCCTTGTCAGATATTAGTTGACTGTATATGTGTGGGTTTATTTCTGGGCTCTTGATTCTGTTCCACTGGTGTATATGTTTGTTTTTATGCCAATATCATACTCTTTTCATTACTATTGCTTTATAAAATAGGTTGAAATCAGGAAATGTGAGGTTCCAGATTTGTTCTTTCTCAGAATTTCTTTGGCTATTTGGAATCTTCTGTGGTTCCATCTGACTTTTAGGATTGGTTTTTATATTTTTGTGAAAAATGCCATTTGAATTTTTTAATAGGGATTGCATTGAAATCTGTAGATGGTTATGGGTCTTTTGTCTTGATTCATATTCATAGTAATTTCACGAACTTCTTAAGGGTAATTCCTCATGTGTAATCACCTATCTACTGCTACATAACAAGAGATCACAAAACTTAGTAACTTAAAACAGAAATTGTTTCTTGTGATTCTGGGTTCAATACTTTTGGCTGCGCTCTCCTGGGAAATTCTCTGCTGTATCTCATTTAGAATCACCAGTGTGACCTGCATACCCTGGTAGCACAAGCAGGGTTGGAGGGACTAAGATGTGCACACTCGTGTCTGAGGCCTAGACGCTGGCTGTTGGCGAGGCCTCTCTATGTGGTCTCTTGTCATTTGTTAGTCTAGCCCAGACTTTCTTTCATTGTTACAAGAATGTTCCAAGAGGTAAAGCAAAAAACTGTAAGGCATTTTGAAGCCTAGACTCCAAAACTTGCACAATTCTACTTTCACCAGATTCTTTTGGTCAAAATAAATCACAAGGCCTCCCTAGATTCAAGGGGAAAAAACTCCACCGCTTGATAGGAAGAGCTGGAAAAATTGTGGCCATAATTTTAAGTCAAGCACACTATGCCTACTCCTTTTTTTGTCAGGTTAGCAGCAAGTATCACAGTGAAGGCATCTACTGGATATTAGCTGAAAGAAAATCAATGTTCTGGCACTTTTACTACATCCAGCTTGAGACTATAAACTCAGGATAAGAATAAACTTGAAGGGAAAAATTAATTTTGATCAGATTAATGTATAACTCATTACTTGGACTCATTTTCTTTTAAAAAATTGCCCAGATCCAAATGCACATGTCTTATTTCAAAGGAAAAGCTGTACCTCAAAGAAAGAAGCCTATGCTTTGGAGGTTGACAATAAATCAACGAACAGTTACAATAGAGGCTAGGGCACCAAAACGTTTTTGTTGAGTGTTTCCTTCCCACGTCCTGCGTGGGTCAGGGTTCAGGAACTGGAAGCAGAGCCGCACACAAATGAAAATGAAAAAACAAGAGATAATTTGGGAATATTGGGGGGCCAGGCGGGCAAGTCCAACTCAAGGGGAAGGACTTCCACCCGTGCTCAGGCCTCACCAAGCTTTTATTGATCTGGGATGCACCCATAGCATAGCCCTTAGGCATGCGACCCCTGGCAACAGGCAGACTAGCCCATCAGCAAGGATTTACATAATAATAAATGGGGGAGCAGTTTCAGCTACCACTGTCTGGACAAACACAGGTGGCACCTAGCTCCGACCTCTGCTAGGGCTTCAAAGGCACCCAGCCTTGGGGGTGGGGGGGGGGTTCTCTGTCTATGCTTATCAGATAGTGAAGGCAATAAACAGTTTCCCACAAATTTTGCTCACTAATACATTCATTAATTGATCAAGTATTCTTCCAGTGCTTGCCATGTGTCAGGCTCTGTGCTATTTGTCCAGGATGTATAATCTAGTAGAGTGGACAGACATACTAATGGGTAATTGTAACACAGGATAGTTCATATTTACAATGATAGTTATGCTCGTAAAATTCATTTAAAAATTTATAATTTGGTTGTGTGAGAAGACACACAAGTCGCTTAGTTGCTAAATATACTATGTATACATATCAATTTTATGTAGCATTATTTTTTTTTATTTTTTTAATATATTTTATTGATTTTTTACAGAGAGGAAGGGGGAGAGATAGAAAGTTAGAAACATCGATGAGAGAGAAACATCGATCAGCTGCCTTCTGCACATCTCCTACTGGGGATGTGCCCGCAACCCAGGTACATGCCCTTGACCGGAATCAAACCTGGGACCTTTCAGTCCGCAGGCCGACGCTCTATCCACTGAGCCAAACCGGTTTCGGCTTATGTAGCATTATTAAAGCCTTTTGAGGATTTTAAGGTTATATATACAAAGAAAAGAAAGAAGGCAAGATTTATAGTATAGGACCAGGTGGTAGACATCTGGTTTTTTTTTGTCTGTTTAGCAACCATTTGCTCTTCGTGTAGGGACAGCCCCTTGATTCTCTGTCCCCTTTCTTCAACTCTCAGTCTAGATGATAGGGACAGAGACAACTGTACCCCAGTCTTACAGGTGAAATGTGTTATCCAGGCCTGGCCAATCACACCACTGCATTTTTCTGGCCGAAGGGACTTTTTAGGGATAGTTATATGACCCAAGAAGACATAGTGAGAATGATTTCCAGGACTTTTGTGGAACTACTGTGAAGAGAAAATCACTCTTTTCTTTTGCATTTACTCAACAGAATGGGTAAGAAACCTGCAGCTGCTGGAGGCCACACAAGGAGCCTGAGAATAGAGCCACTTCTGAAGGAAGGGCTGAGACATGGAGGGAAGAAGATTGGCATTCGAGCCTCTGGATCCATCTATGCTAGATTCAACTGCCTAGACTTCAAAATATTCACATTCATGTTCTCTCTCTTTCTCCTCCCTTTTGTCAAAGTATTAGTGTTGCCCCCTTTCACCAAAAAAACTGTAACAGTAGAGAAGGAACAAAACTCAGGAAATAGGTTTGAGGAGTATGTATCAATAAGACCAGTGTTGTTGAAACTAAGGGTCCCTGTGGGGAAATAATGGGGAACAAATAAGGTAGGATGAGGCCACTAGATGGTAAGGTATCTTGACATCCAACAGAGTTCAGAGGTGATATAGTGGAGTCTATTAAGTAGACAGAAGAGAATCAATTAATTTTACCATGAGTACATATTTACTATTTTAGAAGTCATAGCATCATCAACTGAAATCAGTCAGAAAAAAGTTAGAAGGAAACTGTAGTAATTTGGAGGATGAGGAGGAGGACCCAGATATGGACAATTGAAGTGCCAATCTGAGAAGCATAAACAGATAAATAACGGGGATAGAGACTGCTCAAGGACAGGAAAGAAAAAGGTTCATAAAAAGAGATACAGGGAGACTAAGTTAATCAAAGAACTGACCAAGTCTACACAAACTAAATCTAAAGAACAGTCAATCTATAGAAAGTTGCTTGATGATATTCTCAGTACGCAATTAAAAAACATAAAATAGTACCTATTACTTACAGATTTTAGAAACCTATTCTAAGTCCCAATTAAGGAGTAGAATAAATTAAGTAAACATATTCATATTATTCACACTATGACACAGGGCTTAGAGTATGTAAAACAACAACAACAACAAAAAAACCCCAAACTTCCTGAAACCTTCAATTGGGGCTAAAAACTGTTGTGACTTTAGTTTGTATTTATGCTAGCTGGGCGGTATGTTTAACAATGACTCATGATGACTTTATTTAAAAGGCTCTGTGTTTATTATTAATTGCTCATTCCGGGCCCACAGGGGATTTAAGACACTTTTGCTTTCTTTATTCACCAGCCAGAACCCTACCTATTATGGCCAATCCAATTGGATTGGAAAATGCCTTCTTGTCTCACTTAATTTAACCTGTTTTAAGGGTTTAGAAAAAAATATTTACATACAGAGAAAAAAATTCCCAACAATATTTAAGAGTAACATTTATATTGGAAAATTGGAATGTGTCAGGACTAGGCAGATTTTTGTCTATTAAATAATTGTGGTTATAATTTTTTTAAAGCAAGATATTAAACCAATAGTCAGAGGGCTGCTTATTTGTTTCTTTAAATCTGCCAAGGAATCAGGATATCGCCTTACATTTCCTCCCTCAGGCTTGGAGGGTTTTGATCTAACTCCCTGCTTTAAGTTCCTGTTAAGGAAAACTCATGCTATTAGTGTCCTGGAGAAAGCCCAGTGCTTTTTATGTTCCTTCTGGACCACAGGGGTATTATCAGAGCAGTAATGAAGGCTGACACGTCAGGTGGGAATATATCTCAAGGAAAGGCCTATAAAGAGGCTTTGAAGATATAGGTTATTGGAAACTGTGCCCACTGTTCTAAACTTAGCATAAATTAAATTTAGTTGTATTAATTAGCAGGTTTTAATGTCTGCTGTCTTAAACGATGTTTTAAAACCATAGGGATTTGATTCAAATAAGTTCTTGGGCTCTCTGAGACCTGACCAAAGAAAGAAAAACAAGTGCCCCCAAAGATCTGAAAGGCACAGACTTGTAACAAGCTCATTAGGCGAGCTTGAAGGCGTACGTCAGTTCTCCTTGGGCAATCTGTGTTTTTCCTCAATGGTCATCACTCTGAAGCACTAGCTCTTTCATATAATTCATACATTTGACACACATATGTGGGAATCATGTGTAAAGTTTACAGCTTGGTTGAAGTAAAAACAAACAAAACCTGTTTATTTAAAAGGCATGTTTTAATAAGGCTCTGTTGGAACTGCTAACATATACATAAATACCTAATAGTGTAACTTTTTTAAAACTCTAGAGCAGTGGTTCTAAACCTTGGCTCCGGAATGAGGCCCAGAAATCAGGATTTTAAAAAGATTCCCAGGTGATTCTAATGTGCAGCCAAGGTTGAGAACCACTGCGCCAGAATCTTTCCTAATCACAATTTAAAAAAAATTTTACATCACAATTTTAAAACTGTAATTTAAAATTTTTAAATTAAAATATGTAAATTACAAATTTTAAAAATAAAAATTACAAATAATTACATTGAATCTAGATTATTTGTTTTCCACTGGGAATTTAGGCAGTATATGAAAAACCTTGTAACTATTTTGGTATACTGTCGCTTTGCTAACAAAGAAATGGGCTAATTCTAATAGGAATTGTCCTCTGACCCCTCCTCAAGACCCTGGGGACTATGTGTCTGCAATTCCCGTGAGTGGCCTCCGAGGGGCAGTGTTCTTTTTAGTTTGTGTCTTGATAATCAAGACAGTTTTTTTCTAAGTTACAGAGGACTCAAAGAATCATCTATTTCAATAAGGTATTTCTTAGTGGTTTCAACTCCTTAGTAGCTGTGTGGTTTAGAGCAAGTGACTTAACTTTTCTGAACCTCAGTGTTTTATATATATATATATATATATATATATATATATATATATATATATATATAGAGAGAGAGAGAGAGAGAGAGAGAGAGAGAGAGAGAGAGAGAGAGGATTCTATTCTAAACTTAGAAGGTAGTGGCAAGGATTAGATAATGTGCATAGGTACTTTGTAGGAACTTTCAAATGCTATCTCCCTAAGTCAGTGATGGCGAACCTATGACATGCGTGTCAGAGGTGACACCCAAACTCATTTTTTTTGGTTGATTTTTCGTTGCTAAATGGCATTTAAATATATAAAATAAATATCAAAAATATAAGTCTTTGTTTTACTATGGTTGCAAATATCAAAAATTTCTATATGTGACACGGCACCAGAGTTAAGTTAGGGTTTTTCAAAATGCTGACAGGCCGAGCTCAAAAGGTTCGCCATCACTGCCCTAAGTCCTTCCACTGCCCTGTAACGCAGGTTACTATTCTATCTTTAAGAGATAAAGAAACTGAAGCTCAGAATAATCAGGAATGCAGTTGAAGTCCCATGGCAACTCAGTGGTGAACCTGGGATTTGTGGTTTTAGCATATAAGACAAGTAAAATGCCTAATGAATTGCCTTGTGCATAGTAAATATTAGTAATTTTTAACCATTTTTATTATTGTTATTGATATAACTATTAAGTTTTATATAGCTGGTACCTGAAAGACACTGAAATTTTAAAATATTAATTCTATGATGAGTTAACATATGTAATACTTTCAACAATAAAGATATTTTTTAAAATTAAAAAGTAAAATAGGTATAAAAATCTATTATGACCTAGCTATTCAGATATTTTAATTTTTCCCCAATGTATATTTGAACAGAGAATTCAATGCCAAAGGAAATATTTTAAAATAAAAGTTATGGTCAATTAAATTTGGGAAATGCTATGTATTTTATTAATCTCCTGGAGACTGACAAGAAACAATAACATATAAAATCATCTGAGATGTCTCACAATAAAGAAAATTATTAATATAGTTTAAACCCAAAGTTTTCAATGTATTTGACAAAGGAATTCTTTCTTCATATAATATTTATGATCATCCCATGAAATTGGTATTCTGTAGAAAACATTTAGGAAAAAAGAATCTATTGAAATTCCTCTTCCAAGTTGAGCATATAATATTTTGTCAGGTCTTCTTTTTCTTCTGATTTAAATCCCTGCTGTGGATGTGCTGTTAAATGTCAGAGCTGACAATAAACACTGTTAAACCTAAGTTTTTCTCACAACAGTACAACATTTTTAAACACTTCCCTCCATAACTGCCGTCATAGCTAAAATATCAACCCTTTCCTGAAACTCCTGTTCATAGTAATTCTTAGAGCTCCTTATCTTTTGCACCATAATGGTTTCTCCAGTTTCACTGATGCTAATTCAAACTTTTTAATTTATTATGTGCTTATGACTCCACAATTAAATGGTGACTTCCTTAGAACCATGCATTGAACTTCTATGTATCCCTCCCTAACAAAGTGTGAACACGGAGCATTGCTCATTCATTCATTCAACAAATATGTGCCGGGGTCCAACCCCAGCGGGTCCAGGGGGTCCCCAAAGGTGTGGACGGAGTCAGCGAAGAATGAATGACACGGAGGCTGAGTTCAGTTGATCATCATAGCCGGGTTCTCTTGTCAGGGTCTCCAGGTAGGTTCTGTTCAGGTTCTCCAGTCAGGTTCAGTGTCCAGGTTCCAGTCAGGTTCTCCTGCCAATCTCTGTAGTCAGGTTCAGTCCAGGATCCCTTGCCATGTTCTCCCGCTAGGCTCTGTCTCTAGGCTCCGAGGCCAGTCCCTCTCCAGGATCCTCCGGCATGCTCTCGCCAGCGAAGTTCTTCTGTCTCTAGAGAATGTTCTGTGTAGGTTCTGTGCCTAGGCTCTGTCTCTCTTGGTCCTGTCTTCCAAACCCTGTGTCCTTAGTTCTGTTTTCTGAGTTCTGTGTGTTTCTGTCTTGTTACAACTGTATTTATACCAGTTGATTCAATCCTATCAATCTCTACTACAAAGGTTAGGGCGTTTCTTATCTCCATTCCAGGGAGAAAAGATTATGTAGTTTAAGCATGATTGTTCGTAGTTAAAGGGATTAATTACCCGCCTGGCACTTAGTTGAGGGGTTTTATTCCCTCCCTAACTTCAGGGGAAAATCCCTACCTGGGGAAAACAACCTTTCTCAGAGACCTTGGTTAAAACACATAGTGCCAAGAAGGTGAGCAAACATATTAAGAACTGTATGCCATATATGCCAGGTCCCTTGAAACAGCAAGCATGTACCGGCTCCCGGCAAATTCCCCCTTTTTTATTTTTTAAAAGCAAGCATTAAAAAGAAAAACCTGAAATGCTCTCTTGTATCCATTTTAAGAGTAGGATTGTCGCTTTCCGCTATTACCTGAGTCCTGATCTATCACCCCAGGGAGAGCTTGCCAATCCTGCACTTTCCCGGGGTGGAAAGGCTGCAGTGGGGTTAAGGATAAGGCTCCTTGGGCCTACCTTCTCCCATGCCTCTACATTTACCTTTCCGGCACCTTTCCTTCCTCAGAAAAGCATGGACGTATTTCTTGTATAAAATGTTCTGTCTGACTGGGAGTAACCTTAATTCCTCTGCTAACAAGCATATATGTTAAAAGATCAATACGGAGTCTTTTTTCTTTAGACTCAGTATGGCACATCTTCTTAATCTAAAGATCAATACAGAGTCTTCTTTCTTTGGACTCAGTATGGCACATCTTCTCAATCTAAGAATCAATACAGAGTCTTCTTTCTTTGGACTCAGTATGGCACATCTTCTCAATCTAAGTTCTGTACTATCCACCTTCTTACCCTACTTATCCTCTATAGGGGGGTCTGTAGCACCCTGGTGGAGTCCTATCCGTCCCGAGTGTTGGGGTTCTCAATGGGGGGGGGGCTTACCTAGGGGAATCCTTTTCCAGGGGTTCCCAAAGGTGTGGACGGAGTCGGCCAAGACTATCCACCCTCTTCCTATGGTGGAGTCCTATCCGTCCCGAGAGTGGGGCGCTTACCTAGGGGTCCCTGTTCGGGCGCCAGATGCCGGGGTCCAACCCCAGCGGGTCCAGGGGGTCCCCAAAGGTGTGGACGGAGTCAGCGAAGAATGAATGACACGGAGGCTGAGTTCAGTTGATCATCATAGCCGGGTTCTCTTGTCAGGGTCTCCAGGTAGGTTCTGTTCAGGTTCTCCAGTCAGGTTCAGTGTCCAGGTTCCAGTCAGGTTCTCCTGCCAATCTCTGTAGTCAGGTTCAGTCCAGGATCCCTTGCCATGTTCTCCCGCTAGGCTCTGTCTCTAGGCTCCGAGGCCAGTCCCTCTCCAGGATCCTCCGGCATGCTCTCGCCAGCGAAGTTCTTCTGTCTCTAGAGAATGTTCTGTGTAGGTTCTGTGCCTAGGCTCTGTCTCTCTTGGTCCTGTCTTCCAAACCCTGTGTCCTTAGTTCTGTTTTCTGAGTTCTGTGTGTTTCTGTCTTGTTACAACTGTATTTATACCAGTTGATTCAATCCTATCAATCTCTACTACAAAGGTTAGGGCGTTTCTTATCTCCATTCCAGGGAGAAAAGATTATGTAGTTTAAGCATGATTGTTCGTAGTTAAAGGGATTAATTACCCGCCTGGCACTTAGTTGAGGGGTTTTATTCCCTCCCTAACTTCAGGGGAAAATCCCTACCTGGGGAAAACAACCTTTCTCAGAGACCTTGGTTAAAACACATAGTGCCAAGAAGGTGAGCAAACATATTAAGAACTGTATGCCATATATGCCAGGTCCCTTGAAACAGCAAGCATGTACCGGCTCCCGGCAAATATGCACTGAGCATCCCCCGCGTGCCAGACACTAAGTGCTGGGGTATATCAGTACCCAAGCAAGGTCACTAGTACTCTAGTGGAACTTTTATTGTACTGGAGCAGAGAGATATATTACTTAAGTCTTTAAGTAATTATATCATGTAATGTCAGATAAGAGTAAGTGGCATGAAGCAATAAGGGCATGTGAAAGAGTGAATGAGAAGAGGTTACCTTGGAAAGGACTCTCTAAAGAGGGCATATGTAAGCTGAATCTGAGTAACAGAAAAGAACCAATCACGCCATAAGAAAGTCAGAAAGAAAAGTGTTCTAGACCAGAGCAAAGAGCCAGGGCAAAAACTAGAGGTCAGCTGAATTGTCTAAGAGGAAAAGCAGGAAGGCTAGGGTGGTTAGAGCATGCGTAATGGGTCAGAGGAATCGCTATGATATCAACTTAGAGTGGTGGGTATGAACCAGATTGCAATAGCAATCTGAACTTGATTTTAGGTGCTATGGAAGCCACCGAGTGTTATAGACATGGAAATGACCTAAGCATGTTTTCATCACGTAGAAAGACCACTCTGTCTGCAGGGTAAAGAATGAGCTGTAGTGGGTCAAAGGAGAAATCAGGGCCATTTATAGGCTGTTTTAGTAGTCAAGGCAAGATATGATGGTGATTTAGACAAGGGTGGTGGCAGGAGAGCAAAGGAAGTGGAGAAGTTCTGAATATACGTTGGCAAAAGAGGGAGTGGTGAAGGTTGAGAGGTCTATAGAATATCCAGAAATATGTGTCAATTTAACCTGATTCTGAAGCTCCTGGGAAAAGGCAGGGCTAGATACATACATTTGGGAGTCATTGGCACAAAAACAATATTAAAATCATGGGACCACATGAAATCATCTAGGTCAGCGGTTCTCAACCTGTAGGTCGCGACCCCTTTAGGGGTCGAATGATCCTTTCACAGGGGTCGCCTAAGACCATCGGAAAACACATATATAATTACATATTGTTTTTGTGATTAATCACTATGCTTTAATTATGTTCAATTTGTAACAATGAAATTGGGGGTCACCACAACATGAGGAACTGTATTAAATGGTCGCGGCATTAGGAAGGTTGAGAACCACTGATCTAGGTAGAGAATGTAATCCGAGGCACCTAAAAATTTAGAAGTGGTACAGGAGAAGAGTAGTGACAGAGGGAAGAAGGGAGGGAAAGGTGGAGGGAGGAAGAGAGGAAGGAGAGAGAGAGAGAGAGAGAGAGAGAGAGAGAGAGAGAGAGAGAGAGAGAGATATCAAAATGGTAGGCAGAAACCAGAGACTCAGGAGAATGTAGTGTTGAGAAGTCCAAGAGAATAAAGTATAGCTGAGTCAAATGCCAAAGATCTAGATGAGGACAGAAGAGGAAACCACCGGGTTGGCCAACATGGAGACAATAAGGGCATGATCAGTGGAGTGGTGATGACCGAAGATGAGAGTTGTAGTTGAAGCAAGAATGAGAGGTAAGGACTGATAAACATTCAATGTAGACAAGCTCTTCAAAAAATTTTCCTATGAAGAGAACCAGAGAAGTCTGGCAGTAGTTAGAAGGGACATGAACTCAAGAGAGGTCTTCTCCTACTCCCCACCCCCAAATGGGAGATACTAAAGTCTGTATAGAGTCAGAAGAAAAGATTAATAATGCAGAAAAGAGAGGGACTAATTTAACACATAAATCTTCAATTATGAAAATTTTGAATGTATTTGATTCATATTAGACTGAATAGGAGGTTATTTTCCAATATATGAGCTGCAATTGTGACAATCTCCAGGAAACAAAACTGGGTGGTAATAATAATAATAATAACAATATTAAGTAATATGTAGTGCTTATTTTGTGCTTTACAATATGTGTGTGTGTATACATATATATGCTTTATAAATCCATATAAATAGATGCTTTACATATATGTAAATATATATTTGCTTCTGTATTCTTCCAAATAACAATAATTGTTCTCATATTACACTTAATTAGGAAACTGAGATACAGAGAAGTCAAGTAACTTGTCTAGTGTCAGGTAGGCTGTAAAACCAGTATTCACGCACAACCTGACTCTGAAGCCTAAACTACAGGATAAACTGGTAAAAGATTTCACATCAACTGGCATTTCCTCAGTTCATGACGTATTTTATGATTCACCTCCTCTCAGTTACCTCTTCTTTTTCCAAGGGTATATAGTTATAGAAAAGGATAAAAAGGAACTGTTTTTAACCGTTTCTCTATTTGGGGCAATCTTATGAGATGGTCAAACCAATTAGGTGCGGTCAGCAAGTCTATCAAACCCGTTGTTTTTAGAATATTTATAAATATATACTGTATATTAAAATATAATTTTTTACATATAGTAGTTTTTTTCACAAAAGTATTCCTTCTATATATACATTCAATACACATTTATATATTACTATAATGGCTATATGGTATTCAATTGTTGAGATATACTACAGTTTACTTAACCCCTCAAATATACGTGTTTGTGTGCTTATGTATCTACATAAAAAGTCTATGATCTTGGCAGAAAACTTAGAAAATACATCTTAGCAAAAAGAATTCCACTCATTCTTTCATTTAATAAATGTCCATTTTATGTCATGCAGCCATTACAAACCATGCTTTCAAGTGCTATTTAAAAGCATGAGGAAAATGCAAAGGGCTATATAGAAAGTATGTCAAAAAATCAGATCAGTAAAAACAAATCACTCATGTATGAGCGAGAAAGAGAGAAAGGAGAGAAGGGAGGGAGAAATGTAAGCAGTAGTTATTTCTGGGTGATGAGATATTAAGGATGATTTTTATTTTCTTCTGCTTGCCTTTTCCTGATTTTCTATAATGAACATATATTACTTTAATACTCAGAAAAATGTTACTTAAAAATAAAATTTTTCTACATATTATGCTGAGAGCACATGCATCACCAGACATCTGATTTGAAGCTAAAATGGAACCCATTAAGATAGTAAGGCATAGGGGATAAGAGGACATTTTATTATTTCAATTACTCAAAAACAATCCTCTAAGTTATTCCACTGCCAGGAGCAGTGGACTGACTTCTCAGAAAGGCCCATTTCCTCGGGATGTGTGTGTGTGTGTGTGTGTGTGTGTGTGTGTGTGTGTGTGTGTTTAGGGCACTACATAGTTATCCATGCTAATTAGTATATATTCACAGATGATGTGTCCAATTCACAGATGATGTGACAATCAACATAGGGTTTGCTTCTTGCCACTAGATCGTCCCCAGGAATAGAGATTCAGGTGACATTTTCAAGGGAAAAAAGTCCATAAAGTATAGGTAGAAAATTCAGCCACTTTCCTCTGTCTTGTTCAGGCTATCCTTTAAGATGCCTTTTTTTTTATTCTTTTAAACTTTCTATTGTGATAAATTGCAAACATACTAGGAAATATCTATTTGATTGCTCAAAAATATGTACAATAAACTACATGTTCCTATCACCTAGGTTCAATAATTATCAACATTTTTAAGAACTTTCTTTCCCATTGCTTATCTTATATTAGTAGGAAACAATACTACTTAAGAACAGAAAAACCTGCCCTAACCGGTTTGGCTCAGTGGATAGAGCGTCAGCCTGCGGACTCAAGGGTCCCAGGTTCGATTCCGGTCAAGGGCATGTACCTTGGTTGCGGACACATCCCCAGTAGGGGGTGTGCAGGAGGCAGCTGATCGATGTTTCTCTCTCATCGATGTTTCTAACTCTCTATCCCTCTCGCTTTCTCTATTTTTTTAAAAAAGAACAGAAAAACTATACTTGTAGAAAAAAATTACAACATTAAATAAAAAAGAAATTTTTTTTAAAAAAACCTCACTTCACTAAGCTCTGAAGAAGTCCCCAGATAGTTTCTGAGGTCTGCTAATGCAGTATCACCTTTCCCACCCAATTTGCCCTTCTTCCCTAAGAGCTATATTTGAATACATTACTATGCTTGGAAAAGGGAAAAACTAAAATAAGAAAAGCAGTAAACTAGAAGCTGTGAAGCTACAGTACAGAACAGGGTGAAGTAGCCAAAACTCATCCAGGGAAGTGCAGCCAAGAACAGCCGAGGGACAAGCCGACAGCAGGCTGCAGGTCACTCTCATTTACAAGGAAGCAGAGCCAGTGGAGCACCCGGTTGTACCTACCCAAACTGTTGTCACTACTCGTGGGCCAGGAAGCAATTCTATCCCTCAGTTGCTTCTTTTTACAGGAGTTGTCTGACTTCTCAGAAAGGCCCACTTCCTCCTTCCTAATTTCTCGAACAAGCTGCATGCGGCATCTTATAAAATCCTGAAAGGAAATCTTCCCGTTTTCATCTGCGCCCAGTTGGTTCATGATCTCAGCCACAGACTCTTCCATGTTCAATTGGCGACAGACCATCAACAAGTCATTCCTACAAAAGGGGTTGAACCGAAGAAACATTGTTTAGGAGAGACATTTGAAGTGGTGAATGAAAAAAAAAAAAGTTTCTTGACTCTATTCACCCAGAGTAAACCTATTTCTAACCTCGTTGCTTCTAGAAACGTGGTAAGGGTGCAAAATGATCTGTTTCACCTGAGTTATTCTAGACAAGAACTCTATTATTATTTGGAAGAGTGAGGCAACTTTAAATCCTTTGTTCTCTTTTTTCTTCCTGTTTCCACACCCTTCCCTCCTTTTCACTCTTTTGAAATTGACGGAGCACCTGTAGAGTGTAGCACTGTAATCCCACTGTAAGATAAAGTTTCAGAACATAGAAAAGACATTGTTTCTACTCCTGGCAGAGTTTTAAATCTAGTCAAGTTGTAAGAACAAAGGTTTTAACAAGATCAGTTTTCAGCTTTCTGGACCAATCAGCTCATGTTAGCGCTTCTTTAAAATATTATTTAATCCTGACTTTCATGACTCAGTGCTCACCTGCCTCTGTTTTTTCCTGATTTTCTTTTAATATTTTTCATGCTCCCATAAGCAATTAGCAAGCCCTTAGACTTAGAGCAGGGATCAAATCCCAAGTGCCTTGCAGGACTGGGACGTAATGTAAATGTGTGAGGTAGGTAGATCCTAGACAAGAGGGATTGATGAAGTTTGTGGTTTGGTTAACTGGTATATTCAGCCTAGAGGTTTTCAAATTTTAAAAAATAAATAAAAAGAATAAAAAAGGAACAACAACAAAACACTATGCTGGCCAAGAACATATATCTGGAGGACATCATTGGAACCTGCCATATAAGTCTTGTGCTTTTTTTTTCTCTCTCACTGAACTCTTTGGGGAAACATTTTGTTCATATTTTTTCAACAGTAAGTCTCAATAAAGGTCAAAGGATTATGAATTTAAGAGCTGGAAGAGGCATTCGAAACTAGTCCATGGACACTCATGGTAGGTGTGTCTCTCCCATCCCTTAACTTTAGAATTGACATCTAACTTGCTTTGACCCTTGGGATTTTAGCAGGTATGTGTTTACATAGTTGGGCTTGCCAACCCCCCTGATTCTGCCATCATTATGAGAAGAACAAATAATGGTAGCTATTAACCCATAGCTTGAGCCCCAAAATGAGCCACCTTGACTGACCTGTTGACCTGTAGCCTAAGAAGAGTCACTCTAGCTGACCCCAAGATGTGTAATCAGGAATAAAATCTTATTGCTTATGCCAATAAAATGTTGTGATTGTTCCCCAGAAGCAGCTAACTGATACACAATAAAAAAAAAAAATACATTTTGCCCTAACCGGTTTGGCTCAGTGGATAGAGCGTCGGCCTGCGGACTCAAGGGTCCCAGGTTCGATTCCAGTCAAGGGCATGTACCTTGGTTTCGGGCACATCCCCAGTAGGAGGTGTGCAGGAGGCAGCTGATCGATGTTTCTCTCTCATCGATGTTTCCAACTCTCTATCTCTCTCCCTTCCTCTCTGTAAAAAATCAATAAAATATATTAAAAAATATTTATAAATGGGGTTTCCCCCAATCTAACTCTTAAAAAATAAATAAATAAAAAAATACATTTATATGCTGTTGTTTTTGCCCTTGCCTAGATACAACTTGTCTGATATTCAGCTGGATTTAGCCAAGATTTAGGGAAGATTAGGATTGCTAAAGTATGAACACGCACAGAAAGAAGGGGTTGATGTTCAGATTTTACATTCTAAAATAAGAATTTCTTTGTTATATTTTTAGATAAGTCTAAAAATTAAGCTTGATGAAAGATAAAGAAGTTTTCTGAATTCTAGAAGTTCACATAAAAAGATGTTAACACTAATATTTTCTGAATGGTAGGAATATGGTGTTTACATTCTTATTTTTGCCTATCTGTATTTTTGCAACTTTCTACAACATACTACACTACTTTCATAAATTACTAAGTCATTTTTTTTAGGTTTTAAGAATGAGGATAATAATAGGACCTCTCTCATGAGGTTGTTCTGAGGATAAATGACCTAACACATGTAAAGCACTGAGCATAATTCCTGGCATATATGACGTACTCCGTAAATAGTAGCTATTATTATGATTATTTAGTTGTGGTCTATAAACACATGGGATGAGAACATAATAAGCCATAAAGAAAAGAGAAAATTAATTGATGACATTATCTAAACAAACAAAACACCATATAACACGCATCCTAAAAATTAAGTGAAATCAGCTAGGATCTTACCACTATGGTTTTAACACACTAGGTGAGCCAAAGTAATACATGTCTGAGACTAGCTCAAAGTTGAGTCTAGGGGTTCATTCTCATTCTCTCTCTCTCTCTCTCTCTCTCTCTCTCTCTCTCTCTCTCTCTCTCTCTCTCACACACACACACACACACACATCTCTCTTTTCCCCATAAAATATACTACTAGAAATAGAAATAATAAAGCTTTTGGCATAATGCTTGTATCTGAAAACTGCTTTTGAGTAATGTTATCAACTTGTAACATATACAGTAAAAATAGCAAAGACAAAACAAAAGTCAAGATGTAAAGAAGGAACATTTTAAGTCATCTAATTTATATTACAAGATTCTTTTTGAAATCTCACACCTAATGGAATATTAAGATATTCCATTGTAAAACCAGAATTTCCAGTTGCCAACTTCCTCAATATTGTCTATGTGGGAACCTATTTTAACTCTTGTGAATTAATAATCACATTCTTGAATTTCACTGCCCAATATACATACACAGGTGGCTATTTAAATTCATTAAAATTAAATACAATTGAAAACTCATTCCTCAGTTGTACTAGCTCAATGGCCACAATAAAACGGTTCTTTTTTTATTTTTAAATTACAGTTGATGTACAATCTTGTATTAGTTTCAGGCCAATGGCCATATTTTGAGTGCTCAGTAGCAACATATGGCTGATGGCCACCACACTGCACAGCGCAGAGACAGAACAGTTCTATCATTGTAGAAAGTCCTACTGAATAGCACTGGGAAAATAAAATCGAGTACAGCATCCTCAAAAAGCTTCAGGGAATAGAGTCAGTCAAGCAAGGAAATTGTTACAAATGTCAGTTATTACTTCTAGGCAATAAAGGAATTACAAAACTGGAGGCATTTCCCTCCAAATATAGAAAAGCCATTGTGTCATAAATCTGTTAGTTTTCTTTGAACCTGATTTTCTAATATTGGGTGCATTTCCATCCTTAGGACGCACACAAAAAATGCCTACTTTTTAGATTAAGTAAATCTGATCAGATTTAAATTCATATCCAATACACTACCTGAGGATGAAAAAATTCTGGTTGAAAGATTTATCGGATTCAGGGGATAGGGGAAGGGTGTGCCTGTTTCCTAGAGGAAGCACTAGCTTTGTCTTCTTAGATTTGAGTTATTGTAATATTAATTCTTTCGGATGTTTAGCCTGAACTTCCTGAGAATTCACTGAAGTAATGAATAGCCAAGATCAGTCACTGACGTGATGGCTTCCCCTTCTCCAGGTGAAATGTCATGAGTGACTAAAAGCCAACATTCAAGAAGAAAGCATCTGCAAACAAGTACAATATTACTTTTACATATTCTTTAAAAGCTCTTCCATTTTATAACTGTTTCCTAATATTCTTACTCTTCATTCTTTTGGCAATCTCTCCATTTGGACTTTCCTATTAATATTTCAGTGGAAGAAAATATTTTAATGTATTTGACCCTTGGATTATTCTTTTTTAAATCAGTAAATTAACATTCTATATTAAGCAAGATTCAGCCTATCCTCACAGCCTCTGCCATTCCTAGGGAAAAATAATCAGAGCACCGATGTTTCAGGGGCTGTGCTAAGTGCTTTAGAAATATTATTTCACTTAATCCTCATAATAACTTTAAGAGATATTATCTCTACTAGAGGCCCGGTGCATAGGTTCATGCACCGGGTGGGGTCCCTCAGCCTGGCCTGCAGGGATCAGGCTGAAACCGGCTCTCTGTCTCCCCTGAGGGGTCCCGGATTGCGAGAGGGCAGTCCTTGGGTGATGCACCCCGGAATCGGGCTCCCTCTTCCCTGGTTCTGAGTGTGTCACCGGACAACCACGGCTGCCAAGTCACCACAGCTCAGCAGCTCCTGCATTGAGCATCTGCCCCCTGGTGGTCAGTGCGCATCATAGCTACTGGTCAGATGGTTGGTCACTTAGGCTTTTATATATAGAGACTAGGGGCCCGGTGCACGAAATTCGTGCACTGGGTGTGTGGGGGGAGAGTGTCCCTCAGCCCAGCCTGCCCCCTCTCACATACTGGGAGCCCTCAGGCGTTGACCCCCATCACCCTCCAATCGCAGGATCGGCCCTTTGCCCAGGCCTGACGCCTCTGGCCCAGGCATCAGGCCTGGGCAGGGGACCCCCAGACCTCTTCGATTGCTGGCTGTGCCCCTTGCCCATGCCTGATGCCTCAGCCAGAGGCGTAGACCCCCATCATCCTCCGATCGCCTGATCGGCCCCTTGCCCAGGCCTGATGCCTCCGCCAGAGGTGTCAGGCTTGGACAGGGCACCCCCATCTCCCCCCCAATCACTGGCTCTGGCCCCCGCCCAGGCCTGAGGCCTCTGGCCCAGGAATCATGCCTGGGCAGGGGACCCCCATCTCCCTCTGATCGCTTGCTCCACCCCCCGCCCAAGCCTGACGCCTCTGACCCAGGCTTCAGGCCTGGGCAAGGGGACCATCATATCCCCCCAATCCCCGGCTCCGCCCTCCACCCAGGCCTGATGCCTCGGCCAGAGGAGTTGACCCTCATCACCCTCTGATCACCAATCACCGGATCGGCCCCTTGACCAGGCCTGAGGCCTCCGGCAGAGGTGTCAGGCCTGGGCAGGGGACCCCCCAGCTCCCCGCGGTTGCAGGCTCTGCCCCTGCCCAGGCCTAACGCCTCTGGCTGAGGCGTCTGGCTCGGGCAGCGGGGACCCACAGCTGCAGCGGCCCCGCGATCGTGGGCTCCGCTTTAGGCCCAGGCAAGGGACCCCTAGCTCCCGGGACTGCCAGCTTCGACCGTGTCCAGCTCCCATCGCTGGCTCCACCCCTACTTCCTGCTATCACTGGCCAGGGCGGAAAAGACGCCTGATTCTCTGATCATGGCTGGGGGCTTCTTCCTGCTTTCCCTTTCGCCTCCCTGCATTGTGCCTACATATGCAAATTAACCGCCATCTTGTTGGCAGTTAACTGCCAATCTTAGTTGGCAGTTAATTTGCATATAGCCCTGATTAGCCAATGAAAAGGGTATCGTCGTACGCCAATTACCATTTTTCTCTTTTATTAGTGTAGATTATATAGGCTCTATCAGCTCCTTATAAGAGGGAACCTGTCCCAAGTTCCTGGCACCATGCTTAATCCATAGCAGGTACTTAAATAGGTTGGTGGCTAAATGAATGAACAAAGGTCACCTCTCATAACCCCAGACATAGAACCTTGCAGAGAGCACTCAGTAAATCCTTACTAATTGAATATACTAGCAATAACAGTCAGTATGACTAATGGCTAAGTTGTTATTAATATATAAATGTCCCTCCAAAACCCCACTAAGGCTAAGTAATTGACCCTAGTTCCAAAAAAATATGTCCAAGGCAATCACATCTGGAAGATGCAGAAAGAGAGGATACTTGGAAAAGGCTACTAAACATGAGTTTGGGGGCAATAAAAATTTTTGGAAAGGATGCCACTTTGTAAAAAGTTATATCTAAGTGTATTTTAACAAGCTTAGAGAATTTTAGGTCATACTTTATGGGAAAATTACATATAATGTCATTATTATAAAAAGATGAGTGCAATCAAATTTTCACATCAAGGCAAAAAGTTTTATATTACACCATGAATTTAACATATATAAGACTCACAACCTGCAGTGAATGATAAACTTGTAATTCCATTTATTTTTTCCATTGTCAAAGAGGAGTAGCTAAAGGTGGAAGTAGGAGATAAAACAAAATTTTTCATCAAGCGCTCTTCAACTGAATAACCAATGATAATACATTTTTTGCGCTAGGCTCCACCTGTGCACTTGATCTCTTGCCGGGAAATGGAAGTGGCCTACCCTCAGAGCCTGCCACTAGGAGCCTCCAGGCTCAGCCACCCTGGAAGCCTCCCGCCTATCCCCATTCTTTTCAACTCTGTCCCTTGGTTTCATTCTCTCTCTCACTTAACACTCCTTTCAGTTCTTCTTGCTTCACAAATCATTTGGATTTGTATGTCTGACCTTAATCTCCATTCATATCTGCTCAAAATAAGAGATATTCTCAATATTTATTCTGGCTCCTTGGGTCTTCCTTTGGCCTGGACAGAAACTCAAACCTCTCTCTGAGGCTGACACTGTGACCCTTGAAAATTTCCCCCAATTTTATTATTTTTATACTCTCCACCAGTGTTTAAAAACATTCAGCACACAGAGAATTTTTCCTAAGTGCAAAGCCATTATATAAACTTCTTCTAAATATCTTCTAAAGTACTTTAGTTTTAGAACATGGCACTAAAGGAAAAATAATATGCGAGGAAATGCTATGTTATTCTTTGAAGAATAAAAAATGCAATGTTCTTTTCACGAATAATTTTCTCTCTATGCCACTCAGTCTCTCAGATTCTAATTAAAATTAGAAAGGTAGATGAAAGGTAGATGAATCCTTATAGTCTGATCATAGAAATGAGAAGGGAAAGATTTAATCCCAATATATTCAGCACCTGATGCCAGAAATTTTGTCACTGTGTCTCATTTCCTCAAGTGTTACATGGGGATATCAAACATGTCATACTGTGAAAACAAGTGAAGGCAACAATTTTTAGAGCAATGCGCCTACCTTAAAATATATTTAAATTAAAATGAAGTTAAAATTAAATCCTTGAAAAAAATCCTTCAATGAAACACAGTATCTATATATATATAAAAACCTAAGCAACCAAACAACCAAACAACCGATTGATTGACCACTCTGACGAGAACTGACCACCAGCGGGCAGACACTCAATGCAGGAGCTGCCCCCTGATGCTCAGTGCGCCCCCACAGCCAGCCACCCTCCAAAGGTTCCTCCCCCAAGTCAGCTGGCCCCGATTGGTCCCAATCAGGACTAGGCGAGAAGGCCCCGATTGGCCCAGATCACCAGCCAGGCCAAGGGATCCACCCCCCGCCCCCCCCCTCCCTTATTGTGTATATAAGGGAGCACTGTGAGCGAGGTACAATGCATAATTGAACAAAAAGGGATCTTAATATTTTAGAAGTTTAGAATATAAACTATAGCCCAGACTATAAAATAGTAAGCCCAAGGAGGAAGATCTACAGGTGGAAAAATCAAAGGGAGCTCTGGTTTGTGCCTGGACCTGTTGTATTATGATAGGAGTTGAGGGAGAGGTGGTAAAGTTCCAAGAGGCGTCATAAAAGGTCGTTTGGATAAGTAGGGAAAGAGGACCTGAAGGTGAGGGACAAGAGGAAGCGGCAGAGCGAGAGGCTGCAGGCCGCGGAGGGAGAGCTGGCAGGAAGCCAGGCCGGCAGTGGCAGTGTGATATCAGCTTAGCAGAGAGAGTGGCTCAGTGGTGAAGTGATAACTATATGACACCACCAATATTCAGCTTTGAAGGTCAAAACTTCAGTTTGTTTACTTAAGGGTGGAAGACTCCCTCCTATGTTGACTTTCAAATCAATGCTTCCACGTCGCCAAAATCCAGGGACTGAAACATCAGCACCTCCTTCAGTGCCCGGGCTATGAGGAAACATATATAATATATAAAAGCCTATTGAAGCTGTAAGCCAGGCCCTCAAATGGCTGGAAGGGAAAATAGTGGCACGAAGTGCTGGAAAATGAGTCCTGATCACAGACAGAACGTCACCCATGTAACAAAGTGAGCCCAGAGGCTCTGAACTCTGGCCAAGTTCAGAAAAACACACCCTTCAGTGACAAAGCCCAGGTCTAGGATTTAAAAGCGCATGCCACTCTCAAACCCTGCTGGTGGGAGTATAACCTGTAAACCATCTTCTGCAGTTTGGCAATATTTGTCAAAATAAAAACTGCACAAACCATTTGACCCAGAAGTTCCATTTCTAGAAATATGCTGATGTATGCAAAACAATTAATATATGGGGTTATTCAATGCAGCACTGTTTGTTTTCGCAAAAGATTAGAAGTCATCTAAATATCCACCAGTGAGGTTATGGTTCACCTATACAATGCAATGAATATAAAACAGCCTTTAAAAGGAGTGAGGCCGCTCTATAAAATGGTGGCACAATCTCCAAAAATGGTTCAACTTCAAAAGGGCGGGTACAGGTCAGTGCATATATTATGTGACCAGATGTATAAAAGAAGAGGTAGAATATGTGTCCATATGTACTTGATGTACACAGATAATCTCTGGATGGATGCCTAAAGAACTGTTACCAGGGGCAGCCTCTGGGAGGGGACTGTATCTGGAGGACAGAAACTTACTCTGCCATCTACCCTTTTTGGCACATTGCGAATTTTGATTCATGTTCACATATAAGGCGTTTGAACAAAAGCTGTATGCCGGATCTCCAGTGGCAATCAGAATCCTGGTATCTAAAGAGCCGTGTTAGAGAAAAGTTAGCCATGGAGCTTAGCTTTGGCATCCGGAGCCCTGCCAAGAGGAAAGCCAGATGCCTCCTTGCAGTGTATCAGCTCACAGGTTCTTCCAGTTATTATCTTGTCAAGATTTTTTAGTCGCTTGCAATTCACACTTGGCCTTCAATTGTCCAAAATTCGTTAGTTAATCTTATGTAGGTGACTTACATAAATAGGCATCAGTAAATAAGACATTCAAAAAGGATTTAATTACTTGGTAATTACATAGAATTTGAATTCTTTTCCTTCTCCAAGCTTTGTAAGATTAAAAAGTGCTCAAAATCTACCAGGCCAGGTGATTTTTTGGGGAAAAGAGTCATACAAAATATGTTGTGTTTTTTGTGAAACCAAAAGATTGTCAATAATATTATGATTTCGAGTGTCTAGCTCAGTGATGGCGAACCTTTTGAGCTCGGCGTATCAGCATTTTGAAAAACCCTAACTTAACTCTGGTGCTGTGTCACATATAGAAATTTTTTGATATTTGCAACTATAGTAAAACAAAGACTTATCTTTTTGATATTTATTTTATACATTTAAATGCCATTTAACAAAGAAAAATCAACCAAAAAAAATTAGTTTGCGTGTCACCTCTGACACGCGTGTCATAGGTTCGCCATCACTGGTCTAGCGGCTAGCTAGACTCTAGCCCATGTCTACATATTTTTTTTAATGTAACAAGACCATGATTAGTGAACACCAAAGCTGGTGGTACAGGAAGGACTCTGGGGGCTCCGGGGAAGGAAAACTACTGTATAATTTTCAGTAAAGGGCATAATTTTTCCCTTGATGATTCAGAAAATCAAGATGCTCTTCATGGTCCATCCTCCTCTAAATAAGTATGTCTCAAAGGCTAGACAATTCAAGGGCTAATTACTCCAAATCGATGTATAAATTAAAAATTCATAGATTCATTTTAGAAATTACAACCAGGAAATAAATTTACACTTGTTAAAAGCCTTCCTTCTTGCCTTCCCTATCTAATGTACAATTTGCTCATCCTGAAAAATCATGGTAAAATTAAACACAAACAGTATTTTCTTAATTACAGACACAGCTTCCCTGCAATTTACATCTTAGAATCCAGCTGTATGCTGTTTTATTTCCTTCCAGCTGAAGGAAAGGAGTTGCTGCTTTAAGATAATCTTGCACGTGGATATCTGATTTTAATAAAAAATCAAGGCAGTCACAAATTCATTTATAACATTGGAGAATTTCTAAAATTACCCAGATTAGACCCATTCTATTGTGACATAATAGACTCTTGCCTATGTAAATGCTATGCAGAGTTCCTTCAAGCTGCAACTCTGTTGTGGTCCTCTGCCCTCTCCTCTGAACCAGCAATAAAAAGAATTCTCTACAATCTTGCTTGTAGTCTACATCTGGACCCACTAGTGAAAGCATAATTCAACCACATTTTTTCAAGTCAGTCTAAAAATATAGCTGACTATTCATTCAGAATAAGATTTAAAAAATAATTTTTACTTTATCAGGGGATCATTTTGTGAACTTATATACATGTCTAATTACTATGCTATATACCTGAAAACAATATAAAATAATATCGAATTTCAACTGTAATTAAAAAAATTTAAAAAGAGAATTGCATGCATAAAATTCCAATATGAATTAAAGTTTAACTGAAATCAATAAAAAATTAAAAATAAATAAATAAATAATAAATTTTAAAAAGACATGACTTTGCCACTTTCTATAAGTCTGAAATTATTTTAAGATGAATGGTTAATAAAATAAAAAATATAGTGTGAAATCTTGGATTGGATCCTAGACCAGAAAATTGGACCTTAGTGGGACATGGTGATATTTGAATACGGTCTATAGTCTAGTTGATGGTATTGTGCAGTGTTGATTTTCTATGTTGGTTATTGTACTTATTGTTCTATGGATTAGATGTAAACATTGGGGAAGGTGGGTTATAAGGGGATTCTTTGTGCCACTTTGCCACTTTCTATAAGTCTGAAATTATTTTAAGATGAATGGTTAATAAAATAAAAAATAATATTTAGGGGGTTTGAATTTTAAAAAAGAAAAATAATTTTTACTCACAGAAAAGCAAATAAAAAATAAACTAAGAACTAAAGAGTACTTTTAAGATTGCAGGCATGCATCTTAATGGAGATGTGTGTGTCGCTGCTATTCCACCAGCAGGTTCAAGCAGAGGTCCGCATGCAGAGAATCTCAGTGAGGTTTGCATAGATCCACAACAAGAGCTTCCAAAGACGGGAGCCAAAGCCATCATTAGGTCTGCCTTAAAGGTCCCAGACCTTGAGCCTTTCCCATGCATGTCTTGATAATGTATGATGTGCCTGGCGAAGTGTTACAAGTTTAATAGCTGTTGCTTGTCTTATTTAATTCTCAAAACAATGCTGCAAAATAAGTATTATTATTGTTATCAGAAAATTACTAAACCCAAACCAAATAGTGGTAGAATTAGAAATTTTTAACTCAGACATGTCTGACTTTTCAAATCTATGTCCATTCCACTGTGATAAAATAAGCAATAGGACCTAAATATTCAATCATAGCAGAATGGGTGAGTAAATACTATTTATCCACTTAGTGAAGACAGATGGAGAGCCTGGGCAACATAAGAAATGCTTATAATAAACTGTTCAAGAGTGAAAGGCAGAATACAAAAGTGTATCTACAGTGATTATAACCCCACAATAAGTTAATATAATTATTATTTATTGAGCACATACTTTGTGCTCAGAACTTGACATAATCCTTAAGATAAACATGTAAAGACGATATTATTAGCCTCTTTTTGAAGTTAAGGAGACTAAAGATCAGGCAGGTTGAGTAACTTGTTAGCTATAAAGAAGGTGAACTGAGATTTAGTCCAAAACCTACTTGATCTCAAAGGACCTACAGGAAATGTTAAAAAATAAAACATTTTAAGGGGAAGCTGAATGGTAAATATATTATGACAGTGGGCAAAGTGGAAAGCATTCTTTAGATGCAGAGATACAAATTTCATATGTGTAGTGTTGCCTGTGTCCCAATTTTTCTGAAATCCTACCTGTGCTATTTTCTACGTGTGTGAGCTGGTTAGTGAACCTCTTTCGATTTCTATAACCTCCTCTGCAAAAACTGGGGCCAATTTTTATTCAGGATAATCACAGAATGTGGTGAGCCCAGTGCCTCCCCTTCAGTAGGGCCCATATATTCGATCCATTCCACACCTTTCAGTTATTCACTCAGCCAAACATCTCCTGCAGGCTAAAGAATCTGAGCGCTGCCATCTCTGCCTTCATCTGGTCAAACCCCCTCAGTTTATAGATTACTAAACTGGTGACTAGTTCGAGGCAGAGCTGGGACTAGAGCTTAGGTCTCCTAACTCCCTGTCCAGTGTTCTTTCCAGCTCAAGAGGCAAGGTTGGGAGAGGGGAGCACAGGAAAACAAATGAATGCATATTAATACAAACTCCTCACATAACCCTAGCAAACAACCTCAAGTTCTCTTAGGGGCAGTGGCTTTCAAACTGCTCATCAGACCTGAAGAGAGCAAGGGAGCAGGAGACAAAAGATAAAAGGGCACTGGCTTGAGGGCAGGTCACGTACAGCATCCCCACCCTGCTTGTCTATTTTTACATATTGGGCTACAGATTCAGATTTTATGAAAATTTCCACAGCTTAAACAAGAGTTCGAAGCTCACAGTTAGGAAATTTTAAGGAGTTCAGGACCTGGATCCGTTAGGGTCCTTTGGTGGAATAGAAGCCCAGGAAGGCCCCAGAGTAAAACAGGGATTGAGATGCCAATTGCATGACCCTGTAGTTATCCTTCTCTTCTGCATCTGAGAGTGAAAAGCCTGTATTTGTACTTGTCGGGAATGTGGCTAACTAGAAAAGACATTTCTAAACCTGTGCTTTGATTGTCATGTCCGAACCTTCTTAAAGTAAGTTCTTTGACCAGTTCTTGGAGACAATGAAAATTTATCATGAAATCAAAATCACCTAAATCATTAGGATAATTCTTACCAATTGAGATTTGGCAGTTTTAAAGAATCATGTCCTACTTACTCATTCCTACCCCATTTCAATATTCATGACAATTTGTATATCAGAATGTGAGGACAGGGATATTTAATTGGTCTCTCTCCCTTCCCAACATGTAGATCAGAGGCTCACACATAGCAGGCACTTAGTAAATGTCACCTGAATAAATGACTCTTAACATACTTAACATTTTAGATTTGATGCAGTATGTATGTCTTCTCTCTTTTTCACAGCTATACCAACACTGAGTAGTCTCTTACTTAAAAACAACTTCCAAAACAATAGGAAAAAATAGTATTTTGGTTTTTCATCCATTTATAGTAGACAGCCACTCCCATACACAGTTAGTATACGTGTAAATTGCTACAATCTGTATGGGAAAAATTTGGCAATACCTAAAAATTTATAAATACACATACCACTAACCTAGCAACTTCACTCTTTGAAATTCTACTGATATATTCCCACATAGGCCAAATAACCTATGTATAAGGATTTTATTGCAGTGTTATTTCATAAAGGCAAATGATAGTAAATCATTGAAATATTTTTAATAGGGGACTAGTTAATGCACTATGGTATATCTACAGAATGAAATGTTATGCATTTGTTGAAAAGAATAAGGCCCCAACTTTTCTATATGTTTGAAAATTTTTGTTTAAAAAAATGTTAGGGGGATAAAGTACAAGGCAGCTATATATGTGTTGATATGAAAAATTTTACAAGAATAACTTACAGGGGGAAAAGCAAGTATATAATAGTTGCATAGTATTATATATGTATTTGTTTTATATATATTACACACATGTGTAAGTGTATATGTATATACATTCCCATGTTCATAGACAACCATTAAAGTGGTCCATAAAAAACTGGTAATGGTAGTTGCCTTTGGGAGGAGAATAGAGTGGCTGGAGTAGAGCATAGGAGGAGAGACATACTTTTTATTGCATAATTGTACATAATTTTGTATTCTAGAATGTTGTACCATGTGCATATACTTGTTCCATAATAACTAAACAACTATCTAAATAAATAACATTTACATTTCCTTTTAGTTTAAATATTTTGACAACTAGAGGTTGAACAGCTTTTTATTTAAATATTGGCCATTTCTATTTCTTATCTTGAGGATCATCTTTTCATATTCTTGCATAAAATATACATTTCTAAAACTATTGAAATCAAGGAGCATTTTTGGAAAACCTAGAATATTTCAAAAATAGAGCTGCATGTGTAACGGTGCTACCAGTGGCCATGCTTTCGTTTAAGAAAATGCTGTTATGGCTTATACCACTGTTGCCTAAGCAATCAGTGATTTCCCTTGGCATCAAATGCAGCAAGGAAAATCTATTGCGGCACAAAATAGTTTCCACATTTGAAAAGCTATGACCATGATGAATCTGGAGAAGAAGAACTTTTTATCTTGGGAATATAAAAGCCAATAATCATTTTTTTTAGGTTTATAATGCATATGTGTATGGGACAACATTAAATATCACAATAAAGTGAAATAAGAATCTTCCTAGTGCAACTTATAACAAATATTACACTTAAATATTAAATAGTTTAGAAGGTGATTGCATGCTGCTTTAGTGTTCATTTCCCCCCTCATATATTTTTAGGTGTAGAATTTGAAACTATGTGGTGGTTTTGTCTAAGGTCTTCTTCTTTTATCCTTTTTTTTTTTTAAATATAGGCATGATCTCGGTTTTCAAACACCAGGTTTGTCCAGTAGAACCACACTTGAGTAAACAGCTTCCTGCTGTCCTGTCAGCCTTCAGCAATGTGGAATGTCTTCACTGATTAAAACCTTGGTTTGGCCCAGCCAATGTGGCTCAGTGGTTGAACATTAACCCATGAACAAGGAGATCATGGTTCCATCCCTGGCCAGGGCACATACTTGGGTTGCGGGCTTGATCCCTAGTAGGAGGCTTGCAAAAGGCAGCCGATTGATGATTCTCTCTCATTACTGATGTTTCTAACTGTCCCTCTCCCTTCCTCTCTCTGGAATCAATAAAAATTACATACTTAAACAAATAAATAAATAAACCTTGGTCTGAACAAGTGAAAAGGGATTTAAAATATCCATTTCAGAAGTGTGTTGTGAGGATTAAATTGTGTAACATGTAAACCTCTTAGCATGGTGCCTTGCACTAAGAATGCACCTAACAAATTGTGATATCATCTCCACCACCACCATCATCATCATCATCAAGAACATGAATACATGAATGTGGCCATTTATCAAGCTGAAGGCAAAACAGACATGGAAACCACAAATGAATCTGCATACCACAATTCTGGGACTATGAGGGTCTTGAAATAAATATTTCCTGACAAGTTGCAGAAAACAGAACAAAACAAAAAGCAGCTATTTAGCATGCTACTTTAAGTAGCACCTCATTACAGAGATTGAACGTATCGCTTCCTCTTCCCAATTCTCACAGAACATCACACACCAACCAGAGAAGGATGAATATTTGTAGGAGAACTGAACAGTGAAGGACATAAGGGTAAGTGACTAACAAAAATGAATTCACTAGAAAACACTTTGGTGGTTTCTCAAAAAGTTAAGCATAGAGTTACCACATGACCGAGCACATCCACTGTAGGTGTACACCCATGAGAACCAAAAACATACCTTCTGATAGGTATGGAGTTTCTTTGTGGGGGTGATGAAAATGCCCTGAAATGAGATAGCAGTGATGGTGGCACAACATAGTGAATACATTAAAAACCACTGAATTTTACACTTTCGAATGGTAAATTATATGTTATGTGAATTCTATACTGATTTTAAAAAAAGAGCCCTAACCGGTTTGGCTCAGTGGATAGAGCGTCGGCCTGCGGACTCAAGGGTCCCAGGTTCGATTCCAGTCAAGGGCATGTACCTTGGTTGCGGGCACATCCCCAGTAGGGGGTGTGCAGGAGGCAGCTGATCGATGTTTCTAACTCTCTATTCCTCTCCCTTCCTCTCTGTAAAAAATCAATAAAATATATATTTTTTTAAAAAAGAAATGAATTCATTGATTGCTCCAAAGATTACCCATATTTAAGATTGGGCGATGTAATTTAGAAGAATGACTTGATGTTGTCTATGGAAGTAAAAAGCAGATGTAACAACAGCACCAAAGGCAAGTTAGACACAACTAGTAACAATTAAAATAAAGAAGAGGAAAAAATAAATTGGATAAGACTACTTATAAAATGTCTGTTATAGGAAGATTATACCAAACAGCTCAGGAAAAACATTTTTGCCTTATCTCTTGAGCAACTTTATGAAATCTTTCAATTTACTTCAAGGGATAACAGTTCACACAAGGATCACCTCTGTGAAGTAAACGTCAATATATAAACCTGACAGCCATTCTTCCCTCAGAGACATTACACTACAAGGTCCCGAAACCAGAGTTTGGAACGAAAACTAAGAATCAGTGTGACAGCGGGCCCAGAGGTGGGGTGCCTTCCCCTGCACCGATGAGCCTGTGCATGTGAAGCGGGAGGGATTGTTCTATTTTAAAAATATAAGCAGTCTCGTCATGACAGTGATAACCAGGGAGAACAGCGGCATAACTGGTCTCTATTTTTACCTCCTACATTGATTCCTCCTAACCCCCCCTAGTTGCCTTTCCAGGATATATCAGTCAATTAGCTCTTTTTTTGCTCTTTGGAATCAAAGATTCTAAGCACTCACGTTAAATCTAACACATTTACATCTTCTAAAAATACTTACTGACTTTACAGTAGAAGCCAGTCTCTTGAACTTCAGAAATATCTACACCTGGTAGAAATTTTGTATAAGAATTTTTCCTCCTGGAATTTCCTGGAACACTTCAACAAACTGCCCTAGTGTTACTGCTCAGGGAAAACCCAACTCTTTAATGTCACAACAATATTAACTGGTTAGAGAATAACATCTTTTATTCACGCATATCGTTTCCTAGGCAGCATGATTCTAACTATGCATCAATGAATTTTAATCCCTATCTGCCAGCTACAGAGGCTTCAGTCTTTCAAGTTGATATGTACAAGATCCTTTGGTTTAGCTGGGCCAGACGCTTTGTATGTATTGTAGAAATGGCCCAGATTCTTTTTCTGTGACCCTGTCCTACCATTCTTCATTTCATTTTCTTCTTTATTTCTGCTTAATAAACATTCAAGCAGCTAAAGAATATCTTTGTACTATCTTGCTACTGGCTCCTTTGCCATTGCCTTTGTTAGCTAATTTCTGTTATTATGCAATTCCATGTAATTTTCAGGCTATGGGGTATGCTAGTGAATTAACAATGGGCTGAGGGGGGGCACTCTCTGGGGAGAAAAAGCCCAGATTTGGAGAATTTGCTGATTTCCATGGTATAAATACTCCAGTCACTACCGATGTCAAATTCTCACTGCCATGTCACTGACTGTGAGCTTAGAAGAGATGTACAGCAGCACCCCATGATATACAAGAGATATAAATAACCTTAAGCATAGCTAATTATAAAGCAACTAGAGGCCCAGTGCACGAATTTGTGCACAGGTGGGGTATGGCAGGCCTGCCCCAATAGGGGCTGACCGGGCCAGGCCAGCTGAGGGGAGGGAACACGGGAGGTTGGCTGGCCCTGCCCTGGATTGGAGTGTGGGAGGCCGATTAGGGGTGGGGCCGACCTGGGGGAGGAGCCCTGGGTGGTTGGCAGGCTGGCCCTGTCCCCTGGTTGAACTCCTGTCAAACTCCTGGTCGAGGGGACAATTTGCATATTACCCTTTTATTATATAGGATGCATTTTGTGTGTGTGTTTTTTATTTATTTTTTTACAGAGTGGAAGGGAGAGGGATAAAGAGTTAGAAACATTGATGAGAGAGAAACATCGATCAGCTGCATCCTGCACACCCCCTACTGGGGATGTGCCCACAACCAAGGTACATGCCTTTGACTGGAATCGAACCTGGGACCCTGCAGTCCATAGGCCAACGCTCTATCCACTGAGCCAAACTGGTTAGGACTATAGGATGCATTTTGGCTATTTATTACCTTTGTTGTTAATATAATTTAATTGTTAGCTTATGTGCTTTAAATTTTTAATAATGGTTATGTTTAACATGGCTTCACAAAATTCCTGAAAATTGGCTTTTGTCAGCCAGTATGAGCCAGCTCCAGCACACCGACTGATTACATTACCAGTGTGTGGTGGCATGGCCAGGAATGGCCCTGCTTGTGGCAGAGGCCTGGGCCATCTGAGGAACATTGGGGTCTGGACCTGGATGAGCCCAGTGGGATACATGAGGTGGAAGAGGCAGACTGAGCTGGAAGAATTTGACATGTCAAGAAGCTTACCTGTTTCCCTTCAATCCCTCCTGAAATCACCCTAAAAAGAAAAAAGGAATAAAACTATATTCGGTCCTCATTCACAGATTCTGTATTTTTGAGCTTGCCTATTCTCTACACTCATTTCTAACCCCCAAATCAATACTCATGATGCTTTCATAGTCATTTGTGAACATGCTCAAAGTGGTGAAAAATTTGAGTCTCCTGATGTTCATGCTATCAACTGAGGTTGAGCAGAGTGACGCTGCCTTTTTGTTTCAGCTCTCACACTGCAAACAAGTATCCTTCTCGAAGTCTATGTAGTGGCATGTTTTTCTTACGTTTGGGTTGGAAAGACCTGACTGCCGATTAGTTGGTGATTTTGCTGTTTAATTACCTGCATCTGTAATACTGAGTGGGTCTAGTGTTCCTAAGCACAAGAAGGCTGTGAGGCACCTTATGAAGAAAATCCGTGTGTGGATAAGCCTCATTCAGGCATGAGTTACAGTGCTGTTGGCCATGAGTTCAATATTAGCGAATCAATAAAGTATAGTAAATAAGGTTTCTTTAAACAGAAACACACATAACATAAGGTTACGGATTGATTAGTCGATGAGGCTCACAGGTACCTGCCCCTATATTTCCCTTTGGAGAAATGGTTCAGTATCTACTAATTCAGGGTTTGGAGTGACTTTGTGGAAATAATGAGAATTGATTGTGTAATAGCAAGAAGAACAGAAGAGATCAGAACAATTAAATTTTGGCAGTTGCAAGGCAGATGGATGAGTGGATTTCGCTCACCAGAGAAAGGCAGAGTGAAGCAGGACCTTGGTTAGGCTCAGAAACAGGAGGACAGAAAATGCAGGCATAGTTCAAAACAAGAGGATACATGAAGCTGGATGTAAGAAGCTGTTAGATCGCATTTTGCATCCCCAACCCAGCAGACCAGTCTTTTCAACCCAGGCAGAAAACTAGAGATTGATTCTCTACAATAGTTGAACCCAAACTGATTCTGAATTTAGGCCACCACTCAGAGGATACGGCTACTATTCTGAAATTGGGGAATTAAGCGACACTCCACTTATTGAATGACAAGACTATCGGCCCCTTCCCCCCACTCAGCTCTGAGAACCCTTAGTAAAGTCGGAAGACTGAGGGATGACCCTCTGGGGATACTGCCAGGGCCAAAAAACACACACCTGTATATACGGAGCACAGGAGGGAGGTTTCGCCCAATGAAACAGCCCAGGTCTCTCAGATCATCCTACAGTGAAGCCCACTGACCAAAAGTCCCCCCTGCTAAATGCGCGGACACACACACACACACACACACACACACACACACACACACACACACCTTCCAATCACTTTTGTTGTGCCTTAGTCTAGATATTTGAACAAAACATCTCACATTAGACAGACAAAAACAAACAACCCTCACATGTAATTTTAAAAATTTTTCTGGAACTGAAAGATGTATGTTTCCAAAGGATTGGAAATCATAATAGCACCTGTTTTTCAATAGCAAGTCCAGGTGCTACGAGACACTGGACCAGTCTCTTCAAAATTCGAAGAGAAAATAACTTCCAACTTCAAACTCTACATCCAAAGGATCAAATAAAAGGGCAGAATTAAGATTTCTCGAAACATTTAGCTGTCATGTACCCTTTCTCAGGAAGCTAGAGGAGAAAATCCACCAAAAAGAGGGTGTTCAAAAGAAAGACAGAAACACAGTGTGTTGGATTTGGCTGCATAAAACTAATAACCAAGAAAAAGTGACACAAACATGAAAGTTTAATTTCTTTTATGTAACAAGAAATCCAAATATTGATTTAATCAAAAAATTATGATTAGGAGAATGGGTAAAGGGGGAGTGTGTGTGTATTTGGGGAGGGGCACTAAATTCACATATTCCTTTGTAGAAAAATGAATACATAATATCTCCATTTGAAATAAAATGGAAGAAACAGTGACACACGCATGTTATAAATTATGGAGGTGAACGAGAAGCAGCAGCTAAGTGTTATATTGCTACACAGAAAAGAATTGGATGAAGGGACGAGTAGACAGACTGTTTTTCATTATGAATCTTGAATATCTGATTTTTAAGAGCACATACAACAGTTCGCATGTGGTGGTGGTAGTGGACTGGTAGGTGGAGGCCAGGTCAGCGATCAGGTGTCATGGGAGCTGGTAATGCTCTGAAGCCAGAGGCATCATTCAGTGAGTCTGTCAGTAAATCCCAGCCATTAAGCAGAAGCTGAAAGATAGGATTTCCCTCCCTAGAGGGGAGCACATGAGAACTGAGGCAGGACAGGTCCTCCAGGGAGTGAGGGCTGGTAGGTTTCCAAGGCAGGGAGTCAGGCCCAGGAAACAATGCAATGAGGGGACTTGGGTATCAGAACTGGGACACCAGGTTGGAGCCTGTCTGGCAGCCAATGTGAGCAGATGCTGAGGCTCACAGTGCTTGGAGCTCACTCATTCTTTTCCTCCCTTTTACCTGATCTAAGCATTAAGATCAGTCTGAGCCTGGAAGATGAGGGCAACGAGGGAAGCAAAACTATAAACCTGGTCAGCCTGACAAACACGAAGTCAACACCAGCTACCAAATCTGAGAGCTGCAGGTCATTCTCTTCCAAGTTTCTTATTCCTCCAATGGGTGCCATAATAGCCCCAGAAAATCTACCCCAGAACTAGTTAAATTGTGCTACATCAATACAGTGAAATAATATGCAGCTAATCAAACAAATGTGGAAAGCTCCTGAGAAAGCCATTCTTCCTTGATATAGGTGCCACTATTTCCTACTTCTTTTTTCCAGCTTATCCATGCTTGGAACACGGTACCAGAAAATGCAGCAACACTGGCATGGGCTCACCATGTTGCAACCCTGAGCAACAAGCATCCTATGAATGGCAGAACATATAGATGGAAAAAAGAAACTTTTATTGTTGATACTATTACAGATGTCCTTATTTCCCCCTCCTTCGCCCACCTCCAGCCAGCCCAAAGGTCCCCATCCCTCTGGTCATCACCACATTGTTGTCTGTGTCTATGGCCTATGCATATGTTTTTTGTTTAATCCCTTCACCTTCTTTCATCCAGTACCCCCCGCATTCTCCCCTCTGACAGCTGTCAGTCTGTTCCATGCACCCATGCCTCTGTTCCTATTTTGTTCATTAGTTTATTTTATTCATTATATTCCACATATAAGTGAGATCATATGGTATTTATCTTTTCTGACTGGCTTATTTCATTGAGCATGATAATCTCCAGAATTCTTGATGCCTGAAATAAAATAACTAAACATATTCCTAACTAATGTGCTTTCCCCACGTGATGGGATGAGTTTTATCGGAAATCACAACTTCTAGGCTTTTAAAAAATATTTCAGAAACTCAAAAGTCATTCCTCTATAATCCACTGGGAGTGGAAAACGAGGTCATTCTTTCCCCCAGACTCCTGTTCGGAGTAATTACCTCTCCACAAACAAAATCCACAAAACTCATCCTCAGGTAGAATTGCCTTTGAGACTCGGGAGAACTCAATGTGTGCTTACTTAATCACATATTGCCTCGTCACATCCTAATTGGCATTGCTTCTACCCCTATTGTGCAGATGGGAAAACTGAGGGACACGCCTTCCCCAGGCCCAAACAATTCCTCAGGACAATTGATTACAAAAATATTCATTGTCCTAAAAAGTTTGTTAAAAATAATTTTGAATATATCACATAAAGAATATTTGCAACCAGATTAAACATTTTTAGCCAATTTAAATGAATTGCTTACTTTGAAAAAGCTTTAATAAGAGGTTTGTGCCGTTTCACTAAAATGCAATTAAAGCAATTAAAAACATTTCCCACCAAATGCTCATGTGGGCCACTGCTGCTACAAGCTGCTGCTGTTCAGGAGTTGATTGGAGAGTTCCCACTGATTGCTCAACATGGGAGAAACATATTGTTGACATTTTGTAAGAAATCAAGTTATTCAATTTAATGGATCAATACAGAAAACAAAACTCTGTTTGCCAAGCAGAATATTTTGCTGTGTTTGTGTTTCCCTGATGTAAATTTGCTAGCTTTGAATGCTGCTTTTAAACTAACACACACAAATGGCATTTGAGATGGCCTGCTTAATTCATTAAAACAAAGTGAATATCATTATGGAGTCACTTTGAAAGGTAGTTTGGGCTTTCTTATTTAATTAATCCATTACACTTAACCTTCTAGTATTTTACTGTCTGAAAGTCCTACAGCCATTATTAACACTCTACAAATATGTTTTGCATTATTAAATTTAAGAATTTAGTACCTAATAAAATTCTCAGCAGGAATATTGTTATTAAATGACTTCATTAAACCTAACCATACTAATAACAGTCAAGTGTTAAGGAACACATACAGCAGTGGTCCATATTCCATATTCATAATTCCTCTGCTAATTCTAACAAACAAATATAAACAATCTCAGAAAACAAAAGTCCAGGAAGGTTACAGCAAACTCACGTATCTGTGTATAAATCAGCTCCTCCAAAATAAATGTCCAGACTTGTCTCAACCTTACTTCTCATCACATCATCTATCAGTAATTTTAAATTAAGTGTACAACTGGTTCTAGCTTCTCTTTCCCTTATGCTTGTAATGACATGACTGGAAATATTGTGCATTGTAGTTTTACAATTAATTACTAGTCTTAACTGGTAACACCCAGAATTTTCAGAGGGCTCCTACATACAAAATATTTAGCCTCTAGCACAAGGATGATCTTGTAACCACAAGAAAACACACACGAATCCAAGTAAAGAAATGTCAACAGATTTTGATGTATAATTAATGTCTCCTTGGGCCCAGCCCTTATCCGGTGTAGTGGATGCAGTGATGTGGCACCAGACTCCCTTTTGTGGACTGAAGCTGTGAGAAGTACTACCTGCTGAAGGCTCATGACTGAGTCCCTTTCTGGGAATTACCCTTTGCATAACTGAGCCACCTTGCCCGAAGTTATGCCCCTTCCAGAGGCAGCCAATATCTAGTGACTGGTTAACATGAGGGTACAAAGGCTTGGCCTCCTTCCCTCAACTCTTGGATATGCTGAAGGGCCATCTTACTTCCAAAGCTTCTCATAAGATCAGCTGAGACTTCTCTTGGAAATGCATTACAGTTCAACTTCTCCATCTGTCTAATCCCAGTTCTTTCAACTCCTTCACAGGTGTTGACCCCTACAGTGCTCCCCAACAAACCTTCTGCACCCAAATCTCCATCTGAGTCTGTTTCCTGGGGAATCTGACCCAAGACATTCTCATCTGAACAACCCAAACTCAAGGAAGAATTTAAGGGGGACCCCATCTACATAGTTTGGCTTTCTGTAAAGAAGTAGATTAATTTAAACCAAACACAGTTGAACGTTGTAGCTTAAGGGTTCAATTCTTCATAGGTCAAAAGATATTAAATAAAAATTTAATTATCTTTGAAGCCCTTAGGTTTACTTATGTTAAAACAAGAAGATGGTATCAGACTGAATTGCTTGCCAGCCTAGCTAATAACCTAGACGTATTAGGTAGTTAGGTTGGGTCAGAACTTATTGTATTTATAATCAGAATTATACATAACTATTTCACTATTCAAAAGCTTTATGTATACTTTTTTCGAGAGGGAGCATGCTATAGACTGAATTGTGCCCCTCACTCCAATTAATATGCTGAAACCTTAATCCCCAATGTAAATTGTATCTGGAAATGGAGACCTTAGGAGGTCATGAAGGTTCAATAAAGTCATAAGGGTGGGAACCTCATCCGATAGGACACTGGCCTTCTAAGAAGAGGAAAAGAGAGACTTTTCTTTCTTTGTCATGTGAGGGCATAGCTAGAAGGTGGCCATCTTCAAGCCAGGAAGAGAACTCTCACCAGAAACCAAATCGGCTGGCACCCTGATGGACTTCCCAGCCTCCAGAACAGTCAGAAAATAAATCTCTGTTGTTTAAGCTACTCAGTCTCTAGTATTTTTTTTATGGTGAAGATCATTATTAGTCCGCCCAAGCTGCCTAATAAAGGAGTCAGGGGATATGTAATGTAAGTATACTAGAGCACAGTACTAGTCCTCACAAATGCATCACTTGCTTTTCTTTTTCGCTCTACTTGTCTGCTTTTCCTCAAGTTTTCTTCAGCTCCCTTTTCCCCCCTTCAGTGTCAGTGCTGTTAACTCACGAATAATGTACATTTTTATTTTCTGGCCCTGGATGGACCAGCTTGATGTTGTCCCGTTCAGGATTTCAGAGGCTGCTGAGATGTGTCCTAAAATCTATTCAGAGAAGTTCTGAGAGAGTTCCATATTGTAAGGAGCTCTAAGAATTTGGAGATAAGGCAGCTGAGAGATAAATTAGCAAACATATAAGCAAATGAATAAAGAAGCCAACACTGAATTACTACATACAGAAGTAATATAGCCTGTGGTTAGGGAAACACTAAAACCCAATTTAGGCCACATCTTTGTATACCCAGGTACGAAATGCAATCGTGACAGATGCTGTGTATTTCATGAATTTTGTTAACATGAATTTCAGCTGAGCCAGGTCACCTCTGACAGAATGATCTAGTTTCAGACCACAAAATGTCCACTAACTTAACCAAGTAAAGCTCTTCCTGTGTGGAGAATTGGTCTCCCTTAGTTATTTTAGGGGACAATATGGAGGTACGCTGGGGCTGTGTTAAAGAGGAGCCTTGAATGCCAAGGTTAAGATGGACCTTTATTGTGTGTGCAGCCAGGGTCCAGTACTGCTAAGGTAGTGACATGAACATAATTCTCTGTTGAGAAGATGACTCTGGCAGCATAGAAATAAGACTGAAAGCTAGAGAGAGTAGGATAGTAAAGCCACTGCAGTTGTTTGGGAGGGTTTGAAATGGTCTAGGGAAATTAGAAAGTATGCATGTAAGATGCCTGCAAAGAAAGAGTCAACATGCCTTTGTGACTTTGTTTGTAGGAGGGCATGGAAAAAAAGGAAAGTTTGGGGGTCTGGTTGACTGCCGGAAGAAGAGACAGAGAAGAAGCTGGTACAGAAGTCAGATGACTTGCTCAGTTTAGAGGGCAGTTGGGACAAAAGAGACAGCAGGAGGAATTGACCGTCAAGCAGTTGTAAATGAGGACCATGGGCTCTGGAAAGAAGTTGGGTTACAGGAATAAGCTTCAGGGTTAATGGCGCAGAGTTGACACTTGAAATTATGAAAATGAATATGAACACTGAGAGGAACACATGAAGACAGAAAAGGAGAAAGACCAGCCAAGCCTGTGGAAAGCTGAAATGTGCATGGTAGAAAGAGCAATGGTCTGAGGGAGAAAGGAGCCAGAGGTAAGAGGAGGATGAGGGGAACCAAAGGTATCATTAGAGGTACTGTGGGCTCAGTAGAGCAGGAGTGCAATTGTCTGCTGAGGGAGGAAGGGGAGGAGCTTGAGGCAGTGAAAGCCTTGGGGAAAGCAATCAGGGGATTAAGATGGAGAGTTGAGAAGAGGTGCAGAGAAGGGCGTAACTGGTTTAAGTTATATGGCTTGTGCTTGCTAGGATTGCCATAACAAAGTACCACAAACTGAGCTGCTGAAACAACAGAAATGTATTGTCTCAGTTCTGGAGGCTGGAAGTCTGAGATCAAGGACTCTGGCAGGACCATGCTACCTCTGAAGGCATTATGGCAGGACCATGCTACCTCTGAAGGCATTAGGAAGGATTGTTCCAGGCACTCTCTGAGCTTCTGGTACTTACTTGGCTTGTGGCAGCATAATTCTTATCTTCACATGGCAGTCTCCCTGTGTGCGTATCTGTGTCCAAATTTCCCTGTTTTAAGGACACCTGCCATATCGGCCCGGGAGCTTATTCGACTCCAGTATGATCTCATCTTAAATAATTATATCTGCAATGACCCTGTTTCCAAATAAGATAACATGCTGAGGTACTGAGTTAGGGCTTCAACAAATAAACTTGGGGGGAGGGGATATAACCAACATATAAACTTGGGGGAAGGGCTTTCTGAGGCACTAGGAAGCTGGAGGCAGAGGTGCTCTTCAAGGACACCCCAGCACTGATTCTGAATTCTTCCACCTACCCCCACCTGCAACAGGCCATGAGGATGTGGCCTTAAAGGTGTACACCTTGAAGCAACAACTTAGTAGTCGAGAATGTGGGCTCTGGAGCTCGAGTGCCTGGGCTCTAAGCTCAACGCTGGCACTTACTTAACATGTGATCAGAGGCAGGCAAGTCACTAAGACTGACTTTTCCTCAATATCCTATCCTATCTATAAAATGGGAATAAGAGAGATCTATTCCACTGGGTTATGAGACCTAAACACATTAATAAATAGCAAACTGAACAAGGTTGGTACTATTATTATTCTCATTTTATGGATGAAGAAACTGAGACTCACACCGGTTAACTAACTTGGCCAAAATCCTGCGTCCAGTAACAGAGTAAAAATCTGTCTATCGAAATCAAAAGTTAATGCTGAATAATTATGTTTTATTGCTTCTAGTATTAACTGATTAATTTGATATTAGCATTTAAGTAAAAAGTATACAAATAGAAAAGAAAAATAAAATGTTTCCTTTAATCTATCAAGTTTTATTCTGGGATAGGTGATAGAGCAAAATTAGCTACAATATAAATTACAGGGAGAAGGATCAAGAATACAGAAGAGTTAGAAGTAGAAATAAAATTTCCAAGCACTTATTTTCAAATACTACCAATATAGAATTTGAACAGGAGAGTGAAATGAGAACATCAAGACCGAATACACTTGAGGTTAAGTCAGCTCCTGTTTCTTCTTGTCTTTCCTCTCGTTTTCTCTAGTCTCTATGCTACTTCTGTCAGCTTACTGCTTTAACAATACTTGTCAAGTCTTCTTTAAAAGTTTATCTTTATTGCTGCCTATAATGACAAACATCCAGGATATGTTTACCCTTGGGAATCAAACAGCTACAACAATTTTATTTTGGTCCCAATATTGTTATCTTACAGAGGAAATAAGGAAAGACAAGCAGAGGCAAACACAAGAGAGAGTCAACGAAGACAGCTCCTTGCAAACTGGGCTTTCTCATCTGTGTGTCCCCTGGCTGCCCTCGGCACAGAGCCTCAACAGTCACGCACTGAACTGACTGTCTGTGGCACAGAAAGGAGGAGGGGGGAAACCGCTTTATTACTCCCTTATGCTTTCTGTGTTCTGTGTAGTCCAAGGATAAAGTCAGTGAGGTATGAGGCATTCACTCAGAAAGACAAATACTTACTGTGGGGTTATGTAGGAACATCACACCTAAATTCCTAAATTGATGGGGTGATTGAATATTTGCATTTGGCAAAAATCTGGACAACAGATGATACACACACACTCACACATAGACATTTACAAGACAAAACACTTGGAGATAAAGCCGAAATAGTGCAGCACTCAGATGGTATCTGTGTTTGTGCAAAATTCCCTGAGCCATAATTCTAAATTCAACTCTCTGCAGCCATCCCACTCCCGCCTTTTGTCCTCCTTTGAGTCTTCAGACGCTTTCAGGACAAAGAGCTCCTTATCAGCTTTGCAGGTAATAAAGCTATTCTAGAGCCCCAAGGCTTTTTATTATTGATTAGGTTGCTTCTTCACTCTGCATATAAGCTCCTTTAGTGATGTGTCCTAAAAGGAACGGCCAAACTATTAGCATCTCAGTCTTCAGGACAGACCAAGCTGAACTCTGAGGGGCTGGTAAGGACAACAGTGTTTCTAAGTAGTGTGTATGAAAGGAGACCTGACTTCTGGTGCCAGGGCTCTGACAGCTCATTTTGTGACGATAAGCAAGTGACTTGTGCCTCTCCTCTCTCCCCAAAATAAGTTTCTTTATTTGCAGGGGAGAAAAAAGTTTTCACCAGAGATTCTTAACATCTTTTCCACATCGAACACTTTGCAATTCTGTATCTTGTGTTCTCAAGGGCTCCATCTGCCATCTGGTGAGGCACAAGGGCTGAGGTTGGTTAAGAACACCAGATCTGGAGTAAATCTGGTTTTAAATCTCAGTAGCTCCCTCTTATTAGCAGTTGACTTTGTGAAAAGTAGCTTACTTTCTTTTCTGAATATCATCTGTGAGGTGGGGATGCATTTCACACAGTTATTGTGAAGACTGAATGTGGTAATTCCTGATATATCAACGGCATTATGGCATAATGGTCTAAAGCAGAGCCGTTCTACCACATTGAGTTCGGGTTATGTACCAAATGACATTCTACAAGGGGCCCTGTAAACAAATAAGCTTCAAGTATCCATTGAACACTTTTTCTCAACACTATGGAGAAACTAAAAAATTATATGCCCCATCTTTTAATAATGTTTTTATATTTAATTTGGGAAATCATTAGGATATACACGAGTATTCAAATAATAAAATACTAAACATAAGAAGATGAAGAAATGCTAATTTTGTGCTAAATGTCCTAAATCTTATAGGAGAAGAAAAAAACAGAGGCTAGGGATGCTCAGGAAGGTGGCAGAGCTTCCTCATACAGGCACCTGTGGCTGGGAGGTGACCCATGGCAGGGTGTGGGGGCAGTGTCTTCTAAGACCAGGTACCAAAGAACAGGTACCAAAAACATGATCTTTAAGGGCTCAGGATCATTCTAGGTAGACATTCCACAATCCTGGGCCAAGGTCTGAGCTAAGAAAATAAATAAAAACTACGTTAAAAAAACAAAAACAAAAAAAACCCACAAGGAATCAGATGGAAAAGTGGGAACCAAGGTTCAATTTGGAAAAGTCATAAGAGCCCAGGTGATCAATCGGTTAGGCAGGCTAAAGTGGGTGAGAGAGCAGAATTCATGGTCAATACCAGGCCCAGAGTAAAGTTTCAGTCAAGTCCTAGATCTGCTTTAAGCTAACCAGAGACAGAAAGGGGGATTCATAAAGGTGACCAGACATATGGGGCTTTGAAATAAGGGTAGGAGTTATACAGGTAGATGTAGATAGGTTAGGTAGGAAAGGAAAAGAGCACCTGAATAAATAACAGAGCTGAATGGCAAAGAACAAGCCTTTATAATATGATAAATGCTGTGGGTGAGATAGGGATGAATACAACGTGGCAGTTGCTCTCAGAAGGTCGCTCAGTGCCCTGGGCTATCACACAACTGACGCGAACAGGAAGCAAAACCCAATGGCCAGTCAGACATTTTCCACTAAAGACCCATGCCACTGATGACAACCGAAGAAGCAAATCCTAGGCATGGGCCACAACTGATCCAATCTCATGTTTCTGTACACTTAAACATACAAAAACCATTTTACCTTGAAAACTATACAAAAATAGGTTACAGGCCGAATTCGGCTGGCGGGGCAGAGTTCGCCAATCCCTGGGTAGGAGGTTGGGAGGCGGGGAGAAAGAACAAAAGAGCCTGAAAGCCTGGAAAGAGTTTTAGTTGAAAGTGAGGGAAGAGAAGGGAGATCTTGGGTAGTTACAAGGTAAAAGATATAGAGACATTGGGATTATTAAAACTATAGTTGCAGGTTACTCATTGAATCTCCTGTGATGTCTTTCAAGAGTTACTGGATTGAGTTTCTTCGACGGAATAAAAAAGGAAACAAGACTGGGTCACATGGACCCCAGATTAGTTTGGGTTACAATTGGAGAGTCCACATCTAGATCATACAAGGTTGAGGACAATCAAGGGAAGGCTGGTGTTCGGCCTTCAAAACAATGCCTGGTTTCATCACCAGTACTCAAAGGCCACCTATCTTCTTCTTTTCTTATTGTTACTATGGATTCTTGACTCTTTTACTTATACAAATAAAAAAAAGCTTCTCTTGTTCATCAGTTAATGGCTCACTTGGTATTATAATTCTCTAGACTGAAGGCCTTAAATCAGTTTCAATGACAATAGCAACAAAAATAATAATGTAAAGTGGGATTTATACTGTTTAATGTCATTTATCCACACAATAGCCCTACAAAGAAAGTATTGCTATAGGTAAGGAAACTGAGGTTCAAAGCAACTTATCCCAGGTCAGAGCTAGTGAAAGGCAGAGCTGTATGCTTAACTTACATGGTATAATCAGTTAAGTCCTTCAATCTCTCTGAATGATTACAAATCAGTATCTCGGGTACCGCCCACGTGCTTTAACTCTCTTCACCATGGAGTATGGTCCCTAGTCCCCCTCTCCGCCCCCAATTTCCAGGAAGGCGCAGGCAAGCTTCTTTGTCTCTCTGAATCCTGAACCGAGTTGCAGGTATTGGGTCTAGGGAGTTATGGGAACATGACACACTGATCATGTGTAATAACTGGTCCAGTCCTCCCCTCACCTTCCTTGCTTCAACTCTGCATACACCTCTCTCTCTCTGAGGGTTTGCTGGTATCTGTGTGTATTACGATACCGCTTTGATTTTTCTGCAGCTGAATTTACAGCTGGAAGAGGTCTTAGAAATATCTAGTCCAACCACCTTCTTTGACACATGAGGAAGTCCACATGTTCAATATGGATACATTTTGACATTCTCTTATAGTCGGCTTATTCCCCAAGGATTTTTTTTTTTTTTAAGATATGTCTTTAAAAAGAAAAAACTTGCGATACTATTAAATTGGCTAGAATTCAAATGAACACATCCTCCCCACATTCTCTCTCTCCAGATCAGCTCTCTCAGGGATGGAAGAGGCTGCCTCTGAGACTGTCAACACATGGGGCCTCTGTGCTGGTGCCAGGAGTCCAGCCGCGCCGGGAACTGCCACGGGCGGCCCATCGAGGAGAGCATTGAGGGGGAGCGTTCTGAGACAGAGGGCCAGCTGCCTCATTCTGGGGCAACCGCTGGAAGAGAGCCAGCAAATAGCTGCGGCTTTGTTGACCTTCTTCAGCAGGCCTATGGGGCTGGCATCTGGCCATTATTTGGGGAGAGTGGAAAAGGGAACAGGAGGAGGAAGGGAAATGACGACTACCTTGAACACAACGGAATTGAAATGTGGATTTTTACCATCGCTGTAAACAAAATAAGAAACACATATCACATCTTGCAATAGCCGGTTTCTATCATTTGCCTACTTGCAGCTTCCAAACGCTTTAAATTAATCTGAGGCTTACAGCCCCTTCTTTGCGAGATGGAGTGCCCTTCGCGTGGGCGGGTGCTGCACTATCAGTGGTGTCAGTCAGTCTTGCCTCTCCTTTCTCCTCCTTTCTGGTGCATAACCTTTGAGAGAAGAACATATGTGCGAGAGCTGTGAGTCTTGTAAGGACACATAGCTCGTGAAAATATCATGATTCCAGGCACAACTGGCTTCACATCAGAAAAACCCTTCCAGGGTAAACATTTTATTTAAATATTAAACTTAACTAAAGCCAGACACAAGAGTACAGTCTAAATAGCAAAGAAAGGCAGCAATGACCTCAAATGAAAGGGAATTAATAAATGCTCCCCAGACAGACAGACACTACTGACACAGAAGGACGGCTGTAGGTCCAAGGACCTCTAGTCGTTTATTTTTCAGATTTGCTCCACCGCCCTCAGCTGCGATGCATACAGACCCCAGCTTTCTAAAAATGTGGCCTTTGTACTGATGGGAATAAGTACCCTGTTTTTCCATATTAAGGATTTCTTCTTTAATTTTTCCCCCTGGCATTATAAAGTTGTCACTTTAAAAATCGGTACTCTAACGTCCTTCGATTTCAATGCTAACAGTGAAGGAGGAAGTGTCTAAAAACAAGGGGAGCCCCGGCTGCTTTGGCTCAGTGGATAGAGCGTCGGCCTGTGGACTGAAGAGTCCCAGGTTCGATTCTGACCAAGGGCATGTGTCTTGGTTGCGGGCACATCCCCAGTGGGAGGTGTGCAGGAGGCAGCTGATCGATGTTTCTCTCTCATCGATGTTTCTCACTCTCTATCCCTCTCCTTTCCTCTCTGTAAAAAAAAAAAAAAAAAAAAAAAATCAATAAAATATATTAAAAAAATAAAATAAAATAAAAACAAGGGGAGGGGGGAGTCTTTAAAGAAGCCTCCAAAGCAACTACACAAATGAAGGCATGTTTTATTCTGACCTTGTCAATCCTGTATATGATTTATTCCTAAATAAAGAAATTAATTCCTAATAAAGAAGCCTTGCAATATTGATTCACTTTTTAAATTAATCCATTTTGTGACACATATATTGCATGTTACAGGTAATATTAACACTGTTTGTTTGTCTGCTGCTATGATTTACTATTAACATTCAACCACTCATCAGTGCTGGCCCAATCTCTAATGGCCACCAGGAAAATCCTACAGAGGGTCTGCTCGCCTGTTTACTGAGAAAAAAATAGCACAAATGGCTCATGAACTAATCAACTGTGTAATTATTCTCAGGTCAGGGTAGATCCTTACTGGAAGACAATTTGATTTTCCTCAGCACCAGGGATTTAAGTGAGAGGAAATCGGCTAATTGTAAAAGCTTGAGAATAGGACCTATGAGAAAAGCTAAAATAAATTACTTAACCTGGAAAAGACAAGGCTAAAGATTGTTCTAATAAAGACCCTCCTGTTTTAAGTGAAAAGCAGAAACGATGGTTGGAGCAAGGAAGAAAGAACAAGAATAAAATGAGACAAATATGGTGAAGTCAGGGATTCAACATTATAACTGAGAACCGAGAGAAGGTCATTTCATTCATTCATCCATTCATTCAACAGTGTCTCAGCAAAACACTGGCTGGGTGCTGTCTCAGCAGCGGCCAGTCACCCACTTTCTTGTGATGATGATTTCTGTGGGGTCTCATCTAAAGACAAAGGGATAAACTGAGTTTGTTCTTTTTTGAGGGAAGCAAGCAAGGTAGAGTGAAATAGAAAAGAGCAGTGACTGGGATTGGGACAGTCTGAGCTGAGGTGAGACTGCCCATGAGTGCCCAGCCCCAGGACAATCTGTATGTGGGTTTGGAAGATGGAAGAAGGCAGAAACTAGGCATGAATTTATCTCTTTGGTAACAGTTGTCTAAAATGATCCTAGCAGTATCTTTAAATCAAGACAAATAAATAATGATTTTAAAAACATATGTATTGACAGATTAGAGACTTACAAAAATTTAGCCCTCCTGGGATGAAGAAAGGAACACTTTTGTTTAGACAAATACACCTGGGTGGTCGCACATGTAGGTAGAATATATGGCTGCATTTGAAGCATGACTTTTTCTATTTTAAAATGTTTAGCCCGGCCAGCATGGCTCAGTGGTTGAGCTTCAACCTGTGAACCAGGAGGTCACAGTTCGATTCCTGGTCAGGGCACATGCCCGGGTTACAGGCTCCATCCCCAGTGGGCGGTATGCAGAAGGCAGCAGATCAATGATACTCTCTCATCATTGATGTTTCTATATCTCTCTCCCTCTCCCTTCCTCTCTGAAATCAATAAAAATATATTTTAAAAAGTTTATTCTTTCCTTATAAGTTCATTATGTGCAATTTGAAGAATACACTGTCAATATCTTAGTGAATTTTTTAAAAATATGATCTTATGGACTTTGAAAGGGCCTTTCTCTATATACACCCTCCCCCAAGTCCCTAAGAATAAAATTCCTTCATTAGACTCTTTCCTTGAGCTACAGTAGAAGTTCACAGTTAAAATCAAATATTGGGTGAGAAGAGGTAATATTAAATGTGACCTTGTTGTTACCATGTGACCTTGAATTTGTTTATTAATTTATCCCTAGAGAACTGCCTCTAGGTGCCTGAGGGGCAGTTAGCGGCTCAGGCTGCTGAGTGTCTGGCAGGAGATGAAGATGACTCCGTGGCTGCTGTGGGTTTAGCTGTGGGCCTGGCCCTGCTGGGGACCTGAAGCTTGAGACAGTTCTTCTGGCAGATATAACCGTCTTTGACTGATGTGGTGCCCCTTAAACCTGGCAGAGTCATGAACAGAGATGTGTGTGAACCCCAGGAGATAAAGCATTTGGGCCAGAACCATTTGCTTATCATAACCCTTATGGGACCCAGCACGCTTTGGAAGCCATTTAACAGATGTTCTCGCAGCATATGCTACATTAAGAAATGCTTGTAAGGTAGTTCCGAGCTCCCACGACCCTCTCTACAGCTGATTTTGTGTTTCTTTTCATAAGCATTTTAGAACCTGTTCCCCTTAAACTGCCTCTCCCCTCCGCCCCCGCCCATGCGCACATACGTGCCCAAGGAACTCGTTCTCGAGAGGGAGCACTTCTGTGATGCAGCATCAGCATCTCTGAGAACATCCGCACACTCAAATTCCTGAAATGCTTTTATAAAGACTTACCTTTCTATTCTAAAAGAGGATGATTAGCCTTGGTTCTTTACTATTAAAACGTATTTACAGAAGCGCCTTATAAGTTGAAATTCATCCTTTCTGAGGATAGCATCTACCCTCTTTTCTTGTCTTTTCCCTCCCCATCCTCTCTCTGACCCAGACCCCTTTTGCCTTTTTTATTCTCACGCATCTTTCCTTTTCCACAGTTGTATGTTTTTCTTTCCTACCTATGGCGTAGGCCAGCACACACCACTGCACAGTTCGCTCCCCGTAAGTGGAACTGAGGGGAGGTAAAGTAAGAGTTTCTGCCCGGTGGCATGCTCCTGACCACACCTGATGAGATACTTTACCCCAAGACCCCTCATTGCTTTTTCAGGCCCCGGGGATGAAACCAATTGCCGGTGAAAAGCTAGGAGTAGGTGATAGTGGGGAGCGGAGAGATTATAGAAAGGGGATATGTCTTTATTATAATAACAACAGCTAATACTTATTAAGTACTTACTGTGTTCCAAACACTGTTCTACGTGCCTTACGCGTATGGAATAATAATTTTCAACTCCATACTTAAAAGCAGAGGAGGGAAGATATTCCATGTCCAAACTCTTTCATTTTTATGACCTACATAAAGTAATTTAGAGGAGAACTTCGTCTCAACCAAACACTGAAATATTTCTGTACTTGGAAGTAATTCAACACATACATACATGTGTACATGTCAGACTGTCAAAGAAGGGGCTGAATGTAGAGAAAAATAACACCAAGAAAAATGTTTTAAATGCCCTGATTGAGGGGCATTTCTTTGCATGTATCCTTCCACAGGAGCCTTCTTCTGCTCTGCACTAAAACAAAAAACCCTAAGATGAAACAAGTGATTCTTTGGGAGGATATAAAGAAAGAATAACAAAATAACAATTCAGCAACTAGCATTTTAAGTTCAATGTACAATGTATCCAGTACATTTACTTATATTTATCTTACTGGTCACCATGACAAACCTGTGAAGCAGGTATCATTTGTATAATTCCCATTTTACAGATTAAGAAAAGTGAGGTTGGGAATAGTCAAATAATTTGCCCAAGCCACACCAAGCATTTCAGTTATCTACTGCTGTGAAACAAACTACCCCAAAATTTAGTGGCTTTAAATTCAATTTATAATTACGCATGATTCTGTGGGTTGGCTGGGCAGTTCGCCTATTCCACAAAGTGTCAGCTGGGACCTTGGCTGGGCATGAGATAACAATGATGGCCTAATGCTCATGTTTGGCTGCAGGTGCTGGCCATTGGCAGGGTACCTTGGTTCCCCTCCACATGGCCTCTAATCCTCTAAGGCCTCTCTTCTCATGGTCTCTCTAGTAGGATAGCCTAGACTTCTTTATTTTTATTTTTTAAAATTTATCTTTATTGTAGAAAATATTATTGATGTCCCCATTTCTCCCTCCTCTCCCCTCTCATGCCCCATCCTAAGGCCTTCACCAGACTATTGTCTCAGTCCATGGCTAATGCATATATGCATATAAACTATTTGATTAATTTCTTTCCCTACTCTCCTTCCCTTTGAGATTCATCAGTCTGTGGCATGCTTCCATGTCTCCAGATCTATTTTGTCCATGAGTTTATTTTGTTCATTAGATTCCACATACAAGTGAGATAATGTGATATTTGTCTTTCTCTACTGGCTTATTTTGTTTAGCATAAGAATCCCCAAACTGCCGAACCGGTTTGGCTCAGTGGATAGAGCATTGGCCTGTGGACTGAGGGGTCCCAGGTTCGATTCCGGTCGGGGGCGTGTACCTTGGTTGCGGGCACATCCCCACTGGGGGGGTGTGCAGAAGGCAGCTGATTGATCTCTCTCATTGATGTTTCTAACTCTCTGTCCCTCTCCCTTCCTCTCTGTAAAAAATCAATAAAATATATTTAAAAATTAAAAAAAAAGAATCCCAAAACACCAACCAGAAAGAATATATGCATCCCTATGTTCATAGCAGCATTATTTACAATAGCTAAGATCTAGAAACAGCCCAAGTGCCCATCAGTAGGTGAGTGGATAAAAAAGCTGCAGTACATTTACATGGTGGAATACTATGCTGCTATGAAAAAGAAGGATCTATTACCCTTTGAGACAACATGGAGGGACCTGGAGGATAGCCTAGACATCTTTACATGGCAATATTTCCACGAGGACAAAAATGGAAACTTCCAGGTCACTTCCATTGCATTCTACTGGTCAAAGAAAGCCATGGCCAACCAGATTCAAGGGGAAAGAAATAGATTCAACATGTTGATGGATGAGCCACATGCATGTACAGTAACGGGAAGAACTGTAGGCAGATATATTTGGAGACAATCTACTACACTAAGAAGGGCCTATTGGAACTCAGGAAGATCACTGAGAATGCCACTATTCCACTCATTCTTTAATGTTCAAGTTTAGGGTACGGTTTCAGTACAGACACATACAAAGTGCAGGAAAATAATTCCCCACTGGCCCTCAGGTGATGCTGACATCATCGCAACTTTGTATTTATGTGTTATTTATTTGGAAGGCAGAGATTAATCTAGGCCCTTATATAAATGTGTGTTAATTTGACTTAATGTGTCTAATGTCAATGTTCTCAATAAGGACTTTAAGAACAAAGTATACGGTGACAAAAAATTGGCTGAATAATGGGTACTTGCTGGTGAAGTTAATGGCAAAGATCCACTGTGGAAGCAGAAATCATGGGCAGAAGGTTGTTTATATGACTTTCCAGCTTGAAGACACATTTAGTGGTCATCCAATTAAACCCTCTCCTTAGACAGACATTTTAACATTAAAGGCCTCCCATACCTTACTCACCTAACACATCTACTTCTCTTGTCCCAAGAATGTGTGCACGTGCACGCGCGCACACACACACACACACACACACACACACACACACAGAGTCCCACCATTAAAAAATGTTATAGGACAGCCATTTAACATAAGTAAAAATTAAAGTTGACACCCCCACCCCAAGATTTTCTCAAATCTTTTGAAGTAACAAGAACCCCCATGGAGTGTCACAGTCTAAGCTGTCATCGCTAGTGCATCACAAGCAGTCACCAGGTAGCAGTGGCTGCGACTCTCCCACCTTGCTCAGCCTAGGGCAGGTATGATGATTCCCTTTCTGGTTTTGAAACATCATAAATGTATACCCACCTCAGTGAAAGCAGGTCTGGTATAAGGGGCTTTATAGCTGCCTTTCAGTTGCTTTCTGTGTGCCCACAATTAGACGGGATGGGATAACAAGAAGAAGGTCACAGAAGAGATCCCTGGGGCAAGGATGTAGGGATTAATTTAAAAATTATTGAAGTAATAAATATATAATAAAGAGTATTCTATAAAGAACCCCCTAGTGGTGGACATACAATACAATACACAGCTGCTATATTATAGAACTGTATACCTGAAACCTATATAATTTTACGAGAGGCCCAGTGCACAAAATTTGCGCACAGGTAGGGTCCCTAGGCCTTGCCGGTGATCAGGGCTGATCAGATTCCCCGCTTCCCTGCCGCCTCCTTCCCTCACCGCCCATGCGCTGCCACCATGCAGTTCCCTGCCTCCCCGCCTCCTCCTTCCCTAGCTGCCCATGCCCACCGCCACCCACCCCTGGTTCCCCGTTCTGGGGCCCGGCCATGATTGGGCGATCAGAGCCTGCTGAACTGGGGGAGGGACGGGGGGAAGGACCTGGGAGGTTGGCCACCGGCCCAGAGGAGGGAGCTGGCCCTCAACCCCCCAGGAAAGGGGCTGCATCTACTGCCACCCACCCTTGGTACCCCGTCCCAGTCCGGGGGCCCAGTCCTGATCGGGCAATCAGAGCCTGCCAGCCAGAGGGAGAGACCGGGAGGTTGGCCAGCAGGCTCCATCGGCGATTGGGGCCTGTGGGCTGGGGGCAGCTCCTATGTTGAGCATCTGCCCTCTGGTGGTCAGTGCATGTCATAGCGTTCTAGTCATTCTGTAGTAACAGTTGCTTAGGCTTTTATATATATATATATATATATAGATTAACCAATGTCATCCAATAAATTCAATAAAAAATAAAAAGAACCTCCTAAAACAGTGGTTCTCAACCTGTGATTCATGACCCCTTTGGCGGTCAAACGACCCTTTCACAGGGGTCGCCTAAGACCATCCTGCATATTAGATATTTACATTACGATTCATAACAGTAACAATATTACAATTATGAAGTAGCAATGAAAATAATTTTATGGTTGGGTCACAACATGAGGAACTGTATTTAAAGGGCCAGAAGGTTGAGAACCACTGTCCTAAAATCATTCTGATTCCTCCCTATTATAAATGGCTTGCTTTTTTTTTCTTCATATAATTCAGTAAATTTTGTAGCAGAATCAAGGGCCCGAGGCAGATGGGTTAGTTCCTCAATAAGGTGTCATTCGTCTAGTTAAATATCGTCATGATAAAACCTAAGTAAGACTAATGGGCTAACATTTTTAAACAATTTAACCTGGTCAAATGATTTCAAAGAAAGAAGCATCAGCAAGAATTAACAGAGTATGTAAATTCAAAGGATGTTCATACATCATCAGCACTCACTGAAAGTGCTTCATATTTTTTTCCAAAAGTACAAATTCAAAGAATTCTATTACCTATAAAATTTATCAGTTGAAAACTCAAGTATACTAGTATATGGTGGGGGGACAATGAACATATATTATACATTTTGGTAGTTATTTAAGTATTTCATCTATTTTGTTACACAAAATATACTAGAAAATATTAATCTGGGAGAGGAAATATATACATGTATACATGGAGTTATAGACTGAATAATATTAAACAAATAGTAACTGATATAAATAATTACATCTTGGGGACGGACACACATACATCCTCAAAGATGTCACTCTCATCCTTAGCTATGTGTCCATAGCCTCTAGGGTAAAATTCAACTTCTTTCACTAGATACACCAAGCATTTCAGGTTGCACTCCCTTCCCACCTGTTTGCCTTTTCTTCTGGCCCTGCCACGGATCAGTTCTACATGACTTCTTACAGCCCTCCAAAGCACAGCATTCCCACACTCTTGCATTCTTTATCTGCTACTTGGAAAACGTGTTTGCATGCCTGTCACCGGGCTCAGCTGGTGCCCAATGCCAGCAGGCTCCAGGTTCCTCTTTGGGGAGCCATGCCTACAAGGCTACCCGCCTCTCACCCAGCTTTCCTCACCCTGCATGTCCATCATTCACTAGACCAGGGCTCTTTTGGCTTGCCTTCCCACCACCATCTCTCTCCACTCACTTTGGCACACGGTAGGAATTCAATAAATACTATTTAATGAATGAGGTCATATTTCAGGGGCTGTAACAACCAACGGTTTATAATCAGCCCTCCATATCTGCAGGTTCTCCATCTGCGGATTCAACCAACAGGGAATTAAAAATATTCAGAGAAAAATTATGTTGTTGTTGATGCTAATGTGTACTATGTAGGTAGGTCTAAGATGGGTTGTGTCTGTACTGAATGCACACAAACTTGTCATTACTTCCTAAACAATTATATAACAACTATTTGCATAAAATTTACATTGTATTAGGTATTCTAAGTAATCTAGAGATGATTTAAAGTATATAGGAGAATCTGGATAGGTTGTATGCAAATACTATGCCATCTATATATATAAAAGCCTAAGCAACCATTATATCTGAACAACTTGAATGACCGATCAATCAGTGGCTAAGATGTGCACTGACCACCAGGGGGCAGACATTCAATGCAGGAGCTGCCCCCTGGTGGTCAGTGCGCTCCCACAGCCAACCTCCTGTGACTGGCCAACCGCCAGCAGTCCCTCCCTCCAGCCGGCCCCCATCTGCCCCTGGTGCTAAACCATTCATAGACGACCTGCTTCTGGCTTGGGGTTTCGTTCGTAGCAGAGCAACTCCCTCACTGATCTATTGAAAGTCAGCCCTCAACACAAGAGTTTGTCTTGCTCCCTCCCATCCTCTCCCTTGCCTGGGAATGCTAGCCTGCTGTGGTGGCGGTGGCAGTGGGGCAGTGAGGGAAGGAGGAGAGGGGGAGACTGGGAACCACACGGTGGTGGGGTGCTGACAGCAGCATCGGCGTCCAACATCCATTCCTTCTGTGTCTGGCCTGGCGACCATCGCCTCCTCTCCCGATCCCGCTGGGGCCTTCAGGCCCCGGGCTGGGACAGGGAACTGGGGGTGGGTACAGTGGATGCGGCCCCTTTCCCAGGGGGGCCAAGGGCCAGCTCCCTCCTGGGACTGGCGGCCAACCTCCCATGATCCCTCCCCCTGTCCCTCCCCCGAGGTCAGCAGGCCCCAATTGGCCCAGCCCTGATTGGCCCTAATCACCGGCCAGGCCTAGGGACCCCTCCCTTGCACAAATTTGTGCACCAGGCCCCTAGCTTTATATAAGGGTCTTGAGCATCCTCAGATTTTGGTATCCCCAGGGGTCCTATTCCCCCTTGTATACCTAAGATGATTGTACATGAGAGGCACTTGCAATAGATTACCACCTTCAATCCTCATAGCACCTCTCTGAAGTGGAAAGTACAGGTTCGAAGGCCTTTTTCCAAATCTCCTGGAGTTAGATACGGTTTGAATTTCAGAAATCTTTATATTTTAGAAAGGTGATATGCTGTATTAGAGAATATATATAACATTCCAAAAGGAATTTGGGGCAACACTGATAATCATACACATACAATCACCAACAATTACACATAACCAGCAACACATATGAATAATAACACTAAGTGGAATAAAGACTATAAATAGGCTCTGGTCTGTTCAGGTCCAGTTTTGCTTCCTATTGAGTTTGCAGCAATCTTATGAAAAAGCTGTGAGTTTTAGAGCTTTTTGGATTTCAGAAATGCAAATAAAAGAGTACAGACCTGCACAATTATCCTTATGTACTTTAGAAATGAAGGGGCACAGAAAGATTAAGTAACTTGCTCCAAATCATACAGCTAATAAACTAGAATTTAATGTCTGACTCCAGAACTTTACTCTTAAAATGAAAAAGATTAAATGATGTCATTTTCGATATACACAAAATAATATGTGACATACATAAATTAATGAATAATAATTAAAATGATAAATTAAAAATTAACCTGCCACCCAACTTAAAGACGAATCCCAATTTTAACCCCTGGCACAGTACCCCAAGGTTGGCTATGGCTAAGTTATTTGGGGATGTGTTGCACAGGCTGGGTTGTAATGGCTTTGAATGCCAACATCGTGGATGGGACCCAGGAGATCACACCAGAGGAAATTAAGTGCCCTGTGAATTGGGAAGGGGACTAAGTCATATTGATTTCAAGATATAAAAATTATGTAATTTGAGGTATAAATGAATGAGGGCTCTTTCACAGGCACGTTGGGTAAAAAAACACAATGGTGTGTGAGACCAGAACATACTTGCTGGTGTGTGTTGCTTGTGGAGGCCAGCATAACAAGACCTCAGGCTATTCCTGGACCTGAGTTGCTAAGCCAATTAGGAGGAATTAGAAAAGAAGGCTTGAGGGGTTACACAAAGAGAGAGTGCCCCAGGCCCTGACCAGCAAGTATCTGGTGGGCTTATTCACAGATAATGGCAAAACCCAAAGCAGCCTGGTTTGTTTAATAAGATCTCATTTTCAGAGGCTTCAGGCACAGGAATTGACTGGAGGGATCTTCAACTCACCTAGATCAAAGGTTCAGAAGGATGAAAAGGTTTTCACATCAGCTAAGTGGAACTGACTTTGTGGGAGAGTTATCGATTAATGGACCTTCATCTTGAGAACAAATATCCCAAAATTGCCAGATACCAGCCTCTCCCAGACAGCTTGCTCAAGAAGATTTGGGTGCCCAGCTGGTGTGGCTCAGTGGTTTAGCATTGATTCCGCGTCAGGGCACATGCCTGGGTTGAGGGCTCAATCCCCAGTGTGGAGTGTGCAGGAGGCAGCCAATCGATGATTCTCTCTCATCATTGATGTTTCTATTTTTCTCTCCCTCTCCTTTCCTCTATGAAATCAATAAAAATATATGTAGGGAAAAAAAGAGAAAGATTTGGGCAAGCTCAAAGATCCAGCACCAAGGCTGAGGGCTCAGTGAGTGTGAGTGTGTGTGTGTGTGTGTGTGTGTGTGTGTGTGTGTGTGAAGGCCCCAGAAAAATAAAACTGTTGGGGGGAAAAAATCAGAATTCTATGTTCAAAGAATCTTATCTGAGCTATAAACATGCTGTTATTGACTGACAGGTTGGGGTGGAGGAGCAGTCCGGCTACCTCAGGAACCTGTGTTGCTGCTAAACTTTCCAACTTTAGCCCAAGGTAATTACTATTTTGAAAGTGCAGTTTCAAATAGAACTGGATGGGGGGGAAACACACGCAGAATCGCTATGGAAAACACATGCATGGACCCACGTGTGCACCCACGCCTTGGTTGTATTCTGTGGTACAGATACATCCTAGCGTTGGGAACTGAGTTATAAACATTGGCTCCATTCACATGATATTCAGGAAAGTTCAGAAAAAAGAAAAGTAACTGAAACACTAGAGAATAAATAGGTTGCCTAAGAGTCCCTTGCTTGAAAACAGATATAGTTTTTCATATAAACCATTAAAAAAAATGTTGAAAAAAAAACCTCCCGAGATTTTGTAGATAAGTTATTTCTAGCTTTTCTTTCTTTTTTCTTTTTTCTTTTTTTTAGAGAGAGTGGAAGGGAGAGGGAGAGACAGAGAGAAACATTTATGTGAGAGATACACATCAATTGGTTGCTCCTGCACATACTTGACCAGGGCCAGGGAACCTGCAACCAAGGTACGTGCCCTTGACCGGAATCGAACCCGGGACCCTTCAGTCCACCGGCCGATGCTCTATCCACTGAGCCAAATCGGCTAGGGCTAGCTTTTCTTTATTGCTACAGGTGAACTTTTAGTATATCTTATATGAAAAGAACCCTCTTTCCATTAGAAATCCTGACAGCCTGTGTGGGCAGGAAAGAGAGTCAAGCCTGAGGCATCTGACAAATCCTCTGAGGCATCTTGTCAGTCCTGATACTTCAGTGGAAGAGGCACAGAAAGTCTCTATTTGACTGTGACCATTTGTTCTTTTATCCAACTAATATTTGGATTAACATCATTTCCTGTTAATTTTCTCATCAGCATTCCCTCCTCTTTTCCTTTTCTTTCCCCTGAAACACACAGCAGACATACTGTGTCAGTACTTCACACCTAGTTGAACAGAAAACTAATTAGATCTAATTCCCAACAATAAGGATTATGGTTTCTCCCCATTAAAAGCTGTGGAAAAGGATACAAGACCAATATACAGAAATTTGTTGAATTTCTATACACTTATAATAAACAACCAGAAAGAGAAATTAAAAAAAATTCATTTACAATTGAATCAAAAAGAATAAAACACTTACAAATAAATTTAACCAACAAGCTGAAAACTATAAGACAATAATGAAAAAAATTGAATAAGATACAAATAAATAGAAAGATATTCTATGCTCATAGATTGGGAAAATTAATATTGTTAAAATATCCATATCACCCAAATCAATCCATTGATTCAATGCAATCTCCATCAAAATTCCAATGGCATTTTTCACAAAAAGAGAACAAACAATTTTAAAATTTGTATGAAACCATGAAAGACACTAAAGACATTATGCTCCCTGATTTCAAACTATATTAGAAAGCTATAGTAATCAAACACTATGGTGCTGGTATAAAAACAGAAACATAAATCAATGGAACAGAATAGACAGCCCAGAAATAAATTCATGCATATATATATGGTCAAATAATTTAAGATAAAGGAACCAAAAATATATAGTGGGGGGAAAGGACAGTCTCTTCAATAAATGGTGTTGTGGAAAACTGGACAGCCACATGCAAAAGAATGAAACTGGGCCACTATCTTACACCATACACAAAAATTAACGCAAACTGGATTTAAGACTTAAATGTAATACCTGAAACCATAAAACTCCCAGAAGAAAACATAGGCAGTAAGCTCCTTGACATTGGTCTTGGCAATAATTTTTTGGGTTTGACATCAGAAGGCAACAAAAGCAAAAATTAACAAGTGGGACTCCATCAAACTAAAAAGCTTCTGCAGAGCACAGTAAACCATCAAGAAAATGAAAAGGCAACTTACTGAATGGGAGAAAATATTGCAAATCATATATTTGATAAGGGAGTAATATTCAAAATATATAAAGAACTCATACAACTTAAAAGTAACAAAACCCCTAAACCAATTTAAAAATGGGCAGAGGATCTGAATAGACATTTTTCTAAAAACATACAAATGGTCAACAGCTATATGAAAAGATGCTCAACATCACTAATCATTAGGGAAATGCAAACCAAAACCACAATGAGATATGACACATCATATCTCATATCATTAGAATGGCTACTATAAAAAAGACAAGAAATAACAAGTGTTGGAAAGGATATGGAGAAAAGGGAACCCTGTGCACAGTTAGACATGTAAATGGTGGAGTCACTATGGAAAATAATATGAAGGTTGCTCAAAAAATTATAAATAAAACTACCACATGACTACCGCATAATTCCACTTCTGGGTATTTATTCACAGAAAATGAAAGCACTACCTCAAAAAGATATCTGTACACCCATGTTCATTACAGCATTATTCACAATAGCCAAGATATAGAAACCACCTAAGCATCCATCAATAGACAAATGGATAAGGAAAATGTGATGTATAAATGGCAAGAATGAAATCTTGCCATTTTTGACAACATAGATGGACCATGAGGGCATTATGCTAAGTGAAATGAGTCAGATAAAGACTTCTACCATATGATCTCACTTTTAGGTGGAATCTAAAAACAAACAAACAAACAAACAAACAAACAAAAAACACACTTAAAAACCCCACTAAGCTCAGAGACACAGAGATGGGTGGTTGCCAGAGGTGGGGATGGGGGGATGGGCAAAATGAGTCAAGGAAGTCATGGAGATTTAATGTACAGCATGGCGACTACAGTTAATAATATCGTACTGCATATTTGAAATTTGCTAAGAGAGTACATCTTTAACGTTCTCATTACAAGGAAACAAAAATCTGTAATTCTGTGTGGTAACAGATGTTAATTAGACTTACTGTGCTGATCTAACAGTCCTGTGTTGTACATTGTCTGCATTGAGCCACGGAGCTGCAGAAGAGCGGATCATTTTAAAGACCCGGCTTCTAAATGCAGCCTGTCGTGCCAGAGCAGAATTTTGGAGATAGATGTAGTTTGCTGCCTGATGTTTGGAGGCTGCTCTCCAAGTGTGGTCTGTGGACTTGCAGTTTCTGCAACACCTGATAACTTATAAGAAATACACTCAGGTTTGATACCCGAACTGCAGAGTCAGCATCTGCAGTTTAAGAATATCCCTAAATCGTTTCAATGCACATTGAAATCTGTGAAGTTTATGGAACTATATAGGGTTACCTTTTAAGAAACACTCACAGTAATTACTACAAACCAAGCACTCTTTTAAAAATCCTTGAAACAGTAACTAATCTTCTCCTCAAAACAACCCCATTTCTAGTAGTATAGTAGATAGATACTTTTATACCCCCATTTCACAGATGAGTAAACCAAGATATTAAAGTATTAAGATCTGGCCTAAGGTCACAGAGTGAGTATGTAATGAAGTTGGAATTAGAACTCCAGAATCCATTCCCTATGTCACAACTCTTGGAGACATATAATAAATAATTAGTATAGATATTAAAAGATGGGCACTTTGCACGATTAAAAAATACCCAAAGGTGTTTAAAGCAACAACTATTCTGGAAGCTACAGATTATACTAGAATGCCCAGAGGGATCCTCTGCTGCAAAAGTAGCATTAGTTCAGGAAGGACCACAAAAAGCCATATGCTATCAGGCAGCAAAGATAAGCAGGAGTGACAATTTACTAAATAGAGGGCATACTACTAAATAAACAAAAATTGTTACACATTATTGATGAACTTAAAAACACTGCTAGAAATGAAAGGCAGCCCTGACCAGGTAGCTCAGTTGGTTAGAGCGTTGTCATGATATATCAAGGTTGCGGGTTTGATCCCTGGTCAGGGAGCAACCAGTGAATGCATAAATAAATGGAACAACAAATCAATGTCTGTTTTCCCTCCCCTCCCCTCCCCTCCCCTCCCCTCCCCTCCCCTCCCCTCCCCTTCCCTTCCCTTCCCTTCCCTTTGCTTCTCTCTCTCTCTCTCTCTCTCTCTCTCTCTCTCTCTCTCTCCCCCCCCGCCTCCCTCCCTCCCTCCCTCCTTCCCTTCCTCCCCCAAATCATTAAATAAATAAATAGAAAGAAATGAAAGGCAGTCTGATGGTAAAGTAAAAAGGTTTAACCAACATGCCCAAGAACCTTACCTGTTAATGCCCATGCAATACATTAGAAACTGAGAGAAATAAATAAGATTTAAAAATTGGTACTTTTCTTGCTTGACTTGGCAAGTCAGGTCAAAATACTTTAAAGTAGCTGCAACCACCCACAGAGCTGGGCCCCTGGCCTTTTGGAACTGTCCTTGTGGTGATAAAACTTCAACTGAACCAACCACTTACCAACTTTCTACTTTCTCTCTGGGTCTTGAATCCTTTTAAAACACCTCATAGCTCTGATCTCAAATTTGCCCACAGACTTGGGTTTTCCTGGCTGCCTATTTCACAGTCGCCAAGACAGTGTTCGACAGAATCACTGGAAAATAGCGCCTCAGGCTGCAATATTTTCCTGAGGCCTCCAGAAAGCGGACTTCACCCCAGTCAAAACGACACCTTTAACACATCTGGAAATGTCATGCACAATGCTGAATAGCCAAGAACCTGTGCATTACTCAATCCTCGGTCCAGGAGACATGCACCAAGGACAGAGGACAGTTATATCAGATCTTGATAAATTGAGAAGCACCCCACAGCAATTTCTTCTCTAGCAATTCCAGAAAAACCTCGAAATATCTCAGAAAGAGTACTTTTTATGTTTATGGAAATAAATTGCTTATGCAAATGAAAATAAATATACCAGTGTGCCAATTATGCAAAAATGCAACTTTTTGGTTTAATTCTAAGAAGCAAAAAGGACTTCATTGATTCTGTCCACAGATATTTACTAAGTACCTACAATGTGCCAGGTTGCTGTGCTAGGCCTGTGGACTTAATGGCGAATAAAACAGTCATTGAATATAAACTGTAATTTAAAATTTTTTTAAAAAATTTAAAAACCCACATAATCCCTGTTTCACGGAGCTCATGGTTGAGTGGACAAGAAAGACATTAACAAAGAAATTCCCACAAATGAACATGTCATTACAAACTCAAATAAATGCTCTGAAGGCCAGGAAGGTGGGAGGGCCAAGGAAGGTTGGAAAACTCAGCAGTTTGAGAACAGCTGGAGATACCCAGTTGCATGGGAATTGGATGGGAACTGACAGCAGAACACATTGGATAGTGAAATTGAAAGAAGGCTAGAGGGATTAGTGGACAGAGATCCAGGAGGAGTGAGAATAAAATGAGTCAGGAGAGGAAGGAGGAGGTGAAACCATGCAGGGCCTTTGTTGGCCAAGTTATGGATTTTGACTCAACTGAAGGGTTTTAAGCAGGGGCCATATGAGCAGATTAGCATTTCAGAAAGATCTCTCTGGCTGGAGTAGAAGACTGGACTTGAGGAGGGCCAGAAGAGACACAGGAGAGTCAGTTAGGAGTATTTGCAGTGGTAGAAAAGAGATGAAAAGTAGTGGGCAGATTTGAGAGAGATCTATTAGGTAAGATAATAGGACTTGGCAATTAAACCAACATAGGAATTGATGGAAAATGGGGTGTCAGGATGAGGCCAAGATTTCTTATGGCTTGTGTAAGTGGGTGTATAGTGGTCACATTCATTGATACAGCAAGACTATAAGATTACATTTTGTGGTTCAAGATGTTTTAGAAATATCTGATGGAAGAAGGTTTATAGGCAATTGAATTAATTGGTTATGCAGGTCTGAGGCTCAGAAGAGAAGTCTGAGCTGGACACTTACTGTGGGAGTCACTGGCATCTACAAAGATAATTGAAGCGAAAACATAAATGCCTAGAAAGAAGGTATGCAGTTAAAGGAGGAATGGGCAACGTTGGTGCCTTGAGAAATTCTGACACCCAATAGCTAGGTAGCCGAGATGAACCTGCAAGTGAGATAAAAAAAGGAGGAGCCAGCCAGGTGGGAGAAAAGCAAAAAGACTGTGCGATCATAGGAGCCAGGGAAACAGGAGGTTGTGAGAGGTAGGCAATGGTCAACACAATGGATTGCTGAGTGGCAATACAGGCGAGGACTGAAAATATCCCTTTTATTAACTGACAAAGAGGTCTCTAGTGACAAGCACTGTTCGAATGGAGTGATAGCTGGATTGATCTGAGTGACACATGCCAGAATTGAGTTTCTGAGATGAAAATGGAGAGAGTAAGTACAGACAGAATCAAGCAGAAACCTCTCACTCAGGCTAAAAGCCAAGGTCCTTGTGATAATCTACAAGATCATAAAATCTGCCCCCTCCTACTTCATCTGCTTCCCTTTCCTTTCTCACTCCAGGCACAGTGATCTCCTTATTCTTTGAATGCACCAGCTTCTGCCTCATGACTTTTGCTCTTGTTGTTCCTTCAATCAGGAATCTGTTCCTCCATATAAATAAATGGTTGCTCCTGAACTCTTCAGGTGTTTGCACAAAAATTATTTTCTCAGTGAGCTCTCTCATAACGATCCTATTTAGTATTAAAATTAACCTGTCACACCTGCACTCACTATTCCACTCCCTGCTTTATTTGCTGTCTCACCATCTGACAGATCGTATTTTGTTTTTGTGCTTAACAATGCATCTCACACCACCCTCCTCTAAAGAATATCTTGAGACAAAGAATTTTGTTGATTTTGTTCACTGCTATATTATCAGTGCTTAGAAGAGAGTCTATTATATAATAAGCCTTCAATAAATGTCTTAAGAAATAAAATATTTCAACAAATATAATAAATAATCTAATATATACAATCAATGAATTGTATGAATTATAAAAAAGAGGTTTTTTTAAAAAGCTCTATTCATGATAGCAAGAAAATTTGGAGAAAAAGTTAAAACAAAACAAAAAATAAAGCATAAACACGAGGAAAACCACTGTGTAACAACAACAACAAAAAAGACTTAAATAAATGTAGAAATATACAATCCTTCTTGATAAAAAAAACCTGCCTTGAAGAGATATCAATTCTTTCTATATTAATTTAGAAATGTATCACAATTCCAATTAAAATTCAATGGAATTGCTAAAGTTCTTTTAGGAGAAAAAAATTCCTGAAAATAGCCAAGATGGGCTTTTGTGGTTAAGAAGAGCCAATGAGGGAAGCCAATTCATATGAAATATTTAACCCTAATATAAAGTAACAACAGTATTAATAATACAAGAAGTGATACATCGATAAAAAAAATGTAGGATCTATAAACAGATGCATTTATATACACATAGTTAAAGTTAGCATACAATAAAGTATGTATTTTCAGATCAGTAGGGAAAGGATAAATTTATTAAATGGGAGTAGAACAACTGACAAATCATTTGAGGGAAAATGATGTTTCCTATCATGTAAATCATATACACATAAACTCCAGAAATATTAGATACTTAATTAGAAAATGAACTTATAAGATAGTTAACAGGAAATAATGTCAATATTTATCTATTGCGTTCAATAGCTAGAGTCTTATTAACATGTGTAACAGTAAAAGGAGAAAAGTGACAGATGTGGCTACATACAAATTTAAAACTTATATTTTTGTGAAAGATATCGCAAACAAATTTAAAATTAAAGCAAAAATTTTGGACAAACATTTGCCACCTGCAAAAAAATTGCTATATTCATAAAACTTATAATCTGATAGAGGAAAGAAGTTAAATAGAAATGACTATAATACAAGTTAGGATTGGGTAAATTTGCTTGTTTTATTTTATTATTACTTTAAACTGTTAGTTTACTGTGAATACTCAGGGACCACAGAGGAACAGCCTAAAAAAAAGTGGACTATAAAATATTATTTTGAAAATCTTCTTTTTCTAAATCTTTATATACCATGAAAGAGTTAGGATAGAAGCTTGTGGGCAACTGCCCATCAACTTTTTAGTAACAACTAGGATATAAAATTAAGAGTAGTTTTTAAGTTCATCTCATAACTGACAAAAAACACTTAACGAACAGGTCCATGCTTTTGAAAATACTACTAACTAGATAGTATTGAAGGCTACTGGAAAATACTACTAACTAGATAGTATTGAATGCTACTGAATAGATATTATGAACTCATCAGGGTTAGTTCATAAACAAATACCAAAGAATTACCCAGTAGAGACTAATTTAAACATCATGCCTTCCCATAGAACAGTGATGGCGAACCTTTTGAGCTTGGCGTGTCAGCATTTTGAAAAACCCTAACTTAACTCTGGTGCTGTGTCACATATACAAATTTTTTGATATTTGCAACCATAGTAAAACAAAGACTTATATTTTTGATATTTATTTTATATATTTAAATGCCATTTAACAAAGAAAAACCAACCAAAAAAATGAGTTCGCCATCACTGCCATAGAATATGCTACCATCAAAATTCTGTCCATAAAATCAAAATTTTTCAGTCCTGAAAAAGTGGTTAAAATTATTTTTCAAAAGAAGAATCTTACTAGAGAGGTTTGTGTGACTCTTGCCTAAATTCACATGACTAGCTAGTAGCAGGAGCACTCAACACCCGTCACATTGGTATTTTAGATTAGGTAAAATGGACATGATATGTATCTTCAAATATAAATTCCTCAGCTTCTTATAAGTTGGACAAAACCTGATAAATCTTTTTTCCTAAAACTTCTAAAGTATTTTAAATTACCTTTACATAATGAACGAGTTTAATTATTTGATCAATATTTAGTAAGTTTCTATTACCTATAAGTTGGGCACTGAGAGTTATGAAGACAAAAGACAAGAAGAATATAGTCTCTGCCTTGAGTGTGGGGAGAAAGAAATGTAAACAGAGAGTATCAAACGTGAGCATTGCTGGCCTCCCAGTGTGTGTAAGGTACCGAGACATCCGGACACTCTCCAGAGAGAGCTGCATGAGAACTAAGTCTAGAAAAATGAGAAGGCGCTTACCAAGAAGACAAGAGAGAGGGGGACACTTATACAAGGCAAAGCACTGATGTTTAGTACAGCACAGCAGGCTGGAGGATGAAGTGTGAGAAATGATGCTGGAGAGGGGTAGTCTGTGCAGATGAGTAAGGACCCTAAATTAAATGCCCCAGAAGGAGTCTGAATTTACATGTAAAACACAGACAACTGTTGAAGGGTTTTAAAAAGAGCCGCTTGCTCAGTTTTGTGTTATAGAAAAATGACTTTGATGTCCATAGAGAGTGGCCTGGATGGGGCAGGCCCACAGATTAGACACTAGGAGAATAATTCTGGTTAGAGATGAAGGAATTTAGAAAATCAAGAAGAGGGAGGGAGATGACCAGCCTTGTCTCCACCCTTTTCTTATAATAAATAGAATACTGTCAACACGTTTAGAAGAGTAAATACTTTCCCAATTATATTCTCTCAGTGATTTTTATCCTGTTTATTATAAAACTAGGGGCCCGGTGCACGAAATTCGTGCACTGGGTGTGGGGAGTGGGGGAGTGTCCCTCAGCCCAGCCTGCCCCCTCTCACATACTGGGAGCCCTCAGGCGTTGACCCCCATCACCCTCCAATCGCAGGATCTGCCCCTTGCCCAGGCCTGATGCCTCTGGCCTAGGCGTTCGGCCCGGGCAGCGGGGACCCACAGCTGCAGCGGCCCCGCGATCGTGGGCTTCGCTTTAGGCCCAGGCAAGGGGCCCCTAGCTCCTGGGACTGCCAGCTTCGACTGTGCCCAGCTCCCATCGCTGGCTCCACCCCTACTTCCTGCTATCACTGGCCAGGGCGGCAAAGGCGCCTGATTCTCCGATCATGGCTGGGGGGCAGGGCAAAGGCGGCCCCAGGGCCGCCTTTGCCCTGCCCCCCAGTTCTTAGCTCCCCCCTGGGTTTCCAATCACTGTCAGTGGCAGGGGGCTTCTTCCTGCTTTCCCTTTCGCCTCCCTGCATTGTGCCTACATATGCAAATTAACCGCCATCTTGTTGGCAGTTAACTGCCAATCTTAGTTGGCAGTTAATTTGCATATAGCCCTGATTAGCCAATGAAAAGGATATCGTCGTACGCCAATTACCATTTTTCTCTTTTATTAGTGTAGATATGTTCAGATTAAGACTCTAGAATACATAAAATTATTGAAGTAAAATCCTTGCCTAAAAGCACTAACCTCTAATGTAGAATATTCTATTAGGTTTGTTATTTCTCAGAAAGAAATTCTGAATTTTTGTAAGTAGGTAAAAATTTCTGACATTTAAAGGAAATATAGCCACATTTCTATAAAAATGCCCTCCTTACTCCCATTTAATTTCTTCATCTCTACCAAAAATTTGTACATGCTGAACTTTTAAACAATAGGCAATAGGTGTCTTAACCAACAGCACTTGCCATAATGTCTAATAAGATGCCCAGGGACTCTCAGGCTGAAACCCCACTCTTAGCTCCTGAGCTGGGGCGGGGGGCAGTTCACAGGCCCTTCTCTCCTGCCCCGGGTGGGTGGGCTGGCGCTGCACTACCCAGTGCAGGAGGCTAAAGCAGGTAGAGTCATTGGTGGTGGGCGGGGGGGGGGGGGGGGGGGGGGCCGCACCATGCTGCCCATCCGCTGGACCGCAAGTTCACCACCGAGAGCGACGTGTGGAGCTTCGGCGTGTTGCTCTGGGAGATCTTCACCGACGGCAAGCAGCCCTGGTACCAGCTCTCCAACAATGCGGCGATTGAGTGCATCACTCAGGGATGGGAGCTGGAGCGGCCACGGGCCTGCCCACCGGAGGTCTATGCCATCATGCAGGGCTGCTGGCGGCGGGAGCCCCAGCAATGCCACAGCATCAAAGACGTGCACGCCAGGCTGCAAGCCCTGGTCCAGGCGCCTGCCGTCTACCTGGACGTCCTGGGCTAGAGGGCTGGCCAGGGTCTGGGGCTGAGTAGCCAGAATACTGGCAACTGCCCTCAGCAACCCGATTCCCAGCAGCCCCAGGGTGATCTCAACGCATCTAACTCTCCCTCAGCATGCGGGAGGGGCCGGTGGGGTCTGGGAGGGTGGGATGTGCCCCCTCTCTAGGTAGACTTCTGTCACAGCAATTATATTTATTATCCCTTAAAAAAAAAAAAAAGATGCCCAGTTAACACCAACATCAAGTTTAAGATGTGTTTTCAAGTATCTTATACATCATTGATGTAAATGTTTAAAAACGTCAACAACACAAAGCTTATCTATCTAGCATTATCCAAGGAAACAGTTTCATGACTAAATATTCCACTGAGGGCTACACTTAAACTCAGCCAACAACTGTCATATAAGAGAAAAATATTAACGGTTATTGGTCAATCCAGAAATTTGTTCCATTTACATTTTTACTCTGTTAGGTAACAGGGATCCAAATGTTTGAACAATGGTCCAGACAGTCCTGCTGCTTACCCAACTTTTTTTCTTCCATCATTTAGAGTCATCAATAATCTATGTCATGAATTTGGTAATTATTTATTTACATATTTAAACTGATATTTTGGAATGACAATGAGAAGCTGACAATTAACTGTTCTCAAAGGAAATGCCCTTTCTTGCCATATGGTTTCTATTCTGAGACCAACACTTAAAGAGATTTTCAATTTGCTGAACAACAGAGCGTCTCCCCAGCTGAGACTTCATTTAGAATACAAATGCCTCACCTTCTGTACCAATAATTTAAATATCAATCCCAATGATGTTAAGAAGCCAGTTATAAAATCAAAATTCATCCCCACTATAGACCTTGGGTAAGTTAAACAGTAAAGAGCTTTAAGGCTTTTGAAAAACATGTTTTCTGTGTCAGCTTGGAAGCATGTATGGCGGAAAGATCCTCAAGTAAGGGCCCTTAGAGACTATCTTATCTTGATTTCTTGGCTTAACATAGAGATATTAATTCCTGTTGCAAGCATTACATGAGATAATGTATGGACTAATTGTAAACTCTAAAGCTTCTATAAACATATGCCATTATAACTTTGGACATCCACTAATATGCTAACTCAAAGTAAAAAGACTGCAAAATAAAGATATCGGCTGGGGAAAAAACAAAAATACCCTGAAAAATACAGCTACTAAGAATACATGTGAACAAACTGCTCTATAGATTCAACACAATCTCTATCCAAAATCTCATTTGCCTGTTTTGAAGAAATTGACAAGTTTATCTTAGAAGTTGTATGGGAACACAAGGGTCTAAGAATAGCCAAACAATCTTTAAAAAAGAACAAAATCATAAAATTCACATTTCCTAATTTCAAAACTTCCAACAAGGCAATAATAATCAAGACAGTGTGGTACTGGTATAAGAATAGGCATATATCTCAATGGAAAAGAATTGAAAGTCCAGAAATAAACTCTCATATTTATGGTCAATTGATTTTTTACAAGTGTCAAGAAAATGAAAAAATAATGTTGCTGGGACAACTGAATATCTACATGCGAAAGAATAAACTTGGACCCGTTCTTTACACCATTCACAAAAATTTAACTCAAAATGGGTCATAGACCTAAATTTAAGAAAAAAACTATAAAACTCTTAAAAAAAATAAATCTATAACCTTGGGTTAGGCAAAGTCTTCTTGGATATGCCACCAAAAAACTATCTATGGAATCTTAAACGTAATGCAATTCCAAAAGCACATTATTGGAAACAACCTAGATGTCCAATAATAGGAGAATAATTACAAATCACATCTTCCAATCTTTTTCTGTGTGTGTGACAGCTTTATTGAGCTATAACCCATATGCCATAAAATTCACCCATTTAAGGTGTACAATCCAATGGTTTTTAGTATATTCATAGAGTTGTGCAACTATCACTACAATGAATTTTGAAAGATTGTCCTCATCTCAAAAATAAATCCCCTACTCTTTAACTACCATCCTTCATACCCCACCCCCTCATCCCATTACCTCCAGTCCTAAGCAACCACTAATCTACTTTTATTATCTCCATAATTCATATATTCTAGACATTTCATATAAATGAAATCATATAGTATGTGCTATTTTGTGACTGGCTCTTTTCACTTAGCATAATGCTTTCAAAGTTCATCCATGTGGTTTTAGTACTTCATTCATTTTTATGACTGCTTAATATTCCATTATGTAGATATACCACATCCTGTTTATTCATTCATCAGTTGATAGACATTTGGGTTGTTTACATCTTTTGACTATTACGAATAATGCTGCTATGAACATTCATGTACAAGTTTGGGTGAGGACATATGTTTCAATTCTTTTGCATATATACCTAGGAGTAGAATTGCTGGGTCATAATGGTAATTCTGTTTAAGTGATGAGAAAATGCTAGGCTATTTTCTAAAGTGGCTGCGCCATTTCACATTTCTACTAGGAATATAAGAGGGTTCTGATTTCTCCACATCCTTGTCAACACTTGTTATTATCTAACTTTTTATTATAGCCATCTTAGTGGATGTAAAGTGCTGTCTCATTATAGTTTTGATTTGTATTTCCCTAATATCCAATATGTTAAACTCTTTTCAGATCCTTTGTCCTTTTTAAGTTGGGTTACTTATCAAGTTGCAGCAGCAGAAACCTTTTTTGTGGGGGAGGGAGAGTGGGGGGCGGGCGGGATGCTTAACCCCTGTGAAAATGCTCATCAGAGAAGAGCTGGCATTTGTCAGCCTCTGGTCCCAGAAACGGCAAATCATTCTGCAACAGTTTCTATCAGGTGAGGACACTGTGTATTCATTTCTTTTTTGCTACTGAGCCCAGAGGCTAGAAAACAACAACGAGTCAGAGGAGGCTAGGTGGGTTTTCCCTGCAGCCCAGCACCAAAGACCATGGAGCTACCAAATGAGAATGACAAAGGTGTTTTGTTTTGTTTTTTCCAATTGGGCAAGTTTCAGGCCTACATGAGTAATCGCCTGCTGAGCACATTTTTAAAGAGGCAACAGAAAAGTAAACTAAAGTTGCACTTGAGTTATATAAAAAACTTAATTGGGTTACTTATCTTTTTATTGACTTACACAATCTAGATACAAGTCTCTTATCAAATATATGATTTGCAAATATTTTCTCCCATTCTTTGAGTTACCTTTTACTGTTTAGATAACATCTTTTAAAGTACAAGTTTAAAAATTTTTTGATGAGACCCAGTTTACCTATTTTTTTCTTTTACAAGCCTCTGTTTTGATGTCATATATAATAATCCACTGCCATATCCAAAGTGACAAAGATTTTAGCTCTTACATCTACATTTTTGATCCATTTTGAATTAATTTTTGTACAGGAAGAATGTGAGGAATATACTTTTTTTAAAAATATATTTTATTGATTTTTTACAGAGAGGAAGGGAGAGAGATAGAGAGTTAGAAACATCGATGAGAGAGAAACATCGATCAGCTGCCTCCTACACATCTCCTACTGGGGATATGCCCACAACCCAGGTACATGCCCTTGACCAGAATCGAACCTGGGACCTTTCAGTCCGCAGGCCGACGCTCTATCCACTGAGCCAAACCGGTTTCGGCAGGAATATACATTTTTGTATGTGAGGAACATGTTCAACTTCATTCTTTTATATGTGTCTATCCAGTTGTCCCAGTACCATTTGCCAAAATGTCTATTCTTTCCTCATTTCACCCTTGATTCTGACATTCTTGTCTTGGCACTCTGTTGAAAATTGATTCACCATAGACACATGGGTTTGTCTCTGGACTCTCAGTTCTATTTCATGGATCTATATATCTATCTTTGCCAGTGCTACACTGTCTTAATTACTGTTGCTTTGTAGTAAGTTTTGAAATTGGGAAGTGTGAATCCTCCAACTTTGTTCTTCAAATATTTTCAAGATTGTTTTGACTATTTTGGGTCCCTTCAATTTCCATATGAATTTTAGGATCAGATTGTCAATTGCTGCAAAAAATGGCAGCTGGGATTTTGAGAAAAGCTGTGTTGAATCTGTAAAACAATTTTTGAGAGTATTGCCATCAAAACAATATTAAGTCTTCCTATACATAAGTACGAGATGTCTTTCCTTTTGTCCAATCATTTCTAATATACTAGAGGAATGATATTGTGCAGGTACGTCACCAGAAAACAAATGACATTTCTTGATTATGGGATAATGGATAATTTTTATTTTATTTTTGTATATTTCTATATTTTCCAAATTTTCAACATATTCTTAAAAGATGTTTAAAAGATTTTTCCATTTCCATGAATATACTACTCTTTATTTTGGTAATTTATTCATTAGAATTTACTAATTTATTGCTAGATGGCAAATACTGTGCTAGATACTGAATGTACTGTTTTAATAAAACAGACATGATTCCTGCCCTCATGAAGGCTACATCTAGTGGGAGAATGACAATAAACAGGAAAATAAAGTAGAAAATAGAAATGCAATTACAAGTTGTAAAGAGCGCCTGGGAAGAAAGCCACTGGCAGTATAATGGAGAATAATGGTGGGGTAGAGCGAACCCACTTTGACACAGTGGTTAGGGAAACTCTTCCTAACATTGAGCTGAGGCTTGGGAACTAGATATAAATATAAGTGTTGGTTTTACATATTTGTCAAGATGTTCAAGATAGTTTCTTAAACTGGAGGGTAAAATAAGAACCAGAGCTTTAAAATACCAGAGGGAAGTTAATTTTAACAAATAGAGTAACCCCACCATCTCCTATAGCATCATAAATAGGGTCCAGCCCTAGCCGGTTTGGCTCAGTGGATGGAGCATCGGCCTGCGGACCGAAGGGTCCCAGGTTCGATTCCGGTCAAGGGCATGTACCTTGGTTGCAGGCACATCCCCAGTAGGGGGTGTGCAGGAGGCAGCTGATCGATGTTTCTCTCTCATCAATGTTTCTAACTCTCTATCCCTCTCCCTTCCTCTCTGTAAAAAATCAATAAAATATATATTTTAAATATCCATAGGATGATTCTAGGTCCCTCTGGCAGGCTGGGAGTTCCTTGGCAGAAGCAGCTATTCCCAGAATTTCCAGTTAGCAGATGCCTTTTTTTGTCAGCCTGCTGGGGAAGGTTGGGCCAAGAGAACATTGATGATTCAAATCCCTACCTTTGACTTGTCTCTTCCTGAGATGGTACACCCTTAACATTTTCCCTCTGGGACTCAGTCTTTCACTTATCCTTTCTCCAAACATAGGATCTCTAGCCCACTCCTGCTTGAGAATGAGGACTAGGCAAGGAACCAGGGTCAATATAGTTGAATGCGGGTTATTTATTACAGTGTATGTTTTGGTTGATGCTTGCTTATCCAATATTCCCTGCTTTTAGTAACAGACCTCTGATTTTGTTTAGGAGGCAATGTGACCAACTGAATTACATGCTTCCTTGAACTCTATTGGAAGAAGGCATGGTAAGGTAATGTTGTTTGACCAATAAGATGTCAATTAAGAGATTTGGGAAAGCTCTGTTTTAATGATATAGCAACTCTCATTTCAGCTTCCTTTTATACCTTCCTCCCTAGAAGTTGGAGATGAGAGTGGAAATAGAGCAATCATTTGAAGACTATGAGATAACCATGAGGATGAATGCTTTCTGTGAAGATTGGCAATGCATTAAGATAGAAGGAAGCTGGGCACTGACACCATAGGGAAACGACTGTCCCAGCCTGGATGGATCTCCTCCAGATTTCTAGATGAGAAAGTAAACTCGGTTTTTTTTTTTAATTGTGGTTAGGCTTCTATCATATATAACCAACTAAAAACCTAACCAATACAGCTGTATACCATGAGTGTAAAGATTGACATCTTTTGAGGAACCTGCAGGTTTTAAGGTTTTAATGTAGAAAGTGCAACTCTCATTTAATAAAAGAGAATATTCATAGCATTTTACACCTTTACACCTACTCTAGGGTGGTGAGTAAAGGTCACTAAACAGGGTTAGCACAAAGATGCAGCTTTGCAGAGGGAGTTATTTAATGCCACTTATCTTCATTTACCCTATTCCCCAAGCCATCTTACCTAATAATAGACAAACATGTAAATTGACTGTACCTTCGCTATGCTAACCAGCCAATCAGGAGAGTATGCAAATTAACCCAACAAAAATGGCGGTTAATTTGCATACGTAGGCTCCAAGTGGCGGAGTGAAGACTGAAGGCGATCCGGAGCAGCGAAGACAGAAGACTGAAGACGGAAGGCGGCTCCAGCCAGAGTGAAGGCCTGGGTCCTGGGTGCTGGAGGAAAACCAATGCCTGCAGCCAGGAAAAGGGAAGGCCTATTGCACGAATCTCTTCGTGCAACAGGCCTCTAGTCTATATAATAAAAGGCTAATATGCAAATTGACCAAACGGCAGAACGACTGGTCGCTATGACACGCACTGACCACCAGGGGGCAGATGCTCAATGCAGGAGCTGCTCCCTGGTGGTCATGTGCTCCCACAGGGGGAGCACTGCTCAGCCAGAAGCCAGGCTCACAGCTGGCGAGTGCAGCAGCCTCCACAGCAGAGCTAAGGACCCCTTGGCGATGTCCAACTGCCAGGGAGCAGGCCTAAGCCAGGAGTCGAACATCCCCCCAAGGGGTCCCGGACTGTGAGAGGGTGCAGGCCGGGCTGAGGGACCCATGCCCCCCAGTGCATGAATGTCGTGCACTGGGCCTCTAGTACCAAATAAACATACATCCCAGTACTTGCTGTGTAAACATACTTCTAGAGAAGTTCCTTGGTGCTCCCTTTCAATGAAATTACATCCTTGAAATCCTCCTATATGGGAATCCTGTCACAGCACAACTTCCAGGGCAACTCTGCCACAGTTAAAATTTAGGGTTCATTACTTAAAGTGTAGGGCATACTAGTAAACCTTTTAACTTTGAAGTAGATATATTAAAGTTATGTGCTTCAAGGAATGATACAGTGTTCCCCGCCCCCCACTTTTGCTCCAGCAGGTTTCTACTCTAAATCCCCTTTACCACCACCACCTTACACACAATGCCTTACCCTCCAACACAAAGCCCTCAAATTTTGCTCACAGAATTAATTATCCTTCAGGGTAGATGTAGCCACCATTCAAAATAATATAAGCATTTGCATAGAAAGTCTGGATTGGATAAAGCAACATATTAATATGCTAAGATCAGAAGAAGGGGAGGAGAAAATTCTACTAGTTTTCTATATGCACTCTTGCTTCTGTGAATTATTCTTTTTGCTTCCTAACATGAAGAATCTAGAGTGTTTTTATTATTGAAAAATGAGATAATAATGATCTTTCAAGTAGGAACACCACCATGACAAATCTAAATTATATGACCACTATTATTACTATTATCCCAGAATCAAAACAGGAACAGACTTCCAGATAAAAATCTATGTGGGGTCAACCAGAGTTACATATATTTTTTCATTTCAAAACAGAATTACTCCATAAAGTTTTCTGATATCTTTTTAATGTTTCCCAATGAAGCTTTAGAAAAAATAATAAAACTTAGCTAAAATGATCATAATCCAGTCAAAAGTTCAAAGTAAATTATTGTGTTTTTTTAAAGTGTTAAATTCTTACATGTCAAATTACCTGTTTCAGAGATCTTTTAAAAATGTTAATTCCCCACTCTTTTTCTTTACGTAGGCAAGGACAATCAGCAGGAGGCAGCCTGGAATTTTCCGAGCTCTTTAGCATCACCAAGACACGGGTGTAATACACAAAAATGTTAATTAATACACAGGTGCAATACACAACTTAGGCTGCCTACCTCCTGGAAGGCAATTCAAATTTCGGCTAGTAAGGTCTTCAGCACCCGGTTTCAACCTTTCATAGAAACATACGGTGAAACATTACGGTTGCCTCCTTTACCATCAGTGTCTGACAAGTGATGTAAATCTGAACAGAAGTAATTATTTTGCCAAGCCCTGCGGCTTGAAGCGGCAACACCGCCCCTGTAGGGGATCTGGAGGCAACCAGGGCAGGGTTATGCGTGGTGGTGAGGAAGCCCGAGACCCCTCTGGGCGCTCACCTGGGTAGCGCGCGGAGGCGGGTAGGGAATAGGGTCTCTAGATCCCAGACTCGCCTCTGAGTTCTCCAGTTTGCGCCTGAGCGCTTCGTTTCCCTCGCGCTAATAGGTTTAATCAGGACAGGTGGCAAGCTCTGGGTTCCGAAGTTTGGAATGTAGAGACCCCGTGGCACATGAAAGTTCTCCACAGCTTGCTTGCCTGTCCAACTCTGTCCCCTGAGCGCATCCCCAACCAGGTCCGCCCCCGGGGCTGTCCACCGAGCTGCTGGTGCCTCGGCATCGTGACAGCCAGGATCCTGCCGGAGGCTGCAGATCCGCCCCTCCTACCCGGGACAGGCGGCCAGAACCCGTCCCCTACCCCAACCCCCCTTACCCCCCACCCCACCCGCCAGGCAGGGGCCCTCCGAGACTCAGGGGAAGACTCGCATCCTACGGAGATGTCTCCCGGTGCCCAGACAAAGACGGGGCTGGGAAAAGTTGGACCAACTGGCTTCTCCAGAAGGCGAGTCAAACGGCCCCTCGGCCTCAGTGCCCGGGCCGGCGACGCGCTCTCAGGGTCGCAGCCAACTTTTCCCGGGAGCTTCGGGGCAACTTGCCGCAAGTTGGGGCGAGAGGGCAGCGGCGGGGTCAAGGGCAGCGCCAGAGGCTGGTCTCGCGCCGCCGCGGGCGCGCACCTCCCCGAGTACCTGCTAATGTATCCGTCCCCGTCGCCGTCGCACGTCTGGAAGAGGCGCCGCATCCGCTCCTCCTCGCCGGTGCTGGACGTGTCGCTGCTGCTGCTGCCGGCGCCGCCGCTGCTGCGGCCGCTGGCGCTCCCCGCCGCCGCCATCATGCGCCCGCTCCTGCTCGCGAGGAGGACGCGCTGCGGCTGGAGGATCCGCGCGGCTCCGAAGCGGGTCGCCGCCGCCGGGAACCTGCCTGACGACGGAGCATGCCCAGTGGCCGCCGGGCGCTCCGGGCGCGGGAGTCCACCTCTCCGGGTTTTGCCGGGGCTGTGAAGATGGGCGTTTTGGATCGTGGGAGCAGGCACCTTAGGGGAGAGGGAGGAGAGGAGAGTGTTCCCGAGTCTGGGAGCCCAGGGTGGCGACGGGGACGCGAGGGGAGAGGATACGCAGGAGGCGCCCTGGAAAGGTGTCAGCTCCGCGACGCGGCCCCGGACACTTGGGGGCGATTAGGGCAGAAGGCGGGTGTTCTCCCCGCAGAGCGCTTCCGACAGCCTGTAGTCACGAATTCCCTTTTCAGGAACAAAATAAACACTGCCTTTTTTTGCAAACTCAAAGCGGTGCTCCTGGTCCCACTCTGCAAACTGCGCGGGGTTCTGCACCCCATAGTCTCAAATGAGACTTAGACTGGTTGGTCTTTTCATGCGTTTTTAACACCTGTCAAAAAAAAAAAAAAAATCTGACCCCGCTTAACCCAGACTGGTCTTCCATCTCTAGTGAGAAAAATCTGCGCTCCTGGGTGGCATTGTGCACGGTTGGCCGATTTCGAGAATCGGCTTGCTCTCCTGACCTGGCATCAGTAGAATTTGCCCCAACAGCTTTAGCGAACATAATAGGTAGTCCCATTTGATCCACACAATAGACCTGAAAGATAGCTCTATCATTATTAACTTTATGTCTTAGGAAGTAGAGTTGCGTTGGTTATAAAAGATAGTATATAATGCACTTGGGACAATGTCTGGCACCTACTAAATGCTCAATAAATGTTAACTCTCATTATCCCAATTTATAGATAAGAAACGGAGGCACTGAGATTTGCTTATGGCCGCAGACTCAGTAAGTGTCAAGACAGAGGCAAGCCCAGGTAGACAGTACCCTTCCACCTCTGCAGAAAGCTTCCGACAGCCTGTAGTCGTGAGCCATTTGTGGTTTTGTGAATGACTCATTATTCTGTCCCAGACTTTCTGCCAGAGGTCTGTGAAATCCTGTTTTGGTTTGAAAACACACCTGCAGATTCTTTGGTGCACCTCTCTTCAAGAGGTGGGGCCTGTCGCCTCCCCTGGAAACCCAGTGGGCCTTTGTGACTGTGTTGACTTGGAGGCCATGTTAGAAAACACAGTGCAGATTCCACCTGGCTTTCTCCCGGGGGACACAGGCCTCTGAAGTCCAGAACTGCCTTGAAAGAAGTTCACCCACCCTGACGCTGCTGTGCTGGAGAACCAGGCGTACAGACAGAAAGAGATGCCCAAGGAGCCTCAGCTGTTTGAGCCTTCCCAAGAGCTAGATGAGTGAATGAGTCTTCAGAAGCTGTTAGCTCTGGATGCTGCAACTGCATGAAAGACACCGAGCAAAAATTGTCCAGCTGAGCCCAGCCAACCCCCAAAGATATGATAATAATGAAAGGATTATTGTTGTTTTAAGTCACTACGTTTTGAGGTGTTTTGACATGCAACAACAGATAACTGGAACGTGCCCATATGTCTTGGGACCCTCTCCCAGGTCATAAAGAAGGTTTCTCTGCCCTATTGTCTCTCTCCATCCCATCCACCCATTCCTACTTCAGTTTTTTTCATTCTGTAAGTTCTCAGTATTTCAGGACACATATAGGATGTCATCTTAGAAAAACTCCGTCAGTGTAGTCTACATTTGCTTAATAGATGCTACTAGCAACACAAATATTCTTGTCTATAAGGGAAGGACCAGTGACCAAGTTCCTAAAAGTAAATAAATATTTTAAAGTCTTATTTTTCTAATTTTTTATAGAATAAAACTTATTGTCTGAGAATACAGCCAGATAGGCGCTGTCATCCCTCAAATCCTCCTAGAGCATCAATGGTTGGGGGGCGGGGGGGCGGGGCGCGGACGAAAGAAAAAAAAACATTTTTCTAAATACAACATGAATGGAGGGCCTGGAAACCCAAAGGATTGTCTAGGATTTGAGTAGATCTCTTCATAACCACACTAGGTATATACATAAAGTGGAGTATAAACCAAAGCAAAGAATGCTTTTCCCCTGAGAGAATATGTGCATGATGGCTCCGAGCGGAGGTTTAAATTGAAACCATCTTGAATTAAATCTGAACACACAAAAGTGGATCTTGACAAATTTCCTAAATAACACTAGCTAATGCTTGGGTAACTCAGAAATGACTGAGCAGATAGGTTCAACCTTCCAGAAAAGAATTTGTTTCTGAGCTGATACGAAGCATATGAAATTTCACCAGAAAAGGTTACTAGGAGAGGGAGAAATTGGTAAGACATTGAAAATAGAGGTGCCATATGAATATAAAGATGATAAATAGAAAGTAGGAGCTTGAAATGAAAACTACACCCATGGCCATAAATCTAACTACTGGTTATATCATAATTTCAAAGGTTTTATCTATTGATCTGAGACTAGCACATAGCTAAACATTGTTGTCCTTATCCTTTTTCTTCTTCTCAGATTCCTCCTGGTTTTAATAACACGTCATATTTTTGCAATACATTTAAAAATCCACTGTATACATTACAAGATATACTGTCCTATTGGTCTAAAGCTATTAGTTAAAACAAAACAATTTCAGGGTTGTGCAGACTTGATTATTTGGTGCTTGCCCCTCCAAATTTTGTTTATCTGAACTAGGACTACATGCTAGAATTGGAGCAAGGACATCTCTGGTGCTCCCTGCCCACTTTTCTCTCTCTTGGTGTTTTTATGAGCTCAGCTAAGTTCCCATATCCCTCAAGGAGTCTTTCTTCACCTTCCCAGGTCACTCTGATCTCCCAGAGCTCTCAGCTTGAAGCACACATTTTGAGAGCAGAATCACATAACAATGCTGATTTGCCACCGCCCCCCCCCCACCCCAACTATAGCCATTATTTATTATTAAATGAGATTATTTCTATTACTGAAAGAAAGCAATGAGGAAGAGTTGAGTAACTCGACTAACTTCTATTAAGCCATTATTGCAAGACAATGAACACTGATTTACATGTTTAAATATTTTACCTTAATACCATCTAGCAGAAGAGCTGATGTTCATGAGCCCATTCCTAAACTTCTGTGATGTGGGTTACCTGATTTGACACATTCTTATGTGGGATCCCATGTCAATAGAGGAAATACACTGCAAGGAATACTGGCTGATACCCTGCAAGTAAGAAAGACAAACCCATACTAGGAATAAATTTCTAGCGTGAGCATGAATCACTGGCCCTTTCAAAATAGAAGTGGCCCAATGTAGTCAACTTGCCATCAGATGGTCAGTCGGGTTCCTCAGAGAATGGTGCCATATTGGGTGCCCAGCATTAGTCTCTGTTAATAGCAGGTTGGACATTTGATAGCAGTAACAGCTAATTGTTAAGTGGTGCCCATGATGTCGGGCCCATACACAGCTCCCATTTGTGGGGTGACTAGTAACAGGGGCTGGCTGGCATCATCTACTCGAGTCATTTTGTCTACCTGGTTGCTTAATGTTTCTTCATTGGTGGATGCTCTTTGGTGTAATTTAATATGTGATAGAAAGGTCTTCCCAGTTTTCATCTACTGCTCTGTGTCTGTTTACATGACTACCCAGTCTTTCTTGTCCTCCTGTTCTTCCAATCTTCCTCCTTCCAGCTGGCTAGGCCATTTGTTACTACCTATGAGTCTCTATATATTCTAACTCAAGTCCATTTTTCTCTATACAAAGTGCTTGATCACTTGAAGCTCTGCCCATTGGGAGATTTTTCCCTTGCTATAGTTTTGGTTCTCGGGGAAGAATACACAGAGACACAATTTGGTGTGTCGGATAACTATCAAGGAGTGTGCTGGAAAAGACTGTGGAAAAAAGAAAAAGAAAGCAAGATTGGGCAGAAGGGAAGTATAGCTTGGTATAAACCTGCTGGGAATCTTAGCTGGCCTGATAGGAAGCTCTAGAACTAAAATGATCTTTCAGAGTTGTCCTGCCATGGCTGGGCCTTATATCTCCACTTCAGTCAGTCGCTGGGTAAAGTCTACTTTGAGAAGGTTGTGACTCTGGTCTTTGAGGCTGAGCCAATCCCTGCACATTTTGACAGCTGAAGGCTGATACTGAGGACATTCCAAGCAACTGGAGCAACAAGGCCTTTTTGAAGGGGGATTGGGTGGCACATCTTTGTGTCTACACACAATTAGATAGCCTGAGGTCAAGTCTTGTCTATGTTGATTACTTTCTGGGTAATCTTGGATAAATTACTTAACCTCTCTGAGTTTTGGTTTCCTCATCTATAAAATGCAAGTTATAATATTAGTTATTTCATAGGAATTTGTGAAATTCCAGGACATAATTCATTTAAAGGACATTATTTGGATCACTAAGAAGAGCCCCGTGAAACTTCGCTATTATGATATTTTATTATAAAACCGGATCAGGATATACATCATGATATGCCCCAGCCCTTTATTGTTGGATATCTGATATCATCAGCCCTTTCTTTTAAAATGTTCTATATTTTTCTTTCTGGGTTCAGATATAGGAAGTTGACTATACAGTAGTTAGATTAAAATCTCTAGTGAAAGGATCTGCATTTTGTTTATATACCCAGCACCTCTTCCAGAAAAGGCTTGCCTTTCTTCTTGCACCTGATGGGTATGGAAACCTTGGGACGTGATTGTGTGCATGGCTGAGTGTGTACACGCTCATGCATCATCATCATCACTCTCTCATTACCTCAGCTGATGACTGGCTCTCCAGTTACCTCCACTTCAGCTATAGTGCATTTGGGGGGCTGTGATGAGAAGCCTTCCACCTGGCAGATGATCAGTGTTGGTTGGTTTTGAATAATTTCTAGCTAAATACCATCTTTTGTAAGGAGCCTGGGTATCTTGGATTTAAGCTGAACAACCATATTCTGTGAAGAATAAAACTGTCTTCCAGTGAGGGAAATGATGAGGCCAAGAGCCCCTGAGAGAAGCGCTCCAACCCAACATTTTAGGCAATGCCCTGAGGGCAGTGGTTTTCAGATTTCAGGTTGCAATACATCAGTAGGTTGCAAAATCATTTTAGTGGATGGTGACTAGCTTTTTTTTTTTTAATGAGCTAGAGAAATATAAAATAAACATATCTGGATGCATTTAACCTTACACATTGTTTCAGAAAACTTTTCCATTTCTGCATGTATGTTTTTGTTCTGGAATACAATATTAAAAAAAGTATGTATGCGCCTGAAATACACTGCCTTAGGGGGAAGATACTTATAGCAAGAACAATTATCATGACACTCAGCCCAAATGATCTACTTACCCCCCCCCCTTTTTTTTAAATGAGGAGTGGCTTGAGGCATTTCTCTAATCCTCTCCTCTTCATTTTGGGTGATCAGGGTAGAATATATTTTATTTCTCTTTCTCCTATGACCCTTCTCAGTTCTCAATGGTGCCCAGAAGACTTGTCTGCTCCATTTCTTTCTCTTATCAGGCAAAGCAGTCAAGAGAGAGTTAGGCTGCTGAGTTCTGGGAAGGGGTTGGAGCAGACTTCTTATCTTAGATGAACAGATCCAATAAAGAAATTACTGGAAATACCATTTGGATCCTCAAATCTAAATTGCTAGACAGAAATCTGGAGCCGATGTGCAGAGGCAAACAGTGTCAGAAACAAAGTGGGAGGAAAGGTTGATCTTGTAGGGTAGAAATGGGAGGAGGGAAGGCTAAAGGGAAGAAATTTCAAAATAAGGAACATTCACAGCAATGCTTCATGAGTTCCTTATTTACCAATTTACCTATTTTAAGTGTGCTCAAAAGAGATGATAGGGGTGTGGGTTATACAGGTATATCCATATTCAAATTATATAGCTAAAAACCATGCATTTCAATATGTATATTTTATTTAAAAAATGATAGGCCTCTTCTACCATGTGAGAATGCAGCGAGAAGGCACATGCTATGAACCAGGAAGAGTCTCTCACCAGAGAGACCATGCTGATGCCTTGCTATTGGACTTCCAGTCTTCATAATTCTGAGAAATAAATTCATGTTTTTGTGTTGTGGTTTTTAAAATATAATTTAAAGTAAGAATGGAAGTGTGTGGAGGTACAGAGGAATGAGGAATGGCAGATTGTCGAGGCTGGGTGATGGGTACATGGGGATTCATTATACTGTTCTGTTTATGTTGTATTTGAAAATATCCACAATGTTTTAAAATGCCTTTAACAATCTTCTTTGTTATTAATCCGCCCAAAGGGTGACATTATCTTTTTCTCCATAACCTCAAACCAACATGGAAGCAATGAATGGGCTACATGGTCTCCACATTCTTGGCTGCTCCCAACAACCAGGACCTGAAGTTGGGATAAAGGGCACTTTCCAGGAGAGACAATCTCCCATAGTTACACAGACAATCAGAAGGGATCTAAGAGAGATGGTGGATTTGTGTCTCAAACAGTTATTAAATCCCACATTTATCCATTGATTTAACAGGTTTCTCTAGGAAATCTGTCAAAATGTCCCTGGACCCCATGAAGGTAATATAAGGCTTGTGCTTGCTAGTTCAGTTTTGCATTGATAATTAAAGAGGCAATAAGACCTGTACCTACCTGGAAATTGCCTGATGTGAATTATGAATAGAGAAGTTGGGGTAGCAACAGCTGGCATTTCAACATGTGTGGTTTTCTTTAACAGGAAGCCACAAACTAATCTCTGAGGCCCAACACAACATGAAACCTGTAGAATTGCTTGCTCAGGGCTAAGAATTTAAAGGCTTGATGGTGAGGAAATGGTTCCCCTCATCCACCTCCTCATTAACAGGTCCAGAGTGAGGGTGTGTGGCCAGAGGCTGATCTTGATGTCTAATGATAGGAGGCAGAACTGCAGCATTGACATAAAATACTATGGTGGAAAGGTATTCTAATCTTGAATCTTTAAGTGACTATACAGTATTGGACAATCCACCCAGCTAAGCTATACTTTCATTTCCTCACCTGTAAAATGATCTGGTTGAATTCTAAAGATTCCTTTCATTTCTAAAATTTCATGATTTATTTGCCATAAAGTTTCACTCACTCATTACATTGGCTAATTATTAATAAGACAGAATTTTTGCCCTTGCATTACCTAATCCTCGGCAAGAGTCAGTCTCACAAACAGAGAGAGTAGTAACTACTTCTTTGTGGTGACTTAGAGCATAATGAGATGGAATCTCAAGTTTGCTACCTTCTTACTAGCTATAGCATTTCCTGAAATTAGAGATCTGCGTCTTTGCATTTTGGAGGTTAAGACTCCCTTATTAAAATCTAAATATCCCTGGAAGGCTACTCAGTATTTAATACTAATTTAAAACTTTATGAAAATAGTCTATTAGACAGGGCTTGTGGGCAGAGAGGAAAGGGCTGAAGAAGAGTACAAAAGCACCTATCTGAATCCAGGGCACTTCTTGGATTCAACTGCCTTGAGTGATGGAGCACATGAGTTTTAACACATAACTCTGAAGTCCCTGTTATGAGCTGAATGCTTGTATCCCCTTCCCAGATTCACATGTTGAAGCCCTCGCCTCCAATGTGGTGGTATTTGGAGATGGGACCTATGGGAGGTAATTAGGGTTAGATGAGGCTATGAGGTGGGGCCCTCATGATGGGATTAGTGCCCTCATAAGAGGATACATAGAAGAGACATGAAAGAGCTTGCTCATCTCTTTCTGTACTCACCTACAAAAAAAGTGGGGTGGGGGGTGGGTGTGAGCACACAGAAAGAAAGTGGCTATCTGAAACAAGGAAGAGAGCTCTCACCAGAACCAGTTCCTGCTGGATGTTGATTTAGGGCTTTTCCACCCCCAGCACTGTGAGAAAACAAATTTCCAGTTTAAGCTACCTGGTCTGTAGTATTGGGTCATGGCAGCTCGAGCTGACTAATACAATATTTTTAAATCCCTCCTGGTGTTAGCCAAGAGACAATTTGTCAAAATGGACATAAAAGAAATGTCCCCAAAACATCTGGCAAGGGATTATTCTCAGAGGTCACCAGGCTGGCCTTTCTTCTGGTGCTGCTCAGGTTCACTACTTTTGGATGAACTTGACTACTTTTGGATGTTGCATCCAAACAAGGTGATTGCAGTTTCTAAAAAAACAAAAGCAAAAAAAAGCACGACCACTTCTCTCTTAATCTGTCCTGCATGTGAAGTAGGTTTGCTAACTTGATATATGTTAGAACTAAAAGGCTTTTAATGATTAAAAACAAAAAACAAAAAACAACCCAGTAAACTTTTTCAAACATGCTCCAAAGTAAAGAGAATGATACAAAGAAAACTTATATATTCATCATCCAAATTCAGTGATTTCCAGGATTTTGCTTGTGAAGATTTTAAAGAAAATTTCAGCAAGAGACAAAGTATATTTACAAAGAACTAAGCATGCCATGGGGAAAATAAACTCACTGTTTTGTGGGATGTACATAAACTATCAAGCTATTAAAAAAATGTACCTAGTCCTTTTTCAACTACATGTAAAGGTAAATTTGGCCTAAGCTTTAAAAACTGGATTCTTTAATAAAGTGAAAACATGAAATATTCCATGGTAAACCTTTTTTCTTTCAGTAGGTTTTTGATGTTTCCTTCTCTCTGGAGTGGCCCAAGAAGGGGTTCCCAGAAGAGGGCTCCGTGAATAGACAGACTCTCCCTCTTCATATCCAACTTCTTTGTAACAGTCTCCTGAGGGAGAAGCCTAGGGACATTTAATCTCCCAACTCTACTGCATCTTCTCGGAGATTCTCATCTGGTTCCTTTTACAATCACAGTTACATCCTTAAAGTGTCATCATTTCTACACTTGATTTTTACAGCCTACTTTTGACTGACATTCTAACAGCATCATTTCCTTTCGATCTACAAGGACATATGCCTGCTGACATATTTATATCACTCCTATCTTTAAAACTATGTAGTGGCTCTACATCCCAGAAAAGTAAATTTCCTCTGCTACTAGACCATAGACTAGACTCACCTTGATCATCTCAGGGCACTGATTTTTTTCCTTGTGTCCTTCAACCTGCCTCTCCATGTTCCCAGGGTGGTCCTCAGGGTCGGACATGGTACTTCTCTCCTACACCACCTCTTTACTTAGAAAGTTCTCTGTAAGTTCTTTTTCAAATCTCTTCTTCCCCTTTTATTGTATCTCTTTAAAATTACATCTACTTAAAACACACACACACACACACACACACACACACACACACACACACACACACACAGCAAGACTGCCTGGAAGAGATGATTTTCTTCTCCTCAGCAGGAGAACAAGTGCTCCAGAAGATACATAATGCATTTGCTGACCTATTGTGTTCACATTTTGGGGGCTAAGATTTAGTGTTTAGGAAATGGTTTAAGGGGTTCCAGGTGCTTTTGAGGCACATCCTATAAAAATATTCCTTTAAATTTTAAATTCTGCCGAAACCGGTTTGGCTCAGTGGATAGAGCGTCGGCCTGCGGACTGAAAGGTCCCAGGTTCGATTCCGGTCAAGGGCATGTACCTGGGTTGCGGGCATATCCCCAGTAGGAGATGTGCAGGAGGCAGCTGATCGATGTTTCTCTCTCATCGATGTTTCTAACTCTCTATCTCTCTCCCTTCCTCTCTGTAAAAAATCAATAAAATATATTTTAAAAAAAAAATAAATAAATAAATTTTAAATTCTAAGACTTATGAGACCATGTCTATTCACATTTTTCTCTATAAGTGCTGAATGTATTTAGGGTTTGATGTTGGGGGTAATGGTTAGAATATGCTATGATGACATGATAGTGGGTAAGAAAAAGAGGAAGAATATGAACTAGTTCATAGCATCTCTAGAGAGAGTCTATTTTTATAATTTTTAAGTATAAGCCCTGCCTCACATGAGCCCAATTGCTGCTGTCTCAACCATTAGTATGATTTATGCTGTTATTCAGTAGTTCACAGCTGTATGTTAAAATCAATGACCTTCATGATGTAGGACCTAAAGCAAAAAAGATAGCTTTTTAGTACCACCTTGTGGCTAACCTCTTAATATACATTTTAAGCTGATTACTATGTAGATAGGTAAATAGAGACATATATGTATGTATATATATATATATATATATATATATATATATATATATATATATATATACAGAGCATTAGCAAAATATGCATTTCTGATGTATATATAATTATATAGGTAACAAATAGTAGAGTGAGAAGAAATTTTACAATTACTTACACTTCAGGTGTGTGTGGGGGGGGAATCATTTCACAGATTCAGAAATTAAGGACTTAATTTTTCTGTAATTAACTTAATCTCATTCAGGGACCCCCTAGCCCACCCCTAGCTTGTTTCTAAATTCAAGGCAGTGTGGGAAGGGGCTTCCAACATCAGTCACCTTTGAGTCCTTCATTACTTTTTCCCAGCTGCACAACACCTTCAGATCTGGTGTATATCTCTGCCACTTCTAGACCCTTCTTAGGCACCAGGAATTCTCTGCTTCTCTACACTGCACTGAGCCACCTGCCCAGACATAGCACAGCACCATTCTTCCCTGGGCTGCCCTCTGGTGCTCCACCTGGGAAAGCAGCACATGTCATGCTGTTCTAGGATCTCCCAAATCATCTGGAGGTTTTGTTAGTCCTCTTCTAGGAGCACAGGCCTCAGGATCTTTTTTAGCAATTCACTCCGTGTTAGTACATGACTTCTTCCTCTGCTAAGTCTCCTTATTTCTCCTGTCCCCCAGCCACTGGTAACCATTTTTCTACTCTCTGCTTCAATAAGTTTGATATATATATATATATTTTTTTTTTCACATATAACTGATTCCATGTAGTATTTGTTTTCTTGGTCTGGCTTATTTCATTCAGTATAATGCTCTCTAGGTTCATCTATGTTGTTGCAAATGACAGGATTTCCTTCTTTTTGTAAGGCTGAATAATATTCCATTGCATATATATATTATTTTCTTTATTAATTTATTTGTCAACAGACTTCGGTCATTTTCAAATGTTGACTATATTGAATAATGCTGCAATAAACATGGAAGTACAGATATTTCTTCAAGATAATGGTTTTGTTTCCTTTGGATATACACTGAGTGGCCAGATTATTATGACTACCCCATCAGTATTTCGTTGGGCCACCTTTGGCCTTCAATACTGCAGCGATTCTTCTTGGCATTGACTCCACGAGATGTTGAAAGGTGATGCGAGGAATCTGACACCATGCCTGATGAATAGCACTGTCCAGTTCTGTGAGATTTGATGGTTGTGGAATCTTTTAACTTCATCCCACAAATGCTCAATTGGATTGAGATCTGGTGATTGTGGGGGCCACCTAAGCAAGGTAAAGTCTCCCTCATGTTCTTGAAACCACTCCTGCACAATACGAGCACTGTGGCATGGCGCATTGTCTTGTTGGAAGAAGCCACCTCCATTGGGATACACCATCAACAGGGTAGGATGAACTTGATCAGCAACGATACTTAGGTATGTTGTGCTATTCAGACGTTGTTCCACATGAATTAAAGGGCCAAAATCATGCCAGGAAAACATGCCCCAAACCATAACACTGCCCCCACCAGCTTGAAGGGTTGTACTCATGCATGTGGGGTGCATGCTTTCATGCTGTTTCTGCCAAATTCTCTGCCATCTCATCTGCCATCTGCATGATGCAACTGGAAACGTGATTTATCGGACCACATGACTTTTTTCCAATGCTCAACTGTCCAATCCTTGTGTTCCTGTGCGAATTGGAGACATTTTATTTTGGTAACTGCAGACAGCAAAGGTGTTCGAACAGGCCTTCAGCTTCCATATCCCATATGATGCAGTGTATGGCTAATTTGCCTACAAACGTCGGGTGGTCATAATAATCTGGCCACTCGGCGTATACACAGAAGTGGGATTGCTGGATCATATGGTAGTTCCGTTTTTAATTTCTTGACAAACCTCCATACTGTTGTTCTTAGTGGCTGAACCAATTTACATTCCATTATTCATGTGCCTGTGGGCCATTTGTATGTCTCTTTTGGAAAAATGTCTATTTAGGTTCTTTGCTCATTTTTAAAAAATGTTTGTTGTTGACACTATTGCAGATGTCTCCCATCCCTCTCTCCCCACCTTTATCCACCTCCACCCATTCCCTGCCCCCCCCCCCACACTATTGTCTATGTCCATGGGCTATTCGTATATGTTCTTTAGCTAATCCCTTCACCTTCCTTTATCCAGTCCCTTCCACGCCCCCTCCCCTCTTATATTTGTCAGTCTGTTCCATGTATCCATGTCTCTGGTTCTATTTTGTTCATCAGTTTATTTTGTTCATTAGATTCCACATATTAGTGAGATCATGTGTTATTTGTCTTTCTATGATTTCTTTGCACATTTTAAAGCTGGGTTATTTGTCTTATTGAGTTGTATGAGTGTCATATATTTTGGATATGACTCCTTCCTTATGGGATAATGTGACTTGCAAATATTTTCTTCCATTTCATAGGTTGTCTTTTCATTGTTTCCTTTGCAGAGCAGAAGTTTTAGTTTGAAGTGGTCCTTCTTATTTTTGTTGTCTTTGTTTTGTGTGTCAAATCCAAAAAAATCATTGCCAAAACCAATGTCAAGCAGCTTATTCCCTAGACTTTATTCTATAGGTTTTACAGTTTCAGGTCTTATGGTAAAGTCTTTTTTGTGTATGGTATAAGATAAAGTTCATTTCATTCTTTTGAATGTGGCTGTCCAGTTCTCCTAGCACCATTTATAATTAGAATCCTTCTGTAAGGAAGAGCTGTCTTTTCTCTCTCATTTATTTATTAATTTAATTATTTATTATATTACTGTGGGCTCATAGCTATTTATGTTATTCTTTGAGTTATAAATCAATACTTTTTTAATTTTATTATTCAAATTGTGCCAGCATTAGCCCTTAGGAAGGAGTTCCTTAAGGTTGGCTCCTGTGTTCTTTTGATAAGCTTATATCCTTTTTTGAGCAATTCTTTATTTTCTGATACATCAAGATGTTTCATGCTTATCTTGGTTTTGTCCTGTCCCAGCCCTGGGGACAACCTTTGCTTTAGAGAGCCCTGGTTTCTTTTATCGGAGAATGGTACTGAGAAAGTAGGATTTGGGGACTGGGTATACTCAATGGTTGGGATGTCATTTCTTCTAGGGCCTAGAATCTAGGACTTCGCAGTATTTATACTCATGCATACATACTCATACATTTATATATATATATATATATATATATATTAAAAGCTATGATGTCATACTGATACTGCTAATTCCAATCCAACACCACAGAGCTCGCTCTCGATTTCCCTCTTTCTTTATTTGTAATTCTTTCCCCGAACATATGGCTAAAGACCAGAGAAGACAAAGACTCACAGGAGGGTAGCGTAAATCACCACTATTCACATGCCAGACTTAGCCATATGGCTTCACAATTTCAATGCAAAAATAAGGGCAGAAATGTGGGGGAATATGAGTGTTACACTCAGGAAGAAGAAGAGAAACATGAACATTGATGAGCACTCACATTCTTTGCCATACTCAGCATGCCATGCAAATATTATAATTTTTTAATGTGCCATGAGGTGAAAAAATTTGGGAAGTGCTGATCTAGAGATACTAAATGACTTGTAAAAAATTAAGGGGCAGCTAGATTTCTTTCAATTAAAGCATAGTATCTAATTAGAGCTAAACACAATTTTAAAATTATTATTAGGAGATATTTTCCTATGTCAATAATGAAGTCAATGGGAAAACATCAAAATTTAAATGTAATAAGTAGATTTAAATTTAAGTTTCTAATTCAGAACAAATTTTTTTCACTTCTATCTCTAAGACAAATAACTATCTGAGTATTTATGTATTTATGCCTGTTTGTTGGGTTGGGTTTTTGGTTTCTAAATTATCATTATTTATAACTCTATGACATTCTTTTCAGCACGGTAAGAAGGTGACTAACTAACGTGATGGGGGTGACAGTTACCCTAACAGATATTAAGTTCTATATGGATGAGGTTGTATGTTCTTTTCAGTTTCAGTGAAGAGGACAATTGTTCTCTGGAGCTTACTTTCTGAAACCTTATGAAGTTTGTAACGCATCTTCTAGGAATTAGGATAGTTTATTCTCAAAGATGAATATTCTTCCCCTTTCAGCATAACTATCACTGATGTTTTCCTGTGAAAAATTAAACATATTTACTTTAGATAAATTAATTATCTGAGCTAAACAAATTTGAGAATTAGCACCTGTATAACACAACATTTAATTAATACAGAATATTTGATCAAAATATTCCAAACTGTGCTGGAATTACCTTTCAATTTAAAACATCGAAGATCACTGTGCATCTCTGTCTATTCAGAGGTCCCAGAATAAATTTCATAAATGGGGGAAAAGGGTATCTGTACCTTATTATATTATGTAGAAAAAATACTCTAGACTCAAAGTCTTATAGATTTAAAAAACAAATGTATTAAGGTACACTCGACATACAATAGCACATACTGTACAATTTGAAAAGTTTTTATTCCGTACACATATCTGAAACCATCACCAAAATAAGGTAATGAACATATCCATCATCCTGCCCCCACCAAAAAAAAACCTTTCCTCATGCCCCTTTGAAATCCATTTCTTTCCAGTCTATTTCCATATAACTACTGATTTGGTTTTTGTCACTACAGATTAGTTTGCACTTTCTAGAGTTTTACATAAATGGAATTATTTGGTGTACACTTTTTTGTCTGATGTCTTTTATTTAGCACAATTATCTTGAGTTTCATCCATGTTGCTGTCTGTAACAACAGTTCATTCTTTTTATATTTGAGTAGTATTCCATTGTGTGCACGGATCACCATTTGTTTATCCATTCACCTGCTGATGGACATTTGGATTCTTTCTAGTATTTGGCTGTTATGAACATCAGTGTTCTAGTCTTTGTATGGACACATGTTTCATTTTCCTTGGATAAATAGCTAGGAATAGAATGGCAAATTTTACAGAAACTGTGTTTTAACTTTTTAAAGAAACTGCCAAATTGTTTTCCAAAGTGCTTTCTTTCCTTCAATTGTGTATGAAAATTTCAGTTCCTCTACTTCCGCTCCAATACTTGGTAAAAATCAGTTAATTTTAGACATTCTAATAAGTATGTGTATTTAATTTGATTTTTCTACTGACTAATGATAGCTACTAGCATTTATTTGCCATTTGTACACCTTCTTTGAAAAAGTGCTCCTTCAAACTTTGGCCAATTTAAAAAATTGGGTTGTTTTCCTATTAGGGTGGTTTTGAGAATTATTTCTATATTTTGACATGTGTTTTATCAGATATATGATTTGCAAATATATTCACCCAGTCTGTGCTTTATCTTTTCATTCTTTTAACGTCTTTCAAAAAAGAAAAGTTTTTAACTTTGATAAAATCCAATTTATCTATTCTTTTTTATGTTTTTGCTTTTTGTGTTATAGCTAAACAGCCTTTATCTAACTCAAGGTCACAGAGCTTTTCTCTTATGTTTTCTTCTAGAATTTTATAGTTTTAGCTCTTATAAACCCTATACTTCATTTTGAGATAATATTTGTATATGGGGTGAAGTAGGGTTTGGGATTATTTTTACATTTTTATTTGCATTTGGCCATTCAATTATTCAAGCATTATTTGTTGGAAAGGCTATCCTTTCTCAGCTGAATTTTCTTTTTAACTTTGTTGAAAGTCAGTTTTCCAAATATATGTGTACCTACTGAAGAAAGAAATTGAAGAAGATAAAAATAAGTGGAAGCGTACACCATGTTCATGGATAGACAGAATTAGCATTATTAAAAAGTCCATACTACCCACAGCAATCTATAGATTGAGTGCAATTCCTATCAAGGTATCATTGCTGTCTTTCACACAACTAGAACAAATATTCCAAAAATTTAAATGGAACCAAAAAGACTCCAAACAGCCACAGCAATCTTGAGAAAGAAGAACAAAATTCATACTACCTGATATCAAACTATACTGTAAGACCATAGTAATCAAAACAGCATGGTACTGGCATAAAAACAGACATATAGATCAATGGAGCAGAATAGAGAGCCCATGAATAAATCCACACCTATATGGTCAAATAATATTTAATAAAGGAGGCAAAAACATACAATGAGGTAAAGATAGTCTATTCAATAAATAATGTTGGAAAAATTAGACAGATATGTGCAAAAGAGTGAAACCAGACTACCTTCTTACACTATACACAAGAATAAATTTTGTGCAGCAAAGAAAACCATCAACAAAATGAAAAGACAACTTGTTGAAGGAAAGAACATATTCATCAATGATACATCTGATAAGGGCTTAATATCCAAGATTTATAAAGAACTTAGCTCAACATCAGAAAAAAACAAACAATCCAATAAAAATATGGGCAAAGGCTCTAAATAGACACTTCTCCAAAAAGGATATACACAAGGTCAATAGACATATGAAGAGATGCTCAACATCACTAATCATCAGAAAAATGCAAATTAAAAACCACAATGAGATGTCACCCCATTCCTGTCAGAAAGGCTATCATCAATAAATCAACAAACAACCAACTGTTGTTGAGGATGTGGAGCAAAGCCTCATGCACTGTTGGTGGGAATGCAGGTTGATGCAGCCACTGTGGAAAACAGTGTAGAGTTTCCTCAAAAAATTAAAAATGGAGCTGTATTATGACCTAAGTACTCCACTTCTAGAAATATATTTGAGGAAACCAGAAACACAAATTCAAAAGAATATATGCTCCCCTGTGTTCATTGTGGCATTAGTATTTATAATAGCCAAGATTTGGAAGCAGCCCAAGTGCTCATCAGAAAATGAGTGGCTAAAAAAGCTGTGGTACATACACAATGGAATACTTAAACAAAGGAAAGAAATCTTACCTTTTGTGACAGCATGGATAGACCTGGAGAGTGTTATGCTAAGTGAAATATGCCAGTCAGAGAAAGACAAATATCATATGATTTCACTTATATGTGGACTCTAATGAACAACAAACAAACAAACAAAACAGAGTTATAGATATAGAAAACATACTGACAGTTGTCAGATGGCAGGGGATTTGGGGGGCTGAGTGAAAAAGGTGAAGGGATTAAGCAAAAAATAAAAATTAAACCTCATAGATACAGAAAACAGTATGGTAATTACAAGAGGGAAAGGGGTGTGGGGGAAGTGGAAAAAGGTAAATGGGGATAAATGATGATGGAAAGAGACTTCATGTTGGATGATGAACACAGATACAATATACAAATGATGTATTATAGAATAGTATACCTGAAACCTATGTAACTTTATTATCCAATGTCACCCAAGTAAAGAAACAAATATATGTGTCTATTAATGTAGTATTTATACCAATGATCTATTGTCTATCTTTATGTGAATACCACAGTGTTCTTGAATATCTACACTAATAAAAGAGAAACATGGTAATTGGCGTACGACCGCTACCCTTCCCATTGGCTAATCCCCCTGTCACTCACAGAGTAGGGCCGAGATATGCAAATTAACTGGCAGCCAAGATGGCGGCCGGCAGCCAGGCAGCTGATGCAAACAGGGAGGCTTGCTTGCTTCAGTGACGGAGAACTCCAATGTTCCCCGCCTGACTTGCCGGCCTCTCAGCTGCAACTTTAAGCAACTATGTTGCGAATAAAGAAGCTAAAAAAAAATCCCAGAAACCTGCTTTACTCAGCGGAGCTTCAGCCAGCCATACCGCAACATTGTATCAAATACAGACGGTAAACAAAGGCCAGAAACCTGTTTTCAGCAGCCGAGGCCTCAGAGCTAAAGCTGGCCCAGAATAAAAAAAGAAAAAAAAGAAAAAAAGGAGCAGTTGGGAGCTTCAGTCCCAGCCTGAAAACAGCCCTCAGCCCCTCAGCCAGACTGGCCAGGCACCCCAGTGGGGACTCCCACCCTGAAGGGTGTGTGACCAGCTGCAAACAGCCATCATCCCCTCATCCAGGCTGGCCAGGCACCCCAGTGGGGACCCCCACCCTGATCCAGGACACCCTTCAGGGCAAACCAGCCAGCCCCACCCATGCACCAGGCCTCTACCCTATATAGTAAAAGGGTAATATGCCTCCCAGCACCGGGATCAGCGTGACAGGGGGCAGCGCCCAAACCCCCTGATCGCCCTGCAGCTCTGTGTGTGACAGGGGGCGGGGCCCCAACGCCCCCACCCCCCACGGGCCCTGCTCTGTATGTGACAGGGTAGAGCCATAACCTCGCCCATTGGCCCTGCCCTGAGTATGAGAGTGGTGGCGCCCCAACCACCTGATCGGCCCTGCTCTGTGGGTGATAGAGGGCAGCGCCCCAACCCCCTGATCCGCCCTGCCCTGAGTGTGACAGGGGGCGGTGCCCCAACTCCCCTATCGGCCCTACTCTGTGATTGACAGGGGGGAGCTCCTCAACCCCCTGATCGGCCCTGCTCTGTGCATGACAGGGAGGAGCTCCCCAACCCCGATTGACCCTGCTCTGTGCATGACAGAGGGTGGCGCCACAACCTCCCCATGGACCCTGCCTTGAGTGTGACATGGGGCGGTGCCCCAACCCCCCAATCGGCCCTACCCTGAGCATGACTGAGGGTGGCATCGCAACCTCCCAATCTGCCCTGCTCTGTGCATGACAGGGGAAGGCGCCCCAACTCCCCAATCGGCCCTGCTCTGAGCCCGACCAGGGGCTGCACCTAGGGATTGGGCTTGCCCTCTGCCACCCGGGAGCAGGCCTAAGCCAGCAGGTCGTTATCTCCCGGGGGGTCCCAGACTGCAAGAGGGCACAGGCCGGTCTGAGGGACCCCCCATTCCCCCGAGTGCACAAATTTTTGTGCACCGGGCCTCTAGTAGCATTATAATAAGTCTTTAGACCAGTAGTTTAGTCCTCAACCTTTTTTTTCTATTTCAAAGTTGTTTTGGCTATTCTAGTGCATTTTCATATGAAGCATCATCTTGTTTGTTTTTAAGAAAAAATTGTACTGGGATATTTTTAAATTTGGATTGTGTTGAATTTATAGACCAATATGAGGAGAATTGATATCTTAACTCTTTTCAGTCTTCTGATCCCTGAACACAGTATATCTTTTTATTTATTTATGTCTTTCATTTTTCTCAGCCATGTTGTAGTTTTTGGCTTTAAAAAATTAATTGTAGCCCTAACTGGTTTGGCTCAGTGGATAAAGCGTCGGCCTGCGGACTGAAGGGTCCCAGGTTCGATTCCGGTCAAGGGCATGTACCTTGGTTGCGGGCACATCCCCAGGAGGGGGTGTGCAAGAGGCAGCTGATCGATGTTTCTCTCTCATGGATATTTCTAACTCTCTAGCCCTCTCCCTTCCTCTCTGTAAAAAATCAATAAAATATACTTAAAAAAATTAATTGTAATAAGATAATTCACTTTCTTTCTTATACATGTTTTTCTAATTATTTGCAGTTAATTACAGTGAAAAATAAGGTAAGCATAAAGGTGACATATCACTTTAGCTAATTACTCATTAGCCAGAAGTAAATATATGTTCCCACCCAACTGTAAGGGGGCCAGAAAGGACAATTCTGTTACATACCTGGAAAGGAAGAAAACCGGAAATATTCAGTGAGCAGGATTGTTGACTGACATAATATTCTTGGTTGCTTAGCCAACAGCATTTCAGCATCCCTTATTACTTGCTAAGAGAACACCAATTTTGTCCAATCTTTTCTAGGTGACGATCTACTTTAGGAAAGACCAGACCTTTCATGATAATTCCATTCCCCTTTGCTGGTTATTGGGTTAGCCATGTTCTGGTTAGGATATATAAGGATGTCTATTTTTGGGATTTCTGGGAAAGTTTTTCTCTTTTAAAAAGAGACATCAGACAAGACACTTATCTTTCTTGCCTTTATCTGGTGCTGTGTGATGATGTGCTGACATGGAGCTGCAACCAAGAGGAGTAGCAAACACTCAAAGAATGGCAAAGTGGTAAGCTGGAGAAATTCTGAGTGATTGAGGGTATTGGTGTACAATGTTGAAATAATAAACTCTGGAACTACCCTACTCCTAGACTTCTTGCTACATAAGATGATAAATGGCCTTATTTTGGGCATTTTTTGCTTGGTTTTCTGTCATTTGACGTCAAAAGCATCTAATTAGTACTGAATGCTAAGGATGAGAGATAGTAAAAACATCTAATTAGTACTGAATGCTAAGGATGAGACAGTAAAAGCATCTAATTAGTAGGGAATGCTAAGTGCTTCATCTGCATAAAGGTAATATAATCTAATTTAATCCCCATAATAAAGCTATAATATAATATTTTGTCATATAGATGCAGAAATGAAAGCATAGGGAGGCTAAATTCTTGCACAAGGTCACAGAACTATAAAGATTAAAACTTTAGGTCTATTTGACACTAAAGATAACTTGAAATCATTTAAAAATATTCCATATCTTCCTTATTTTAATTTTTCTCTGAAACACTTGTAGAAAGTAGAATTGCAGTGTTTCACCCTAAGGACCCAGATATTTCCAGGCATATGCCAAAATATTAGATAATGTATAATCTGACTAATCTTATTACTTACTTTTATGTAACTTTAGGCAGGTCTTCTCTCTTTTTTTGTGATTTTATTTTATTTTAAATTCTTTATTAGTTAAGGAATTACAAATGTGTCCTCATCTCCCCCATGAACCCCCAACTCCCCCCCCCCCCCCCCCGCACTCATGCTCTCATCCCCCTGTTGTCCATGTCCATTGGTTTGGCTTATATGCGTGCATACAACCCCTTTGGTTTATCTCTTCCCCTTACCCCCTTCCTCCCCTACTTTCCTTCTGGGGATTGATAGTCTGATCGCTGTTTCTCTGTCTTTGGATCTGTCCCTGTTCATCAGTCTATGTTGTTCTCTATAATCAGGTCTTCTCTTTTTTTAAAAAAATATATTTTATTGATTTTTTTACAGAGAGGAAGGGAGAGAGATAAAGAGCTAGAAACATCGATGAGAGAGAAACATTGATCAGCTGCCTCCTGCACACCTATTGGGGATGTGCCCGCAACCAAAGTACATGCCCCTGACCAGAATCGAACCCGGGACCCTTCAGTCTGCAGGCCGATGCTCCATCCACTGAGCCAAAATGGCCAGGGCCAGGTCTTCTTTTTTATTTCAACAAACATGTTCCATATCCTTACTGGGCACTAGGAATACAAATATTTAGAGCATTTATCCAAAAAGAAAGGAAAGAAGAAAGGTGAAGCAGAACATTAAATCAATGCTTGATACTTGCATATTATGTCACATTTACAATTCTGTAAAATGAATATTAAATATACTCATTTACAGATAGGAAACCTGTAAATAAGCTTAGCAGTCAAATAAGTAGTCAAGCCACAAAGCTAATAAATAGTGAAATCAATAAAAAATGGAACTAAGAAGTTGTGAAGTGAAATTGAAAGCAGTATGTGGCTGACCCCATGTATAATGTTTTCAGTCTTATGACAATATATTTAGTGCATCCAGCTATTATCTACTATCTATGTTGTCCTGGTATGAAGCTAGGCTGGGCCTGGTTTTCATGCATAACTCATTAGTTACCAATAAATTGCATGGCCCTCGGCCAGTTTTAATTTCATCCAGCCTGTTTCCTCATTTGTATCATGAGTTAATATAACTACTTCATATAGTTTTGTGAGGATTGGAAAAATAATGCCTCTGGGCACTTAATATATGGCAGACATTATTATTGCACACCTAAGGAAATTAAGATACACAGAGATCAAGGTAGTAGTAAATGTTTACACAATTCACTGATAACCCTGAGAGGACCAGAATGTAGGACTTATTTCTGCTTATGCAGAACTCTTTTTAGTAGCCAGCCAAAGAGATTTTGGAGGGTAGAGACAATCAAACTTAATTTTAGATTCTAAAATATGGCCAAACAATGAATATTCATTATGCATCTATGCAGTGCTATCTGCTGATGAAATAGTGACCAACAAGATAAACAAGGTCTCTGATCCAAAGGCGCTAATATTCTAGTGGGAAAAGCAAATAATACCTAAACAAAATAATTTCAAACAGTGGCAAATAACAGATTGAAGCTTGTCCAGGTAAGGGATAGAATCCTGCTTTAAATGACAAGAAAGAGGCATCCATATGAAGTCCTGGGGGCAGGGGCGCGGGGGGGGGGTATGTGAACTGCCTTGTGCAGGAGGAAACTATGCAATTGGAAAGTTCCTCTGACCATAATGAGCTTGTTAAACATCAAGGTACAGGAAGAAATTAGTTGCAACGGGGGAGCCTTTGTTGTGCCAGAATGGAAGCAGTTAAGGTAGCTGGGATTAGGTTTACGTTAGTGGAATTGTATACTAGCAAGTGGGATTCTCATCATCTTCCCTGACCTCCTAAATTAAAGGGTTTCACCTTCCTATCCCATCATCTCATATGGCACATAACTATCATTCAGTCATTTACTTGTTTATTGTCTGTCAGTCCCATTTAGGATTGGCAGATAAAATACAGACGCTATTAAATTTGTATTTCAGGTAAAAAAAAAAAATATATATATATATATTTAACCAAATGTGTTCCCAAATATTGTACGGGACGTACACATGCTAAAAAATTATTAGGCATCTGAAATAAAACAACTGGGCACCCTGTATTTTTATTTGCCACATCTGGCAACTCCACCCCCACTAGAATGTAAACTCCCAGGTGGCAGGAAACGTGTGTTTGGTTCCCCAGTGTAGGGCGCCGCATAGTGCTCGCAGGGCACACAGTAGGAGCCTACCCGTGCTTATGGAAATGAAGGAAGGAAGGAAGGAAGGATTCAACCCAGTAACGAGTGGCTGAATAAAGGTCCGAGTAAGAGCGCCTTGGTTCGAGGGGTGGATGGAGACAGGGGGCCAGCTGGGTCGGGCGTTTGAGCGAGTGAGGTGCGGCGGGCCCGGGCGCGACGGCGGGCGCGCTGAGGTCACGGGCGCCGCGGCCCTGGTGACGTCATCACGCTCGCTCTCTAGGCCACGCCCGGGTTTCAGTGGCGCCCGCGCCTCCTCGGCTGTTGTGACTGACTGGGCTTCCCGGTGACTTTGGCACCGCGCAGGCCGCCTGTGGAGCGGTCCGGAACGGCAGAGGCCCGCTGTCCTTATCGGCGACCGTCAGCCCGCAAGCCTGGCGGCTTCCCGGCGGGGTGACCTCAGGGCCATGTCCAGGCCGAGCAGCGTCTCCCCACGGCCGCCGGCTCCTGGCGGCGGCGGGGGCGGCGGCGGGGGCGGCCCGGCTCAGTGCGGCCCTGGGGGCGGCGCCCGGGCCAAGGGGCTGAAGGATGTTCGCATAGACGAGGAGGTGAAAATCGCCGTTAATATCGCTCTGGAGCGCTTCCGATATGGGGACCAGAAAGGTGAGGCTCCCGACCGGGACCCCCGGCGGCCCCAGCCCCCACCCCCTGGCCCCCGGGGCGAAGGGGCTGCCTCGGTGCGGGGAGGGCAGACCGGGCCCAGCGGGGAGCCTCCGGCGGGCTGTGAAGGGCCGCGGGGCATCTGCTGAGGGCGGCGTGCGGGGGGGAAGGTCCGGGTGCCCTGCGGCCGGGGGCGTTTCTTCCCGCCCAGGGCCAGGCTGTTCGCAGCTGCGGGCGGCTGAGCCACGGTGTTGAACTCCGGATAAGCCCCTACATTTTATTTTTATTTTTTTAAGGAAGCTGTGGTACGTTGAAGCCACACAAGAAGAGCAGAAGGAAATCAGAAATTAGACAAATAAAGGCACTGGCAATATGTAGTGCCCTGGTTAAATCCTAGAAGCATCACGCTAAACACTTGGGAAAAAAAAATGAAACCGGTTTGGGCTGGGAAACGGCTAGCGCACCTGTTCGGGCCGGAGAGCTGCTAGCCTGGCGCCACACGGCACAGACCCAGCCGCCCGCCTCTGGCGATACGTCCAGGGCGTGGAGGCTCCCCCGGGTTTGCTGGCCTCCAGAGGGGGCCCCTCACTCTGGGGCTTACAGTTCCCAACCGGGAATGCCCTGTGCAGAGTGGTTCTGAACTTCCTGCCAGCAGCGGTGCAGCCTCAGCAATAAAGAGCAGCAGATCTGTTGTGAGCTGGTGAAATAGGAAGTCTGTACAGTTTTGAAGGCAAAAGAAAATATGCCTTCAAGGTGTTTGATGTCGAGCATTCATAATGCTTGAGCATCCTTGACCATGGCAGGAAATGAACATTTTGTTAGTTAAGCGAGTGAGGACGAAGTTAAAGTCGTAAAATGTCTTCATCGGTCATCATACCAACGCAAGCTTCTAGCATACATAAGTAGAATCTTTGGGGAACCATTGGAACTCTTCACACACTTGGATTTAATTTTCATGACTATAACTGTGGTTGACATTCAGTGGCTATTGAATATCTACTTTTCACATAGAATATAATTTGATTATATGCATATATGATGTTTTCATATTTTATATCTATGTAAGCAATATTGAAGCACCTTGAAAGAAAATTACTTGTCCCCAAATGGTACTTTGTGTGTCTTTTCCCTTGTAGAAATGGAATTTCCTTCTTCTTTGACCAGTACCGAACGAGCCTTTATTCATCGATTGAGTCAGTCTCTTGGTTTGGTCTCTAAAAGTAAAGGGTAAGCTGATAGCTTTTCTTATTTAAAGAAAATTATTTACCAAGAAAAGAACAATTATTCTGACTACATTTAAATAGTACTGTTCTAGATTCACATTCTTAATTATATTGTATGTAGATAAACTGATTCATGTCTGTGCCAAACATAAGCTCTTTCCTTTTCCTTCAATCCCCCCTATTTTTGTTTTCCCTAGGGGCAAAAAACAAAAAAAGTAAACTTTAAAATGTAAGAAAAAATAGTTTAAAATTTGAAGTTGATTACTTGAGAGAAATATTTTCTTATTTCATTGAAACAGTCTTTTTCCTTTTTTTTTTAAAGAATGGATGGCCTAAAGGTAATAAGTATAATTATTTACAGAATTTCTCTTTTAATGTTACAGTACTGTAATGGTAAGCCTTAGAACACATTGACTTTTTTTTCTTACTAAATCAAGAATCTGATGATTAGAACTGATTAAATAAAATGGAACAGGAGGAAACAGTACATATTTTTTGAGAGTCACTGAACCATAGTGGGGAAAGGTCATTTGAGCTATCCAAATTGAAGAGCTTTGAAATTCTGTGGAACTATTTCATTTTGAGACTAAGGGTGGTGGGATTGCTGTATAGCAGAGCTTCTCAATATTGGAGCAATTGGCATTTTGGATTGGGTAATTCTTGATTTTGGAGGGCTTTTTTTTTTTTTTTTTTTTTTTTTGCAATGTGGGATGTTTAAGCCTTTACACCTATATATACCAGACAACTTCCTCCCCAGTTGTAACAACCAAAAACGCCTCTAGACATCGCTAAAATGTTCCCTGGAGAGCAAAATTGCCCCTGGGTGGGAACCATGGGAGGGGGGCATAAATTCAGCTTACTCACTTTTAGGTTAAGAGAAGGAAAACAATACTTTATTAAGTAAATATATTAATAAATAAATAGTAGGAAGATTCCAAGGTGAAATTAGCTGATGTAGGTATGTCTTGCATATGAATGTCCACAACAGTGACAGATTACTGACAGGGGATTTAGCTTAAGTGAATGTGCATTTTGAACATCACTGAGGTCAATGCTGGAACAATGGCTAGGATCCTAAGCACCCCCATATTAGAGTCCTCTGGATAGGTAAAATACTGCACTTAGAAATAAAAATGGAATGTAGGGGCATAATCCTTTGTCTAAAAACACCTGGATCAGTATGTTTTGAGATTCAGGTTTTTCTGATGTTAGAAAGGTATTAGGGAATAATTTCAACATGTTATGTAATACCCCTAATAAGCTGTAGGCGTCACCTTCAATCACATTAATATTTCTACTGAAAAATGTATGATTATTCACACTAAAATAAATAAAGACTGGAAATAGCCTCATGTCAATTTAATCAGGCTTTGCTGCCAGTTGAAGTTGCTGCACTTAAAAAAAATTTTCAGAACTGTTTGGGTTTAAGATTTACAGATAAGAGCTAGTGAGCCTGCATTAGAAAAATGCACAGTTCTGCAGTTATACCATTTCTGTGGTTAAATGGGTTCTGAATTCTGAAAAATTAACTTAGAAATGACAATTACAAATTGCTCTTAGAAAAGCAGTCCATTTGAATAGATTGCCTCTACTTCTTCTGTTCAGTAGTGTGATCATTTAAGGCAGCGGTTCTCAACCTGTGGGTCGTGACCCCTTTGTGGGTCGAACGACCCTTTCACAGGTTGCCTAAGACCATCGGAAAACACATATATAATTACATATTGTTTTTGTGATTAATCACTATGCTTTAATTATGTTCAATTTGTAACAATGAAATTGGGGGTCACTACAACATGAGGAACTGTATTAAAGGGTCGCAGCATTAGGAAGGTTGAGAACCACTCACTGATTTAGGGATGGCCTAGAAATGGAGAAAACATCTGGGAAAGGGGAGAGCAAGAAAGAAGTTATCAGGACAAAAAAGGGGGATAAGAAACACTGAAGAGACAGGAAAGGAAAACATGCTAAGGGAATTTCAAAGACAGAGAGGAAAAAAGGAAAACAGATGCTAAGGGAAGCAGGGCAACCCTGCCTACTAATCCAGGCCCTAATAGCAATATCCAATGTTCCACAATACCTCTTATGAAATTCCCTAGCACTTTTGCCCCCTTTTTATATTTTAATAAATGTAGTACAATGCTAATCTAGTGTTCCTTGTGCTTTTCAAATGCCTTTCCTTCTTTTCACACATAAAGAACTAAATCACTTTGAATGTACTTAACTCTTTTATTTTCATTTATTTGAGAATTTGTGCCTGGCTTACATTTCATGGGCTTTTCTGTTCAACCTGGAGTAAATATTTTTTAACCTCCGAGCATTAACTTCATGAATTTAGGAAGTTCGTTTTTCTGCTTTTTAAATGTTGTGCCTGGTATTATTATCCCTAGTATTATTATTACTTGAGAGAGAACCTGGTGTAGAGGAAAGGTCAGGAAACCTTAATTTTACTCCCGGTCTCTCACTGCCTTATTCTCTAGCTTTGGTCATGTCTTTAAACTTTAAAGGTCTATATTTTTTAAGGCTTATTTTTTAAAATGTAAAACATGAAGGTGTAAATTTGTTTTAGTTAAGATTCTGTGATTCTGTGATAGTTTATTTTGAGTTTCTTCTAAGGTTTAAAAAATAGATCCTAAGCTTACTGTGTGAAAATTTATAATTTTTTTCTGATCACTTTTTTAAAATCTCCCTTCTTTTAAAAAATTGAAAGATCTTTTCATCTATCTGCCTAACAAAAGTATAAATTAAGGAGATATGAAATTAAGCATTTACGGGGTATCGAATGCTTGTGTATTATTTTTTTAGAGACATTAGTTCCTTGGTGGCTGTGAGCTTTTTAAGCAGTCATTTTAGATTTTGGTTCTTTAGCTGATTTTTTAAACCATTTACAGATTTGGAAAGTGGGGAATAGTGATGCAGATGGTTGTATTTGAATATCTTAAATCGGGTCCTCAAACTATGGCCCGCGGGCCACATGCAAATACAAATACTGTATTTGTTCCTGTTTTGTTTTTTTACTTCAAAATAAGATATGTGCAGTGTGCATAGGAATTTGTTCATAGTTTTTTTTTAAACTATAGTCCGGCCCTCCAATGGTCTGAGGGACAGTGAACTGGGCCCCTGTTTAAAAAGTTTGAGGAACCCTGTATAGTCAGTAACATGCTATCTAAATGTTATATAATTGATGAACTGATTCTTAAAATTGCATAAATTTGATTAGTTATATGTTTGTTTGTTTTTTTTAAAGAAAAAAGGCATTGAAATGCCAATACTTCATCATAGCATGTATTGGTTACTTTTACCTTTTATTTTATTTATTTATTTTTAAGTATATTTTTATTGATTTCAGAGAGGAAGGGAAAGGTAGAGAGAGATAGAAATATCAATGATGAAAGAGAATCATTGATTGGCTGCCTTCTGTAGGCCCCCCACTGGGGATTGGGCCCACAACCCAGGCATGTATCCTGCCCAGGAATTGAACCATTACCTGGTAGATTCTTATCCACTGAACCACGTTGTCCAGGTTATTTTTACCCTTTAAAGTTAGGATGTTTTTATTTGTAATTTCCATACATTTATTTTTATACTTAAAAATTGCATATGGGGCTTGCATTTTATTACTTTTAAAAGTTCATTTGAATTTCAGTTATCTAGCATTTTTTCCCACATCTTGTAGCATTGCCTTGTATATGAAGGCTAGTATCAGAAGCTTTGAAAACTTTTTTTCCCCCAGTATGCATTTGAAAATTCTTACCAATAATGTTGATTTATGCTTTTTGGGGGGCCCAACTACTAAAGTTGGCTCTCTTAACAGGTCTTCATGAGAGTGTGACATTACCAGCATACTGTGGAGACATTCAATGGGATATGTTAGTCTGCACAATGAACCATAACTTTTTTATTATCACTTTTAGATTCTGTTGTTCAGATTACTCCCCCCCCCCCCCATGCTTCCCAGCATGCATGAATTAATTGTTGTCATACACCATGAAGTCCGCTAGGACAAACTTTAACACTTGTGGGTAAGTAAGCCATTTTTACTGACTTAAAATTGGATTTGCAGCATTTTGAAATTTTAATTGAAAGTGGTCTTGTGGTCACTTTAGCACCACAGCCCTCTTTAATTGAGTTTTTGGGATTTTCAGCATCTTTACCCAAATCATTTTGATTTTTTTCAGTGTTTTGCTTGACATGTATTTTCTAAGTAGGCATACATCATATGTGAACAAATTGACTGTATATAGTAAATAAATGATTTTTATTAATATTCAGAAAGGGAGCAAATAGATACCTAACTGTGAAGAAGAAAGATGGATCAGAAACAGCTCATGCAATGATGACCTGTAATTTGACTCATAATACAAAACATGCTGTTAGGAGCCTAATTCAAAGATTTCCCGTCACCAATAAAGAACGTACTGAACTTCTGCCTAAAACAGAAAGAGGAAATGTGTTTGCAGTTGAAGCTGGTATGTATTTTCTGGGGAGCTTCTGTGTTTATCCTATTATTTGATGACTGTTCTTTTCCCATTTTAAATTTATTTTTAAAAACTAAGATGAAGTAAGATTTCCCAGTGTGAATAGCTTATTGAAATTATTAAAACTTATAAAAATTTTGGAATGAAATGCAGTGTTAAGGCATGTCATGAAGTTAAACAAGTTTTCTTTTTAAGTGTCATAGTAATAGCTACCATTTATTGAGCATTTACTCTGTGCTAGGCAGTATACTAAACTCTCTATACAGGGCCTCATAGCAACTCTTGCAATGTAGGAATTTCCCCTATCTCATAGGTGAATAAACGGGTTCAGAGAAGTTAAATAGTTTGTTCAAGGCCATTCAATCAGCCAGTAAACTGCAGAGCTGGGATTTGACTACATGGTCTAGACCAGGGGTCCTCAAACTTTTTAAACAGGGGCCCAGTTCACTGTCCCTCAGACCGTTGGAGGGCCGGACTATACTTTAAAAAAAACCTATGAACAAATTCCTGTGCACACTGTACATATCTTATTTTGAGGTAAAAAAACAAAACGGGAACAAATACAGTATTTGTATTTGCATGTGGCCCGCGGGCCGTAGTTTGAGGACCCCTGATCTAGACTTTCCTATATTATGCTGCTATGACATGCTAATGAGTGAGTTTTGGAATTGAGTTTTAGCTTCTGGTAAGAGACAGGACAGAATGTTCAGTACATTAATTTGTTGAAAGGTAGATAATATATTTAGGTTATAAAATTAAGTGGCAATTTCACTGTTTAAAAAAATAACTTCCCTAGTGAGAAAATTATTTATTACCTGAAGTGACAGAATGTGCATAATTTTCAGTCTATTGGAGTAGGTTTGCAGAATCCAGAAAACACATGGTAGTAGATATCAAGGAATTTAAGTTTAAATACACACATGCAAAATATTTTTAATTGTGTGAAGAATATACATACATCATGGCTCTATTTTATTCCTGTCTGTTTAGGTAAGTGTTGAAGTAGGCCAAAACACTCAAGTAGGAAATTTGATACGCATTAGAGCCTTATACGCTATACTAGAGGCCTGATGCATGAAATTCGTGCAAGAGTAGGCTTACTTCCCCTGGCTGCTGGCACCAGCTTCCCCCGGGACCCAGGCTTCCCTCCAGCCGCAGGCAGGAACCTGGGACCTGGGCTTCCCTTGCAGCCCCGGCTTTGTCCGGAAGGTCGTCTGGAAGGACATCCATCCTAATTAACATATTACACTTTTATTATTATCCTATCTAATAAAAGAGAAACATGGTAATTGGCGTACTACCGCTACCCTTCCTATTGGCTAATCAGGGCGATATGCAAATTAACTGCCAGCCAAGATGGTGGCCGGCAGCCAGGCAGCTTGAAACTAACATGAGGCTTGCTTGCTTCAGTGACGGAGGACTCCAACGTTCCCCGCCTGCCGCTGCAGGCCTCTGAGCTGGCAGTTTGAAACATAGTTACAAAACTAGAAGCTAAACAAAACCCCAGAAACCAGCTTTCAGCTAGCCGGGATCTCAGACCTGGAGTTGATACAGAGTTTCGATTGTAGAACCTAAACAAACCAGATACCTGCTTTCAGGAGCGGAGGCCTAAGAGCTAGGGCCTCAGAGCTAAAGCTGGCTCAGAATAAATAAAAAAAAAACAAAAGAAAAAAAGGAGCAGTTGGGAGCTTCAGTCCCAGCATGAAAACAGCCCTCAGCCCCTTACCCAGGCTGGCCAGGCACCCCAGTGGGGACCCCCACCCTGAAGGGTGTGTGACCAGCTGCAAACAGCCATCATCCCCTCATCCAGGCTGGCCAGGCACCCCAGTGGGGACCCCCACCCTGATCCGGGACACCCTTCAGGGCAAACCAGCCGGCACCCACCCATGCACCAGGCCTCTATTCTATATAGTAAAAGGGTAATATGCCTCCCAGCACCAGGATCAGCGGAGCCGTGAGGTCTCCCTGCACCGGGATCAGCATGACGGGGCAGCGCCCAAACCCCCTGATCGCCCTGTGGCTCTGTATGTGACAGGGGGCGGGGCCACAACCATCCCTATCGGCCCTGCTCTGTTCCTGACAGGGGAAGGCGCCCCAACCCCCTGATCGGCCCTGCTCTGTGCGTGATGGGGTGGCGCCGCAACCTCCCCATCGACCCTGCCTTGAGTGTGACGGGGCGGTGCCCCAACCCCCCAATCGGCCCTACCCTGAGCATGACTAAGGGTGGCATCGCAACCTCCCAATCCGCCCTGCTCTGTGCATGACAGGGGGCGGCACCCCAATTCCCCAATAGGCCCTGCTCTGAGCCCGACCAGGGGCTGTACCTAGGGATTAGGCCTGCCCTCTGCCACCCGGGAGCAGGCCCAAGCCAGCAGGTCGTTATCTCCTGAGGGGTCCCAGACTGCGAGAGTGCACAGGCTGGGCTGAGGGACCCCCCGAGTGCACAAATTTTTGTTCACCGGGCCTCTAGTCCTATATAATAAAAGGCTAATATGCAAATTGACTGAATGGTGGAATGACTGATCGCTATGATGTGCACTGACCACCAGGGGGCAGATGCTCAATGCCACTCAGCCAGAAGCCTGGCTCTCCTGTCTCCAGGATGTCCCACTGTTGGCTTAGGCCTGCTCCCCAGGCGGGCATCCCCCAAGGGCTCCCAGAATGCAAGAGGGCACAGGCTGGGTTGAAGGACCCCCCGAGTGCACAAATTTCGTGCACCAGGCCTCTAGTAGATAATAAAACTCTAGTATGCAAATCAACCTAACAGCAGAACAACCATTGCTGTGATGTGCACTGACCACCAGCAGGCAGACGCTCAACACAGAAGCTGCCCCCTGGTGGTCAGTGTACTCCCACAGGGGGAGCACCACTCAGCCAGAAGCCGAGATCATGGCTGGCAAGCACAGTGGCGGTGATGGGAGCCTCTCCCATCTCCAAGGCAGTGCTAAGGAGCAGAGAGCCTGGCTCATGGCTGGGGAGTGTAGCGGTGGTGGTGGGAGCCTCTCCTGCTTCTGCTGCAGGCAGGCGGTAAGGAGTGAGGGCCCCAGACTGCGAGAGCCCCAGATTGCAAGAGGGATGTCTCTCCGCCAGCTTAGGCTCAATCCCAGGGGATTGGGCCTAAGACGGCAGGCAGATATCCCCTGAGGAGTCCCGGACTGCGAGAGGGTGCAGGCGGGCTGAGGGGGATGACCCCCCCCTCCAGTGCACAAATCTTGTGCACCGGGCCTCTAGTTTATACATATTATTCTATTTGGTCACATAATCTTACGTGTTTAACTTAAACATATAGGGTATTTTTTTCATGATGTATTTTCACATTGGACTTGGTAAATATAATTCACATTGTTTCCTACTATAATATTTCCTAATTTTCTATGTTATTGATAGAAACAAGCCTGAAAATCATTTTAAGATATCAAATCATGCTTTATTATTAATGGCTATTGAATGATTGATTTTTGTTTATTTGTAAACATTATGCATCAGAAATACTTTTGAGAAATATGTTTTCTAAATAATACTGAAATTTGTAACGTATTCTCTAAGGATAGTAAGTATAAGAGTACAACAGTTGAGACCTTGCTTGCAAACTTTATATGGACTGAGTAGAGAAGAAACATTTGAATGAAATTACATTAGAAATTACTTATTTTGTTTTTAACACATTTTTTAATGTTGATTATAAATTTATTTATTTTTTCATTTTCAAAGAAAACCGGGAAATGAGCAAGACAAGTGGGCGACTCAACAATGGCATACCTCAGATTCCAGTGAAAAGAGGAGAATCCGAATTTGATTCTTTCAGGCAGTCTTTGCCAGTGTTTGAGAAACAAGAAGAAATTGTTAAAATAATTAAAGAAAATAAAGTAGTTTTGATTGTAGGAGAAACTGGGTCTGGAAAGACTACACAGGTTTGTTTCCTTGTTTATAGCAGAAAATATATTTTATCCCATATCACAGTTTTATACAGAAAACCCTCGGTTTTTCAGACCTTTATTTAACAGATCTTGGGTTTAACAGACAAAATTTCCAGTCGGTGTCATATGTGAAAATTAACACCCTGTTAATTTTAAAATGCTTTTAACTAAGATTTGCTTATAATTAAATTAACAGGTTATTTTGTTGTTGTTGTTATTAGTTACTGTTATTTTTTTTTAAAATATATTTTATTGATTTTTTACAGAGAGGAAGGGAGAGTTAGAAACATCAATGAGAGAGAAACATCTATCAGCTGCCTCCTGCACACCTCCCACTGGAGATGTGCCTGCAACCAAGGTACATGCCCTTGACTGGAATCAAACCTGGGATCCTTCGGTCCACAGGCCGACGCTCTATCCACTGAGCCAAACCAGTTAGGGCAGTTACTGTTATTTTTAACAAATTTTAGCAAATAGGCAATGTGTTGGAAAAAACTGTAGTAATTTCGCTGACATAAATAAATTACATGTCTATAACTATAGTGTACATATTTAAATCCAAGAGTTTCTGCTGGTAAACAGTGTTTGGCAAATGATTAGCTTGTGATCACACTGCATCGCAGGCAGTAATTGGTTTCTGTTGTCGTGTACTGCAGTAGTTTTAATGTGTGCTAGCCTTTGTTTGGATGTACGTGCCCAGATGAGGCCCAGCTGTGAAGCAATGCAAGCTGCTGTGGGGCCTTGGGCCTTCTCTTGGAAGTTCTGGGTCGGTCTGGCCCAGCTGCAATTTGTTAGGTAATTTTCAGGTTGCAAAGGGCCAGGGCATTCATATGCAAAAGCCTCTGCTGCAGCCTGGGTGGGGCGGGGTCTCAGGGAATCAAAGGGCGGAGCAAGCAGCTATGGTGGATCCTTAGCCCTGCCCTAAGGGACCCCGCATCTCAGTGTCGCGGTAATTGCTGCAAGCACCTCTGAGGAAAAGCCGCCCTCAAGTTCCGAGTTTTGCCTGCTGCAGACAGTCCAGTTTCTCCCCGTATGAGTCCTGGGTCCCCAGAGACTTCCCGGAAACGGAGTTCAGAGCAGTCAGGAGCTTGTGACTCCCTCCCGATTCAAAAAGACCTCAGCACTTTACTTCCGCACCTCCTCTGAGTCTCTGTGTGCTTTTCTTTTTCCTTCTAGTTGTAGAATTTCCACTCCGCCAGCCTTCCTGTAGTTCTGGATGATGCCCGTTTTGTCTTTTCGTTGTATTTTTGAAGTTGTTGTGGGAGGCAGCAATGTCCGTTGTTTACTTATGCTGCCATCTTGGTTTCTCTCTGAGTTGAATATTTTTTATTCGCTTATTACCTATTTATATTTTGTGACTTGCTTATTTACATCTCGTTTTTCATTTGGCTTAATCATTTTGGATTTACTTTTATTTATTTATTTATTTTAAATATATTTTATTGATTTTTTTACAGAGAGGAAGGGAGAGAGATAGTTAGAAACATCAATGAGAGAGAAACATCGATCAGCTGCCTCCTGCATATCTCCTACTGGGGATATGCCCGCAACCCAGGTACATGCCCTTGACCGGAATCGAACCTGGGACCTTTCAGTCCGCAGGCCGATGCTCTATCCACTGAGCCAAACCATTTTCGGCTGGATTTACTTTTAATAGTACTTTATATATCATAGATACATGCCTGGTGTCAGATATCTTGAGCATAATTTTTCTCAATTTTTTGTTTGCTTTACTTAGTGTCAAATCTATCAATATTTTTTAAGGTCTTTTGCCATTCTAAGAAAGGCATTTCCTACTCCAAGATTAAGCATAGGGAATACAGTCAAGTAAATTGCAGTAACTGTGTGGTGATAGATGGTTACTGGACTTCCTGTGGTGATCACTTTGTAAGATATATAAATGTCAAATCACTGTGTTGTTGTACACCTGAAACTAATATATTATCTTATGTCATTCCAGAATGAAAAAAACATTTTCCTATAATTATTTTTTCTTAGTATTTTTTTATTTATAGTTTTAAAATCCATCTGGAATTTATTTTATCATATCAGGTAGAAATCTTACTTTTTTCCTCATGTTAATATCTAGTTGTTCCAATATAATTTGTAATTATCTTTTTTCCCTTATTTAAGATAACACTTTTGATCAAATACTAAGTTTCTGTAGTCCGTGAACCAATTTCTAGAATTTTTGTTATGTATATTTAGTTGTATTTTTGCACTAGGATCTCACCTTTTGCTTTTTGTAGCTTTATAGTATGTAAAACAACATTCCTCTTCATTATATTTTCTTTTAAAATATTTCTTAGCTGTGTATATGCATGCTTCTGGGTAAAATAGTCAAGCTTAAAAAAATCCCAGAGGGTGAGATATGTATGAAAACATGCTCTCACTCATAGGTAAAGAAATGGCCGAAACCGGTTTGGCTCAGTGGATGGAGCGTCGGCCTGCGGACTGAGGGGTCCCAGGTTCGATTCCGGTTGAGGGCATGTACCTGGGTTGCGGGCACATCCCCGGTAGGAGATGTGCAGGAGGCAGCTGATCGATGTTTCTCTCTCATCGATGTTTCTAACTCTATATCTCTCTTCCTTCCTCTCTGTAAAAAATCAATAAAATATATTAAAAAAAAGAAAGAAATGAAATCAGAACAATTTTATTTTTCAATGATCAGATTGGCAGAAATTTAAAAATGATCAATATCCAATATTTGCATAGGTGTTGGGAAAACAGCATCTTCTGCTTTATTAATAGTATAAATTGTTTTGGAGGGAAATTTATAGTTTTTCTGTTCAAATTTAATTTATATTCTCTGACTATAGAAGTATGTGAAGATAGATATTCAGTGCAGCACTGGTAATAGCAAGGAACATCATCAATAATAACAAGTCCAAAAACCTGGAAATTATTTAAGTGTAGTTAAATTTGTTAAATTATAGCACATCCATAGAATAGGATGTACAGTTATTAAAGTGGATTAGGTAATCTGATATGTTAAGTGAAATCTACAAATTACAATATTGTGTAAGTAATCACTTTGTATGAATAAAAACCAGCTTATATACACAAATATGCTAAATTGTGAAAACATTTTTTTCCCTGAAAGAGTTCATAAGAAACTTAACAGTAGTTATTTTTTTGGAGAGGACTAGTGGTAGTGGAAGGGGTAGGAAGACTTTTACTTTTGAATATTTCTGACCTGGTTGAATTTAATTATAGAAAAGTATTTACAATCCTGGTATTAGGCTATTTTTTTATGCTTTTCACTATTAAAACCCACAGTGGAATTTTGATTGTTGTTTCATTGACTTTATAGAATAATTTGAGAGAATTGACATTTTTGTAATTATTCCCATTCAGGAATATGTCATTTATTTATATATTCAGATCTTTTATGCTTTTCATTAGTGTTTTAATAATCTTTGTATAAGCGTTAACTATTTCTTCTTTATATATTTGATTATTTTTATCATGTAGATTCATGAATATTTATTTTATATATGGTTTATAATTAATTAGTTTAAATTTTTTTACTCAACTCTCCCAGATTTGGCCATTAAGTACTTCTTCCACTTGGTTCCTGTGTCGTTTTGGCATGACTCATCACTTTTTTACCACTTCCTTACTTCCTAGCACTGCAAGATGTTTCAAGTTGATCTTGAACAAGATCTTTTTAAATCACATTCTAGGCGATTATTAGCAATTACATGAAAGTTGTTGATTTTATGATTATTTTATATTTGGACATGTTACAGAATTTTTTTAGTTTTAATAGTGTTTAAGTGGATTTTCTGGGTATCTAATTATGTCATTTTATAGCACTTTAAAACTTGTATTTCAGATTCCTCAGTTCCTATTAGATGATTGCTTTAAAAATGGTATCCCTTGCCGAATATTTTGTACTCAACCAAGACGATTAGCAGCTATTGCTGTGGCTGAAAGAGTTGCTGCAGAGAGAAGAGAAAGGATTGGTCAAACAATTGGGTATCAGATACGATTAGAAAGCAGGTAAAGATAATTCTTCACTAGACTATCTCTTATCATTCTTAGAAAAGATAAATGTCTATGTTTCACTGAATATGGAGAATGTGTTAGTTGAAAAGTTAGATGATTATTTATTCCAAGTAGTAATAATTCTATGACAGATCATTGAGGTTATGTCTAAACTTAGTGAGATTTTAATAAACAAATAGTTGAGAAAGGGTTTGGGCCATAGATACAAATTGGAATTTCATAGTTTTATGATCAAGTACAAGTTATTTCACCTCTTTGGGTCTCAGTTTTCTCATCTGTAAAATAGGGCTAATAAAGGCATTTAGAGTACGTTGATGTGAAATTTATAGTAAGTACTCAGTAAATGTTAGAGACTGAATTGAATACTGTTAGTATTAGTAGTATACTTTCTTCATCAATAGTACTATTTTTGTGCTCCAGTAGTTTGGATATGGTGGTTTAAAAAGCTGATCCCTTTTATGATATACTTTTGTCCCCAAGCAAAAAGTACAGGGTGTCTTCAAAAAATTTATGCACACTTTGAATGATTATAAAGTCAATGTTTATACAGTTCATTTTAAAAATTTAAAAGAATTTACAGAAATGAATAAATTTTTTTGTCAATGCCTATTTTCAAACTGATGACCATTCTGGTCCAGGCTTTACTGATAGCGTGAAGCAATGGAATTGCAAACATGAAGAATCATATTGTTTGGTGTTTGTGTGCCCTCATTTCGTCAATTGTTGCTGGTTTTGTACCATAAACTTTACCTTTATAAATCTCCATTAAAAAAAGTCTAGTGGCACTTTAGGATAAATTTTCTTTGCTCAAAACTTAGTCTGGTGCCGAAACCAGTTTGGCTCAGTGGATAGAGCGTCAGCCTGCGGACCGAGAGGTCCCGGGTTTGATTCTGGTCAGGGGCATGTGCTTGGGTTGCGGGCACATCCCCATGGGGGATGTGCAGGAGGCAGCTGATCGATGTTTCTCTTTCATTGATGTTTCTAACTCTCTCTATCTCTCTCCCTTCCTCTCTGTGAAAAATCAATAAAATATATTTAAAAAAACAAAAAAACAAAAAAACCAAAACTTAGTCTGGCTTCACTCATTATCACCTATCACCTAAAAAAGAGTGAAAATTAAGTAGCTATCAGCTGTTAAAGTGTGTATCATTTTTGGGGGACATACTATATTTAAGGTCTTTTAAAAAATCTATGGCTTTTTAACAAAATAATCATTTAATTAATAAAAGGCTGTTAGTAATAAAAATTTTGTGAGATTGTCAGGCATAAAATAAATAGTTCACATAACTTTGCTAATAAAGCATATATACAGTATTATATTACTTAAAGAATATTTTTATTGATTTTAGAGAAGTGAGAGAGAGAGAGATATAGAAACATCACTGATGAGAGAGAATCATTGATCAGCTGCCTCCTGCATGCCCCTTCCTGGGGATCAAGCCTGCAACCTGGGCATGTGCCTGATTGGGAATCAAACTGTGACCTCTTGGTTCATAGGTTAACACTCAACCACTGAGCCACACCAGTCGGACTCTTAGTTACTTAAAGTAACATTTGTTAAAGTACAAATGAGACTAGCATTTAATGTGATCATGGTTTAATTACATATAATGCTTGTAATTGTGCATGTTATTTTGATTTTTTAAAAAGGGTTTCTCCTAAGACACTTCTGACATTTTGCACTAATGGGGTATTGCTTCGAACATTGATGGCAGGAGATAGTACATTGTCAGCTGTGACACATGTTATTGTGGTAAGAATATTGCTGAATTTACCATAAATTTCCATAAAATTTAAATACATAATTACATTTTTAGAATAGGCTATAAGTGAGAACCAGTTTGTTTTTGTTTGAACAGGCTATTATAATCAGGTTACTTTTTATTTTATACAATTATTAGAAATACATATTTTATATTTAAGCTATTATCAGATTTTATAAGAAAATAAAATAAGTAGATAGTTTTTTAAAAAGTGCTTTATTATGTATGAAAACTATATTTGCATGCATTTACATAGAGCCCTCTAGAATGGTGAACGTTTTCTTTTCTCTGAATGCTTAGTCATCTGATTCCTCCTTTAATATGTATTTACCAGCCTTAGGGCATACTTTACAGTCATTTAACTTCATGGTGAAGCTGCTAATGAAGAAAGTAGATGAATTATCACCCTATTAAAGAGTTATAAGCTTTTATCCTGTTTGTATAAAAAGAAGTAGGTTGAATTTTATAAACTTGTAATAAGCAGCTTTTGTAAACTTATTAGTTCTGTGTATTCAAACCAAAGGATGCACCTGAGCCCTGATGCTAACAGATTTTGTATATTATATTAAAAGAACATTAAATTAGACTGTACTAATTCAGAGTTTATTTTAGTTTGTGTGGTTTTATATTCTGTGAAAAACAACAACCTATATTGGGTTATTAAAGTCTATTTCTGAATTGTCCATAATACAGAATTTTCACTAATACTGGTTGGCCTTGTCCACAGTCAATTTGAATTAGTGTAAACCTAGCAGTTCCATAGTTGTAAAGACTTAGTCATCTATAATTTTTAACTATTCTCTGGTTTTATTTTTGTTTACTGCAGGATGAAGTACATGAAAGAGATCGATTTAGTGATTTTTTACTTACAAAGTTAAGAGATTTGTTGCAAAAGCATCCAACTTTGAAACTAATTCTTTCTAGTGCTGCCTTGGATGTAAATCTCTTTATAAGATATTTTGGAAGTTGTCCAGTGATATATAGTAAGTTAAATTATAAGATTTCTTTTAGCATTTGTACAAAAGAATGCTTTTTGGCATGGTTATATTTATTGTAATCAGAATTGGGAAATGTTCTGAAGTAGAGAGTATCCATTTCTGTTTCCTTTGAGATATGCTTAATTAGTCATCGTTCTGTTATTTATCCTTTTCCATCTACAACTCTTTGCTGTTGTGTTGTGAGGCCAATTCTCTAGTATTAAAAGGAAGTATTCTTTATTTTGGCCCTGTATTCCCCTTTAAATTCTGTCCTATAGCTTCCCCTTTATTGCCAGACTCCTTGAAAGAGTAGACTACATTTCCTTGTTTACTTCTCAGGTACTTCTGAACATGCTGTCACTTAACTTTTGTCCTTATCCTTTAATCAAAACTGGTTTTGCCACCAGTTAAAAAATTATTAAATTTATCCTCAAAATTAGAAAAAGTTGTATGTATTTACCTTAATGATATAGTGCAAACATATATAGGAAAAAGTACACAGTTGCTCCTGTCCTCTTATTCTATGTTCTACTTTCCTGAGATTAATTGATGCTAAAGCTTAGTGTATATCCTTTTTCACCTTGTCCATCTCATATATGCAAATCTACACATATATATCATGTTTACAGAAATTGGTTTTACAAAAATGAGCACATACATTATGTTGCAGTTTGCTTTATTCATATGCCAGTACATTGTGAACAGTCCTTCATATCAGCGGTCGTGGATGTGGTTCATTATTTTAAGCAGCTGTTTTAATATTTTATAATATGAATGTACAATGATTTAACTATTTCTTTATTTTTTGATATTCAGATTGGTTTTAGATCCTCCTTTCCCCCACAATAAACAGTGTTGTAATGAACATTCTTATATGTATATCCTTATATACTGGTGCTCTTATTTCTAAGGATAGGTTCCTGAAAATGAACTTGTTGAGTAAAAGGATATATTTTTAATTTTAACAGATTTTTCAATTTTACTTTTTCAAAAGCCTAAAATTATTTAAATTTCTGTAGTCTAGAGGGCTGTTTCTATTTGTATATTCTTACCAGTATTGTTTTGACACTAATTTAATTGCCAAGCCTATAGTTCATATTTTACACAAAAATCTTAATTACATTTTCTTTAGTATTTTTCATGCTTGGCCCCCTTTTTCTTGTGTGTGTGTGTGTGTGTGTGTGTGTGTGTGTGTGTGAGAAATGCTCCGATCCCATAATTTATTTGACAAAACTGCCTTCTGAAACGCAGTTACATTATAGTTTGCACTTTCTTTTGTGGTCTCCTTTGTGGGTTTATTCTTTTACAGTGGTGCTTAAATGTTGGTATTATGGTTATTCCCTTAATCTGTTTTCTTTTCCTTATACACCTTCACTTACTTTCTTTTCTTTGTTTTTCCTCTTCTTTTCTGCTCTATGCTATACTCTACGAGGTACTGGAGATGCACAGTTAGTGTCTCTAGAAGTTCTCACTGCCCTTCTACTTTTTTATTTTTACTTATTTATTTTAATGAGTTTTTTAGAAAATTTTTTTATTGATTTCAGAGAGGAAGGGAAAGGGAGAGAGAGAGAGAAACATTAGTGATGAGAGAAAATCATTGATCGGCTGCCTCCTGCACGCCCCCCACTGGGGATTGAGCCTGCAGTCTGGGCACGTGCCTTTGGCTGGAATCGAACCTGGGACTCTTCAGTGTGCAGGCCGATGCTCTATCTACCGAGCCAAACAGGTTAGGGCTACTTTCTTTTTTAGATTGATGACTCTTGAATCTTTATTTCCAATTCAGACTTTTCCCCAATTCAGACTGTTCTCTAGAGCTTTGGTCTTAGATATCTTATAAACAGCTTACTTCTAATATGACCCAAACTGAATACTTAATAGTTCTACAAAAATTTTTTCTTATGTTGCCTGTTTTGATTAATCATACCATTGACCTTGTCACCTAAGTCACAAATCTGTATATTTTTCTTTTCATAATATTCTTGGATGATAAGGCACATGAAATATATGCATCTGCTAATTGAAAGCTAGTTTGGGCACCTCATAATTGACATGTCTAAAACTAAACCCCAACTTCCATCAGCTAACTAACCCGTTCCTTTTTCGGTTTTCCTTGTTACATCAAGGAATAACCTCATCATCTATCCAATTTTGTAAGCCAGAAATCTAAGAGCTTTGATTGACTTTTCCTTATCATTCCTTCATATCCAATCAAATAATGAGTTCTGTGGGTTTTACTTTCTGTCTCTAAAGTCTCTTTTTTTCCATTTTTACTATCACCAGCCTCATTCAAGTTGTTCTCTTTTACCTGAACTATTGGAATAACTTCTACCTGCTCTGTTCCATCCACTCTACTCTTTTTTAAATCCATTCTCCATGATGCAATCAGAACGGTCTTTTCTGAACTGGAATTCTATGATGTTGAACACTCTCCTGAGCTTAAAACTTTGAATGACCATTACTTCAAGATAAATACCTAAGTCCTTAATAAAACTTATCTATTTCTCCTGCCTCATCTTGAACTACAATCCCCTCTCAACTCCCCCTCTCCTACTATGTTCTAGTTAGCTTGAAACTAGTTTGGTCTTTTCATATCCTTTCCCACAGTGGGCTCTTTGCATGTGCTATATTTCCCCACATAGCTTAGTTATTTTGTTTACCCATTCTCTTGGTCCTCATTTTCTCAGTGAGGATGCTTTTCTTAACTCAATGCCCCCCCCCCCCCACACACACACACACATTAGATATTGTCATGACATCTTGTATTTCTCTTTGATAATACTTGTCACAACTCTATTTTAAAATTTACATTCTGGATTATTGGATTAATGTCTTTCTCCTCTGCTAGCTTGCAAGCTTCAGGAGATCAGGAGGTAGCTCTGTTTCTGCTTACCATTTGTATTCCTGGTGCCTAGCATGATGCCAAACACATGATAAGTAGAGAGTAAACATTGGAAAAAATAAGCATATGAACACTTTTCTAAAATCAAGATCACAGTTATATTTAAAGGACAGTATCATGAGTATCACTTGACCTATAGAATTGCTTTTGGATTTTACACTCAACGTTTGTTAACTTGGAAATCTCATGGTTTTATGTGAATTATCTCTGAGATGCAATAACTACTTTTTAAGTACCGCGCGCTAACCGATTGTGCAACTGGAGCTCCAGCAATAACTACTTTTTAAAATGTATGTTATTTAGTACAGGGAAGACCATTTGAAGTAAAAGAAATGTTTCTGGAAGATATTTTAAGAACTACTGGATATACAAATAAAGAAATGTTAAAATACAAAAAGGAAAAACAGCGAGGTAAGCTTTTTTATTTCTTATTCCCCCCATTGATATTTAGAGCGTGTAAGGGAGGGAGGGAGGGAGGGGGGGAGGGGAGAGAGAGAGAGAGGGAGAGAGAAAGAGAAACATCAACATGAGAGACACATCGATTGGTTGCTGCCTGCATGTGCCCTGAACTGGGATGAGGATCAAACCTGCAACCCCGGTACATGCCCTTGACCAGTAATCGAACCTGAGACTGGTGCTCAGGCCAGTGCTCTAACCACTGAGCAAACACTGGCCAGGGTGGGAGGTTAGCTTTTTGTCAAACACATATAAAAAGAAAATTACTATTCCTATTGACTTTTTAGAATACTTCAGTATTATACTATGAAGGTACAAGGACACTTGGAAGTGTTTGTCTTGTATATAATTGTGTAGTATATTAGAATACTGTCCCAAATATACCTTTTACAATATGGTTTATGTCCAGAAGTTATTATCTATAGTGAGGAATTGAAAGTGGATGCCAGTATGGTGAATACGATGGAGAAAAGGGGTGGGGAAAGGTAGAAGAGAATAAAAGGGGGATAAATGGTGATGGAAAGAGACTTGATTTGGGATGGTGAATACACAATACAGTATACAGATAATGTATTATAGAATTGTACACCTGAAACCTATATAATTTTATTAACCAATGCTACCCCAATAAATTCAATTTTAAAAAAATTAATTAAAAAGAAAGAAAGGGGATACCGGAATTGAGGAGGTTGTGTGCGTCTATATCCAAAGAGTCAACCACTGCCCTGGCTGGTGTGGCTCAGTTGGTTTGGCATTCCATGCACTGAAAGGTTGCTTGTTGCCAGATTGATTCCCAGCCAGAATGCATGCCAGGGTTGCAGGCTAGATCCCCTGTAGGGACATGCAGGAGGCAGCCAGTTGATGTTTTGCTCTCACATTGATGTTTCCCTGTCCATCCCTCTCCATTTCTCTCTCTCTAAAAATAAATCAATAAAAATATTTTAAGGAAAAGATTCAACCACTGTTTGAAGGAGGGAGAAGAGTATGATATGTCACAGCATATCTCAGGACAAGAGTAGGGAACGGGTGGGAGGGAACTCATCTTTGATACAAATGTCAAGGTTTTCAAATCTTGATATTGTTATGAATTGCTTCTATTCTTTGATTTTAGCATTATTTGCCTCTTAATACATTTCTTATGACATATCTCAGGTTTTGAATTAGGATTAGACTCTTTTTATTTACTTTCACCTACATTATTCATGATGGAAGATTTGGCTTAAAGCTTTGATTCTGTTGTTTTGTCTGTATGACCTTGGATAAATAACTTTGGATTTTCCACTTGATAAAGCTGTTAGCAATACTTATTTCACAGTGCAGGGCTAAATCACTAATGTGTAAATTATAAAACTTGCAGATCTTGAAACTTTTGAACATGAAAGTTGTATAGAACTTGTATTTCAAACAAATAGCATGGTGGCAGAAGTGCAATAAATTGTTTTCTACAAAGTTCTATATGAATATCAATCATTGATTTAAACAGTATTTATTGTATGGCTAAAATACTGTTCTTTGAATTATGGATATAGAAGTAAACATTTTACTAATAGATGAATAGATAAGGTTTTTAAGCAGTTTCATGTGTCTTTATGATTCAGCATAACACATTTCATTAAATGTTGCTAATTAATATATTTTAAAAAATAATTATTTATATAAAAGGCCAATATGCCAAGTATCCGACCGTCTGACCGGTCACTATGATACACACTGACCACCAGGGGGCAGATGCTCAATGCAGGAGCTGCTATGACGCGCACAGAGAAACGGTACTGCGGACCTGGCACCCACAAAGCAAAACTCGGCTTCCCCGAAGTGGGACTCAGGCTCCGCCACCACCCCAGAGTGACAGTCCACCAAATCACAGCGGATGCTGCCAAGACCCCATGGCACAAAATGGGCCCACAGCCCCACCTAGCCCGGAAAGGGTTGCTGTGGGCACCGGGTAATGATGTCACATAGCAACGCCTAGCTTCCTCTCCCTAGAGACGACTAGCCTCCTTACAGTTTCTTCAGCCCAGGAACACGACTTGCTTTATAGCCAAGTGCAAATAATTTTACATTTCAATTAAATGTCTGTGAAGCATTTTTCCATGCCTCATCTCATTTGATCCTCACAAAAGTCCTGGAGTAGGTAGATACAAGATTTGGTGGAATCCTATTTTCTCTTCATTAGCTGGAAAACGGAGATTTAGAAAGTTTAGAAACTTGACCCAACGGAAAAGAAGTAAGAAATGGTGGACCTTGACAATGACTTCAGGTTTTCTCACTGCACAGAATTATAGTCAAACACTGCTGCAGTTAAATATTTTACCTTTTGTTCTCCCTGCATGATCTACAATAATAATCTGCTTTGTGTTGATATTTACTGCTGTGTTGCTGACAATTACCTGAAAGAGAAGTTGGGGTGCTTCACTGGGCTGGAAAAAGTTTAGCTACATCAGAAAGCAGGTCTAATTAAGCAAGTTTATTCTATATCTGTAAAAAGCTAAGTTGACTCGCGAATGTGCGATACATAGAAAGCTCTCGCTGGCACCAGTTGCACACGTGTGCTTTGATCTGTCATTATCAGTCGTGAATTTGGTTAACACTTCTATTATAAAGGGTGAATAGCAATATTAAAATATTTATTCTAATTAATTTCCTTTCAATGTGCATGAATTTGTGTACCAGGGTACTAGTATTTAATAAAGGAATTAGACTCTTTCTGACATATGGCTGCATAAAGATGTTAATGTCTTTGCTAGGGTTTTTCACATTATTTTAACTGAAAATATGAGTGTAATTTATTTTAAATAAGGCCAACTTTTAAGTATTTTCAGATTCATTAGAGTACTAAAACAAAGGAATATATTTCACAAAGCAAATAACTTATTTATAAATTCTTTCTTTGGTAATTAATTTAGAAGAGAAACAACAAACCACACTTACAGAATGGTATTCAGCTCAAGAGAATACTGTCAAGCCTGAATCTCAGAGGCAAAGAACAATTCCAAATGTGACTGAAGAGTATGATTTATTGGATGATGGTGGTGATGCTGTTTTCAGTCAGTTGGTAAGACCTAATTGTTTTCATACTGATATTTTAAGTAAAAATTTTATAGTTTAAAGAACATTGTAGGAGATCATAATATTTTTATGCATTTTTTTATTGCTTAAAGTATTACATATGTCTCCTTTTTCCCCAATTGACCCCACCCCCCTGCCACACCCGCCCCCCAGGACAAAGCCCCAACTGCCCCAGTGTCCGTGTCCATTGGTCATGCCAATATGCATGCACACAAGTCCTTTGATTGATCTTCCGCCCCCCCCCCCCCCCCCCGCCTTCTCTCTGAGGCTGGACGGTCTGTTCAGTATTTCTTTGTCTCTGGAACTATTTTTGTTCATCAGTTTATGTTGTTCATTATATCCCACATATGAGTGAGATCATGTGATATTTATCTTTCTCCGACTGGCTTATTTCGCTTAGCATAATGCTTTCTAGGTCCATCCATGCTGTTGTAAATGGTAAAAATTCCTTCCTTTTTATAGCAGCGTAGTATTCCATTGTATCGATGTACCACAGTTTTTTAATCCACTCATCTGCTGATGGGCACTTCAATATATCAGACATATGCCATAGCAATATCTTTACTGATAATAGCTCCCAGGACAATGGAAACTAAGGAGAAAATAAACAAATGGGACTACACCAAAATAAAAAGCTTCTGCACACCAAAAAAAAAACACCCATTAACAAAACAAGAAAGCCCATTCCATGGGAGAACATATTTGCCAATGCTATCTCAGATAAGGGTTTAATCTCCAAAATTTACAGGGAACTCATACAACTTAACAAAAGGAAGATAAACAATCCAATAAAAAAATGGGCAAAGGACTAAAATAGACACTTTTTGAAAGAGGACATACAGAAGGCCAAGAGACATGAAAACATGCTCAAAGTCACTAATCATCCGAGAGATGCAAATCAAAACAACAATGGGTACCATCTCATACCTGTCAGAATGGCTATCATCAACAAATCAACAAATGACAAGTGCTGGAGAGGATATGGAGACAAAAGAACCCTTGTGCACTGCTGGTGAGAATGCAGACTGGTGCAGCCACTGTGGAAAACAGTATTGAGATTCTTCAAAATATTAAAAATGGAACTCCCATTTGACCCAGTAATTGCACTTCAGGGAATATATCCCAAGAAACTAGAAACACCAATCAGAAAGAACATATGGACCTCTATGTTCATAGTGGCACAATTTATGCATTATTTTTTGCATAATATATGCATACAGTTTTTAGTTTATTTTAGGCTACAACACATTTTTCAGAATGGCTTTTAACACTTTTTTTTGTAAATAATGCAGTATCTTTTACTGTTTCATTTTAACTTTAAATTACTTCAGTATTTTCTCTAAATATCTTGAATATAGTAATAGATATTGTGCATATGCATTATTATTGCTTGATATTTTGTCATCTCAAACGTTTAGGAGCCCATGAGCTAAATAATATAAGACATGATAACTTAGAAAATTGAGAAAAGATTGTTGGTGTTAGAGCAAATAATCAATACTGGTATTGTTTCTATCACTAATCAGCTTTGTGACTGTATAAAATCAATTGCCTACTATAGATAAAATCAAGTTCTCTTCTTTTATTTTTACAAGTGAATATTTTGTAGAAGCCCTGCCTGGTCATCCATAACTCTTCATCCCCATTCCCAAGTGGTGCCTCTCCTACACTGAGTTCCAAGAAATCTGAAAACTGGAACTACCTGATTTCCTAAGACCATTTTGGTCTTTGACTCTGGTTTGGAATTCTTTAAACGGCATTGATGAAAATGCAGAATATAGCTGGGACTATGCACTTCTATAAAAAGAATTTAACTTACTGTTTTGAGCATGAGAAGGTATATAATGCAGATATGCTGCAGTTTTTTTGCGATTATTTAGAGATAATGTATCCAAATGAACTACACATGAATTTAAAAATACTTTTAAAGAATGTTTAAAATTGTTTTTTAATATAGGGAACATTCATTTGGTTCAATGAACAGGATTTTGATTATTAGTTCTTAAGAGTGGGTTACACATTAGCATCACCTAAGGAACTTTTAAAGCCGTATGGAATCTGGCCTCTATCATCAGAGATACTAATGTACTTGCTCTGGGGTGGAACCTGGATCAGCGTTGAAAAGCTCCAGGTGGTGGTCCCTCTGGCATACAGTTGGGAGAGAGAACCACTGGTATACATTTTGCAACATCCTATCAGAAGCATACCAGTACTTGGTTAATATTTTATCTGGATTACCTACCCTGTTACAAACATTCTTATTCTCAGATGAAAGATGAATGTAAGAACAACATATAGTAATGTAAGTGATATGTTTATGATGAGATGAGAAACATGTCAACGTCTATGCTATAATATTATATGGTTAGTAGTTTCTGTGATCATTATGGCCATCTCATGTTCTTTGCAAGTAGAGGTTAAGCTGTTAGGTAATTTATAACCTTTGCTTTTTTTTTTTTGTAAAGACAGAAAAAGATGTGAATTGCCTTGAACCATGGTTAATAAAGGAAATGGATGCTTGTCTTTCTGATATATGGCTGAATAAAGATGTTGAGGCCTTTGCTCAGATTTTTCACCTTATTTTAACGGAAAATGTTAGTGGTAAGTGTAATTTATTTTAATTTATTAGTCAGATTTATGCTGAAAATTTAGTTCAATTCAAAATGTATGTACTATATTTTTTATTCACAACCAATAACGTATTCTTTTGGAGTACTTATTTGAAATGCACACATCAGGATCTTCTTATTAGCATAGTACACTAAATAAATATTGTGTTAAATCAGGATTCTTAACCTAGTTGTACCAGAATAGTTTAATGGGGTCTGTGAGTGTATGCCAATTATGTGCAAAAGTATTTTTATGTTCATGTATTGTACACATACCTTCCCACTCCCAGGGGAATGGCTTAGATTTTCAAAACATTTGTGATTTCAAAAGAAGAAAAAGAGCTAACTTTGCTCTAAATTTTAAGTAAGTGAGTGGAGAATTTTAACATATCTTTAGTTGTGTGAGCTCAAGTCCTAATTCACATGTACATGCTGTATGTCATGTGACATGTTTTCCCTAGTGAGTTATCCTGATGTTGTTAGTTGATGATACTGGATATTGGCAACCAAAGATGAGTTTCAGAACCTTGAAGGATTCTTAGCACAAGGTAGAATAAAATATCATAGAAAGTCAGTACTGGAAAGGATTTAGATGTTCTTTCACCTAAACTTCTCAGCATCATCCTATATAATAAAAGGCTAATATGCAAATTGTCCCCTTGGGAGTTGGACCGACCGGGAGTTTAACTTCTTGCTATGACGTGGGCTGACCACCAGGGGGCAGCGCGGAATAAAGGAACCCCAGCCGGCAGCCGGCAGCTGGGGAAGGAAGGCCCCGGCCAGCCCTGATCACCAGCCAGGCCCAGGGACCCTACCCATGCATGGATTTCGTGCATCGGGTTGGGAGGAGGGGAGGTCCCTTAGCCCAGTCTGCACACTCTTGCAGTCTGGGAACCCTTGGGGGATGTCTGACTGACGACTTGGGCCCGCACAGTCGTCAGTCGGACATCCTTAGTGCTGCTGCAGAGGCAGGAGAGGCTCCTGCCACCGCTGTTGCACTTGCCAGTCTTGAGCCCGGCTTCTAGAGCGCACTGACCACCGGGGGGCAGCTCCTGCATTGAATGTCTGCCCCCTGGTGGTCAGTGTGCATCATAGCGACTGGTCATTTCACCATTTGGTTGATGTGCATATTAGCCTTTTATTATATGGGATTATTGATCACTCCCTTCCTGAAACATTTTTTACATTAACTTCTGATATTCCATACTTGATTTTCCTTCTTTTCTCCCTGGATGGAACTACTTGGTTTTCTTGGTAGGTTTATTCTTTTTTTTGACCTATAAATATGAAATGTCCCAGACCTCAATCCTTTGACCTTCCTTCTACTTATACTTACTCACTATATGGATCTCATCTAATCATAGCTTTATGTATTTATTTAAAATTACTTGTAATTTTATATGTTCAGTCCTGACCTCCCTCTCTCTTCAATATGTCTGATCACTTGACATCTCTAGTTGTATGTCAATCGGATAAAACTGGATTTGCCCCAAACAACTTTTGATTTCCTCTCAACATGCTCTTTCCTAAGTGTTTCCTAAGTATGCATAATCAGTTGTAGATCTTTTTAAAAATGCAGGTGCCTGGCCATCTGAGACCACCTGAATCTGAACCTAAAGTACTATCATTCACTTAGTTGCTAAGTCAACAAAACATAAAGTCATCCTAGACTTTGTTCTCACACCCCACATATAACCCATTAACAAATTCTGTTAGTTTTACCTTCTAAATAAATCTAAATCTGACTATATTGCACTTCCTCTCTGCTGCCATCCTAGTATAAGCCAACATTTCTCTCCTGAACTACAGTAGTAGCCTATTAACTGCTTCTGTTATGTTATTTTAGTCTCTTCTCCGGAGATTGATCCTTTTAAAAAGGGAATTGGATTATGCTGCTTCGCTTTTCTCTTACTTTTCCATGGCTTTCAATTACACTTTGAATAAAAACCAAAGACCCTTCCCTGATTTGGTCTTTGGTTACCTTTTTTATCTCATTTTCTACTACTTTTCCCCTTGTTCACTCTGCTTTAGCCACCCTTACCGTCATTCCCATATTTGGGCCTTTGTTTTGTTGTTTCCTGTGTCTGGAATTCTGTTCCCACAGATACTCATATGGCCCAATGTCTATTCCATTTAGCTCTCTATTTATTTATTTATTTATTTATTTATTTATTTATTTATTTATTTATTTAGTATATATTTTATTGATTTTTTACAGAGAGGAAGGGAGAGGGATAGAGAGTTAGAAACATCGATGAGAGAGACACATCGATCAGCTGCCTCCTGCACACCTACTGGGATGTGCCCGCAACCAAGGTACATGTCCTTGACCGGAATCGAACCTGGGACCTTTCAGTCTGCAGGCTGATGCTCTATCCACTGAGCCAAACCGGTTAGGTCTAGCTCTCTATTTAGATAGTGTTTTCTCAGAGAGGCCTTTTCTTATTTTACTAAATTGCACCCTTTTCTCACTATTTCTCCTTACCCTGCTGTATTATTCTTATTGTACAGTTGACCCTTGGACAATGTGGGGTTAGGAGTGCAGTCCCCCATGAAGTTGAAAATTCCACATTTATTTTGATTCCCCCCAAAATTAACTACAGTTTTACCCTGCCTGGTATGGCTCAGTTGGTTAGAGTGTTGTCTCAAGCACCAAAGGGATTCAGTCCCTGGTTGGGACACATATGGGAGGAAGCCCATTAGTGTATCTTGGTGAGCTTACGATAGTTTAATAACTGTCTTTTCTTCTCCAAAATTCCAAAGGTAGTCCCTATTCCATCCTGTTTATATTAAGAGCATGTTAATAACAGATCCTTTGGGATGATATGAGTTAAGGGTTATATAATGCTGTTAATGATATAGTTAGGTGAAGTAGCCAGTCCCAGCTAATTCTTCTGATGCTCAGTTCTTTCATTTAAATAAAAATTAAAATTATTTTAAATAATTTGGAAATTTAACACATATTTATCTTTTTCTTATTTTAGTCGATTACAGACATAGTGAAACCAGTGCAACAGTTCTGATGGTTGCCGCAGGACGAGGTTTTTCAAGTCAAGTAGAGCAGTTAATTAGTATGGGAGCCAATGTCCATAGCAAAGCATCAAATGGCTGGTAATTTTAAATTGTATCCATTCTTTGTATATCTTTGTATAGGTACACATATTTTTTGACTTTTCATATTTACCTTTGTATTAAAAGCTGTTGTGTAATAATTGCTGGTACATCTCTAATGGGTGAATGAAAAATTTTGAGCAACTACTAGTTTTGTAATTTTGAGAACATTATTTATTTGTCTTAATTTGATATATTTGAATTTTGGCAGGATGGCTTTAGATTGGGCTAAACACTTTGGGCAGACTGAAGTTGTGGATCTTCTAGAATCTTACAGGTAAAACTTTATACTATGTTTAATTCTAACTGCTTTTTAAAAAACCTCAGCCATGTAAATTATAGAAAGTGACAAATTTACAGTCTCTTATTGAGATATTTTGTGTGTGTGTGTGTGTGTGTGTGTGTGTGTGTGATTCTAAGGAATTTTTCTGATTTTTTGGCGTAGGTTGCTAATGAGATCCACTGTGTTATAATATTTATCTTATTTTTTATTTTATTTTGAAAAAGCAGAAAGGGAATTTCCAGTTATACGTGGTAGCTACAGACATGTATTTATCACTGCATTTTCCCAAAACTTGACTAAAATGATAAGGAAAGGAATATAAAATGTGTAAACTGGCAAAATTATTTGGCAGATCCAAATGTTAATTCTAGTATGGTGGGTTTTGTTGTTATTTCAATAATAGCACTCAGAACCTGCAATCCTTTTAGTGTTAACATTTTTAATGTTTCAGACATTCTTTTTTTTTTAAATATATTTTTATTGGTTTCAGAGAGGAAGGGAGAGGGAGAGAAATATAGAAACATCAGTGATGAGAGAGAATCCTTGATCGACTATCTCCTGCACAACGCGCACTGGGGACTGAGCCTGCAAATGCCCTGACCAGTAATTGAACCATGACCTCCTGGGTCATAGGTTGATGCTCAACCACTGAAGCACTGTGGCTGGGCTGTTCATACATGTTTATGGTATCAGATATAGCACACTAGACACTAAAAATTACCAAGTAATTATCTAGATAATATTTTAGTTATTCTGCTTAATTGGGCTTTCTTTTTATTTCCCAGATTATGACATTATCAATTACAAATTTCAAATATTTAAAACTAAATATATTATGTTTGTTGCATAATTCATAATTGATATCTAAAGTTTATAGCTTAAAACAAAGAATGTAATAGCATCTTCATTTACCAGTTAAAAAGTAAGAAAAAAACTTGGAATGTTTTAAAATGGATCTTAAAGTTTAAATACTGCAATTATAAAATTGTATAAGTTTAATATCTTCCCCAATGAAAGCAGTCTTATGTTTATCTTTCTGCCAAACTCTTTTAGAGAGATTGTATTATATTAATTTCCTAGAAATCTTATGGATAAATACTAGTGATGGTAGTAGTTTATATCTTTACTAGAGGCCCGATGCACGAAAATTCATGCAAGAGTAGGCCTTCCTTCCCCCGGCTGCTGGCACCGGCTTCCCTGTGGCACCCAGGACCTGGGCTTCCCCCCTCCAGCCACTGGCAGGCACCAGGGACCCAGGCTGGCATTCCTTGGGCTGCCCGCAGGCACCCGGGACCTGGGCTGGCTTCTCCGGGGCCTCCTGCAGGCAACCAGGACCTGGGCTGGCTTCCCCTGAGCCGCCTGCAGGCACCCGGGACCCCTGCTGGTTTTCCCCAGGCCGCCTGCAGGCACCCAGGACCTGGGCTGGCTTCCCCCGGGCTGCCTGCAGGTGCCTGGGATCCGGCTGGCTTTCCTCCAGCCCCGGCTTCATCAGGAAGGGCGTCTGGAAGATGTCTGGTCTAATTAGCATATTCCCCATTTATTTTTATAGATGTGTAGGATAAAGACTTAAGGCATTTATTTCAGTAATTTATGCTGATTCTGGCTTTTGGAAAATAGCATAATTAACTTACTTTTAGTATAGAACTACCAAATTAAGAATCTTGTTAAGTTGGTACCTATAGAATTTTCTTTAAATGGAATTTTCTTCAGAGTGTTGTTTATCATAGTGAAGAATAAGAAACAACCTACTAAGAAAATATAATGATGACCAGAGATAAAATTCATAAACCATATAACTCACCCAATTAAGTGTGCATTTAAAGTTTTTTAGTATGTTTACAGTGTTATGCAGTCATTACTACAATTTTAAGAACCTATTCATTACCCCAAGAGGAAATCTATACTAATTATCAGTCACTCCCCATTTTCCCCAACTCTCACAGCCCAAAGCATCCACTAATGTACTCTCTGTTTCTATAGATTTGTCTATTGTGGGTATCCTATCTAATAAAGGGCAATATGCAAATTGACCCTAACAGCTAACTGACCAGGAATGATTGGTCGCTATGACACTCACTGACCACCAGGGGGCAGACGCTTAATGTAGGAGCTGCCTCCTGGTGGTCAGTGCACTTCCACAGGGGGAGCGCCACTCAGCCAGAAGCCGGCTCATGGCTGGCCAGCATAGCAGTGGTGGTGGGAGCCTTGCCTGCCTCTGCAGCAGCGCTAAGGATGTCCAACTAGTGGCTCAGGCCCGCTCCCCTTGGGGAGCTCCCCTTGGGGAGCGGGCCTAAGCCACTAGTCAGACATCCTCCGAAGGCTCCCAGGCTGTCAGAGGGATGTCTGACTGCCAACTTAGGCCTGATCCCCCCACAGAGTGGGCCTAAGCCAGCAGGTGGACATCCCCCAAGGGGTTCTGGACTGCCAGAGGGTGCAGGCCGGGCTGAGGGGACTCCCTCCCGAGTGCATGAATTTTCATGCACCAGGTCTCTAGTTTCATATAATTGGAATCATATAATATGATTGATGGTCTCCTGTGATTGGCTTTGTTCACCTAGCCTGGTGTTTTCAAGGTTTATTCATGTTGCAGCATCCTTTTCTGATTGAGTAATATTCCATTCTGTGGACAGGTCACAGTTTTTTATCCATTCATTACTTGATGAACATTTTGGTTGTTTCTACTATTATGAATAATATTGGTATGAACATTTGTCTACAAATTTTTATGTGGACATGTATTTTTATTTCTTTTGTATATATACCTAAGAGTCAAATTGCTGGGCATATGGTAACACTCTGTTTAACATTTTGAGAAACTGACACATTGTTTTCAAAATGGCTGTGGTCTTTTACATTCCTACTTAGCAATGTGTGAGGGGAAAGTTCCAATTTCTCCACACCCTCTCTAACATTGTTTTTTAATGAAGTGTTATCTCATTGTGGTTTTGATACTTGTTTCTCTAATGATGAATAACATTTTTTCATGTGGTTTTTGGTCATTTGCATAATTTCTGTGGAGAAATTTCTTCAGGTTGTGTTTTTTAAAAAGCACTTATTGCCAAATTTACTTTGAATAGTGTACTTTAAACTAAAACATGAATTATAGTTGGGACATTAAGTATCACTTATCTTTCTTAATGTCTATTGAAAATTTGAAGAAGGACATAGTGGGGCTCATTGGTCTTAAAGGGTTATTCTTTTTAATTAAAATTAACTTGGCCTTTTTTTTTTTTTTTTTTTTTTTTTTTTTTTTTTAGTGCTTCATTGGAATTTGGAAATCTAGATGAAAGTTCTCTGGTTCAAACAAATGGAAGTGACCTCAATGCAGAAGATAGAGAGCTCCTGAAAGCTTATCATCATAGTTTTGATGATGAAAAAGTAGATTTGGATTTGATCATGCATCTCCTGTACAATATCTGCCATAGTTGTGATGCTGGTAAATAAGTGTTGTCTAAAAGATCTGGAACAAAATGTATACTTTGATTTAAAAATTAATAATTTGTGTGTACAAATTTTTGTATAATTCCCTTGACAATAATGCATAACCTCTTAAGTATCTTAAGTATTACAGTTTATCAGTACTTGAAAACTTGTGATATAGTTCATTATAGCTAATTCTATTGATTGGTTCTGGTTTTACATGAAATTTAATATTAACAAAATCATTTCTCTCCAAGGTGCAATATTAATTTTTCTGCCTGGATATGATGAAATTGTTGGACTGAGGGATCGCATCCTATTTGATGATAAGCGGTTTGCTGACAATACACATAGGTAAAAACTAAAGCTTTATATATTTTTTATTTAAATTAAAGATAGGTACCATAGTATATTTTCTCTTTCAATTGTCAACAGATATCAAGTCTTTATGCTTCATTCAAACATGCAAACATCTGATCAAAAGAAAGTATTAAAAAACCCACCTGCAGGTGTTCGAAAAATAGTAAGCTTCATAAAATTTTATTTTTTTCTATTTTAGTAGTCATTGGTTCTGTTTTCATATTAACTATAACATAACATCCCATTGCAGATCCTTTCCACCAATATTGCTGAAACCAGCATCACAGTCAATGATGTTGTCTTTGTTATTGATTCTGGTAAGGTGAAAGAGGTATGTATGGTTAAGTTGTATTTTCAACTCAAATGAGGAAGGTTAAGATGCATTTATGTGCATGCTTTCATAAGCAGAATTCACTTTAATGGTAATATTTCTGGTTCTAGATAAATTTAACAGTAAATGTTAATTTCACTAAAGTAAATATTCTCCCTTAAACAATTCAATGTATAGGATCTGTCTTGTTATTTTTACAAATTATACAAAAAAGTAGCTTTTGCCCACTAAATACTAGGAAAGAAGTAAAGGATTTGGCTAGTTATAGTGAAAATTTTGTCCAACTGTGGGCATTTGATTACATGTTTTCATTCTACATGTGGGAATGGCCCATAACCTTCTTATTTATTGTTATATCTTCAATGCTCCTAGAATAGTAGGTAATCAGGAGATATTTAATGCAAGGGAGCCATGCTGAAAGAAAGCAAACAAAAAATAAATTTCATTAGATCACTGCCATGTTTAATCTTTGACCTATTGTCTATGGCTGCTTTTACACTGCAGTGGCAGAGTAGTTGCAACAAAGACCCTCTGGAAAGGCTAAAATATTTTGTACCAGCCCCTGCTGTAAATAAAAGTCAGCATTTCCTTTTAGTAATGGAATGCCTAGTGACTCTCATTTCACTGAAAGAATTGAAAATGATAAAGGTAGTTGATTTGTCAAGGGAAGAAATACTATCCATGTTGTAGAAGGCAAAGTATGTCTGTTCTAGTGGATATAAATAATGGTTTTTAATGTGAAAATTTTGTTAATTACTTTATAATATTTTCAGTGTTCATTTTCAAGATGTTTCTAGGAATATCTTGTAGAAAAAATTTTTATAAAATTTGGACATTTCATTGTAGTTGGATACTGTAAAGAAGGGGTACATTTTATTTTTTATAGGAGAATAATTATGAATATTATCATTAAAAATCTGAATAGTGAGTCAATGAAAATTCAGATTTTATTGCCCTAAAATTATCTAGAGCTGAGGTAGATTTTGAATATCTTAGAAATTAATTTCTTTAGGTGTTATTTATCAAATAAACATGACAAATGCAACATTTTATTAAAAACTAAATAAGTAGCATCTTTTCTAAAAATCCCACAATTAAACTATTAGGAGAAACACACTTGTATTTGTTTTATATAGTTATTTTTTGAAAGGGAAATTATTGTCACTGAATGTTTGAAGCATATTTTAGTCAGGAATGCAGTCTTTAAAAATGTTTCTCTACAGTAAATTTTCTTTGAGGAAGTATGCTTTAACATTCTGGATCGCCTAATTACATTACAGTAGTAGCTCAGCAGGAGATACAGTGGAAGGGATTAAAATGTTTTTCACTTTGGGATAGGATTGTTTCAGCTATTGTTATTCTTTTTTTAAAAAAAAAAATATTTTATTGATTTCAGAGAGGAAGGAAGAGGGTGAGATAGAAACATCAATGATAAGAGAGAACCATTGATTGGCTGCCTCCTGCACACCCCCTACTGGGGATCGAGCCCACAACCCAGGCATGTGCCCTTGGCCGGAATCAAACCCGGGACCCCTCAGTCCACAAGCTGACGCTCTATCCACTGAGCCAAACCAGCTAGGGTGGCTATTGTTATTCTTATTTCTCTAGATGAAGCTTCCTAGAAAGTATTTTAAAAAAATGTTTTTTCCTGATCATATCTGTTCTTCACAATGATGTAAACCTGATGAACAGTGATGTGAAGAGGATAGATTAGTTCTTTCCCATCTTGATGCCTTATGAGAACTGACTGCTATTATTTAACTGTAGAAGAGAGAAACAAATAACTCAGCAAGGCACAGAATGAGGAAGTTTTTCAGGTCTTCTGAGTTTTTATTCTTTTTCTTTAGAATGTTTGTAGTCAGAAATCTGGATTAAAAAAAAAATTAGTACTCTGCTGTAATTATCTAATCAAGGGGCGTTCTGAATTAAACTTGGCATATTAAAATATAACTAGAGGCCTGGTGCCCCCCGTGGGAGCACACTGACCACCAGGGGGCAGCTCTTGCATTGAGTGTCTGCCCCCTGGTGGTCATTCCAACATTTGGTTATTTGCATATTAGCCTTTTATTATATAGGGTGGTTTTGCTGTTTCTTCCTAAATGCCTTTTTAAGTTTTAACATGAAGGTGATTTATATATTACAGAAATCCTTTGATGCACTGAATTTTGTTACAATGTTAAAAATGGTGTGGATTTCCAAAGCTAGTGCCATACAACGAAAGGGCAGGTAATGTATATTTAATGTACATTCAAAAATTGCATGTAAAATGGAAACATATTCATATGTATTACATATTAATGTATATTGCACTTTCTGTAAAATGTTAACATTTTCATGTTAGTCTTTATTTTATATTACTTTTGCAAAGCAAACTAATTTAACACTGTTTAAAAAATATCACATTCAGGTTATGTTAAAATTAAAAATTTTTGCCTGGTATAAACCATATTCATAATATGTAAGAAACTTAAAAAATAAAAGCAAAAATGTCAAACATTTGCAAGATGGGACAAAGGACTAATTTTTGTATTATACCAAAAAGCTTTTAAAAAATTGGTTAATATAGACCAGCACATTAATTTCACATATGTTGCCTTATGTATATACCAAAATAAATGTAAATTAATGAGGTACTGCTTTTTGCTTATCAGATTGACATTGATGAAAATGTTAACAGTGTGTGCAACAGAGCTGGCAAAAGCATGGGCCTATAGGCTTTCATAGTTTGCTGATGGGAGTGTAAATTGGTGAGATTTCTTCAGAGGGCAGTTTGAAATTGTTTATCCAAATCTACCCTTCCATAGTGGATTCCACTTCTCATAATTTATCCTGAGTATACTTGCACATGATGTATGTTTAAGAATGTATTTCATAGCATTTTTGTAATAGTTTGGGAACACTGTAGTGTCCATCAACAGTGAAGTGGTTATATTGCTGAAGCCACACAGTGGTATACCAGTGTAACTGTTAAAAGGAAAATATTTGGATGTATGTCTTTTTATGTGGGATGAGTTTTCAGAATATATTAAGTGAGAAAAGTAAGGTATGGAACATGTGTCTCATATTCTGCTATACTAAAAAATATATGTCTGTATATATATATTTAGATGTAAATGCATTAAGTCCGAGAGAAACATTGAAAAACAATTATTGGCTCTGTGTTTCACTTACTGACAATTGTAAACCTGCTTTGCCCACCCCTATATATCAGTTAGGTATCATTCATGAATCTCACTTTATAAATGAGATAATGGAGTCCTAGACAAGTGAAGTGCCGTCATAAAGGATAAGTGTCAGAGTAGCAATTCAAACTCAGATGTCCTGATACTAGTTCAGTGTTCTATATCCTAAATCACATTGGTTGTACAGTTTACTTATTACAGTCTTTATTCCTGAGTCTTAATTTTGTATTTTACTTTAAAGGGCAGGGCGATGTAGACCTGGAATTTGTTTTCGTCTGTTCAGTAGACTCCGATTCCAGAATATGTTGGAATTTCAGACTCCAGAACTTTTGAGAATGCCATTACAGGTAGAAGTTTATTTAACTCTAAAAGCCTATCTTTGTGGGTAAGGGAGGAGAAGGGATCATTTCAACTTATGCTGATTGGACTTTTCAATAATCAGTTTATGAAACAATTTATAAAACAAAATTATCAAATATATATTATGGTAGGTGGTTATGTATATAACTAATATTTTTTATATACAGAAAATTTAATTTACAAACCTTCAAAGCTTTAAAGAATTACTTGAGTATAGTTTATAAGAATAGCATTTGTTTTTGTGCATTATTCTAGGAGTCTGTCAACCATGTAGTGTTCACCTTTTACATTTTCAATGAGGATTACAAAACAAATTATTTGACGTCCAAAACATAATACCAGAATCTCAGTTTAAGATGCTGAGATTACCTTGGTAGATTTGGAACTAAGTTCACTGAGATTTCCTGGCCGTTACTGTTTTCCTTTAGGTTTTCTGACTTCATGGAACAGCCAGACACTATAGTTCCTAGGGAAAACTATCATAACATTAATTCGATTCTCTGCTGTGCTGAATTAGATGCTGATTCCCAAACCTTTAAAGAGACATTGCATCATATTTTTGGTAACCACATATCTAGATGACTTCCCACTTCCTCATGCTCATGTTCCATTTTATGTTCTTCTTAGGACAAATTATAAAATTCTTAATAGATGCCTAAATTATTTCTCAAGCTTGTGTCTCCAGTTTTAATTTTTTAGCTCCTGCCTTTTGTCCTCTCTCTACTCATACCGGTAGTTTTCATTCCCCAAGCACATCTTATCTGTATTGATCTTAGGGCCTTCATATGTGCTATTCCCTCTCCTGAGACTCCTCCCCCTTACTCTTTTTATAATTAGCTCCTACTCAGTCTTTATGTCTTAGTTTCAATGTCATTTCCTCAAGAAATGGTTTTTGACTTCAATGGCTTCCTTTTCCCATTTACCTCTTCAGCTCTCTGTGTCCTTCATAGCGTTTATCACAGTTGTAATTAAAGAGTTAATTATGTAATTATTCTGTTCTTCACACACAATGAAAACTTCATGAGGGTGGACACTTGTCTGACAGTCTGTCCTCTTCTTTTTCTCCAACTTGCTGCACAGTACCTAGCACTTAGTAGCACTTAAGTATTTGTTGAATAGATACAAGATTCCAGAAGGTAATATTAAGGAAAAAAAAGATATTTTGGACAGTAACTCTTAAAACTGTGTGAGGAGACATTGTCACTGGTGGCAATGGTAATTTTGATATGAGTTGTTGGAGGGTGTTCATAAAAATTTTGGAACCTAGGGCAAAGTATGAGCCTATGTTTCCTTGAAAGACATTGTTCCCTTTACTGTTGTTCATTTTAGTCAGAGACTCCGCTAGTCTTTGGGTACTGTAGTTCTCATGATTTTTAAAAAAATAAATGTCAATATTTCAAAATTATTTGCTATTCTTATTTACAGGAACTTTGTTTACATACCAAACTGTTAGCCCCAGTTAATTGTCCTATTGCGGATTTCCTTATGAAAGCTCCTGAACCTCCACCAGCTTTAATTGTACGGAATGCTGTACAAATGCTTAAGGTTCGTGTCTTAATGGTTTTATTTAACCTATATGAAATTTAAACCAAATGAGAACACATCTTAACTAATTTTGTACTTTAAAAAATTATCTTAACCATCTACTTTGAATAAATACTGTTGTGGTAGTTATAATAAAACAGTAGCTTGTTTTAATATATTTAAAGCAAAATATATTTTTTGTGTGTGATGTGATAGCAAAACAAAGTTTACATTCTCATTTCTTTTTTATAGACTTTTAGATATGTCACTTGCTTAAACATAGTTTTTGGTTATGTTAAATTCTGTTTTGTATTCTTTTGTTTAGACAATAGATGCAATGGATGCATGGGAAGATCTCACTGAACTTGGATATCATTTGGCTGACTTGCCAGTAGAACCACATCTTGGTAAAATGGTCCTGTGTGCTGTTGTTTTAAAGTGTCTGGACCCTATCCTTACAATTGCCTGCACACTAGCCTATCGAGATCCTTTTGTCTTGCCAACTCAGGCCTCTCAAAAACGTGCAGCTATGCTTTGTAGGAAACGTTTCACTGCTGGAACTTTCAGTGATCATATGGCACTTCTCAGAGCATTCCAGGTACTCTCATTGTTATTTTATTTCTGAAAATGTTGCTGGTTAAACACATTTCTGGAGCAAGTGTAAGAAATTTAAAAAATAGATATGATTCTATTAATTTTGTTTCATCATAACATCACATTTTATGAATTTCCCAGAAAAAAATCTTCCTACTGTTAATGTTAACATTATCACAGTTTTTCTCTACTTTTTTCTTTCATTTTATCTTTGTAGGAATATGTGTATTGTAGGTGTGTACATACTTATTTTTATTTATACTTGTATTTATTTTTAATACTCAAGTTTCTTATCTTTCAATTATATCTTGGGCAAGGAATGCTCTAAAATTTTAGTTAACACTCTATGTTACTCGAAATATATAGAACAAAGCTTAGAAGAAATTTACCTTGAATTTAATGTCTATTTTTTTTAGAGTACATCTTTTTTTTTTGTATGATCAAGACACTATGCTAAGAACTTAATTTTATAAAGCAAATTAAAAAAATCACTTAAAACCTATCCTATATAATAAAAGGCTAATATGCAAATCGATTGAATGGCAGAATTACCAGTCGCTATGACATGCACTAGCCACCAACAGGCAGACGCTCAATGCAGGAGCTGCCCCCTGGTGGTCAGTGCACTCCCACAGGGGAGCGCTGCTCAGCCAGAAGCTGGGCTCACGGCTGGTGAGCGCAGTGGTGGTGGCCGGAGCCTCTCTGGCCTCCGCCACAGTCGGACATTCCCCCAGGGCTCCCGGACTGCGAGAGGGCACAGGACGGGCTGAAGGGCCCCCCCTCCTGAGTTCTTCCCCCCCCCCCGCCTCAGTGCATGAATTTTGTGCACCAGGCCTCTAGTTAAGATAATAGTAGTGAAAAATGAGGAAAGGGCTAAATGCGAAAGGAAAGATAAGGAAAGTGAGGCTTTGAAGAAGGGAAATTATATATAATGTAGAAATTCAGATGCAGGGGATAATTTCAGCATTTCTTCAAAAGGTAGACATGTTATTTATCCTTAAATTCTTTTGAATGTAGTCTATGCCTATACATTAAAAAAGCATTTTTTTTTGTTGTTTAAGCAGAAAATACTATTTTCAAGTATTTCCTTATAATACATACAATTTACAAAAATATTTACAAGCTTCTTTTGTGTGAGCATTATTAAACAGCTAGAGGCCTGGTGCACGAAATTGTGCGTTGGTATGGTCCCTAGGCCTGGCCTGTGATCAGGGCCATCTTCCCCGGCTGCCAGCAGCCGGCCCCGCCCTCTGCTGCCACTCACCCCTGGTGCCCTGTTTGCCACCGGCGATCGGAGCCTGACAGGGGAAGGGACTGAGAGGTTGGCCATTCCCACCTGCTTGTTGGCCCCACCCCCACTGTGGGTCACCCTCTGTGTGTAGGCTGACCGGTGGGGCGGGGGCCTTGGCCTGGCGCCACACGTGTCCCCTGCCACTCACCCCTGGTTCCCCATTCGCCAATGGGCAATCAGAGCCTTCCGGCCAGGGAAAGGGACCGAGAGGTGGTCAGTGCACCTCATAGTGACTGGTTGAGCGGTCGTTCTGTTCGTTCCACCCTTAGGGTCAATTTGCATATTACCTTTTTATTATATAGGATAGAGGCCTGGTGCACAGGTGGGAGCCGGCTTCCCTGCCCTGATGGGGGCCCCGCATTGGGGTGGGGGTCCCTGCTGGGGCGCGGGGCTGGTCAGGGTGAGGGGCCACAGCCATTCTGGTCTCTGATTGTTCTGGTCATTCTGCCATTTTGGTCGCTGGGCTTTTATTATATTGGATGGATAATGCATTGCTCTTAATTGAGTCTGTGATATCTTGTATTATCACAGATCAGTTGAGTGACAATAATTAGAGGAAGATTTGGAGAATTCCTGTCTATTCTTTGCTTTTCCCCCAGCTCCTTGAAAAGAAGAGGGAATAGATAAATTACTGCTTTGATCTATCGGTTATATTTCAAAGCAAAAGAACTCATTTTAAAAGAGGAGCTATTTTATATTGCACCTAGATAGTTTCTAGAAATCCCACTTTCCATTCTCAGACTGATTAGGAGGTTGATACAGAGGTTATTTTTGGAGGAATAGTGGATTCTTAGATATAAATGTATTATGATGGCTTAGTTTTAAAGGCTCTATACCAGTGGTTCTCAGCCTGGGGGTCGTGACCCCTTTGGGGGTTGGATGACCCTTTCACAGGGGTCGCCTAAGACCATTGGAAAACACATATATAATTATGTATTGTTTTTGTGATTAATCACTATGCTTTAATTATGTTCAATTTGTAACAATGAAATTGGGGGTCACCACAACATGAGGAACTGTATTAAAGGGTTGCAGCATTAGGAAGGTTGAGAACCACTGCTCTATACTTTTGTGAAGGACAATTAGCACCTGTATTTGAAAGGTAAATATTTTTACATAACTGCTCATTTAGGTTTCCTGATACTTAGTTCTCTCATTGAGATTTTTATAAACTCAAAAGACTTTCTTAGCATTTGAGTATAAATTTAACCAATGATAAATCACAAAGTCTTAGATTTTATTTTTTATATTTAAATTTTAAATTATTTTTTTTCTTTCAAATATATTTTTATTGATTTCAGAGAGAGGAAGGGAGAGGGAGAGAGATAGAAACATCAATCAGCTGCCTCCTGCACACCTCCTACTGGGGATCGAGCCTGTAACTTGGGCGTGTGTCCTGACCAGGAATTGAACCAGCCACTTCTTGGTGCATGGGATGATGATCAACCAACCAAGCCACACCAGTCCAGTGTTAAATTATTTATTTTTTTAAAAATTGAGGTATAATTGGCATATAAGTTTCAGTTGTACGGCATAATGATAAGATATTTGTATATATTGCAGAATTATCACAGTCAATCTAGTTAACATCCATCTTCAAACAGTTATAATTTTTTTCTCTTGTGATGAGAACTTTTAAGATCTCTCTAGTCTGTTAATTAGATTTATTCTGAAGATTATTATACAATATATACAAATATTGAATCACTATGTTGTACACCTGAAACTAATATGTTACATGTCAAGTATATCTCATTAAAATAAAGTTTATTTTAAAAAAGTTCTACTCTCTTAGCTACTTCCAAATATGCAATATAGTGTTATCAACTATAGTCCCCATGCTATACATTATATCCCCAGCGTTTAAACTTCGTTTATAACTGACAGTTTGTGTCTTTGACCACCTTTACCCATTTTGCTCATTTGCTGGCAAGTATCAGTCTGTTTTCTGCATCTACATTCTTTTTTTTTTTTAAATAAAGTCTTAGATTTTATAAAATAATTAGAAGAAGAAGAATTGACCTTGAGTGGTTAATGTAGTGGTTTTCAGTTACTTTGTTGCCTAAGAAGTGTCTGGTACATGTATTATGTTATATAATTATATTTTTATAGGCATGGCAGAAAGCACGAAGTGATGGGTGGGAGCGAGCCTTTTGTGAAAAGAATTTCCTTTCACAAGCAACAATGGAAATAATCATAGGCATGAGAACTCAATTGCTCGGTCAACTTAGAGCATCAGGTAATGTTTTCACACAAAGAACCTGTTTAAACCACTGAGAGAACCCTGCCAATACCTCGTAGTATTTCTAGTATTAACTGATGCCATCTTATATTATTGTTATGACATTATCACATTTTTGTGATATTCATTACCTGCTTTATAGACTTCCATGTGACCTCAGCTTTTGTTTGTTGAAAAATTGACACTGCAGAATTGCCATTGAGAAATGTGTGAATACCTTTTGGTACTGTTGGCAGTGAACACTTTAAAATGTATTTGTTGGTAAAGATCAGTTTAGATATTACAGTTATATTTTATCACTATTAATAAACAGTTATTTAGCTCTATGAAATATAAATTATAAAAACTTAACTAGCTTGTTACAAATGCTGGCCTTCATATTTTTGGAACAGAAAGCAACAAGTAATCACTTGAAGGCATTTTGATTTATTTTTTTAATATATTATATTGATTTTTACAGAGAGGAAGGGAGAGAGATAGAGAGTTAGAAACATCAATGGGAGAGAAACATCGATCAGCTCCCTCCTGCACATCTCCCACTGGGGATATGCCCGCAATCAAGGTACACGCCCCTGACCAGAATCGAACCTGGGACCCTTCAGTCCGCAGGCCAACACTCTATCCACTGAGCCAAGTCGGTTTCGGCTGATTTTTTTTTTTTTTATGTAGCTATTTTATTTTAGAATTGCTAATTCCTTTTTGAGTAGCATAATACATTGAAAAAATAGAAGATGATTACCAGAGTCTGGATTTATAGATGAGCTGAAGTGCCAAAGTAATATAAGAAATAAACCACAGGGTTTAGAGTTGTCTCAAATATGGGACAATATGAAGTACTTTTGGAATTATTATTAGAATGGTTTAGGTTTTCAGCTATGTTTTAGTGTGTTTCAGATAGCAGCTTATGAATAACTTGACTGCAAGAATGTGTAATTTAAAAAAATATTTTTATTGACTTCAGAGAGGAAGGAGAGAGAGAGAGAGAGAGAGAGAGAGAGAGAGAGAGAGAGAGAGAGAGAGAGAGAAAGAAAGAGAAACAGAAACATCAGTGCCTCCTGCTCACCCCACACTGGGGATTGAGCCTGCCACCCAGGCATGTGCCCTGACTGGGAATCGAGCTGTGACCCCTTGGTTCATAGGTCATCGCTCAACCACTGAGCTCTGCTGGCCAGGCAAGAATGTGTAACTTTTAAAAGTTTCTAAGCCCCCAATAAACCTTCTTTTTTTAGCCTGAGCAAACTTAAACTTTCTTAGAACATTGATTCTATATTTTAAATTAGATTTTATTAATTATTGTGGAATTTGAATATCATTAAACTTACATAGGTTCTACAATTTTTTTTATAAAAAGCACACAAATTTACAAGTATGTTGTGAACAATAGGAAAAGTAGGTGTGGTTTTTTCCTCTTTCTAGGTTTTGTTAGAGCACGAGGTGGTGGTGACATTCGAGATGTTAACACAAATTCCGAGAATTGGGCTGTCGTTAAAGCTGCATTGGTGGCAGGCATGTATCCTAATTTAGTCCATGTGGACAGAGAGAATTTAGTATTGACAGGGTCAAAGGAGAAAAAAGTACGGTTTCATCCCACTTCAGTTCTCAGTCAGCCTCAATATAAAAAGGTAAAACATTTTTAATGCTCTTAGGCCTTGAGGTGAAACTCATCTAATTTAGATGGTTGAAAAATCAATGAAAAATGTTCTACATACTGACCTGCTTTAAGAAATTAATTATATATATGTGTGTATAATTCAGTATTGGCACAAAATTTTGATTGACTCTTAGAGCTGAAAGAGTTAATGTGTTAAATAATGAGAACTTTTGTACAAACTACATGAGCAATGACTTGCTTTAATTTTTGTTTGGGTATGCATCACCCATTTTATTAAGGGACGTTTTACAGTTTAAAATTATTACCAGTAAAGTAGGTGATAAACATAGTTAACAATTTTTTAATTTATTTTCCTAATAGATTCCTCCAGCCAATGGTCAAGCTGCAGCAATTCAGGCACTGCCCACAGACTGGCTTATTTATGATGAAATGACCAGAGCCCATAGAATAGCTAACATTAGATGTTGTTCAGCAGTGACACCCGTCACTGTATTGGTATTCTGTGGACCAGCTAGGTTGGCAAGTAATGCTCTTCAGGAATCTTCATCCTTTCGAGGTAAATCTGTTATGAAGGAAATAAAAATATATTTGAAATGAAATTTTTTTTTCTTTTTGCTAAACCAAACAAATTTTGAAATTATAAAAACTTATGTAGTATTAGCTCCCTTTTAATATAAGACTAACCAGAAAATACTAAAGCATACCACTGTTCTTGAAATTAATTAAGATAACTTGATTTGTACATTTTTTATTAATCTTGCTGATAGGAAGTTTGTTTTTCTCTTCCACTGAATTTAAATGATTAACAAAAATAAAAGGTATTTGTTTAAAGGAAATAATAGTTACCCATATCTTATTACCCTTATGTAAACATACTTAATATTATATATTTTTCTGTAGATATATACATATTTTAAATTATTTTACCCATACTATCATTTTATATTCTGCTGTTTTGATTGTATAGAATATAAAAAACATGAAATATTTTATATTATTGGCTGCAAAATATTCTATCATATTAAAGTGGTATATTGTATTTAAATGTTTCTTTACAATTGGACATCTTGATTGTTTCTAATTTTTTCCTATTTGGTGACTCAGCAAATATTTACTATTTGAATAACTGCTGTATGTCAGGTATTGTGGTAGGTATTGAGGATGTAACAGAAAACAAAATAGACAAGTTATTTCTGTCCTTGGGAGTTTACATGGTTGTGGATGGTAGACAGACAGCAAAAAAGTAAGTGTTTTATATAGTGCTATGAAAGAAATAAAGCAGACTGCCTTAGGGATGACCTACTTTAGAAAGAAACCCTAGACAAATTCCTCTGAGGAGACGTGATTTAAGCTGAGACCTAAAGTATGAGAAGGAGCTAGCTATGTGAAGATAATAAAGAAGTTGGCAAGGGCCAAGATTCTGCACTAAGAAATGATCTAGGAATTGACCTAAAGGTATGTGATTGGAAACACAGTGATCAAAGAGAGAGTGGGATGGGATAAGGTTTGAGAACTGATTTTTTTCTTAATTTGACCTACAGTTTCATGATTTAAAGCTGTTAGCCTTCTTTCTATCATATATAATACCCATTTTTGTTAGTTTTGTATATTTTGAGTTCTGTGGTGTTTTTGTATTGTTTTGTTTTTTAAATCCTCACCAGAAGACATGCTTAGAGAGAGAGGAAGGAAGAGGGAGAAAAACTTTGGTTGCTTTCTCTAAGTGTCCTAATCGGGATTGAGCCTGAAACCCAGGTATATGCCCTGAGTTGGAATCTAACGGGTAACTTTTCAGTGCATAGGACCATGCCCAACCAACTGAGCCACTCTGGCCATTCTAGTTCTGTGTTTTGACTGCTATAGATTCAAATTGAATAATCTTTTTCTATACTGCTCACTTCAGAGCTGAAAAAGTTTCATTCTTCCATGGACCTGATAAGTACTCCGTTTTTTCTTCTTTTGCTATGATTTGATTTTTAAGATAATTTTTTCAACCATGTTGCATTGACTCTGGTTTAAAATGTAGATTTCATGTTTTTCCAAGTGCTTTCCCCTCACCTGCACCAAAATAATCCTTATGTATTGTCTTTTAGAAGGTTTATATGATTTCATATTACATTTGGCATGGTAAAACTCTCTGTCTTCTTTTCCTTTAAATTTCTGCCTTTATATTATAACATTATTCAATAGTTTTGTATTTTAATAAGCTCTAATATCTGGTGGAGGATCTACCCGTAACTCTTTGCTGCTTTTCTATTAAGTTATTTGATAATCTTACCTATTTTTTTTATGAATATTGAGTAGTCACCTTCTTATAAGCCTTTTGACACCAAACAGTTCTTTTGTGATTTTAATTTAGTGTTTGCTTCCAGCAAATTTAATATATTCTTCCTATGTAGCTATATCTTCTATTAAATTTAGCAATTTTTTGGTAACTTTGTAAAGGTTGGATATATTTCTTAAGATGATTCTTAAGATGTTTTGTTTCTGTTTTTGAATTATGGTGAATAGGTTTTCTTTTTCTTTGCCTGTTGTTCTTCCTTAATAAGAACTCTACCTCCAAGAGTATATTTTATGTACTTGGTTACTTTACTAAGCTCTTATTAATCCTTTGGATTCTCTATTTCTTAAGTTATATTACCTTCAGGTGCTAATATTTTAATTTGTTGCCAAAATTTATTTTTTCATCTCTTTTTCATGATATTGGAAAACCATTAAATGGTCTACTTTGTCCTTTTTAATTTTAAAGGTTTAAATTCTAAAGTTGTACCATTGATTATAATTCTTGTTTTAATAAATTATTTCATTCATTAAATTAAGGCAGAATTGTTCTGTTTTTAATGTTTTAAAAATGTGTTGAATTTGTTAAATAACTTGAGCATTTGTTCATGTAATCAGAATTTGTTTCATTTATTGATGTGGTGTATATTTTTTTTATGGAACTACCATCATATTGTTACAAGAATAAACCTTTCTTGGACTAAGAGTAATTCATTGCAATGCTAAATATTTTGCCAGCACTTATTAAAATTGTAATATTTATGATCATTAGTTAGGCTGACCTACATAGAGTTTGTGTGGTGTGTGCATTTGCACATTTAAGTATCTTTAGGTTTTTGGTTTTATCAGTTTTAAGGTTAGGTTTAGATTCTCTCATTAAAGGAACTGGCTGTTATTTGATTTCTTGAAAGTTTGAGAGACTTGGTGTTCTGGATTTCTTTGTTGTTGTTCTTTAAGGACATCTTGAATTTCTTCCTTAAATAGTCTGAGTTTTTCTATTTCTTATTCTTTCAGTTTTAGTAATTACTTATTCTTTCAATTTGTTTTATAGAAATGAATTTTCCTTGAAGGTTTCAAGACTCTTATAATTCTTTTAAGCTTAACACATTTTGAACCATTTTTACAATTTTATGCTCAGTTTTGATTTTGTGGTTAGATTTGTGCTTTTTTCTCCCTTTATTAAATTTATCAGGATTGCTTATTAGGTTTTAAGGAACTGGATTATAGTTTTAACTATTAATAACATTTTGTCTTCCCTAATATATCATTCTTTTCCTTACTATTTTTAATGTTTTTATTCCCTGATGTTCTTAGTTTTCTTCTCCATCTACTTATTATCTAAATATTTTTTTGGATTTTTTAATTTCTTTTTTGTTTTGTTGCCTTGAGATTAGAGATTGTAGTCTTTACAATTCCTTTTTCCCCCCTCCTTTTAAATATTGAGATTTAATTTGTGACCTATGGGGTTTAGAGAACTCCCCACACAAATTGTTAGTATATCAGGAAGATTTGTGTAAATGTGGTGTGTAAATCTATATTTGCTTATTCTTTTTGCTATAATATAAAATGGTTAAAGTGAAAATTTTTCTTTCAATATTTGTTTCGACAGCGGATGGTATTCCTAATGATAGTAGTGATAGTGAAATGGAAGATAGAACTACTGCTAATCTGGCAGCTTTGAAACTTGATGAGTGGCTCAATTTCAAACTAGAGCCTGAGGTAAGTTGCTCTTTAGTAGTGTGATCCAGTTAGTATGATCTGATAAACAATATAATGAAAATTATATCTATAATATTGGGTTCTTAGCATTAGAGAATACAACTTCTTTTTCAGTTGTGGGCCCTCAGGTATTCTCTGCTGCATTGGGGTTTAATCCAACAGTGGATTTGAAAAACGTAGGTGCAGATCAGTATTTATGCATGGTAATATTTTGAGTATTTCTGTGTATATAATGAAATATTGAGTATTGGGTACACAAGAAATCCCTTTATTTTAACTATTTCTAAGAGAAAGATCTGAATTCCTTTCTGATTTCTCTTTTCACATATCTCTGAATTGGGAAAGAGGAATGTTTCTTTTCAAATTAAAAATATTTCTTGACAAAGCCTACCCTTAATTTCATCTCCACTTTTAAAGGTCATTTTATAGCTTTTTGTTTTGTTTTGTTTTGGCAGCTAAGCTGTGAATAGTCAACAAGGGCTAGATTTACCTTTTTAGGATTCTTCCATCATTTGAACCTACTGTATGTAGTCTCACTTGAATATCCAATAGCCTGTCACTTCACTGAAATTGTTCTTGCTGAGGACAATATTGTCCTCCATGTTGTCAAAACCAGCCTGCTGTCCTTGACAAATTTGACCTCTTCTCATTTTTGGCAGTATTGTCCATAACCTTCTTTTTGTAATTTTATCTTTCCCATTTTTCCTCCTCACATCTGTCCCAATTTCTTTGTCACCAGATACCGTGACATTAATCTTCCTTGATTCTTCTTTTTTCTAGAGAGGCCATTTCTTCTTAGGTTCTTTCACGGACTCTTCTCTATGTGTTTGTGCCTTAAATGTTAGATGTTCTCCAATACTTGGTGCTTTGCTTTTTTCACTGTCTCTGCACAGTTCCTAGAGACTACCTCTAACCATTTATGCATTGATGACTACCACGTCTATATCTAGCTTAGGCCTTTCCCTGGACATATGAATCCAGCTGCCTTCTGGACATCATTATTTGGATGTTCCACAGTCACTAAAATAAAATGAATGGAACTAAATGTATTTTTGTTTGTTTACTCTGCTTTTGTTTTTTACTCTGCTTTTGTTTGTTTACTCTGCTTTTGAGATATTAATCACACTCTACCACATATTGTCTCTCTCAATAAACTGTTTCATTTGATTTTGTGCCTCAAATATGGTAAAGAAGAAATTTTATTTCATTCTTGCAATAAAAAGAATGAAAGTAGTAGTAAATTATATGAAATGTAAACCTTGTTCTTTGGAAACATTCAAAGACCCTTAATTAATAAACAAATAGGTGCTTGCAAGCATATTTGAACTGAAGAAACTATTTTATTGTAGGCCGCCAGTTTATTGCTGCAGCTCAGACAGAAGTGGCACAGCTTATTTTTACGCCGAATGAGAGCTCCATCTAAACCGTGGTCTCAAGTTGATGAAGCAACCATTAGAGCAATTATAGCTGCTTTAAGCACTGAAGAACAGTCTGCAGGTTTACAACAACCATCTGGGATTGGACAAAGGCCAAGGCCTATGTCTTCAGAAGAACTTCCTTTGGCATCATCTTGGAGGTCAAATAATAGTAGGAAAAGTTCAGCAGATACTGAATTTCCTGATGAGTCTACTACTGCAGAAAGGTAAATTAATGGCTTGAAACAGGAGACATTTTCTCCAGGAAAAGTTATTTATTATGGAATTATGTGCTTTTATAATACTTAGAAGTTACATTGTTATCATGTAAGGAACACAGAAAGGTCACAGTAAAATGGGAAGAGATTTTTCCTTTGAAAACCTCTATATAAATGCCTAATATGCAAATTGTCCCTTTGGGAGTTCGACAGGGAGTTCAATCGCTTGCTATGACATGCGCTGACCACCAGGGGATGGTGTGGTACTTGGCAGGTGTTGGCAACACGGCGCCAGCAGTGGGCAGCAGTGGAGGGACTGCCAGCCCTGATAGGCCCCAACGAGAGCGGGACCGTGGTGGGATGGTGAAGCAGGTGAGCAGGCAGTGCCAGGCCAAGGTGGGGTGCCAGGCAGGGCTGCGGGGCTGTGCGGCTGGGGGTGCAAGCTGGGGTTGCAAGGCTGGGGATGCAAGCTGGGGCTGCCGGGGTGAGACAGGGCCAGACATGCCCTGAAGCCCTCCTGCGGTCCCTTCTAGGCAGGCCAATCTCCCGTGGTCCCTCCCCGGCCGGCCAGCCCCAATTGTACCTCTGTAGCCGAAAGAAGCTGGCGTCGTCACTAGAATATGTCTGAAGACCAACTATTGGCACAATGTACCTCTGCGGCCGAAAGAAAGCATCATCATTGACAGAATATGTCTGAAAAACTGTCATCGACAAATACTACCAATACTGGTAGGAACTGCCTTCACAGCAAAAATTAAGTAAATGAGGATGCAATTATCGAACATAGTTGTGGTGAAATGACTGTTACATGTCAGTTTTGCCTATCACTAAATTTCTCCAATAGAAAACCATCTGATGGAAAATTTACTCGATGTTGCAGCAAAGGTAAAGTTTGTCCAAATGATATGTTTTCAGAATACCCGGAATATTTTAAAAAATTAATGATTAAGGAAGATTCTGATAGTAAAAATTTTATGGAAAATATTCATTCCATAAATAGTTCTTTTGCTTTTGCTTCAATGGGTGCAAATATCACTTCATCATCAGGATATGGGCCATACTGTTTTAGAATACACAGTCAAGTTTATCACCGTACTGGAACTTTACATCCTTCAGATGGTGTTTCTCAGAAGTTTGTTCAACTCTACGTTTTAGACACGGCCGAAGCGACAAGTAAAAGATTAGCAATGCCAGAAAACCACGGTTGCTCAAAAAGACTCATGATCAATATCAACAACCTCATGCATGAAATAAACAAATTAACAAAATCATACAAGATGCTACATGAGGTAGAAAAGGAAGCCCAATCCGAAGCAGCAGCAAAATGTATTGCTCCCACGGAAGTAACAATGGCAATTAAATATAATCGTAACAGTGATCTGGGTAGATATAATTCTCCCCGTGTAACTGAGGTTGCCATCATATTTAGAAACGAAGATGGAGAACCTCCCTTTGAAAGGGACCTGTTCATTCATTGTAAACCAGATCCCAATAATACGAATGCCACTAAAATAAATCAGTATCCTGTTTTCTACATTAGATGCAATGACGTATCCTATTCTTTTTCCACATGGTGAAAAAGGCTGGGGAACAGATATTGCATTAAGACTCAGAGACGACAGTGTAATCAACAATAATACCAGACAAAATGTAAAGACATGAGGCACACAAATGCAGTATTATGGATTTCATCTCTCCGTGTGGGACATGTTCAATTCTATTTTAAATGCAGGAAAATTAGCTTACCAGTATATTGTCAATTCATACTAAAAAATGGAAGCAAATCGGATAAATTTCATTAAAGCAAACCAATATAAGTTGAGAGTTGAAAAATATAGTGGTTTGATGGATCATCTCACATCTAGATCTGAAAATCACAATGTGCTGATTGGTAAAATGATAATACTTCCATCGTCTTTTGGGGGTACTCCCAGAAATATGCAGCAGCGATATCAGGATGCTATTGCAATTGTAACGAAGTATGGCAAGCCTGATTTTTTTATAACCATGACATGCAACCCCAAATGGGTAGGTATTACAAATAATTTACAGCACTGGCAAAAAGTTGAAAACAGACCTGACTTGGTAGCCAGTGTTTTTAATATTAAACTGAATGCTCTTTTTAAATGATATATGTAAATTTGATTTATTTGGCAATGCTACAGCTAAAATTCATGTCACCGAATTTCAGAAACATGGACTGCCTCATGCTCACATATTATTGATATTAGATAGTGAATCCAAATTATGAACGGGACATGACATTGACCATATAGTTAAGGCAAAAATTCCAAATGAAGACCAGTGTCCTCAACTTTTTCAGATTGTAAAATCAAATATGGTACATGTACTCTGTGGAATACAAAATCCAATATTAAATATTAAAATATTCTAATTATTTTTTTTTCAATGTGCATGAATCCGTGCACCAGGCCCCTAGTAATTCTTATGAGTTTTAAGATAATATGAAGGATTTTAGGCTACTGGTATGTGAGTTATTTAATAAGAAATTTTTTTTTTCAGAAAAACTCAATGTTTATTTTTAAGAATTCACAAATTTAGGGTCTGTTGAGAAGATAGCAACATTTTTTATTTTACATTTTAGTTAATGTATGTCAAGTGGCATCTTTCGTAGGTACCCTACAGCAAGAAGTGATGGCTATAGCCATTTAAAAGAACAACCCACAAGTATTACCTAGATATCAATATTGCTGACTAGTATTCCTACAGAAAAACCATCTATTCATTCAGTGATACATTCAATGCCTGTTGTTCTTGGTATGAGGGATAGAGCAATGTACAAAACAAAATAGACTTCTTCAGAGAATTTACATTTTATTGAGAGGCATATAATAAGTAAATAAATTTATTGTGACAAAATTTGTTTCAATTTAATCAAATTCTTTTATTCTTTCTGTCATTTAACAATTGGATGTGATATTTTTATTATATGATTGTCAATAGTAAGAAAACTCTTCTTGAATTATTTACCCAAAAATATATTATGATATAACGAGAGGCCCAGTGCACGGATTTGTGCACCGCTGGGGTCCCTCAGCCTGGCCTGCGGGTACTGGGCTGAAACTGGCTCTCTGACATCCCCCGAGGGGTCCTGGATTGTGAGAGGGTGCAGGCCAGGCTGAGGGACCACACAGGTGTACAATCGGGGCCAGGGAAGGACCACGGGAGGGCTGTAGGGCATGTCTGGCCTGTCTCATCCAGTCCCGATTGACTGGACCCCAGCAGCCAGCTAACCTACTGGTCGGAGCGTCTTCCCTCTGGTGGTCGGTGCACGTCATAGTGACTGGTCGAACAGTAGAATGGTCAGACACTTAGCATATTAGGTTTTTATTATATAGGATATGATAGTGGTTATAATGAATCATTGGGCATGATTCAGAACTATTTCTTGTAAACATTTAATAGAATCAAATATGTTTCTTTTTATCATTAGAAAAAATTTTCTTACCTTGTTGATAATAAAGACAACATTTTGCCTGTGATGCTAATTTTGGCAATATTGGAAAGTCTCTGTAGTAAGAATATGATTTCACTGGTAAAAAACTGAAAATAGAAACAAAGGAAACAAAAGATATGTGATGCTCAAGGGTCAGATGGGGATTTCATTACCTTCTTTTGATCAAATTTTGCATATTTCACAGAAGCATAAAGGCTTTATTAGTTCAGACTTCAGTGAAAGAGGAATAATATTTATTGGTTTCCAAGTTCTTCAGATATCTAGTTTTAGGAATAATTTAGCCAGTTGCCAAGAAAACCACACATTGTGCACAGCTGAACCTTTCTGATGTAGACCCTCCTAAACAAAAGAATAGTAAAAACCATATATTCTACTTAGACATCTCCCACTTTTTTGAAAAGATTATTCTAAAAGCTTACTTGAACAGCAAATATTTAGAATGTGCACATACATCTCCATAGATATTTTAATGTGGTCTTATTATTCCTACACCTTTTTGGCATTTAGCAATTGGATGTGACATTTTTATTTATTATATGATTGTCAACAGTAAGAAAGCTCTTCTTGAATTATAAAAAACCTGTTAGATTCACAGAGAACTCTGTGTGTGTGTGTGTGTATGTATGTATGTATGTATAAACGCATATGTATTATGTGTGTACCTATATTCACATACTAACAGAGTTGCACACATTTTTTTGGATAAAAACTTCCTTTTTCCTTTATGAAGTAATACATATTCATTTGATAAAATTTGGAAATACAGAAGAAAATCAGAATTATAAAGTGTAATTAGTTATACTTAGAAACTGATTGTCTTATAAGTTCATCGCCCCCCCCCCCCCCCCACCTTGTGATACCAGGATCAAACATTTCATTTTCTTACAAGTTGTAGCCTGACATTTTTCATTCTCCTACCTATTGAACAATAGGACTTTTTGTAGAATTAATGGATTATGCCTAGAATTGATGTATCTTGGTGAAGAATAGAATGAGGACTCTTAGGAAGATTTATTTTTGAAGAGAGAAGTTATCATCTTTGTGGGATTACTTCTTAGAGAAAAATTATTTATAGTTAGAGTTTTCACTCTAGGACAGCAAGATGTAGATTAGATAAATGTTTTCAATAAAAACACTTTTTGTCAGTGAATTTCATTTATTTTTAATATAATAAATATCCTTTGATAAATATAAAAATAGTCACATATTCTGTTTGCTTGCATTTTCTTTCTTTTAAAAAAAATCCTCACCTGAGGATATGCTTATTGATTTCTTTTTAGAGAGAGAGGACAGGTGGGGGGGGGGGAGAGAGAGAGAAAGAAAAGAAAGAAAGAGGAAGGAAGGAAGGAAGGAAGGAAGGAAGGAAGGAAGGAAGGAAAGGGAAGGGAAGGGAAGGGAGGGGAGGGGAGGGGAGGGGAGGGGAGGGGAGGGGAGGGGAGGGGAGGGGAAGGGGAAGGGGAAGGGAAAGGGGAAGGGAAGGGAAAGGGGAAGGGAAGGGAAAGGGAAAGGGGAAGGGAAGGGGAAGGGGAAGGGAAGGGAAAGGGGAAGGGAAGGGAAAGGGGAAGGGAAGGGAAAGGGGAAGGGAAGGGAAAGGGGAAGGGAAGGGAAAGGGGAAGGGAAGGGGAAGGGAAGGGAAGGGAAAGGGAAGGAAAGGAAAGGAAAGGAAAAGAATGAATTATCATTGTGAGAGAGAACATTGATTGGTTGCCTTCAGTATGCACCCAACCAGGGATTGAACCTGAAATCTAGTTATGTGCCCCAGGTACATCCACACCTTTCAATATATAGGACAATGCTCCAACCAACTGCATACTGGCCTGGGCTGCTTATATTTTCAGTTAACTCTTCAACTCTACATTTGAAGCTTTGTACATTCTGCACCTCAGCCTTATAATATCCTCCATCCTATAAAGTTTTTACCTAAAGTCATATTTTGAATTAAAAATATTTAAGAATAGTTTAAGAAATTATTAAAATACTAGAAATTGCCCATGTCCCATCCCAAAGCCAAACTAATGTTTTTTTCTTATCATTTTCAAATAGTAATTTAATGGCAAAAGATTTACATAAGAAAAAATGAGCTATAAGTGAGCTCTATATCAGAACTCTTTGTTCCTCCTAAATGAAAATTTAGGTGGAATGGTTTACGCCACAGTGGTTCTCAACCTTCCTAATGCCGCGACCATTTAATACAGTTCCTCATGTTGTGGTGACCCCCAATTTCATTGTTACAAATTGAACATAATTAAAGCATAGTGATTAATCACAAAAACAATATGTAATTATATATGTGTTTTCCGATGGTCTTAGACAACCCCTGTGAAAGGGTCGTTCGACCCCAAAGGGGTCGCGACCCACAGGTTGAGAACCGCTGGTTTACAGGAATACTTTGTTTCTACTTGAATGAAATGTTTTGGGGAAACCAAATAAACATGAGAAAAAAGCTAAAATAAGGCTCAGAGTAAAAGATCAACTTGAAAACCACAAAAATAGGTATTTAATTCTATTGAAAATATCATTTTTACTTTAATAAGATTTTGCCTTCATTAAGTTCTGTCAGCTAATTTTCAGGTCAGTTAGGTACCAGGGTAAGAATGATGGAATGTTAGAAGTTGTAACTAAAAAAGTCATTGAACTTCGGTTATGAGAGGAAAAAAATCTTTGAAAATTTAATTTTTGTACTTCTAATCAAGTTAATGATTCATATATGCATACATCACATTTTATTAATATCTTTAAGTTTTAGCTATTTTATTTCATTTGTGAAAGAAACGATCCTTCTAAGATATTTATAGAAATGGAAACAATTGTGGGCATAAGCTATTTCGACTTGTCTAGTAGGCAGGACTTGCAAAGACTGTGGAAGCTAGTGGATTATTGAACACTTACCCTTTTCTGCTTTCAATTTACTCATTATAAATATTGTGAAGCACAGCAAAGTAAATGAAATACTATCATGAACTCCATAGCCCTGATTCAGTAATAACCAAGATTTCACCTACTTGTTTGTAGCCAAATATTTTTTCCTTTTGCTTTCGTTTTTGTTTACATATTTCAAAATTAATACCATACATCCTGTCATTTTACCCTTCCACATTTAACTATTCATCTCTTAATACAACAGGCATTTTTTCCTACATAATCAAAATCCAATTATCAATTTCAATGAAATGATAATTTCCCCAGTTCTCTATAGATTTATTTGAATTAGCATCCAGGGAGGACTTATGCATTGTACCAGGGTGTTGTTTTTCTTGAGTCCCTTGTGATCAGAGCAGTTCCTTAGTTGGCCTTTTTGAAGAAACTAGGTCAGTGGTACTGTGAGATGTACAGCAGGTCCTTGAATAACATCATTTCATTCAAAGTGTTTCATTATAATGTTGATGAGATGACATAGTAACTTAACTCTTGTTTATGTCAATTAGCCTATGGTAAAATTGGTTCATTATACATCATTTTGCTTAAAGTCACAGAACTTGTTGATGACACTGAGTACTTACTGTACCACATTCTGGATTTGTCTCTTCATTTCTCCTGGTGTTATTTATTGCTATATCTTAAGTAGTTCATGTAAACTGGTAGTTAGCTCTCAGTGCTTGATTAGATCCAGTGTTTGGGTGAGAATATTCTATAGGTGGATATTGCATGATTTTAGGAAGTACTCAGTTTATTTTTAAATGTCTGGTTGTTCCACAAATATATACTTTTTAAGCTCATAAATTAAAAGATTTGCCCAGGATCATATACCTAGTTAGTTATAAATTTAGTACTGTCCTAGAAATCTTTTATCCTGACTTTAGTCCAGCATTATTTCCACTTTACCTTACTATTTTAGTATGCTTTTTATATCTATTTTACTTGGCTCTAAGATATGCTGTGGAGGTGGAAGGGAAGTGGAGTGGGTGATATTCTTGTAAAGGCCATTGGCTTAGATGTAGTTTAATAATTTTATAATGTTAAAGACATTAAATGTCAATATAAAATATAATTGTTAAGTTCTCTCCTATACCATCATAAAGGAGGGATAGGGATTTGGTAAGGGGAATAATACTTGGGTAATTTTTAATATTAAGTTAAAGACTTTTGTAGATTGTCTTAAAAATATGTTTTTGTATATTTGTTTTTGTAAACTGTACCATAATAGTCCAACTGTTTCTTAACTTCCAAATGTAATAGAAGAATGAAATTCCCTTTTAAAAAATGTCCTATCAACTATAATGTCTTTGAAACTTTGATTTAAAATGGCATTTGCTTTGTATTATGAACTTACATATAATGGGTCGCCTTTGCTTCTTCCTTCTCACTCAAGAGTATTGACGAAATCTCCATCTCCAGCACTACATCCACCTCAGAAGTACAAAGATAGAGGAATTTTACATCCTAAACGAAGCACTGATGACCGACCAGATCAAGCTTCTGCAAAATCTACAGAAGATTACCCAAGTCCTTGTGCTAGCCCTTCTCCTCCATCCTCAGGAAAGGTAGAGTATCTAAAAGTTGATGTAGCAAGGAATACATTTGTAGCACATTGAATATTACGTATTTAAAATCATAAACCAATTATTTTCAGTTACTAATTGTGGGCTCTGTTCTAGATATATATTGAAGCTGGCAAACTTGAGACACCTTGAGTAAATTTTTTGTTTCTTTTGTTTGCCAATTTTTTTCTAGTTATTACCATGTTGGTGTGTTTTAAAACTAACAGATCATTCACTGATGGCATGTAGCTAAGTAGTTCATTATTTCCTTTCTATTTCTTTAGAACTTCTTTTTTTGTTGTTAAAACAAATAAGAAGAAGATTATCTTAACTTTGGTTTATAATTTTAGAATTGAAAAGGATTTTTTTGTTAATTGATTTTATCAACTCAATGGATATAGTATAAAACAAAACAGGATGGAACTAGGAAGATAGGAAATTTTGATGGGGAATTGAGAACTATGTATCTTTTAAAGAATTTATAAAATGAATGGTTTCTAATGTTAGAATATATTTAGTTCTACTTTCTTGTGTTGTTAGTACCTGAGTAAGTATTTGACTAGGGTTATTTGTTGTACTGTATGTTGTGTTCTGGTGAACCTGTAACATTTTTGGTGTACAGGGTGACATGACACTCAGCCGAGTCACTCACCTGGGTCCTCTAGCTGTTTTTATTAAGATTTTCTTTTTACCACTTGTTTTTAGCAGTTTGATTTTGATATGATTTGGTCTAGTTTTCCTTCTGTTTCTTCTTCATTCTGTGTATTTATAGTTTCCATCAATTTTGGGAAATGTAAGACCTTTACTTTCTCACTTTTTTTGTTGTTAATCCTTACCTGAGGATATTTTTTCCATTGCTTTTTTTGAGAGAATAGGAGAGAGGGAGAGGGAGAGCGAGAAACAATGATGTGAGAAAGACACATCAATTGGTTGCCTCCCACACATGCCCTAATTCATGTGGGGATTGAACCTGCAACCCAGGTACATGCCCTTGACCAGGAATTGAACCTGTGATCCTTCAGTGCGTGGGCTGGTGCTCTAACCGCTGAGCAACACTGGCCAGGGCTCTTCACTTATATTTTATATTTCACCTCTCACTTCTCCTTTCTGGGATCCTGGATATACAAATCTAAGGCTACTTGATATTTTCCCACAGGTCACTGATGCTCTGATAATTATATTTCAGTTATTTTCTCTCTGCTTCATTTGAGAGGTTTCTATTGCTGTATCTTTAAGTTAGGTCGCTTGTATTTTTATTTGTAGTGTCTAATCTATTATGCATTCTTTCTAGTGTATTTTTCACTTCAGATACTATAAGTTCATCTCCAGAGCATCCTTTGGGTCTTTAAAAAATACCTTCCATTTCTCCTCTCATCATGTTCATGTTTCCTTTACCTTCTTGAAGATAGTAAGCATATTTATCATAACTGCCTTAATATTCTTATCTCCTAATTGCATCATCTGAGTCTGTTCCTAGTGATTAATTTATTTTCCAGTTATGGATCATATTCTTCTGTTCCTTTGCATTCCTTATAATTTTGTTTGGCTACATGATTTTTGTTGTATTCCTTTAAATAGTGTTAGATATCCTTTTGGTATACAGTTAAGTTAGTGGCAATCAATTTAATCTTTTCAGGATTTGCTAGTAAGCAGTGCCTGGGTGGTTCCAGAGCAGTTTTTATCTGGTACTAATTTAGTTCTGATACTAAGGTGTGATGTTTCTGTGGACTAATGACCCATTATTAGTCCAAATTATTTCTATTTTGGTTGGGGATAACAGGAAGTATTCTCAGCCATATGTGTGAGCGCTCAGAATTATCAGGTGTACTTCCTTCCTTTGGGTCTTTTCCAGGCCTCAAGTCATTTTTTCTTACTTGTGTGCAGGTCAGCACTTAACCAAAAACTGCAGTTTCCCATGAGCTCACTTTCTGTGCAACTTCTTTGGTCTAGTTCACTGCCATGCAAATACTAGTTGCCTGGTCTGTCTCTGCATTTCAGCAAGACCACTGGTTTCTGTTTGTTTCCTTGCACTGTTACCTGGAAACTGTATCCTGGCAATAAGCTGGAGCAGTATTTGTTTTGTTTTCAGACTTTGAAGTTTATTAAAATATTTTCTGGAAGTACATTTGGAGTATAAATCAAAGTTGGTAATCCAGGATCCTTTCTTGATAAGGGATTTTGAATGCTCTGAAACTGAGTACTGGGTTTGGGCTCTTTAACCTCATTTTGATTGAGCCTTGTGTAGTTTTTCAGGAATGAATGACAGAGCTGTTCGCATTTGTTGAATATTTGGTAAACTATTTTGGTTTATATGTTCATGATGATGTTATTTAATGGAGCCTATTGATTCCGAAAGGTCAAATTACCTTTCAAGAATTTATGCATTCTTTTATAGGGGTCAAAATCTCCTTCACCAAGACCAAACATGCCTATTCGATACTTCATAATGAAGAGTAGCAATTTGAGAAACCTTGAAATTTCTCAACAGAAGGGTATTTGGTCTACAACCCCTAGTAATGAGCGGAAGCTAAATCGAGCCTTTTGGGAAAGCAGCATGGTTTACTTGGTTTTTTCTGTTCAAGGATCTGGACATTTCCAGGTGAGCCATCCTGAAGCAGTAAGGGTTCTTCTGGCTGCAGGTTAGACCATAGAGATAAAAAACAAACAACAACAAAAACCCCTGGCTTTGTATTACATCGGAATGCAATTTTGTCTTAGAATGAGAAATACATTGCACCTCCTCAAGGGCATGATAAATAGGGATCCCTTTGTTTTTGCCTTATCTTACCAGAACCTCTCCAGATAAACAATTTATGCTTCTGAAGACAACTGTAGATTTACCATTTCTGGGGTAGATTAAAAACAATGAGAATCTTGAATTTTTGGTAAGATGTTTATTTAAATAGGTCAAGGAAGTTAGTATTGACAATCAAGAAACTGAGTGTGTGTCTTAACTCATATATCTGAATTTTTAAAATAATGAATTTGATAATATAGTTTTTGGAAGTAAAAGCATAGAGGTTAGATTGTATCCATTTATTATGGTATAAATGTGGGTTTAGAACTATTGAAATATTATTTAGAAAATATCTGTCATATCTGAAATTATGTTAGAAGGCTGGAATTGGTCTTTCCTATAAAATTTGCTTATATTTTTTTTATAAAAACACTTAATAAGTAGCTTATTTTTTAATTGATCTTTATTGTTGAAAGTATTACAGATGTTCCCGCCCCCCCCCCCCCGTTTTTGTTAGCTATGTATTACTTTTATATTATATTTTTCCCCTTAAAAAAAACCCTCATAGCTTTCTCAGATAAATTGAATTCACTTTTATCCTTCCACCTCATTTTATCCACAGGGATTTTCTAGGATGTCATCTGAGATAGGAAAGGAGAAGAGCCAGGATTGGGGCTCAGCTGGACTTGGAGGAGTATTTAAGGTGGAGTGGATACGAAAAGAAAGTCTTCCCTTTCAGTTTGCACACCATTTGCTCAATCCTTGGAATGATAACAAGAAAGTTCAGATAAGCAGAGATGGGCAGGTATACAATGGCATTTAATATTTTTCTTCTACTTTTCTTTTTATTTTGTTTTGCTGTTATTTAGTGATTTGTTTGAGGAGCCATTGTAAGAATATATATCCTATTTTCCACATGCACATGGAAAATAGTGGTTCAGATTTGTAAAGGAGCTAGTAAAAGCTTTCTTGCAAAATATTTCTTATAGAGCTCATTGCTTTTTTAACATTTTGTAAATTTGACTTCTTTCTGTCATTGCATATATAAAATATTTCTTAAGTTCCTTTTTGGAGACTCCTGTTATCCTCCTAAGATAGTGATGGTGAACCTTTTGAGCTCGGCGTGTCAGCATTTTGAAAAACCCTAACTTAACTCTGGTGCCGTGTCACATATAGAAATTTTTTGATATTTGCAACCATAGTGAAACAAAGACTTATATTTTTGATATTTATTTTATATATTTAAATGCCATTTAACCAAGAAAAATCAACCAAAAAAATGAGTTCGCGTGTCACCTCTGACACGCGTGTCATAGGTTCGCCATTACTGTCCTAAGATATGATCAAAACTGAGTGTAATTCTGAAGTATTGTAATTTTACTAAAATCTAAGGTTAACAACAGTATCTAAACTCCATTAAGACTTTAACTAATTTGTGTAATGTAAAAAAATAACCTTTTTATATTTTTGTGGCTTGTTTTATTTCTATTATGTTTTACCTTGTCTTCATGACATACATTTTTAAACTAGCTAGGGTGATGGGAATTAACATACATATGGATTACTGTGCTAACTGTAATATGAGGTAATTTAATGCACACAATGAATTATTAGCCCAATTTTATGTAGGATAAAATAGATTCAAAGAAATTAGTTTTGCCTAAGGTCACACGGCTAATAATTTATTTGAACCAGTGTGACTCACTTCAGATTACCACATGAAGAGTGGATTCTTTTTAAAAGCACATCTTGTCACAAGAGGACTGTAAATAACATTCTTTTCAGTTATATAAGAATATTTTTATTTTTATCCTAAATAGTGATTTTGAAATAAGTCTAATACCTAAGATTATTATATAGTCATCTAAGCTAGTCTCTTGGAAAAAAACACTGGAAATATCTAATATGCTATGTTTTATAGGTCAAGCTGAATGCTTTTGCTAAATATCCATTAGAAACAAAATTCATTATTTCCAGATACAAAAAAAAAAAAAAATTCTAGCAGAACTCCATGGAAGTCTCTCATCAAGTTGTCACAAATAGTTGCGATATTTGCAGGTTAACTACAGTCTTAAATGCTTCATAAATCCTAAAGCAAAGAATTAAAGCAATGTATTCCATATAATTTTAGTATGTGCTGGTAGAAAAATAAAATTTACAGTGATTTTCTTACATTTTTATCAGTGTAGGTATTGGTGATTATAAAATTCAGTCCAGTTATTTTAATGTTTATTCTGACTTTTGATTTATCTAGGAACTAGAACCTCAGATTGGGGAACAGTTGCTACAGTTATGGGAACGCCTTCCATCAGGAGAAAAAACGACAACTGATTGACACTCGAGTTATACCATTCTTGACTTTGAGTACTGGCAATATTTGTGGTCATTAAGGATATCTTTCAGATTACTTATCTCTTTATCTTTCAACCTTTCAAGAGCACTTAGGTACAGAATGCACTGACTTCCAAAAACTTAGATGGGCTTTTCTGGTTTAGAGTATTGCTTTAGAACCATCATCTTCATATAAAAGAGATAATGATAATTTTAATAGTGATAATATAGAGTGATTATGTAATGTTTATTAATTGTAAGTTTCTAATTGAATAAAACATAGTAGTTTCATTATTTGACAAAACAGCAGTTATTTTAAATATACTTAATTTGAAGTTGAGTGTTTCATTTGTTTAAAACACTGAATTATAGTTCATATTGATTATTTTTTTAATGCAAAGTAAGTTTGTTTACTTTTTATTGTTAACACTATTACAGATGCCCCCTATTTAAGTTGTTTACTTTTAAGAAAGGCCTAAATATATCAGTACATCTGTGCACCATTTTAGAAGAGTCAACTCTTAAGATTTATGATTAAAAAGCCAACAAGCAAACAACCAGATTAAAAAATGTTTCTTTTAAAAAATAGTGTGTGCTAATTAACAACTATTTATTCTGTCATTTTTAGCCTAACATACATTAAGAAAAAAAGGAGGGGTATTCTTTTTCTGCAATTATGTAATGCAGGAAAGTCTGAAGAAAGGCAACATTCCTCAGGTCAAATTCAGTGCTTAGTTTTCTTGCTGGTTCTGCCTCTTTTAACCTGATGGGTGCCTTACCCCATTCTTCCTCCCATATTACAACTTACATGAGCACAGTAATTATGACCTTTTTGTTTTGTCTAGGGCAACTTGATTTAGACAAGTTAGAAATTTAAACAAATTATACAAGTAGTTTAACAGGTAGTGATAACTTGTTTGCTGTATGTCTTCCAAACTGAAGCCCACAAGCATCACAGTTCTAAATGCCTTCTATTCGTTTTCCAGTACTTTTTATCCTGCTATGTTTTGGATGATTTATTTCTTTTTTTGCACTTAATGGTTTAATAAATTAGGGTGGTGTTGGTGGTGATTTTTTTTATAAAACTGTGTTAGCGCCAACTATCTACTTCTTTGCCAATTCAGAATTATTTGGTTTCAACTCTTTACCACCACTATCTATAAAGTTTCCTAAGAAGCTTTTTGAAGGGAAATAGAGGTACAGGTAAAAAAGAATGAAATGTCTTGGTCACTGAGCTCTAAATAGAACAGGTTGGTAGCACTTGTCATGATACATTTGGGTCATTTCTAGATAACAACACCAACAGGAAATTAATTTAAAGACAAGAACTCCGAGTCATCTGCTTCTGTATTTGAGAACAAAGAAGTGAAAATTTATAGGTCAGCATAAAATCTTGAGAACCCTTCTTCCTCTGGTAAAGCATTATATATTGATATATTAGTTTAGAATGTCATATGTGATTTTGGCCTGTATTTGTAGATATTTGGTTTTTAAAATTTATTTTATACTTTGAGACATACCTATAAATTGAATCTATGTGAATTATGTTTCACTGTATGTGTATTACAGTTTTTTTCCTATTAGAGCAACTTGTGTTCCTCTGATAATGTTTACATTTTGTTTTGGTGTATATTTAGCAGTTCCTGGTGTTCTAAATTTGGAAGTTAAGGACTTTTGAAAAATAAAACTTGTTTCATTTTTATCTGTTTTCTAATATCTAGCCCCCTGTGGAAATGATGACTTTGTTGATACCTATATAAAATGAGTACAATTTGAATGTAATTAAAATGCTGTTTTTGAAGAGATGAACTTTAAATATACTTATTAGATGAAATTCTACTCAATTATTTATATCTTGTTATTTCTGATACTACATATTAGGACTAAGGTAACAGTGATCAGCAATATCCCTTGAGATATTAATGAATTTCAAGCACCTTGAAGAATATTATAATGACATTGAAGGTGATGGTTTCATATTAGTACAAACTCCTTGAGAAAAAATATCCTTATTATGATAGGGGCATAGAAAAAAAATTCAAGACATGTTTTAATGTAAAATCTTTGGAATATTAATAAAATATTCAGCCATCCACCTTTTGTTCTTAGCCAGGACACTTCATTATGCTAACTTGCCATTGTACCCGCTGAACAACCCAGCGTCACTCCAGCAATTACAGCAAAGATAGGCCATGAGGAAAGAATAAACTTCAAGAAAAGACAGGTTCATTTAAGAATTCTTCCTCATAGACTCATTCTTTATCATTTAAAATATTATATCCTGAAACAGAGAAAGTCTTAAGAAGTTAAATGAGCTTCACCCCAGAATCAATAGCAGGGCAAAAACATTGCAACTGAACATGTAACTCACAAGTGACCATGCTTCCTGGTCTGAGTGAGCCTCACATAATATAGATCTTCACTGTGCTCCAGGAGTCTCCACAATTCCGTTGTACCCAAAGGACCACATACTGTCAATATGCCCATGGCCACTGGATGCATCTTGGTCTTTCAACCAAATGGGAAATTTCCACTTGGCAGTCTAATACATTCTCCAGTTCTCCATATTCAAAATTGAACTACTATTGCTTCCCCACAGCCTGTTCTACCGAAGCTGTCTGTCCTCTTCAGTAGATGTCAGTTCCCTTCTTTTGGTGGCTCAGGCCAGAAAACTTGGAGTCACCCTTGATGCCTTTCTTTTTCTCAGTTTTATCAGAAAGTTTTCTTGGGTCTACTTTCAAAATATTTCTAGACTCCAGCTGTTTCTCACCACAAACTGTCATAACCACTCTGAACTGCGCCACCATCATTCTCACCTGGGTTATTGAAATAGCTTCCTAAGATTTCTTTTCTCTCCCTTCTGCCACGAATCTATTCTCAACATATAAATTTTAAGACATCAAGAGAATTAATATAGTGCTGCTCAAAACCCTGCAATGGCTCCCCATCTAACTCGAAAGCCAAAGTCTTTATAATGGCATAAACACCTTACATGATCTGCTCCCCCATTATATTTCTGACCTCTACTCATTCCACTTTAGCCACATTGAGCTCTTCACTATTCTTTCAATATACCAAGCATGTGCCAGCCTCAGAAACTTGTTTTAGCTGTACACTCTGCCTGAAATGCTCTTCTCAGAATATCTGTATTGCCAACTAGTTTTACCATTTAGCATAGGTTTAATGCAAAGGTTTCTTTAAATTTTATTTAACTTTTAGAATTAACAAATCAACTTTTTAAAAAAGATGTACAAGGGCATGGACCTTGGTTGCGGGCACATCCCCACTAGGGGGTGTGCAGGAGGCAGCTGGTCGATCTCTCTCATCGATGTTTCTAACTCTCTATCCCTCTCCCTTCTTCTCTGTAAAAAATCAATAAAATACATATATAAAAAAGATGTACAGTACAGCTCTATGAATTTTAACACATGTACAGATTTATATCTTTTACCACAATTGGGATTTTCCATCACTCCCCCTCATGCTATGTCCCTTTGTACTTATAGCCTCCTCTTGTCCCTAAGCCCTGGCAGCCATTGATCTGTTCTCTGACATTCTAGTTTTCGCCTTTTGAGAATGTCATATAAATAGAATTATTTTTCAGCATAATGTCTTTGAAATCAATCCAAGTCATTGTGTATATCAAAGCTCATTTCCAGACTTCTGGTCAAAATGGAGAGTATAGATAAATACTATACTCACCTCCTCCAACCACTACATCAAAATTACAACTAAATTATAGAACAGCCATCATTGAGAACCACCTGAAGACTAACTGAACAGACATCCGATCCTATCTAATAATAGAGAAACATGGTAATTAACCATAACTTCGCTACCCTTCCCATTGGCTAATCAGCGAGATATGCAAATTGACTGCCAACCAAGATGGCGGCTGGCAGCCAGGCAGCTGAAGCGAACAGGAGGCTTGCTTGCTCCAGAGATGGAGGAAGCCAACATTCCCTGCCTGCCGCTGCCGGCCTCTGAGCTTGCACTCTAAGAAACAATGTTGCAATTATAGAAGCTAAACAAGCTCCAGAAACCTGCTTTCACCCGTCAGAGCTGGAGTTGCAGCAGAGTTTCAATTATAGAACCCAAACAAACCCAGATACCTGCTTTCAGCAGCTGAGGTCTCAGAGCTGGAGCCGAGCCTCAGAGCTAAAGCCGGCTCTCAGCTCCAGTGACAGCCATAGAAGGTAAATAAATCCCAGAATAAAAAAAGAAAAGGAGAGGTTGGGAGCTTCAGTCACCCGCCAGCCTGAAAACGGCCCTCAGCACCCTAGTGGGGACCCCCACCTGAAGGGGGTGTGACCAGCTGCCAAACAGCCATCATCCCCTCATCCAGGCTGGTCAGGCACCCCAGTGGGAACCCCCACACTGATCCGGGACACCCTTCAGGGCAAACCAGCCAGCCCCCACCCGTGCACCAGGCCTCTATCCTATATGATAAAAGGGTAATATGCTAACTGACCCTAACAGCAGAAGGACTGGGAATGACTCGTCACTATGACACACACTGACCACCAGGGGGCAGATGCTCAATGCAGGAGCTGCCCCCTGGTGGTCAGGGCACTCTCACAGGGGGGAGCTCTGCTCAACCACAAGCCAGGCTGATGGCTGCCAGTACAGCAGTGGTGGTGGGAGCCTCTCCTGCCTCCTCAGCAGCGCTAAGGATGTCTGACTGCAGTTTAGGCCTGCTCCCCGCTGGCAAGTGGACATCCCCCGAGGGCTGCCGGGCTGCCAGAGGGATGTCTGATTGCCATCTTAGGCCCAATCCCCTGGGGAGTGAGCCTAAGCCAGCAGGTGGTCATCCCCTGAGGGGTCCCAGACTGCGAGAGGGCACAGGCTGGGCTGAGGGACCCACCCTCCCCCCCGGGTGCACAAATTTTTGTGCACTGGGCCTCCAGTAAGGATATAAAGAAGAAACCATGTTGAGAATGGGTAGAAAGGGTGGAGACGAGAAATAGGTCGCACACCACGGTGTAATTAAAAATTGCGAGGGATATCTTGGCTGTGGAGCAAGAGACCTCAACTTCACACTGGGCTCTCCAATCCAGTGCTCCAGTGCCATGAAGAGTCCCTGTAACATCTGGCTTGAAAAACAGCAGGGATTACATCCAATTGAGATGGAGGGCTGCTGGAGACCTAGTTGCTATAGGTCATAAGGGCCCAAGTGCAGACTCACTTGCTCATAAAGTTACTTGCTCTGGGCTCCAGTACAGGAACAGCAGCTCAAAGAGTGCCAGGGACAGATGGGGAGGAAGTAAATTGACTAGATTCAGGGAGAAGTCTGGAGGGGCAGGGGTCAGGGTATGGAAGTGCTGGCAAGTGTTCTTTTATTCAGCCCTCTCCTCTGCTGGCCTGGTGCAGGTGGGCACCAAATCTGAGCTCTCAATTAACCCGCCTAACCTGTTTGCAACATCAAACACATGGGTACTACCCAACCTCTTCCAGCAGATTCTCCACATGAGCAGCCTACCTCAGCTCAAGCTGTGGACTTTTCTAAATTCTCAGAGGTCCAACCCCATAACGCCCCCTCACCCCCTAAAAAAAAAAAGAAGCCTGGCGTAAGCTCTGACTGGTCTCAACTTACATTATAGCCCCTTCCATTAGCCCCAAGTGTGGGATAAGCAGCAGACACTCTTGACTTGGAATGTAGCCTCAAAAGTGGCAACAAACATGACACAAGTGGCAGCTGGTCTCAGCTAACTGTGGTGCCCACCAAAAGCCCTCGTCTGAAACTAGTGGAAACCATCCCTAGTTCACACAATAGCCTTATCCAAGCACCTCCAAGCCCAGCACAAGTGGCAATCAACCACAGATCACTTTTTAACTCCTACCACATAGCGCTAAACTAGGCACAAGCAATGGCTGACCTTGACCTGCATGCTCCCATGAGACTCCAGATCCAACACACCCGATGGCTGGCTTCAGACCACACCAGAGTACCACCCAATCAGCTCCACAAATGACTCCAAGAGTGGACTTGGCTGGTACTAGAGCTCTGCTAAAGTGACTCCCATCCCACAGGGTCAGCCCCAGCACAACAGCTCATCAGCTGTAGTCATGGCCAGGCCTCACGGCCAGCCTGAGGACCAATCCCACCCACTGATGTGTCAACAGCAATCAAGGCTCAAGTACAACAGGAGGGCACACACAACCCACAAAAGGGACACCCCTAGGACACCCAGCTCTGGTAACCAGGGAGACTGCACCATTGAGCCCCACAGCACACCTACTATAGAAAGCCACACTGCCGAGACCATGAGATGTAGCAAATCCTCCTAATACATAGAAAAAAACAGGGAGTCAGCCAATATGAGGAGATAAACATGTCCCAAGTGAGAGAACAGGCCAAAACTCCAGGATAAGAACTAAATGAAATGGAGACAAGCAATGTAGAGGCAGAGTCAAAACCACTGATTATGATGATTATAAGGATGCCCAATTAACTTAGTGAAAAAATAGATGACACAGATTCCTATCTCTTGAGCAAAGTTATAGGACTCATAAAAAAGAAAACAAACAAAAAACCGAGTCAGAAATGAATACAGTAATTGAAATGAAAAATATATTAGAGGGAATCAACAGTTTATTAGATGAATAGGGAGTTGAATCAGTGATTTGGAAGACCAGGTAGCAGAAAATACCCAGTTAGAAACAGTAAAAAGAAAAAAGAATAAAAAAAAAATGCAGCTATGCCTAGCTGGTGTTGCTCAGTGGTTGAGTGTTGACCCAGGAGTCAAGAAGTCACCAGTTTGGTTTCAGGTCAGGGAACCAAACTGGTTGGGTTGTGGGCTCAATCCTCAGGACGTGCAGGAGGCAGCCTGATGATGTTTCTCTTTCATTGATGTTTCTATCTCTCTACCCACCTCCCTTCTTCTCTTTCTAAAAATCAATAATTTTTTTAAAAAAACAAAAACAAACAACAACAAGGATAGTTCAAGGGACCTTTGATACAATATCAAGTGTACCAGGGGTAGCAGAAAGAGAAGCGAGAGAGCACAAGGAATTGAAAGTCTATTTTAAGAAGTGACTGAAATCTTTCCTCTCCTGGCAAAGAAAATAGACACATAAGTCTAGGAAATACAGAGTCCCAAAGATGAACCCAAAGAGGCCCCACACAAGCACACATTATAATTAAAATGCCAAAGGTTAGAGACAGAGAAAATCTTAAAAGCAGCAAGAGAAAAGCAGTTATGTACAAAAGAGCTCCCACTGAGACTGTCAGCTGATTTCTCAACAGAAACTTTGCAGGAGAATAGGGATTGGCATGAAATATTTAACGTGATGAAAAGCAAAGACCTTCAACCAAGATTGCTCTACCCAGCAAGGCTATCACTTAGCAATAAGGAGAGATACCATTTCCCAGACAAGAAAAAGCTAAAGGAGTTTATCATCACTAAACAAGTTTCACAAGAAATGTTAAAGAGACTCCTTTAAAAAAAAAAACCAGAAGATAAAAAATGTGACTGAGAAAATATAGGAAAGACAAAAATCTTTAGTGATAAAGACACTCTTTAAAAAAGCAGTGGGCCAACAACTATAAAGCTAGTACAAAGGTTAAAAGACAAAAGTAGAAAGATCATGTGTAATTACAACACTAAATTAAGGGATACACACAAGAAATAAAAAATAATGGCAAAAACAAATGTGGTGGAGCGAGTAAAAATGTGATTTTAGAATGTGTTCAAACTTAAGTAACCATCCACTTATAATAAACTGCTCTAAACATAGCTTGGTATATATGAAGCACATGGTAACCACAATCCTTTAAAGTCTAAAAGAAATATACAAATAATAGAGAAAGGATAAAGACATGTAGGATAAAGACACTACAGAGCAAGAGAATAAGAAAGGAATAGAGAACTGGAAAAACAATCATAAAGTAATAAAATGACAATAACTACATACCTATCAAAAATTATTTTAAATGTAAATGAACTAAATGTTCCAATCAAAGGACATAGGTTGTCTGGATTTTAAAAACCACACCTATGCCTATGTTTCCTACAAGAGACCCACTTCAGATAAAAAAAACAAACGCACGCTCTGATGAGAGTAAAGGGATAAAAAAAGATATTTGTGCAAATGGAAACAACAAAGCTAGGGGAGCAGTACTTATAAAAGACAAACATTTTTCATGATAGACCCCTATTAGGCTATAAAACAAGCTTCAATACATTTAAGAAGACTGAAATCCTATCAAGCATCATCTCCGATCACAACGGTATGAAACTAGAAATCAATCCCAAGAAGAGACCTGAGAAACACCCACACATGGAGGCTAACTAACATGCTACTAAAAATGAATAGGTTAAGAAGGAGCTCAGGGGAGAAAAATTAAGATAAAAACACAATGACCCAGGTCCGTTTTGGGGACTCGAAAATGGCGGTGGGACCGGTGTGGGGTGAGTGTGTGTGAGAGAGAGTGAGCGTGAGTGAGTGAGCGTGCGTGAGTGCTGTGTGCAGGTTTGGAGCGTCCTGCAGTACCTGCAGTGTCTTCCGGGGAAGAGACTTCCGGGCTCTGCAACTCCGCGCCCAGCTTCTGCCACCACTGCCGCTGCTGCCACTGCCACTCTCCAGGTCCGTCTGGTGGGACAGCGTGGCCCCGCAGCCACAAGTCAGGGTCCGGAGCTGCGGTGTTGGTCACAGAGGGGCCAGTCGCCACCCTCGCCTCGGTGCACTGGAACCGCAGACTGGGCGGGAAGTGAGTAAACTGCGGCCAGGCCGCAAGGCCGGGGTCCTGGGGTGGATGGAGGTGGGTGGAGGTGGGTGGAGGTGGATGGAGGTGGGTGGAGGTGGATGGAGGTGGGTGGAGGTGGATGGAGGTGGGTGGAGGTGGATGGAGGTGGGTGGAAGTGAGTAAACTGTGGCCAGGCCGCAGGGCCGGGGTGCTGGGGTGGATGGAGGTGGGTGGAGGTGGGTGGATGGAGGTGGCCAGGACAGCGCTGATTGCTGGGAGCATTGGGAGCTCAGGGCAGGAATCCCAGGCTGAGACTCGCGGGCGGGAGCAGGGCGAGTTCCCTGCCAGTCCCACCTGGGATCTCAGTCTGCAGGAGGGAGCCACGCAGCAGAGCTCAGGGCAGCAGAGATGTTGGATGGACACTCCCACCAGCGATCCCGAGGGACCCTTTAGAGGAACTTTTGAAGGAGAGCAAAAAGGAGACTACAGTGGGGCTGGGGAAGGACGGCCTGCCCACCTCCAGAGCAGGGGAGGTCCCCCCTTCCACACTCTGTGGAATGGCTGGTTGTGCCCTGCCCCACAGTGGCCTGAGGCAAGGAGGAAAGGCTCTGGGCTGGAAAATTCTGCGGCCCTGTGACTAGGTCAGGCAGCGCCCAGGATGCAGACATTTGGCCTGGTCCGCCTGGGAGGAGGCCCCGCTGGGGACAACGGCACTGAACGAGTGGAGTGCCAAGCGGGGCTGATTTGTTTGATTGCATTTCATACACCAAAAACAAACTATCAAAAAGAAAAATTAGGAAAACAATCTCATTTACAATCGCATCAAAAATATAAACTAGCCCTGGCCGGGTGGCTAGGTTGGTGGGAGCATTGTCCTCCATACCAAAAGGTTGCAGGTTTGATTCCCCCAGCCAGGGAACATAACCTAGGTGGTTTTTCACCCCTACATTTTTGATGTGTGCATAAATCAAAAAGTTTGGTGTTACTTAATTGTAAGTAACACATTCTGATTTAAGCAGTAAAGGGGTTTATTAGAAGGATGTCAGTCAACAGAATTGATGGATTGAGCCAGATATGAAAATAGGGAAGTGGGTAGACAGAATTAGAGCCAAGGAAAGGTCAGGCCAGTACCTCATCCCTGGCTTCCCTGCCACTGGACATTGTCAATGCCAGATTCTCACTTCTTTCTTCAATGATTTTCCAGTCTCCCCTGTGTCTTTGTCACACCCTCTCAAGAATCAAAGTGTATGGGAGCAAATGACTGGCCACGTGAGTGCCTTCCTGCTAAGGCAGCGGTTCTCAACCTGTGGGTCACAACCCCTTGGGGGTCGAATGACCCTTTCACAGGGGTCGCCTAAGACCATCAGAAAACACATATATAATTACATTTTGTTTTTGTGATTAATCACTATGCTTTAATTATGTTCAATTTGTAACAATGAAATATATCCTGCATATCAGATATTTACATTACGATTCATAACAGTAGCAAAATTACAGTTATGAAGTAGCAACGAAAATAATTTTATCGTTGGGGGTCACCACAACATGAGGAACTGTATTAAAGGGTGGTGGCATTAGGAAGGTTGAGAACCACTGTGCTAAGGAGTAAGAAGCAGAAGGATCTGCCCTCTTCTGCCATGGAAGGTGGGCCCCGCCTCCCACCAGCCCTAATACAATGAAGTATCACTGCAAATAAGAAGGAGGTTTGGGTTATAGTTAGATATTTTTAAAAAAAGACATAAATCTGCGACAACATCTGTTGATTCCTTATGACTACAGGATTGTTTTTTTCCCCCCCAATGGTTGAAATAATGTATATACAGGGGAGGATGTTAAATTGACCAGGCATAATTTGGGAAGGTTGGAGAAGGCCATATATTCCCTGAGATTGTATGCAGAATTTTGATATATTTGTGTTTTGCATTTCCGGGGGGTGGTATGGTCTATAACTTTTGTTAGATTCTCCGAGATGCTCACATCTATAAAAAGTTAAAAAATACTACCTGGAATGTTCTACATAATTACTTTTTCCTCATGAAATTTCGTTTGTCTGTATTGTCACTATTTACTACCTTTGGTCCACTAGATGGTACTGTTGTATGCATTTTCAAACACCAGTCACGTTTAATTGATACAGATGATAAACCACGGTGGTTTAAATGGCAAGTTCTCAAGATCATTTTCGAATTAAAAATAATTTTACCAATCATGTACTTCAATCTGAAGAACCGATGCCCCAAAGGTAAGGGAGAGATTTGACCAGGACCAGGCCTTTGGGAAAGCCGAAAGGGAAAGGAACACCAGGCCGTGGGGTCTCCTCCTTCAACCACACCGTAATCTGAAGCTGTGCTCTGGCCGCGGAGGGGCTGGGGCGGTATTGGCTGTGGACTTCAGAGTCTTTGCCCCTGAGCTATTTGTAGATTTTAGTTACAGTCACGACTTAAAATATGTTCCTTCTCTCCTGAGGGCTCAGGGGTAATACTCAGGAGGGCTTTAGTTCAGGAGGAAGCTTGTTCAGATCCTTGCTGTGCCGGTCTCCTACCCCCTTGCCGGGTCAACTTGAGACGTGTCTTACAAGTATGTGCATTATGTTCTTTCCAGAGCCAGATAACCCTATGAATGTATTTGTGAGAAGTATCGATGAGGTATGATGCTGCTGTTTGGATTCCTCAGACCAAGAGAGAGAGAAAACCCAAGTCAAATGGGGAAGCCACTCCAGGAAAGGCTGGACAGTTTCCCTGTGGCACCTTGTGTACAGACCCGTACGCCACGGCACAAAGAGGAGCCCTGGTCTGTGCTCAGGACCCACCGCTTTAGGGGATAATCCTTCCAAATTTCTCCCCCAAAAAGAGTCTTGAAGTGCCCAAATCTTCAAAAGATGGGCTGTTTCTTTTTTGCCTCCACTTCTCTGTTCTCTGCTTCTTGATCCTTTCTCATTCTCCTTTGTAGTTTGTCCTGAACCCTGCCTCCTCCTTTGTGAGCAGACCCTTCATTAAAATATCTTTATTGAATATTTTCATCTGTTTCTAACTAAAACCCTGACCCACGCAGCGGGAAACTTCTTGAATTTCTATATTATGAGTTTCCTATAAACATCTAGTTATGATGCTGTATTTAAAATGTGTGTGAATTTTCAAACTGAAACATTAATGGCCAAGTTTTATTAGATTAGTTGGAAAACATTTACTGAGTGCCAGGCACGACATGAGCACTTCTGTCTCTCATACTACTTGATTGTTATCATAACCCTCTAGGTTCAATCAAAGGTTTGTAAAAACAATAAGTTGATATTGTTCACCACCCCAAGTCAAGTCTCCTCCCATCATCAATTGTCCCCTCTTTACTCTCTTCTCCCCACAACCCAAGACAAGATGTGTTTTTTTTTAAAATTGATCTTTATTGTTGAAAATATTACAGATATCCCTTTTATTTCTCCATTGGCCCTCTCCACCCCACTACCCTCCCTTCCCCCAGGCCTTCACTGCACTATTGAAAAACAATAAAACAAACAAACAAAAATTCCAGTAAGTTGAAAGTTTTTAGGTATTTAAAAATAGTTGAACATTGACATTTTTATTGTGAATTTGATTTAAAACATTATTATTAAAGTCCATTAATTATTACTAATCATAGTTTCCATGATAAACACCATGATATGTTACCAAGATACATCTTTAGGAAGGAAGATCTTATTGCCCCCATACTGGGTGGGCTGCTGGCATAAAGCACTAAGATGCCAGACCCTTGTGGGTATTATCTGAGTTGAAGAGAACTGCCTTGCCCAAGTCATGCCCCTTTCCCAGGGCGGTCCATCTCCAGTGTTGATTGGTGTTTGGGGTATAAAGGCTTGAGACAACTTTGAAGAGTTGCTTCTCATTTTCAGAAATTTATCATGAGAATACTCCTTTATGACATTATCTTTTCCAGAGTTGGACCAAACTTGTGACATTTGATGCCAGGAGTGATGCAAGAAAACAGATGCTGGGATAGGATTTTGGATCTGAATTATGTACCACCTGGTTGAATTTGAGGACTCTCATGACCAGTGGTAAACGGAGTGCAGATAGCCTCTGGCAGAAGATAGCAATGCAATTGTTAAAACTTGTAAGCCTGATTGAGTTACATGACTACTCACTGTGAACTGGATGAGAAGGGTCAATGCTGGATCTGACCTGGGTCATGTACTTTGCAGGTGGGGAATAGACAGGGCATTATAGTAGAGATTCAATAGAACCACATGGAAGAGTGTGGGAGTTTTCTAAAGAAAGGAATGATGTGTTCGGCGCAGTGGGAGATGCAGTCCTTGTCACCAAGGCCCTTGTTACGGTCTGTAATGCTCTACTTGACCTGGTTTGTCTTTCTAAACTTTGTCTCCTTCCACTCCCCCCAACCCTGCCTCCCAGGTTTCTAGGCAACACTTAGCCTTCTTGCAGTTCCTTAAATAAGCCAGGCCTTCAATTCCTGCCTCCAGGCCTTTGCACCTGTTCTCTCTCCGGGAGGCTTTCCCCTCATCTTACCATGATCATCCCCTTATTACATTTGGGTCTCTGCTCAAATGTCACTTATTCAGAGAGTTCTTCCCTGACCCCTTCTAGGGTCACTGTATTTGTCTTACTCGTTACCTAGCGTACGTTTTCTTCATAGAACCGAAGTGCACTTGACATTAAATTATTTTTGCTTGTTACTTTGAATATGAGCTCATAGAGCAAGAATTGTGCCCTTTTCAGCACTGTATCCATAATCCTTAGAATAGTGGTTGGCATATAGTAGGTGCTGAGTAATAATTACTGAATTAATGAAGATAAAGGGTAGATGGTAAAATAGAGATGCCAAACTGGGAAAGGTTAGTTTCGACTGGAGAAAACAATGGCAAAGGCTTCATGGAGGATAAAGAATTTGAACTGGACATTGAAAGACGGGTAAAACGGACAGGCAGAAATGGAAAAGTTCAGGTAGAGACTTCTGTGGCAAAAGGCACGTTTGTGGGGAAAGGACACATATGGGAGTAGTCCATTGTAACAAGAGTTTTGGGGTGGTCTGGTGACCATGTGGTTTTGGGGCTGGTTCATACTTTGGTCCAAGTTCGGTTGATAAGTAGCATCTAACCATGGAGTTTATACTCTGAAAAGTATTGCTGCTGTTCTTTCTTTTTTTCAAAAATCCTTATTGCTGAGATTATTATAGATGTCCCTCTCTTCCCTCCCCATTGCCTCCCTCTACCCAGTTCCCGTCCCACCCCAAGCCTTTGCCACTCTATTGTCTGTGTCCATAGGTAATGCATATCTACACTAATAAAAGAGAAACATGGTAATTGGCGTACGACCGCTACCCTTCCCATTGGCTAATCAGGGCAATATGCAAATTAACTGTCAGCCAAGATGGCGGCCGGCAGCCAGGCAGCTTGAAACTAACATGAGGCTTGCTTGCTTCAGTGACGGAGGACTCCAACGTTCCCCACCTGCCTTGCAGGCCTCTGAGCCTGCAGTTTCAAAGATTGTAACAAATATAGACGCCCAGAAACCAGCTTTCAGCCGGCTGGGATCTCAGAGCTGGAGTTGATACAGAGTTTCGAGAACTGAAACAAACTAGATACCTGCTTTCAGGAGCGGAGGCCTAAGAGCTGGAGCCTCAGAGCTAAAGCTGGCCCAGAATAAAAAAAAAAAAGAAAAAAAGGAGCGGTTGGGAGCTTCAGTCCCAGCCTGAAAACAGCCCTCAGCCCCTCACCCAGGCTGGCCAGGCACTCCAGTGGGGACCCCCACCCTGATCCGGGACACCCTTCAGGGAAAACCAGCCGGCCCCCACTCGTGCACCAGGCCTCTATTCTATATAGTAAAAGGGTAATATGCCTCCCAGCACTGGGATCAGCGGAGCTGAGAGGCCTCCCGGCACCGGGATCAGCGTGACAGGGGGCAACGCCCAAACCCCCTGATTGCCCTGCGGCTCTGTGTGTGACAGGTGGCAGGGCCACAACCTCCCTATCGGCCCTGCTCTGTGGGTGATAGAGGGCGGCGCCCCCCCACCCCCCACGGGCCCTGCTCTGTGTGTGATGGGGTAGAGCCATAACCTCCCCATTGGCCCTGCCCTGAGTGTGACAGCAGTGGCGCCCCAACCCCCTGATCGGCCCTGCTCTGTGGGTGATAGAGGGCGGCGCCCCAACCCCCTGATCTGCCCTGCTCTGTGTGTGACAGGGAGCGGTGTGCCAACTCCCCTATTGGCCCTACTCTGTGAGTGACAGGGGGGAGCGCCTCAACCCCCTGATTGGCCCTGCTCTGTGTGTGACAGGGGGCAGCGCCCCAAACCCCTGATTGGCCCTGCTCTGTGCATGACAGGGGGTGGCGCCACAACCTCCCCATTGACCCTGCCTTGAGTGTGACGGGGCGGTGCCCCAACCCCCCAATTGGCCCTACCCTGAGCGTGACTGAGGGTGGCATCGCAACCTCCCAATCTGCCCTGCTCTGTGCATGACAGGGGGCGGCGCCCCAACTCCCCAATCGGCCCTGCTCTGAGCCCGACCAGGGGCTGCACCTAGGGATTGGGCCTGCCCTCTGCCACCCGGGAGCAGGCCTAAGCCAGCAGGTCGTTATCTCCCAAGGGGTCCCAGACTGTGAGAGGGCACAGGCCTGGCTGAGGAACACCCCCTCCCCACCCCGAGTGCACAAATTTTTGTGCACCAGGCCTCGAGTATGCATATAAGATCTTTGTTTTAGCCCTAGCATTTTGGCTCAGTGGATAGAGTGTTGTCCTGCGGACTGAAGGTTCCCAGGTTCGATTCTGGTCAAGGGCATGTACCTCAGTTGCAGGCTCCTTTCCAGCCCAGACCCTGGTCGGGACTCATGCAGGAGGCAATCATCCATGTTTCTCCCTGTCTTTCCCTCTCCCTCCCACCCTCTCTAAAAATCAATGGAAAATATTCTTGGGTGAGGATTAAAAAAAATAATAATTAAAAAAAGAAAAAGAAAGATCTTTGTTTAATTCCCCACCCCCCGTCCCCAGAATCATTTGTCTGTTCCATTTCCATGCCTCTGGTTCTATTTTATTCACCAGTTTATTCTGTTCATTAGATTTCTTATTAGTTTATTTTGATTTTTAGATTCAATTGTTGATAGGTGTGTATTTGTTGCCATTTTGTTGTACATATTTTTGGATCATTTTCTTTTTCTTCTTTTTCTTCTTAAAGAATACCCTTCAACATTTCATGTAATACTGGTTTGGTGGTGATGAACTCCTTTAGCTTTTTCTTATCTGTGAAGCTCTTTATCTGACCTTCTATTCTGAAAGATAGCTTTGTTGGATAAAGTAATCTTGGTTGTAGGTCCTTGCTATTCATCACTTTGAATATTTTTGCCACTCCCTTCTGGCCTGCATAGTTTCTGTTAAGAAGTCAGCTGACAGTCTTATGGGCATTCCCTTGTTGAGAACTAACTGCTTTTCTCTTGCTGCTTTTAAGATTCTCTCTTTGTCTTTAGCCGTTTGCATTTTAATTATGATGTGTCTTGTTTGGGATTCTCTGGAATTTCTGGACTTGTAAAGTCTATTTCTTTCACCAGGTAGGGGAAGTTTTCTGTCATTGTTTCTTCAAATAAGTTTTCAATATCTTGTTCTCTCTCTTCTTCTGGCACCCTCATAATGTGAATGTTGGTACGCTTGAAGTTGTCCCAGAGGCTCCTGACACTATCTTCATATTTTTGGATTCTTTTTTCTTTTTTCTTTTTGTCTCTTCTGGTTGGGTGTTTTTTGCTTCCTCATATTTCAAATTGTTGATTTGATTCTCAGAATTATCTACTCTACTGTTGAATCCCTGTATATTATTTTTTATTTTAGTCAGTGTATGCTTAATTTCTGACTGGTCCTTTTCCATTTCTTTGGAGGTTTCTAGAAGATTCTTGAGTAATCTTATAACTGTGGTTTTGAACTCTATATCCAGTAGTTTGCTTTCTTCCATTTCTTTCATTTGTGACATGTTTCTTTGTCTCTGCATTTTGGCTGCTTCCCTGTGTTTGTTTCTATGTATTGGGTAGAGCTGCTATGTCTCCTTGAATTGGTAGAGTGGCCTTGTGTAGTAAGTGTCCTATAGGGCCCAGTGGCTCAGCCTCCCCAATCACCTGAGGTGGGCACTCTTGGTGCACCCCTTTGTGGGCTGTGTGCACAGTTTTGTTGTAGTTAAGCCTTATTTGCTGTTGGTATCACTGGGAGGAATTGACCTCTCGGCCAATTGGCTGTGAGGACCAGATGAGACTACAGTGGGAGAGCTGCTGTGTAGGAGATACACCTATGGAGCAGGACTTGCTTCAGTGGGGTTTTGGTGCTCACTGAATCTGCCCCTTGAGTGTGTGGCTTATGGATGTGAAGAGTTGTAATCTAGTATAGTCTGACTCTGACCACTGTGTCCACTGGCTCCTGGGTCTCCAGGGAGGTGCAAAGTGAACCACTGCCTGGGGCCACCCAGCAGGAGCTACAGAGAGATCTGCAGATTTCTTCTCTTTGTATGGGGTTTGGAAGTGCCCAGATGAGGCCCAGCTATGAAGCAAGGCAGGCTGGTCTTGGGCCTTTTATGGATAGGTTTGGGGCTCCCTGACTCAGCTGCAGCTTGCTTGAGAGAATTTTAGCCTGAGGAAGGATAGGCCATTCATGTGCAAAAGCTGCTGCACTCAGCTTGGGTGGGGTTGTAAATTGGATGAGGCTGGGTCTTAGGGAATCACCAGGTTGGAGCAAACAGAAATGGCTGCCAGCCAGCCCTGAGACCAGGGAGGTCCCAGCATAGGAACAATGACTCCTGTGAGCACCTCCATCTGGGAGAAAGCTGCCCCTGAGTTCCTACCCTGATGCCAGACAGTCCAGTTTCTCCTCATATGTGTCTGGGTCCCCCAGAGCCTCACCCAGCACTGGAGCTCAGAGGAAGCAGGAGCTTGTAAGTTTAGTTCGTGGTGCTGGTCTTTTAAGAGGAACAGCTGTGTCACTGAGCCCCAATCCTCACTGGTTTTTACACCCTTAGTTCTTACTGCCCCTAGGGATTTCTTTTCCCAGTTCTGGGACCCTGGGCTTGGGGGTCTGGTGTGGGGCTGGGACCCCTTGCTCCTCCCAGCGGTCTCTGCACAGACAGTCTCCCTCCTGATTAAAAAAGCAGTACATGTGGGTGCTGGCCCAGCTCATTCCGCACCTCTGCACCTCCTACCAGTCTCAGTGCGCTTCCTTCTTTACCTCTCTAGTTGTAGAACTTCCACTCAGCCAGCTTCCCAGCGGTTCTGGAGGATGGTTGTTCTGTATTTTAGTTGTAATTTTGATGTGGTTGTGGGAGGTGTCGAGTATAGGCGTTTATCTACGCAGCTATCTTCAAACCTCCTGCTCTTTATTTTTTACTAGATGTGCAAACCACTCATTAGTGCTTTCTGATTTTAGTTCAAACTGATTTACCTACCTATTCACCACTCTGGTTAGTTAATGCTTAACCCTAGTATGTGCAGTTTAAATGTTTAGCTTTCCTATTATTTCTGTGTTCTTATAGGGTCCTAGCATAACGTAGAGAAGACCAAGACTCCTATTAACCCAGTGGGTAATAAGGAAGTGAGTGATGTGATGTCTAAAGCCTGTCTTACATTTTGAATCAAGCCTCACAATGACTATCAGAAGAGGTTTCAGATGTCTGCATTTTTGGTCTTCTTTTGGCTATTTAGTGTATATTGTGCATAGCTCTGCCTATTTAAATATACAATATTTAATCAGGTATTTAAATATTCAAATTAGAGACAGTTCTGGAAAGATGATAAATAAGAGTAGGTTTGCTTTATTTCTCCATCTGAAATCTACAGAAATAAACAGAAAGAAACAAATATAGAAGGAAAAAAGTATCTATAATGAAACTAGGAAACAGCTAAATTCCACACACAGATTAAATAATATCTTTTAGATTCAACATCATTTGAACCAAATTGAAGAGGGATGCTCAGAGCAGACTCCTGTATCCTCTGATATTGGGAAAGAGACAGATTTCAAAGTGTAAATTAGTTGATTAAAAAGAGCCCCACTCATAACCTTTAACTTGATATAATAAGGAATTGATCTGTGGCTAGATCAAGGAGAAATAGGGAGGGCCTTGACTGGTGCACATTTCTATTCCAAAAAAATGGCAAGGGAGATCATGTTGAAAGGGACCATGTGCCTATTCAATCTTTATTGCTTATGACCTGCTCCAAGACTAGGATAACTTAAAGAATGGTCAGGGTCCAAAAGGGAGTACCTTCACAGGCCAATAGGTTTATACAACAGTGGACTTCTCAGTTTTGTAGGAAAAAGTTTATATTAAGCCCAGGTTTCTATGGAAAAGCCAAGAATACCCCAACAACAACAACAATAACAACAAAAACCCCAACCCCCAAAACTCTAAGAGAGGAAAATAGAGGTTGCGGCATAGATATTTTACAGCAAGTGGTTTTGACAATAAAATGATCAAGAAATGAACTAATTGTGAAACTTTGGTACTATTCAATGTTATTATGGCTTGAGGAAATGTCTGATTCCTGGTTTGAACGTAGAGAAAGGGGAAAAAATGGAAAAAATTCTGGTCATTTTCATTCATGTGTAGTTTACTCCAATTCTATTTGATTATTATTGTTTCCCCAGAGTTAATGTTAGATATTTGTGACATTAGTTCTCTGCAACCAAAACACTTTTTCATACTAAATAAGAAAAGGAATTGGCGAAGCACATTTGGAGCTTTCCCTAAGATTTCCATAGTTTAGGTAATTTCAGTGTTCTGTATTCTGAGATGATTAAGAGTTAGTTGACTGGAGGTAAAGATTACATTGAAAATCTTTGTTAGTAGGTGATTTCTTTTTCTATTCCTAGGATTTCTAATCTACACAGGTTGTTCCTTGCCAGTATTTCCTACAGGGTTTTGGTAGTCCAAATTCAAGGTATTAATTTATGGCTCTGCTGTGTAGTTATGTGTGTGACTTGGTGGGGAGGGGGTCAGTTTCTTAATGTGCTCAGGTTTTGCCTTTGTAAAATGCAGATACGATATACCTCATCATGTTGTTGTGAGGATTAAACAAGACATCATGGAAAATACCTGGTTCAGAGTCTGGGCCATAGAGGGCATCCCAATAATACACTATTGTTTCCTATTCAACCATAAGAGCTCATAAGTAATGAAATATGATAATGCCAAATGGCATGCTTCCTTCACTGAAGAATTTTCCCTCCTAGGTAGTAGCCTACCCATGACATCTGTTACATTACTCTATATCCTTAAAATTAGCATAGCATAGCATTCTTCTGGATATTTTATGGATGGAAATAATTATAAATTTTATTTTTGGTTCACATAATGGCCTCTGAGCATAATTCATTGGCAATGAGTTCATAAACTCTGTTGGATCTGCAGCTGTGAACCTACAGTATACATCCTCTGGGCATTTTTAACAGATTTTTACTTGGTGATAGTTAATAAATTAATAATTGGTGCTAAGAGAATTTAATGTATCATGCCAGGAAAAGCAGAAATAACAAGTAAGAAATACATGTTTCTATAAGGTACGTGCTATTAGAACAAAAGAAAACCTTGAAGGGTGACTTGACCTTGGCCCCCACCCACTTGTGATGGTAAAACGAGTGTCCTTCATTTAAACACCACTTACTGATGCTATGGAAGTTACTATGCTTTATTAGAATAGTGGTATGATGGGAACTTTTGAATTATTAATGATTGGTGCTTAAGTATTAAATTCATACAGAATACATCTATAACTTTGTAAGGAAAAGTGATGCACATACTGTCTTTGAAAAACTGTTAATGTTGAAAATCATATTCTACATAATTGCTCTTCTTTAGTAAGAAAGATCTCTTTGTACAGTCTTGTCATTATTCTCAATATTTTCCCCACAGTTCAACACAATCGTAGGCATCCAATAATAAGAATTCAGAATCCATACATTGCTTTTTAAAGAGCTTTCTCAAGTTATTTTGCATTAAATCTGTTATTATTATTAATTATCATTACTTAATGTCCAGGGATTGGCAATTTTTGTTTGCCAGAAATTATAGGTTGTAGTGCCCTTCAGATAAAGAGTTGTGTCCAGAGAATGAGCTGTCCTAGTAAAAATAGTACCTCTGTCTTCATTAATTTCCTTAGAAAATGGAGAAAGGAGTAAGAAAAATGCTGGAAGAGAATATTGATTTTGTGCCTTTTTTAAAAAATCTATGATAAACTCCTAAGTGTGATCCAAGGCCATGTGAAAGGCTAATGTCCCACTGCCTAGTCAACATCTCTCAAAGGAAAGTTAAATCGCCATGTCCAAAACCGTACCACGCTCACTATTTGGACTCCCTGCTCCTCTCTTCCCCCTGCCCCCATGTGTTCCTGTTTTTGGGTTTCCTAACTCAGCAAATACCATCACAGTTCACTGAGATGCATATGCCAGGAACTCGGGGTTATTCTTAATCTGGATACATCCCTTTGCTTCAGCTTCCACTACCACAACTGACCATTTTACTTCTTAGTATCTTTCAAATCAATCGATTTCTCTCCATTTTCCCTGCCACTGCCCCGAACAGCCATCAGCATAATTCACCTAGAGTACTGCAGTAGCCATCAACTGGTCTCTTCGTTTCCACTTTTCCCTGCCAATCCACTCCGCAACTCAACAGACCATTTAAAACCCAACCTGATCACATCACTGACCTATTTAAAATCTCTGCTCCTTAGGAGTTGGCCTGTTTGGCCCAGCCTCTGCTTATCTCTCCAGGCTCGTCTGAACACCTCCTCTTCATTTGCTGCATACTGTCTTCTTAGAATCCTTCAGCTGTGATGCGCTCCTTCCCACAAGGGCTCACCTCAGTTAACTCTTTCAGACCACAGACCAAGAGTTACCTCTGGAAAGCTTTCTCAGATACTTTAGGCTTAGTCAAATCCCCATTTTGTGCTTGTATTGCTCCAAGTACTTTTTCCTTGAGTATTTATCACACATTCACATTGTGTGATCATTTTGTTCACTATTTTTTTTTTGGTGCAGGAACCCTGTCTATAGGTTTACTATTGCAGCATGCTGCCTTTTTCCATTATTTTTACATTAATTCCTTAGCGTCATTCCTGGTTCTTTTTTATGTGTCATCTTCAGGGTTGGGTTGGGGGAAGAAGTAAGAGCTGATGATAGCCATCTTGCCAGGATCAGGGAATTCCTTACTTCTATTCCCCATAATTTTCATAATTAAAATGTTAGTGGCTTTGGTCTATTTTTATCTTATTGATGTGCCATAGTATGAGACATTCACTAAGGTAAGAAAACTACACTATAGGATTTAGGATCATATATAGGTGATAAAATTATATAAAAAACAATGAAGTGATTACCATAAAAGTCAGGATGGAGCCCTAACTGGTTTCGCTCAGTGGATAGAGCCTCAGCCTGAGGGCTCAAGGGTCCCAGGTTAGATTCCGGTCAAGGGCATGTACCTTGGTTGCAGGCACATCCCCAGTAGGGAGTGTGGGGAAGGCAGCTGATTGATGTTTCTCTCTCATCGATGTTTCTCTCTCATTGATGTTTCTAACTCTCTATCCCTCTCTCTTCCTCTCTGTAAAAAATCAATAAAATATATATTAAAAAAAAGTCAGGATAGATAGTATCTTTATGGGGAAGGAAAAGATTGTAATTTGGAAGGGGCAGGTTGGGGTCTTCAGATGTGTAGCAAATTTTTTGTTTGTGGACATGAGCTACATAATCCGTGGAGCCAGTAAAAAATGAAAACGTGGAGTCCTTTGTTTTCAAAATTATTAAAAATCTCAAGACAGTGACAGCAGCTCATTAAACCAAGCAGGGGAGCCTTTGAATGGTGGGTCTCTATGTAACTGCACAGGTTGCCTGCCTGTGAAGCCAGCCTTGGTGGGGATTGTATGAATATTCACTCTATAATAACTTGTTAAGCTAGATATTTATGTTTTATGCATTTTTCCTCTGTGTTGCTATGTTTCACAATAAAAGTTTAAAATAATTGAATAAAATGATATTTCACAAATAACAAAGGATTAATTAAAACTCTGTGATTACTTTGAGGAACTCCCATAGATTAGGAAGAGATAAAAGGGCAGAAAATATAAACAAAAAGTCAAAACATATGAATAATAGGAGGAATGTGTTAATATCTGTATAATAAATAGGAGCCTCCACAGGAGAGAAAAAATTAATAAGGGAATAAATATTTTAAGAAATAATAACTGAACATAAGGGTGCATATATTCTTTCCAATTAGTATTTCAGGTTTCTTTGGATATATTCTCAGAAGTGGATGGACCTGGAGAGTGTTATGCCAAGTGAAATAAGCCAGTCAGAGAAAGACAAGCACCGTATGATTTCACTTATGTGGAATCTAATGAACAAAATAAACTAACAATAAAATAGCAACAGACTCATAGCTACAGAGAATAGACTGACAGCTATCAGAAGGGAGGTGGGTTGAGGGACTGGGTGAAAAAGGTGAAGGGATTAAGAAAACAAACACACCCCACAAAACCTCATAGAAACAATAGGGTGATGATTACCAGAAGGAAAGGGGAAAACAGGGAGAGGGCACAGGAGAAGGGAGATGCTTTAGCCAGATAGGCTGAGTCCTGGGGTCCTCTTACTCGAACCCCCCATCAGGGCTGAGGATGCTGCTGCCTGGCTGAGAAGCATGACCTTCCCAGAGAGAGAAAGGAGGTTTACAAATGGTGTCAATGTGCCTCATAGGTCTGGTCCTTTAAATAGGAAATCAAATTCTCAGTAGTGCATAAGCAAGTGAGAACATTATTTTACTAGAGGCTCGGTGCACCAGTGGGGTCCCTTGGTCTAGCCTGCGGGATAGGGCCAAAATCGGCTCTCTGACATCCCCCAAGGGGTCCTGGATTGCGAGAGTGTGCAGGCCAGGCTGAGAGACCCCACCATTGCACTGTCGGGGCCGGGGAGGGACGCAGGAGGGCTCCATGGTGTGTCTGGCCCATCTCCCTCAGTCCCAATTGGCCGGACCCCAGCAGCAAGCTAACCTACCGGTTGGAGCATCTGCCCCCTGGTGCTTAGTGCACATCATAGCGACTGGTTGACTGGTCAACTGTCTGCCCCCTGGTGGTCAGTGCATGTCATAGCGAGCAGTTGAGTGGCCTTAGCACAGTGGTTCTCAACCTTCCTAAAGCCACGATCCTTTAATACAGTTCCTCATGTTGTGGTGACCCCCAACCATAAAATTATTTTCGTTGCTACTTCATAACTGTAATTTTGCTACTGTTATGAATCGTAATGTAAATATCTGATATGCAGGATGTATTTTCATTGTTACAAATTGAACATAATTAAAGCATAGTGATTAATCACAAAAAAATATGTAATTATATATGTGTTTTCCGATGGTCTTAGGCGACCCCTGTGAAAGGGTCGTTTGACCCCCAAAGGTGTCGCTACCCACAGGTTGAGAACTGCTGCCTTAGCATATCATTAGCATATTACACTTTGATTAGTTGAACAGATGACCAGACACTTAGCATATTAGGCTTTTATTATATAGGATAGGGAAAGCAAAGATGTGATTGTGTGTGTTTTATGTTGTAATATATACATAACAGAATTTTTCATTTTAACAATTTTTAAGTGTGCAGTGCCATGACACTAAGTACATTCATAGTGCTGTGCAACTATTATCACTATCCCTCTCTAGAACTTTGTCATCATCTCTATTTTAGATACCTCATGTAAGTGGAATCCTGCAGAATTTGTTCTTCTGTGACTGGCGTATTTCACTTAAAATGTCTTCAAGTTTCATCAATGGTATAGCATGTGTTACAATTTTCTTTTTTTTAAAAAAACTGAATAGTATTCCATTGTATGTATATATCTCACTTTTTGTATCCATTAATCTATCCACACACATTTGGGGTTGTTTCCACCTCTTGGCTACTGTGAATAATGCTACTATGAATGTGGGTATACAAATATTTGTTTGGGAGCTTAGTGTTTTTAATTTGAAAAATTAGGTGATAGGTATCTATAGTTTGGGGTTGGAGCATTATATATTCTTACTTGGGTTAATTTTTTTTTCATCCTTGATGAGTGTACCAGCATGAGAGAAAGGAGGACCTTTCCAAACGTTTGACTAGAAAAACTGGGCACAACCTGGTAGTCTGAAGGCAGAGCACTAGTAAATTAATGCTAGTTTTTTTTTTTTATTTTTTCTGGCGACCAAATCTTTCTCAGGTTAGTATGCTGCCAATCAATTTTAGAAAGTGAAGGTTCATTTGATTTTCTAAATCCTAACTGATCTTCTCGACTTTAGGTGCAGTGTTTTGGGTGGCAGCTCAGGTTCAAGTGCCCAGCAGTTTCTGACTTGGGCCTGCCTCCAGCCTTTGTTAGGAAGTGAGAACTTTGTTCATTTTCCGCCCGTGCACTTTGCTGAGAGAATGAGTTGGTGGTGACGGAAGGAAAACAATCAGAAGAACAAAACTGAAACACAGGAAAGTGCTAATTTGAGTGAAAGCCCAGCAGGGAAGTGAAATAGAAGGCTACATTTATCAATCTACCTCCCTGCAGTGTGTGTGTGTGTGTGTGTGTGTGTGTGTGTGTGTGTGTGTGTGTTGGTGGTGGGGGTGTTACAAGGCTAACATGTGAAAGAGACCTCCTATAAACGAAAGGCTTTCTGTACATTTTCTACCTCTAGAAACAATGCTGCTTCTCTTTGGTGCACTGCATTCATTTTGCTACCTTCAGGAGAGTTAAGATTGTAGGCATTTGCTTCTGGCTTGGTATTGTTGTTGTTGATACTGTGAGACACTGTGGTGATAGTTTCTCATCCATGAAAATCCACACCAGAACAGACCATCAGAATCACAGTAACCATGGTAAACATGCCTCAGAAATGAAAAGATACCTGAAGCAAAAATGTTGCTAAAAGATGTAAAGAAGATGAAGAGCACTTTCTGGAATTAATCTAATTATTCCATGTAGTTTTATCTCAGCAGTAAGGAGTTACATATATCTATTATTAATCAGGAGAAAGGTCCATTTAAAAGCTCGTAAGTGGCATATGTGATAAAAATATCGACAACGGTGAATAGGAGAACATTTTAAAGAAAAAGTAGAAGCAATATTTACATATAAGAGTCATAGAGAATATGCACACACCCATAGCTGTCAAATGTGAGTGTAACTGGAGTAGTATTCTTAAAAATATTTGTGTTTTGCATTTTGCCTTTTTTCATGCAGCCTGAGGAATTCATGTGGCTGAAGGCAGGGATGAAACTATAGGACTGTTACAGTAGGAACGTAAAGAGAAAGAAAGAATTAACATTCATTTCTGCCACTTTAAACAGGATTTTACATTAAAGCAATAGACTTGCCAGAGGGACTTGAGGAAGAGACAATGTTCTCAAAATTTAAGCGTATCAAGACCAAACAGGGAGGAGTTAGATCTGAGTATCAGACTTTCTTCTATAAAGGAACCCTCATCATCTATGATGGCTATTCCATAGACTTGCTGCCCTAAGGATGGGATGAAATCCTCTTTCCTGAGGGATAGTGGGATTAGGTGGGAAGGAGAGAGGCAGAAGAGTTAAGATCCTAGGCATTTGCTATCTTCTCTGGGCTAAAATATATTAAATAATCTGGAGAGAACAAGAGGATCAGGAAGCTGAGTCCCCGATTATTTTGGTGTTGAGGATAGGGGATTATCTGTAAATTACCCCCTAATTAGTGGCAAGGGCCCCATCAAATTAAACTTGCTGCCTCAGTAGTTTTAGGTGTAAAGCAGGGGGTAGGGGATGCTAAGCTTAGCTTTCCTACTCACCTTTGGTTAATGGTGGCCTAGATAATATTTTCTAGGAAGTTTCCAAAATTCTCTAGGAAGGCACAAAACTTTGCTAAGGGTCTAGCTGAGCAGTTTGCTCTAGGTTGAGTAGGAGGTCAGGGTGGATGGTGATGGAATTGCCATGTGGCTGAAGATCACACAGGAGACAAGCGAGACTTCCAGGGGCCCAGTAACTCAATGAGCGCTGCCCCAAACAAGTCAAAGACACCAAAGCACAAAGTATACTAGGCACTGATTTGTGGTGTAAATGCCGGCAGAGGGAGAAATGACCAATCCTGCGAGGATGGTGGATGTAGGGGTCAGAGAAGCAAGAGGATACTACCCAGATCATAGGTCCCTTTCTCCTCTGCCACGAATAGGCATCCTATCAGAGGACAGGTGTGGTGGATGGGAGAATTCTGAAAGCCTGGCCTTGGTCCCTGCCTGACAGTCCCCAGTAAAAGTCTAGTTACATCTCCTGTATGATCAGGCCAGGGGCTCTGCCTCACCATCTTCAAAAGACGTGCTACCTCAAAGTGTGTGCGCAGACAGACAGGTGACTACATTGGGCTAAATGTCCATGTTTTCTCCCTGCTCCTGGCGGGTGAGTGCTTGTGAGCACTATTAGAAGAATTATAGGCAAGATTAAAAAATGTACATTTTCTCTGCCCATCCGAGTGAAAGGTGACAAACTTACAGCTCCAATCAATCAATAAAACACTCAAAAAACAAACACACTATGTAATATGCCAAATGATAGACACAACAAATTAAGGTCAGAAACCCTTGTGACAGTTTTTGACATTTTAAAATTCTGGTAATGTGTTGAGGAAATGCTATAAACCTTGGGGGTTGGTTGTTTCTGACTGGAATGTACTAGGCAGGGAAGAAGAACTACTGTTTCTAAGGCCAGCAGGTGTAAAGGTGAGGCTCTGGGCTCAAATCCCGACTCCATCTCCTACACCAGAACGCAGGCAAGTTGCTGGACGCCTCCGTGTCCTCATCTGGAGGGAAGGATCAAACAGCTGCACAGGGTAGTTAGACACATGAATTAATACATGTAAACGGCTTAGTCAGTGTTCATACATCTTCACTCTCATAAAAAAAAACCTGCACTATCAGTGGCCTTGTGTGAAATCATAAACTGGAGGAGACTGCCCAGCAGTAGCTAAATCACAAGGGCCCTGCTGGAGGGGCTTCTCTGCCGGGAGCCGTTTGATGTCCTGGGTCTGAACACTTGGCAGCAACTTGATTCTAAATTGGCAGTTCTTCAGCTGGTGATGAATCATTGTTTCATCTTGTTAGAAAAGAGCAGAAAAAGACCATGATATGAATGGGTCATTACCAAGAATCCCATTGCATTTTATCATATTAAATGCCACTGTCAGAGATCAGAATGAGATCATAAGACATAAAAACCAGCTACAGATTCACTCAGTATATGTTTTTTAAATGTCAGAGTAGAGCTTATCTCATGGTTCTGGTAAAATTGCCCCCAATATCTAAGTGTCCCCAATAATTTACTTTGCATTTCTTACTCTTGAATTTGTCCAAATGTTTGAGTAAATCTACTGTCATGATAACTTAAAGGTAGTGGGTTTCCTCAGTTTTTGCCCTCACTAAGTAGAAATTCCTTTGTTTGTAATAAAACAATGTCTCTCAAACACAAGTTTTTTGTTTTTGTTTTTTTGGTGGTGGTGGAGGGGGAGGGTTGGTTATTTTCTCAGGCAAAGAAATGAGAAAAACACTGTTTCAACTGTCATGATGCATTTTCATTTATAAAATGACAAAGAGTAGTTTGAGCCTGACTGGAGTGGCTCAGTGATTGAGCATCGACCTATGAACCAGGAGGTCACTGATTCCCAGTCAGGCACATGCCTGAATTTGGGCTTGATCCCCACTGGGGGGCATGCAGAAGGCAACCAATCATCGATTCTCTCTCATCATCGATGTTTCTATTACTCTCTCCCTCTCCCTTCCTCTCTGAAATCAATAAAAATATATTTAAAAATAAATAAATAAATAAAAATGCAAAATAACTTAACAGAAATGACATAGTTTGAAAATGACCTGGCAAATGAAACTGATTATTTACAAAACTACAGAAAGCTCTGTTCTTTCTACTCCAGTAAAAGCAGATGTTTTCTTAAAATTGTTGCATACTGTCTTTCACTGTGAAATCCAAAGCCCTCCCTCAATAGTTAAAGTTTGGGGACTGCTGTCTTGGAAATATTTTCTTGGTAGATTTTCTCAGCAAGGCTTCTCTGCTTTTCGGAGGCCTGGTTAAGCGCAGCACCTAATGTGGATATTGTGGTCCTTACTGTCCACTGGGAAATTAAGAAAACAAACTCTAGATGACTAGGCGGTTGTAAGCGCATAGTCATATACTAAGCATACTTCCTGGGAAGAATGAGCTGAAAAATAAACTGTTTGTTGGCAGACAGTTCTCCCTGTGTCTCTTGCATTTCTGCCTATTTTGTGAGCATAGGCTCCGAGGGACTTTGTTTTGGGCTATTTTTTTCAATGATGTTTGTATAGCAAACAGCCTTGGAAAATCCAGACAGTGTCTCCTTCTGGAACAAAGGGTAGGCATGCTTACTGTCTTTGAAGAAGGCTGGGTTCCTGCAGCACCCACTGTGTGTGCAGGTGCCCCTTGAATCTCCTTGCATTGCCCTTTGGAAATGGGCTCAAGGAACTGACATAAGAAAATGCAAATATTCTGGCAACAGCTATTGCTGTGAGCAGCCAAGTGTTTTAACTCTGACCCAGGAGTTTTATGTCTTCTATCAGGATCCATAAATGATGGCAGATTGAGGGTAAAAGAGGAGTGGATTTTGAAAGGAAAGCTGAGGTACAATTACCATGGATGCTGGGCACATAGAATGAGCAGATATCTATTACCGTGACATATACTTTCATATCTGTGGTTCTTTGCTGCTACTGATTTTCTTGCTTAGTAGTTCTCCTGTCCAAGTCCTAGTCTTTACTCAAGGCTAAGCATGTCTCTCCAGCCCAGAAATAGCAATTAAACTCTTATCTCATTTCTAGAAAAATGTATTATATAAAGTAGTCACTCAATAAGTAATTGTTGATGAATTTGATCTGTGTTTTCCTGTGTCCTCTGGCTATAAAATCTTGGAGGACAGAAAGTATGACATCTGGGCTTTATTAAAATCTGTAGCAAATATTAAAGTATAACATAAAAAGTCTTATTAATCTAATAAGCACATGTTAAAATTACCTATGTTAATAAATAGCTTATTGGTGTGAAGCTTATATTGTGGGGGGAAATAACTCAGTAATATAAAATACATATAAAATAGGTACAAAATCCATCTTTTGGTAAATGTAAATTGTGTTCTAATATGTTCTGAGCTTTCAGATCATGTAATTACTTTTGGCTGTATCCTTTGTTGAGAACTTTAAGATTTAGTGTGAGGAGAAATGCATACTGGGAAATACTTTTGCCAAAAATGTTTGACTAGAATGATGGCAAATTTGGTTAAAAAATGAATAAGAAGAATGGAAAGATGGGTGATGGTTTTAAAATGCAAGAGCTAGTTCCCCTATATGTGTGGCTCAAGGTGAACTTCTACTTGCACAAAGAGAAACTAGGCATCTTCCTGAATGCACCAAGTCTCAGGCCCAATGTTATGCCCTAAGCTTCTCTCTAAGATCATGGGCCTCATTTGAAAAAATTCCAAATTAAATATGAAAACTATGAATATCTCTTTTCCATATTCATATCAAGATTCCTTCAGAATGTCATCTCTTCCTTCTCTTGGGTTAATATTTTTAGAACTTAAAGGCTTAAATATTTAATCATTTCTTTTCAAGAAATACTTTGAAAATGATATATAATTTCAGTGTGTACAAAGCTTTACTCAAAGGAATGAAACCCAAAATGATTTGCCTTTGCCTATGGCAGAGATGTGTGTGTGTACGGAGGCAAGGAAGGACTGGCAAGTTTGTGGATGTCTAGGGTGAGAGCAGTTCCTAGAAACACGATCAAATGGAAAACATAAGCAAATACCCAATGGGTATTCTTTTGTTTTACTTTTATAAAATGACTTTATTTTTAATAAGAAGAACCACAAGGAAAAGTTACAATATTAATAAACAAGCAGAAAAAAGTAAACTGGAGAGTTTTGAACTTGAAGATTAGTGAAAATATACAGAAACAACTGCTATGAAAGCAGTGGTTCCCAAATGTCGTTGCACATCAGGATGACCTGGGGCATCTTTACAAACTGCTCATACCTGGTTCTCTCAGATATTGCAATGTAATTGGCATGGGGCGCCACATGGTAGTGTCAGATACTGTTTGACACGACCATGTCAGAGAATATTTCTTTAAGAAGAGGTTTCATGATCTGTAACAGGTTTTAAAGGACATTAATTACTTGTAGTGACTAAGTGGTGGCCTCCCAAAAGGTATGTCCATGTTCTGTTTTACCTTATTTGGAAACAAGGGCCTTTGCAGATGTAATTAGGTTAAGGATCTTGAGCAAGGAGATCATCTTCAATTATCTGAGTGGCCTCTAAATCCAAAGATAAGTGCCTTTTTTTAAATTGTTGTTGTTAATCCTAACCCAAGGATATTTTTTTCACTGATTATTGATTTTTAGAGAGGGTGGAAGGGAGGGGGGTGCAGAGAGCAAGAGAGAGAGAGAGAAAGAAACATCGATGTAAGAAAGACACATTGATTGGTTGCCTCCTACACATGCACCCATGAGGGCTGGGGATCCATCTGCAACCTAAGTATGTGCCCTTGACCCGGAATCAAACCTTTGACCCTTAGGTGTGTGGGACAGTGCTCTAATCACTGAGAAACACTGGCCAGGGTGACAGGTGTCTTTATAAGAGGGAAGTGAAAGGAGTTTAGACAGAAAAGAGGAGAAGGCCATGTGACCACGGAGGCAGAGAGTCCCCCTTTTCCCCTGTGAGTTCTATGGCTAGACTAATAATAAAATTGACATGAGCCCAGATTAAAAGGAGGAAAACCAATTTTATATGTGCACATGGAAGATAATAAATGATACTCAAAGAAATTATAGATCTAGACAACTTTTTATGTTTTTTAGATAAAAGAAATGATAAATTTGTGAAGAATTGACAGAGCAAAGAAACAGGTTTGGTTGCTCCTTAGTAAGGAATCTAAACAGAAAGAGGACTTGGATAGTAAATTAGTAAAAAATAACAAGGTTTGTTTATACCAGTGATGGCGAACCTTTTGAGCTCGGCGTGTCAGCATTTTGAAAAACCCTAACTTAACTCTGGTGCCGTGTCACATATAGAAATTTTTTGATATTTGCAACCATACTGAAACAAAGACTTATATTTTTGATATTTATTTTATATATTTAAATTCCATTTAACCAAGAAAAATCAACCAAAAAAATGAGTTCGCGTGTCACCTCTGACACGCATGTCATAGGTTCGCCATCACTGGTTTATACAGACTTCTCAGCTCTGGATTCCTTAACTCTAGAAATGAGGGTGTCTCTCTAAACCCCCTTGGAGCAAGGAGGGTACCTTTCACAGGGGGGATTTATCAAGGAGACAAAGGATAGTCAACATGATAGCTAATTATAATTAGTTAGCTAATAGGAAAGGAGCAAAGGGAGGCTAGACATTATAGGCACGTCATTTGGGCAGGTTCATCAGAAAGCTGCAATTTCATACTCCCCAGGGGACCATTGGCCCATTCCTCCCAGATCACTGAGGGAAGGGGTCCAACAAAGAGGACATAGGTGCACAGTGAAGTTGGGGTGACTAGGGAAGGCACCAGTCAGTCATACCCAGGAGCAGCTCATTGACCAGAATGGCATGGCCATTGCAAACCCCCGAAAATTTGGGAATACATAATCCTCTAAACAAAGGAATTCTCTCTCTTGTTGCTTGTGAGGCTTGCTCATACCTTCTTTCTTGCATTTGCCCATGCAACCCACGGCCACATGGGCTCCACATGCAATGGACTGATGGGCTGCAGCAGGAAACCCAAACTAGGCTAGCCTGATGATGTATTGTACTGCTCCAACATGGAATGGAAACTCTGGACACTGACTCTGACTCTAGCCCTATTGGAGCCACAGCTACACACTTCTTCCTCAAGTAGGACAAGAAGAAATGGGACCTTGGAAACTCAGGGATGTAATTCCACAGAAATAAAAACCACTTGTTCTCCTGTGTGAGCCTCAGAACATTATTTTTCTCAGGATATTGCAAAAAGTCCTCTCCTATGAGCAACAGGTGACAAGACCTCTCCCCATCCTCTCCCCATTGGTAACAAACACACCCTTTTTGCATCGGCTACTTTTCAAGTAACTTTAATACAAAAGACTGAATATGCCATTGTGGGATATTTAATACAAAAGACTCAATATGCCATTGTAGGACCCTGTCCTGGGCCCCAACAAAATGATGTCCCCACAAGTCAAGAATACCAATAGTCACCAGAAACTGGAAGAGGCAAGGAATGGAGGCTCTGGAGGGCGTGTGGCCCTGCTGACATCTTGATTTCAAACTTGTGACCTCCAAAGGTAGGAGAGAATACTTTTTGGTTATTTTAAGCCACCAGTTTTTTGGAGGTTCGGTATGGTAGCTCTAGGAAACTAAAACATCACCTAATGCTGCTGTAGCAGCAGAGCAGAGGCTAAAGCTAAACTGAGGGGTAAAGTTGATAAATGCTAGATTCTTGACACAAATGCATCATAACCAGAGGGCAGCTTTGAAATTCAGCTTCACATGTTCCCATTGTGCGGAGTTGGGCTGGAGTAACCGCTTGGCAAGCCATTGTTTGCTAAAAGGAAACCTCCTCTGCCTCAAGTATCCTTTATCTTTGTAGCATTTAGGACTTCTTCAGTTGGGACAAAAAAAAAAAAAAAAAGTCCAGCTGGCTTCCCCAAACTGGTAATTAGATGATTGACCGAAAGATCCTAGTGGAATGCTCAATAGCTTAATTAGGGGATCAAATGGTGAAAATGGGAGAGTTTCTTTTCATCTGTTTGCTTTGTCCCCTCCACTTGGACTCCATTCTCAGGAAAGCGATGTCTTTTGGGGTCAAGATAGCAGCAGCTGCAGATCTTATGTCCTCACAATTGTAATGGCCCCTGTCTTAGAAGCATCAGCAAACATCTCCTGGTGCTTCATTGTGGTGATAGAATCAGATGCTAATCACATGGGTCAGACCTATGGCTGTGGTCAGCGGAATAGCATGTATTCGTGGGCTTAGGCTAGAGTACCTGTATCTAGGTAGGTGCTGAGGTTCCTGAGTGGTTGGCTTTATCTCACAACTAAATTTTAATGATTAGGGGTTCTGATTATAATTAATTCTTATAGAGAGAATATTTACTTCTAGTGTTTTAGTCTTGCTGGTCTTCACTAGCAGTATTCAGAAACTATTTTGGGGGCATGAGTTCAGCTTTTTTCTTTTTTTAAAGATTACATATATAAGTGAGCTCATACAGCATTTGTCTTTCTCTGTTTGACTTAATCATTAGCATAATGCCCTCCCGATCCATTCATGTTGTCAAAATTGACAGGATTTCCTTCTTTTTTTATGGCTGAAAAATATGCTCCTTAATGTTTTGAAGGCATCATCCAATTGTCATCAAGCTTTCAGTGTTTCTGTGAAGTTATGATGACATTTTGATTCCTCATCCTTTGTAAATGTCATTTTTCCTCTCTCGAGGCTTATACTTGTGTGAACCTATTCTATATGAAAGTGCATGTCATTTAGCTCCGGGAAATTTTGTTGAATTATTTCTGTAGAAATTTCCTTTTTTTATGTTGTCTGTCCTTTCTTTAAAATGAAGCTACTTTCAGTTAGAGATTATCTTCTAAATCAGTCCTCTAAGTGCCTTTTCTGTCCTAGTTTTCATCTTTTTATGATTTTGCTCTATTTTCTAGGACATTTCCTCAATTTTATTACTTTCTAATTCTCCACTGATCTTATTAATTTTGGCTCTCTTGCTTTTAATTTCCAAGTTCTCTGTTGCTGTAAGCATTTTTTCCTTGTTTCTGGATATCCTAATCTGTTAGGATATCAATGGTGTTTTTATGGATTTTTTTTTTCTCCATGGCCTTTCTCTTGTCTTATTTGCTTGTTTTGGTCTTTCCTTGTTGTTTCATGCATTCTCTTTGCCTTCTGCTGTTTAGAATGTCCCTAAATCCAGGGTCTTCAGAGCAGTGGTTCTGAAATTGTTTGGTCTAAAAACCCCTCTAAATGATCTTAAACATTTTTGAGATTGTCAAAGAGCATTTGTTTATGTTGGTTATATCAATTGATATTTACCATATTAGAAATTAAAATGGAAATTTAAGACATATTTATTAAAAATAACAATAAGCCAATTGTATTTTAATATAAATATCACATATTTTGAAAAATAGCTAAAATTTCCAAAACCAACAAATAATTTAGTGAGAAAAGTAGCTATCTTTTGTATTTTTGCACCTTCATTTAAGTGTTTAGCTTAATAGAAGATAGCTGGATTCTCATATCTGCTCTGCATATAGTCTCTGGAACACTCTACTATACACTAATGAGAGTAAAAAAAGGCAAATAATACTCTGGTATTATGATAAGGTAGTTTTGACCTAGTAGACCCCCTGAAAGTGTCTTGGTGACTCCACACTTTGAGAACTGCTGCTCTACAAAACAAACTCCCCTCCTCCTGCTGGGATGAGAATGGGTTGGTGGTCCATCTGTGCAAGTTAGGGAAAAGATCTGGGGTCTAGGCATTTCTCATACAAAGGCTCACCCAGTCCTCCTGTTCCCAGCTTCACTCTCATCCCTGCCCTCTATTCCTTCTTGGTATCTGGTATATTAAATGCCTGAGTCTTACTAGAGTTCTACAACACCAATAGCTTTGTTTTCATTTGTGCTCCCCCTTACAAACTCCAAATTCTGCTAAGTCAATGTAATGGTTTAAAAACATGTCTAGAAATATTTTGACATTCCTCCAACTGAAAGATGGTGTTTGTGATGGTGGGATCCTATGTATTCTTTTCTTAAATATGGACTGACCTCAATGACTGGTTGGCCAATAGAGTGCAGTAAAACAGTGCCAAGGCTATATCAGAAAAGATGGTACAGCTTCTACTTGGTTCTCTTAGGATACTCATTTTTGGACCCTTGAGCTGTTATGTAATAAGTCTTAGACTGCCGTGCTCTGAAGAAGCCCAGACCAAATAACAAGGACCTTTATATGCAGCTTTTCCAGCCAACTGAGGCCCCAGCCAACAGCCAGTGTTAACTCTCAGACACAAAGCCTCCAGATAGTTCTACCCCCAGTTGTTGAATCACTCCAACTTTTGAGTCTTCCCGGTTTAGGTTGCCGACATTATGGTGAAATGGCAAGCTGTCCCTGCCAAGTCCTCTTCAAATTCCTGACTTGCATAATTCATGAGCATAAAAATAGTTGTTTTAAGTTGCTAAGTTTGGGGGGTAGTTTGTTACCCAGTTGTAGGTAACCAGAGCAGTCAATGACTACTCATTTCCTTGTTCTCCATCTTCTAGAATTTTATTGTCATCATTCATTTATTGTTTTCTTATTTTCTCTCTCTCTTTTTGGTCTTTTTTGTTTGGTTAACTCCTTTATTTCTTTAATGTTATTTTAGGGATTTTGGCAGGTAGCAAAGGGGAATACACATTCAGTTTGCAGCGTTTTGATGGATAACTTTTCCAAGTGTCTTTTATCCCATTGAAGTACATTTCAAGATGTTTTCATTTTAAGTGTAGTATGGCTATAAATTAGTATCTCTGTGACTGGGCATGTCTGTGTACTCATGGAATTTAATTTATTTGATCTATTAAAAGAAGAGTGACTAGTACATAAAATAGTATGCTTATTGTCAAACATGCCCATGGTATTCCTCTAAGGTTGAGGTGTTCTAGGTAAAACACATGTTTTCTCACATCGTTGGTACTTGAGGATGGTATATTATTGAGTTGAATGAACAGTTACAGAAATATTCAAAACCTCCAACAAGAAATAACTACTCAATAACATATTTTAAAAAATATATTTTATTGATTTTTCACAGAGAGGAAGGGAGAGAGATAGAGAGTTAGAAACATCGATGAGAGAGAAACATCGATCAGCTGCCTCCTGCACATCTCCCACTGGGGATGTGCCCGCAACCCAGGTACATGCCCTTGACCGGAATCGAACCTGGGACCTTTCAGTCCACAGGCCGACGCTCTATCCACTGAGCCAAACTGGTTTCGGCTCAATAACATTTTTTATGCACTGAAATTATGTCCCCTCAAAATTCATATATGAAATTCTTAACCCCCAGTACCTCAGACTGTGACTGTATTTGGAGATAGGACTTATGAAGAGGTAATTAAGTTAAAACGAGACTTTTAGGGGTGGTCCTGATAAAATCTGATTGGTGTTTTTAATAGAAAAGAACACACAGACACCAGGACACCAGAGAAAAGACCATGTGAGGGCATAGTGAGAAGGTGGCTCTCTGCAAGCCAAGGAGAGACGTCTCAAAGGAAACCAAACCTGCTGGCAGTTTGATCTTGGACTTCCAGCCTCTATAACGGTACGGAAATAAATTTCTGTTGTTTAAGCCACTTCACCTGTGGTGTTTTGTTATGATAGCAGACAACAAAAGTAGTAAACTAATACAAATATTAAGTATTTCTACTTTCTCTATTTGTCCCCACACCTGTCAGAGAACAAAGGATCAAATCAAATCAAATCAGATAAAATAAAATCCAGTGGTGTATGTTGAGCTCTTTAGGTAGACTGATGTGCCTGGAGGAGAACAGGGTGGAACTATATGCTGGCCATCCAGGTAAGATTGGGCTGATGGTGCTAATGCATCCTATTTGGTTATGTTTTTTTTGTGTGTGTGTGTGTTTTTTTTTTTGCGGTTTAGGAAGACATAAACATTTAAATGGACTCCCTAAAGAGAAATATTTAACTTGTTCTAGCTAGTATCTAAGATACTCTCTTTTAATTTTTAATTCCATCAAGATTTTGCTTCTTCTGAACCACTGAGTATACTACTAAGGAATTTAGCACTTCTGAATTAAAAGAATAACAACAACACAACACAGACCAATCCAAAGTGTTCACAGAGAAAACCCATGGAAGGAGAAGGGTGGGATGACTTAAGGAGCCCAGATCCTTTCTCTCACAGGGCTCTTCCTTTCACCTTTGAGGTGCCACCACTTCTGTGTACAGGGCCCTCTGCCAAAAGATCTTCCGTGAGCCAACCATGTCAGCACAGTAAACTTTAATCTTTTCACCCCATCGTGTCCTTTCACCCCCTGAGTTCTCATACTCAGATCTAATGTGCCACATTGTGAAGCCTTCTCAGCTCAGCCATACCAGTTCCTCATTAAGCTTTTTCTTGGACCAGTCATCATTGGTGGCTTGGATAAGGCATCTATCTGTCTCACTTATACTGGCTCATTTCTGCATGTCTTCAGTTGTCAGCTTCTATCCTTGCTAGCATCTATGAAGCATGGCCTTTCTGGATTCAAGTGCAAGTTCTAGAATATGTTCTCTGTTCCCTCAATCTGACTGACCTCCAGACTTCTTTAGGTTGGTGGGCTTTCTCTGCTACATTGAGCCTCCATAGGGTTGGTTAGAGGAGACTTTTGATGCTCTTTCAAGACACGTTGAGTCATGAGAACTCAGTAGAACTGTCTGCTTTAAGTTCCTTCTGTCTGGTCACCATGTCTGCTCCACCATATCTGCAGGATGTATGTGTGTGAATTCTAGGTTTTCCAGCTAGAAATAAAGGTTCAGATTTTGTCTGCACTTACATCTCCAAACTTATGGTGGCTTTTTTTTAGCTGACAGAGGGCAGAGGCAGTTATCAGAGACACTCACTAGTCTCTGGTTTTCTTTCTTTCTTTTATTTTTTTTGGTTCAATCCCCACCCAAGGATATTTTACTTTTGATTTCTAGATTGACTAGAAGGGATGGGGAGAGACACACACACAGAGAAACATCAATCTGAGAGTGACACATCGATTGGTTGCCTCCTGCACCTGCACCGACCAAGGCCGGGGATCTAGCCTGCAACTAAGGTACGTGCACTTGACCAGAATCAAACCTGGGCCCCTTCAGTCCACAGGCCAACACTCTGTTCACTGAGCCAAACTGGCTAGGGCATCTCTGGTTTTCTTGCTTCTCTTCTGACTGCTCATGTGGCTGATAACTGCCTTCTTTGGGGTGGAAAATTCTTGCTGCAAGTAGTCTTCTGTGTGTTTCATATCTGGACTTAGAAACACCAAAGACCATAATTTCAATCCTTTTTTCTCTGGGTTGCCTGTGACAATCCTTGTGTCCTTTCACCCCCTGAGATAGTGGACACAAATTGTGTGTGTGTGTGTGTGTGTGTGTGTGTGTGTGTGTGTGTGTGTGTGTGTCCTCTTTTTGCTCTTTCTTCTGTTTTCTCCATTGGGCGGACTATAATTTATATATGACAACTGGAGCAGCTGTATGGCATCCTTGAGGATATAAGTCAGATTCTAAATATGGTAGGACAGAGAACTAAGAGGAAGCCTGAGGGGTCCTTGATAACTTCACAGAGCAAAATCTCTTAGCCTAGACAAACAGCCCTATGTCTGGATTCTCTTTTGGAGAAAAAATACCTTTTGTACCTAAACAACTATTAGTTTTTCTTTATATGCTGCTAAACCTATTTCTTGCCCTAATCATTTCAAACTTGAGTCCATAAGCATTGAGGTAAATATAAGCTTGAGTCCACAAGGTAAATAGGACATTGTTGCTATTCTCCAGGAGCTCACATGCCAGTAGAGGGGCAGGAACCTGCAGAACTCTTTGGCCAAGATAAAGTAGAAGCACAGAAGCGATGTGCAGAATGCTGTGGGGGTTCTCAGGAGCAGGAGATACGAGTTTCGCATGGAGCAAATGCGGTGAAAGATTCAGGGAAAGGTGGATTTTGAAGAAAAAGAAATTATTTATTTGTCTGGAGACAGGAAGGGAAGGGTTTTCCAGACAGAATGAATTGTATGAGCAAAGGAGATTTGTGTGATATCTCTTCAAGAATGCCACACTGTCTAGTTTGGCAACATTCTGGTGTGGAGAAGGGTATTTCAATGTACTTGGCTTTCTTCATAGTCAGTCAAAGCATACAACTTCCTTGGGACCAGAGACATTAAAATTCTTAAAGTTGGAATGCAAATGAGAAGCAAGTGTTAATATTTAGCTTATGAAATTCAAAACAGGATTTAGCACCAAGACAATAAGCTTGAAAGCCAAGTTTTATCTTAAAAGGAGAACAACTTTTTGAATTCCTTTAACAGGCTGAAAATATAGCCCAGCGGCCTCAGATCATAGGATTCTGCTACATTATTTAAAAGATTTCCTTGTCTCTTGTGTAGGCCTGGAGGCTTGATGCCCAAGTAGGAGTCAAGAATAAGATAGAATGAAGCTTCCCAATCTGTGAGTACCTGTGAGTTAAAAGCATCTTTTGATCCTTGGTTTTTAGAAAAGCTTTGCATGAGCAGAGGTGGCCATACCTCTTGGCTAGTAGCTATGGATCCTGACTGGTAGCTTCTTGACATGAACTATATGGTCTGGGACTTGAGCAAAATGGAATCAGGCACCTTCTCTGTGTTTGGCTTAGGAGATACTCTATATTCAGGCACGAATGGCAGCAGCCAGGTGATGGGCAGTGTGTTGCTTCCCATTCTGGACACGTGGCCTCTGATGCTGTAGGGAATTGCACTGTGAGTGTGTGTGTGTGGTGATGATGCTGGTGCTGGTGTGTGTGTGTGTGTGTGTGTGTGTGTGTGTGTGTGTGTGGTGGTCATGGTGTGTGTGTATGTAATCTTTCAGGATGAACTTGGGAGCACAGGATGCAATCTGAGGTCCTGTGGTCAAGGTTCAGAGTTGGGGAGTCTGCTGGGAGGTCCCGGTAAACTTCATGTTGCTGTTTTCCATTTGTCAAACACGTTTCCCTTTGTGCAGCAGATGTGCCCTTTAATAGCGCGCAAGCTAGTGGTGGAGTGACTGCTAACAATGCACATGCTGTCTGCAAATTAACTTTACCGTTGCTTATGAATACTTCATGTGGGGAAAAGGTTTGATTGGACTCGAAGTGCTTTTGCATTATCACCAAAATTTTAACATTACTTTTGTCCATAAAGGAAAAGAAAGAGCTGGTAGATTCCTTAAATGTCATATGAGTATTCTAAATTTTGGGTTTTATAAAATTCCAACATTTTGAATGATCGTAAAATATTTGGTTTAAAAATGGCTTTACATGTATCACCCATTTGTGAGAATAAAGTTCCTCATCAATGTGAACTCTCCAGAATTTGAAGAGCTCATCATTAAGAACTTGATTAGGAGTTGCTTGTGCCCATATTTGGGATAAAAGCTGATAAAAAATTTATGCACATAGGATCAATTTATGAACTTCCCACCAGTTCCAAGATGAACACACACTGTTCCTGGAACAAGACCCTATCTCCACTCCCTCCAACAACCCAAATTAAAATCTCTTTTTAATGAAAGTTATAAGTTTTCCTGTTAGGAAATAATCTGGCTCAATGAATATGCTAATTAGAACTTAAATTTCAGTTCACACTATTTATCTTTCCCCCCCTAAATTCTAAATATACTAAAATACATTAAGTGCCAAAATGGTGATGAATCCCCTTACATAAAGTAGCTATAAGTAGAGATTGTTTTTAAAAAGCTGGCATTTGAACATCACCAAAAACCACCCTAGGAGGATTTTGGAAATGGCAATGGATACATTAATTCTGCTTCCCACATACCATGGAATAATTATTTTTTTAAGCTGAAATTATTGGATGATTGTTTGTAATGTGAAGTGTTTTTCCACCATTAATGTGCGTTGTGAAATCTCTGTTGTCTGCATCTCTAGTTGGTAATCTCTGGGGTGAAGACAAGTAAATATGAAAGCAGAGAAGTGAGTGTTGGGAGGCAGCCAGGCCTCTCATTGCTGACTTTGGTGTCTCGGCCTCTCCCACCACTGACATGATACTTTTGCTCAGGATTTAACTTATTGGCTCTTCTGTCTTCTCTGTTCTCTTTCTCCATGGGATGCAGTATCTCTTGGAACACTCATATTTTATCACATACTGTGTGGGAGTCATTTAGTAGCTATGCTTTGCAATTTAGAAAATGCGTTTTATTGATTTCTTTGGAAAAAAAGGGAAGAGTCTAGTTAAGATGCTCAAACTTGAACTACATACAGAAAAAATGTGAATATTACTCATTGAAAATACAACTTCTCTATCATTTTTTTTTGGTTCTAAATGACACCATTTATCAAAATGTTATAAGGAATAGCTGGTTTATGAAAGGTGATTAAGTTAGGAGTGATGGATGCTTAGCTTTTAAATAAAACACATCAGTTCCTTAATGTATCACAGAGTCCTAATGTATGAGTTCCTCCTCTTTTAGCAGCCTGCCCATCTCTCTCCCTCTTGGGCTTTCTTTATTTTGAGGGCACAGCAGTGCTGTTATTCTAGTGGGGGGTGGAGTCCTGTATATACTGGTGATGAGAAACTAAGGAAAAGTTTCACATTGATGACACAATGCTTTTCTTTATTCTGACATTCTTTGATTGGGAAAGGAGTTAATTTGTTCACTATTTAAGTTAATTATAAATCTTTTTTTATCTCTGAGAAAAAGGAAATTAAGGTTTTCTGTGGTAATTGTTCTTTGACTCTGGACATGAGTCTTTGGAGAAATTCTCTTTGATAAATGCAATTCACGCACAGGCAGTGGAAACAGCCATCAAAAGCTTTCATAAAGGAGCTAATAGTATAGAGTAATAACTACTTCGCAAGGGCGTTGGGGGAATTAATCAGAGAGGTTCTGTAAAGTGGTTTGGAGACGAAAAGTGCAATATAAATGCTAAGTAGCCATACATTTTTCTGGGAAGAGGTGCAGTAAATGTAATCAAGGCTCTGCTCAAGCTGAGCAGCCTGATGGCCACCTCCGCACTCATATTTAATGTTCATAGAATCACTGGCAAAAAGCATTTTCTCCCCTCCTACCACAATGTAAATATTTCCACAAAACTCAGGGCAAGTAAAGATTCTGAAAACTTTTGCAGAATTGTGAAGAAAAAAGTCAGGCAAACTGTATTTTCATAGTAGGTGCTCAATAAAAATGTTTTTAATTTTATTTTACCGTTGCTTTTTAGGACTCCTATACTCATGTGCTTTTGAATCCCTCAAGACAATATTAGCACTAGATGGCACTCTATCACCATGGAAGAGTGACTGGGGTGGTGGTGGTGGTGGTGGTGGTAGTGGTGAGTGAATCTCTCTAGTTTTGTAATTAGTCAAGAATGTAGATAAACAGAGGTTTAATTTAAGTCATTTCCTCTTTCCTTTACTTGATAAGAAATCATGACCTTTTTATATTGGAGGAGAGGTGACAGGGACCTACCACATTATTTTACTTCTGCATAAGGCAAGTTCAATTTGATTTAATTCTCACTTTGAGGGAGAGAATGCCAGGCCGCTGCCAGCTCTGTTTCACAATGTGTGGTGTTGGTAATGGGCTATGACAGCCTCTCTCCTGCCATTAACTCTGTGTCACAGGAGCAGTCCGAAGGTGACTTGAAATTTGGAGAAAGGAAGGTGAATGATTGATTCTCACAGTGAGAACATGCTGTCTAGCCTTCTCTGAAAGCTAATGACTTCTTAATTTTTATTAGAATAAAAGTATTGGTTTTCTCATAGTCCTTGGAGATTCCCATAATGAATTGAAGTGCTCCTTTGCCCTTTAAAAAACAGTTTTTAATGATTCAGACTATTAATATGATTTTTTTATTTTTTGATTAATTAAATCTTTATTGTTCAGATTATTATAGTTGTTCCTCTTTTCCCCCCATAACTCCCCTCCACCCAGTTCCCACCCCACCCTCCTCCCTCACTCCCCACCCACTCTCCTCATCCATAGGTGCATGATTTTTGTCCAGTCTCTTCCCCCATCCCCCACATCCCCTTTCCCCCCAAGAATAGTCAGCCCACTCCCTTTCTATGCCCCTGATTCTATTATAATCACCAGTTCATTCTGTTTATCAGATTATTCACTTGATTTTCAGATTCACTTGTTGATAGATGTGTATTTGTTGTTCATAATTTCTATCTTTACCTTCTTCTTCTTCCTCTTCTTAAAGATACCTTTCAGCATTTCATATAATACTGGTTTGGTAGTGATGAACTCCTTTAGCTTTTTCTTATCTGTGAAGCTCTTTATCTGACCTTCAATTCTGAATGATAGCTTTGCTGGATAAAGTAATCTTGGTTGTAGGTTCTTGGCATTCATCACTTTGAATATTTCTTGCCACTCCCTTCTGGCCTGCAAAGTTTCTGTTGAGAAATCAGCTGACAGACATATGGGTACTCCCTTGTGGGTAACTGACTTTCTTTCTCTTCCTGCTTTTAAGATTCTCTCTTTGTCTTTTGCTCTTGGCATTATAATGATGATGTATCTTGGTGTGATCCTCTTTGGATTCCTTTTGTTTGGGGTTCTCTGTGCTTCCTGGACTTGTAAGTCTATTTCTTTCACCAGGTAGGGGAAGTTTTCTGTCATTATTTCTTCAAATAGGTTTTCAATATCTTGCTCTCTCTCTTCTTCTGGCACCCCTATAATTCAGATGTTGGTATGCTTGAAGCTGTCCCAGAGGCTCCTTACACTATCTTCGTATTTTCGGATTCTTTTTCATTTTGCTTTTCCGGTTGGGTGTTTTTTGCTTCTTCGTGTTTCAAATCGTTGACTTGATTCTTGCAATCCTCTAGTCTGCTGTTGGGATTCTGTATAATATTCTTTATTTCAGTCAGTGTATGCTTAATTTCTAGTTGGTCCTTTATCACAACCTCGAGGGTCTCATTAGATTTCTTGTAGATCTCATTAAGTTTATTGGCAGTTTCTAGAAAATTCTTGAAAAACCTTAAAAGTGTGGTTTTGAACTCTATATCCAGTAGTTTGCTTTCCTCCATTTCTGTCATTTGTGTCCTTTTTCTTTGTCTCTGCATTTTTTATGCTTCCCTGTGTTGATAGAGTGGTTTTCTGTGCTGAGTGTCCTCTAGGGCCCAGTGGTTCAGCCTCCCCAATTACCTGAGAAGGACACTCTTGGTGCACCCCCTTGTGGTCTTCGTGCACAGTCTTGTTGTAGTTAAGCCTTGATTGTTGTAGTTACCACTGGGAGGAATTGACCTCCAGGTCAATTGGCTGTGAGAATCAGCTGTGTCTGCAGTGGGAGAACTTCTGTGCTGGAGACACCCCTCTGGGGCAAGATTTGCTTCAGTGGGGCTTTGGTGCTCACTGAGTCTGCCCCCTGAGTGTGTCCTTTATGGTTCCATGGAGCTGCAAACTAGATGGTCCCACTCTGGGTTTCCTGGCTCCTGGATCTCTAGGGAGGTGGTAATCTAGCCTCTGCCTTAAGCTCTACAGCAAAAGCCACCCTGCAGGGCTTTGGTGGGGCGGGTACCATGGGATCAACAGGGTGGGGCTAGCAGTTATGGCTGCTCTTAGTCCAGCCCTCAGAGGCTCTGCTTCTCAGTGTCCTGGTAATCACTGCAAGCCCCTCGGAGAGAAGGCTGCCCTCGAGTTCCGACCGATGCCAGACAGTCCCGCTTCTCCCGTATGAGTCTGGGTCCCTAGAGACTTGCCCGGAACTGGAGCTCAGAGCCTGAGACTCCCTCCCGATTGAAAACGACAACCACGCTATCAGCCGCCAGCCCTTCCTCATGCACCTCCGCACCTTAGTACTTTACTTCCGTAGTGCGCCTCCTCTGAGTCTCAGTATGCTTTTCTCTTTCCTTCTAGTTGTAGAATTTCCACTCAGCCAGCCTTCCTGTGGTTCTGGATGATGTCCGTTCTGTCTTTTAGTTGTATTTTTGAAGTCGTTGTTCGAGGCAGCAAACTCCGGTGTTTACCTATGCCGCCATCTTGGTTTCTCCTCCTAAACACTTTAGTTTTTGGATCTAATTAATACTAAAAGTAACTGGTAGGTATTTATTTTGGCATAGGGGTTCTGTCTTAATGATAAAAAAAATTAAGACACTGAGAAATTTGAGAACTTCTAGGCTAACACTACAAGTGCCTCCTTGATTTTCTGTGAGGAGAGGCAGCCAGGCTCCTGTCTCACGTGGTCATAGAGGCCTACACTCACCACCACCCCATCCATCCTCCCCAGCATTCAGCTTCCCCTTCCTTAATCTACTTTTCCATCATGCACATCACTTTTTAAGGCACTATGTAATTTAGTTGTTTATTATTTTGATTGTTCATTCCTTTCACAAAACTAAGTGTCATGTGGGCAAAGTTCTTTACTATTTTATTTACTGGCTAGTAAATAAAAAGTGTTTAGAAGAGTCCCTGGCACTTAGAGCTTTTTGTAACTATTTGTTGAATGAATGAAAAATAAGCAGTGGTATCTCAAGTCTGGTGTATATACAGGACGTACCCAAAAATGTAACCTTTGAATGATTATGAAGTCAGTGTTTATTAACATACAGTTCATTTTCAAAATTTAAAAGAATCCACAGAAATGAATAATATTTTTGTCAATGCCTGTTTTCAAACAGATGACTGTCTGGTCCAGGCACTGCTGATAATGCGAAGCAATGGAATCACAAACTTCAAGAATCATTTCGTTCAGTATTTGTGTGCCCTCAATTCATCAACTTGCTGGTTTTGTACAGTAAACTTTATTTTTTATGTATCCCCATAAAAAATGTCCAGCGGCATTTCAGGCTAAAATTTCTTTGTTCAAAGTTTAGTCTGGCTTCACCCATTATTTCAAATAAGTTAAACTTGAAAAGATGTGAAAATTAAGTGAGTTATCAGCTGTTACAGTGTGTATATATTTTTGGGACACCCTATATTTCTTATAAAAAAAGTGTACAAAAATTACACAGATGAAAATACATTAGGACCCCTTTCTTGCTTAGAGGTACTTTTGTGATTCATGTATTGGAAGAATAGTTAACTGGGTCACTGTTGTTTTCATTATTATTGCTGCTTAAATAAATCCTTATGGTTTTGCTTTATAGAATGAAGAAGTGAGTGGATCAAAGATTCTATTCTTGCCTTTCCTAGTTCTCCATTCTTTAAGATGAACCTAGCATGTGCCTAGAGCTATACCTATGAATTTTTTTAATTGTCTTCCAGTAGAGGTGATTCTTGTTTCTGTGAAAGAGTTAAAAAGCATTTCCTTAAATGCAGGTGTTTACTTAAACCCTTAAACCTCTCTGAAGTGAAGAAAACCTCCCAGAGATAAGTACTACACACTCTATAGTGAGGGTTGAAATCATTATGAACAAATGAGGGAAGGACGTTACTGGGCCTGGTTGATTCAAAGTAAAAAGGATTCCATGTTAACGCAGTATATCTGTTTTCTACACTGAATAACGAGTTACCACAAACTTAGTGGCTTAAAATGAGGCACCTTTATTGTCTCACAAATAGTGTGGGTTAGGAGTCTGCACAGGCTAACTGGGCCCTCTGCTTAAGCCCTCACAGGGCTGCGATCAAGGTGGAGGCGTAATGGGGAAGAAATGCATCCAGACTCATTCAGGTTGTGAACAGAATTCATTTCCTTGTGGCTGAGTGACTGAAGACCCACCCCTGCTTCTTAGTGGCTATTGCTGGGGGCCCTCTTGGGTTCTAGAGACCACTTGCAGGTATTGTGTTAGGGCTTTTAAGTTTACTTTTGGAAGTTTAGTTGTTACATTTGTGATCTAATGAATTATTGTCTTTGAATCAATAATAACATGTTATGTCTAGCAAAGCATATTTAGATATATCTAGATTATGGGACCTGACATGATACATACATTTTCTTACCACAAATATAAAAGAATACCTATCAGGAACTCTATGCTTTAACCCTGTTCTTATCTAATTTGAATTGCTAGTCTATTTATTGCTAATATAGGGAGTGGAAGGAAGCTCTATTAGTATTAAAAGAAGTGGTGAATAGCAGGTGGAGTTACCATGTAGCTACAACCCATCACTTGTGAATAAACACTAACCCTTCCACACTCTCTTTCCTTCCATGCTCTTAGATTTTTCTCAGGAGTATCATCCATGAAACAAACCTCAGTACTTGGAAATGTTGGGGGGAGTTTTCATTCACTGACTTAAGAAAAGTTCGGAAAAACATGTGACTCTACTGTATTTATTATTCAAAGAGATATTAAATGCACATTAAGTAACTATACTTGAATTACTTTGACCATAAACTGTCACCAAATATAGTGTTCATTTTATTAAATATTAGTAATCAACATCTTTTAAAAAATTAGGATAGAGATTACATTTTGGCACTAGAGAAAAAGGGTCCAAAATAGATTTCTTGCATTAATGTCTACAAAATAGTTCTCCTAATAAATTCTAAAAATTATAAAATTGAATTATAAAAATAAAAGAAAAATACAAAATACTGACTTAAGGAAATTAATCTATCCTTTAAACAGTGATTATACACTGAGTGGCCAGATTATTATGACCACCTGACGTTTGTAGGCAAATTAGCTATAATTTCGCGCGGAAGTTGCTAGAGGGCCAGACCATTATAAACAGGGAAGCAGGTTGTTTACCACAACAGTAAAAGTGATTTTTTCCTGAAGATATGAATAAACAACATGATTTAACAGCCTTTGAACGTTGGATATATATATTGAGTGGCCAGATTATTATGACCACCCCATCAGTACTTCGTTGGGCCACCTTTGCCTTCAGTACTGCAGCGATTCTTCTTGGCATTGACTCCACGAGATGTTGAAAGGTGATGCGAGGAATCTGACACCATGCCTGATGAATAGCACTGTCCAGTTCTGTGAGATTTGATGGTTGTGGAACCAGCTGCCAGATGGCTCTTGTAACTTCGTCCCACAAATGCTCAATTGGATTGAGATCTGGTAATTGTGGGGGCCGCCTAAGCAAGGTAAAGTCTTCCTCATGTTCTTGAAACCACTCCTGCACAATACGAGCACCATGGCATGGCACATTGACTTGTTGGAAGAAGCCACCTCCATTGGGATACGCCATCAACATGATAGGATGAACTTGATCAGCAACAATACTTAGGTATGTTGTGCTATTCAGATGTTGTTCCACACGAATTCAAGGGCCCAAATCATGCCAGGAAAACATGCCCCAAACCATAACACTGCCCCCACCTGCATGAAGGGTTGTACTCATGCATGTGGGGTGCATGCTGTCATGCTGTTTCCACCAAATTCTCACTCTGCCATCTGCATGATGTAACTGGAAACGTGATTCATTGGACCACATGACTTTTTTCCAATGCTTGACTGTCCAATCCTTGTGTACCTGTGCGAATTGGAGACATTTTATCTTGGTAATTGCAGACAGCAAAGGTGTTCGAATAGGCCTTCGTCTTCCATATCCCATACGATGCAGTTTAGGACTAATTTGCCTACAAATGTCAGGTGGTCATAATAATCTGGCCACTCACGTTCAAATATATCCCACGTTCAAAGACTGTTAAATCACCTTGTTTACCCATATCTTCAGAAAAAAATCCCTTCTACTGTCGTGGAAAACAACCTGCTTCCTTATTTATAATGGTCTGGCCCTCTAGCAACTTCAGCACGAAATTATAGCTAATTTGCCTACAAACGTCAAATGGTCACAATAGTCTGGCCACTCAGTGTATATAGTCTCTTTAATAAGAAAAATCAAATGTTATTAATAAGGAAAATTAACCGTTCAAAAGACGTGTGAGCATTATTTAGAGTGGAATAGAAGAAAAGTCACTTTTGAGGTATTAGGAAGTAAAATTTTACTGGGGAAAAACATGTACTAGAATATTTTCCTAAGACCCATGAGAATCATAAATCCATAGAAACTGAAGAGTCTCATTCTGCTTTGGTAAAAAAGTACTGTGTGAAGCTTTACCTAGGGATATGAATTTGCATTTATAAAAAGCTATAAAAATTTCACTAAATCCTTGTTTTTAATCATCTCACTACTCCATGGGTTTCATTGTACTGTAAGTAAACTCTGCCTATGGAAAGCCTATGATAGGTAGTTACCCAACAATATAGTTAGGATTCAACTATTCTAATAAGGAAACAAGCAATTTAAAAATATTTGTTAAGCATTGCCAATGTCCCGGGTGTCATATAGAACATACATGATTTTTCTCCATGGCTTCATAATTGAAGGTGTCATGGCATAGGTTACCTTTGGCTGTCAAATTACAACATTGTACTTATGTGTGCAATCCTTTTAGGGCTTTATAGGCTTGATGTGGACTTTATATGTAAGGACAAATTTTTAAGGACATTTAAGGCAGAGATTTTTTCTGTGCCCAGAGTGGGGAAGCTTCCTGAAAGAGGTGAGTGGCTGCCCTTGTCAGGGTTTAATGAGAGACAGGCAGGTGCCTGCTCCAGGGGAACCACACTGAGAAGGCACAGCATCCAGAACAGCTGTGAGAACCACAGCAGTGGCTCAAACTTAGGACTCCAGCAGAATCACCTGGAGGGCTTGTTAAAGATGGCAGCTTCTACCCGGTTTCCATCCAGCAGGCCTGGTGGTGGGCTCAGGGCATAGAATTTCTCACAAGTTTCCTGGTGAATCGAACCGGTGACCTCTTGGTTCCTGGGTCGATGCTCAACCACTGAGCCACATCGACTGGTATGCTGATGCAGCAGTTCTGAGGACTATAACCGGAGAAACACTGACCTGGAGGTCCCAATCACCACCTGGCTTGATTAGGAATTAGCCGCTTGCAGAGAGAATAAGAGGTAAGAATAGCTGGAAGGAACAGCTAATATGAGAGTGAGTATCCTGAGGGTTGATGGGGGATGCTTTATAGTGCACTCATGGTTCACACTGACTTTGGGAGCAGTCACTCCCTCCCCTTTTGTACTGGCAAGAAAACAAGTAATTGTTCACTTGGGAAAAACAATTCTCACTGTGATTGGGGTCACTGGCTTTGGAATCAGTCGAGACACGAGTCTAAATTCCTGTTCCACCTCCCAATGCCAAAGCAAGCCATTCAACCCCTTTACAGCCACAACCACTTCTCAGCGAGGATTGTCACAGAGGAGGTTCTCAGAAACAATAGTGGGGTGGACATTCATCCTTCCAATCGGGAGGAAACCACAATGAATGTAACGCAGCCATTCTCCCTCTGTCCATTCCTGATACAGGGCAGGGAGTCCTGGTGTGGCCATGGCGGGAAGCAAAGCTTTACCTCTACCCATCTTCCGCTTTCAGCTGGGACTCTTAAAAAGACAGATTGACAAGAGAGTTCATTAATATGTGCAGTGCACAACCTTTGCAAAAGTAACTCAAAAGGTGGCTTAGAACTCCTGTTTCTACTGCACTTCAACAAAGATCAATAGATTTGTGGAGAAGTGGCGGACAAAGGAGTGATTTTAGGCTTCCAAGGATGGCAAACTGTCAGGAAGCTAGTGGAGTAAGGTTTGTTTGCAGATTCCTCTGGTGCCGTCTGTGGGCTGATTAGAGCCTGTCTCCAGTAGAAGCAGAATTTATGTCCTGCCTTTAGGCAGAAAAGGGGGAGGATAGAGAGAGCGTTTTCTGCATTTGCTGCTTCTTAATTGCCTTCAGTTTAAAATATGTTTTTTATGTCAAAGAGGCCTACTTTGGGATGACGTATTCTGGTTTCCTTCAGCCACATAGATGTTCTGCCTGGAGAGGGGATAAAATCGATGGAGACAAAAATAAAGGGATGGTTAGAATTTATTAGTGGTCGCAGTCCTGTCAGTGTCCATCTGCAGTGCTGGCAGCATCCAGGGGTGGCAGCATTGTATCTATTGCCAAAATTGTCCATCCTAACTTCATGGGATGTCTTCCCAACATTCTTTTTTTCTTTAAAAAAATGTTTTTATTGATTTTTAGAGAGGAAAGGAGAGGGATAGAAACATCAATGAGAGAGAAACATCATTGACCAGCTGCCACCTACACATTCCCTACTGGGGATCCAGTCCATAGCCTGGGCATGTGCCCTGACCCGGAATCGAACTGGTGACCTCTTGGTTCCTGGGTCGATGCTCAATCACTGAGTCACACTGACTGGACTTCTCTAACCATCTATACTAATAAAAGGCTAATATGCTAATTAGACCAGGAGACCTTCTGGGAAACCTTCCGGATGTTCTTCCGGACAAAGCCATGGTGGCAGGGCTGAGGCAGAAGCGGTTAGGGGTGATCAGGCCAGGAGGGGAGGGCAGTAGGGGGTGATCAGGCCAGTGAGGGGGGAACAGTTGGGGGCAAACAGGCCGGCAGGGGAAGGCAGTTGGGAGTGCTCATGTGGCAAGGGGGGCAGTTGGGGGAGAGCAGGCCGGCAGGCAGGTAGGTGAGCGGTTAGGAGCCAGCAGTCCCAGATTGCGAGAGGGATGTCTGACTGCCGGTTTAGGCCCAATCCCACAGGGCCATGAGGGATCACACAGGGATCAGGCCTAAACCGGCAGTCAGACATCCCCCAGATTGGAGAGGGTGCAGGCCAAGCTGAGGGACACCTCCCCCCCCTGCACGAATTTCATGCACCGGGCCACTAGTTCTCATATAAAAGAGTAATCCCTGAGCCCCACAAAAAACTCCCTCTCCTCATCCCTGCTTTAGTTTTTCTTTTAGCATCATTGACCAATCTGTATACTTTTCTTATTTGTTTTTGTCTGACTCTCCATTAGAGGTTGAGCTTTATGAGGAAGAGATTTTGTCTCTTGTTCACTGGTGTATCCCGATGCTCAGAATAATACCTGACATAGAGTAGGACATGACAAGAATTTATAGATTGAATGAACACTCCCCCCATAAATCCACCCTGAGTCTGAGAAACCTAAAATCTATTCGTTGTTTATAGTTATTGACCCTGGCTAACACAGGCAGCTGTTATTATGAAGATATTTTAGTAGTTTTTAGTTCATTTAAAAAGCTTTCACCTGGTTAGGTAGCTCAGTTGGTTAGAGCATCATCTTGATATGCCAATGTTGCAGGGGGTTCAGTCCCCTGTCAGGGCACATACAAGAATCAATCAAAGTATGCATAAATAAATGGAAGAACAGATCACTGTTTCTTCCTCTCTCTCTGAAATCAATACATGAAAAAAAAATCTTTCTATTCATATATTGGGATTGCTACTATACTGTCATTTAGAAAAGTTATCAGCTGAGAATGTTCTTTAACTAGGATTTGGTGAGATGCAACTATGAAACAGCTTTGTTTCTTGTCTACATTTTTTTTTCTTTTTGCCATCAAACATGTGCTGTCATATCTTTTCAGTGCCAAGAGTATCTTAGACAGATGCCATTGCTTTGTGGACACTTTTGGGCATAAAAGTCCAGTCCAGTTTAATTTAATCAGGTTGGAATTTCTGCCTCATGTCCAGTAGAGAACTCTTCTCTGCCAGGCTTGGCCCGAGGCTCACAGGACCTGTGTTGGTGAGGGGACTGCATTGGTGATGGGCTGGCTTGCTCCTTGTTTCCTTCTGTACCTTCTTTCCTTGTCTGTCCCAGGGCTCCTCTTTCCTCCAGTGAGACTGAGAGGAAGAGTGGAGGAAGGGGCAGATGTCTCCATGAGAATGCTGTGTTTCTTCTTGGCTTGCCATGTCCTCTGACAATGCCCTTATTGCCCAGTGGGCAGCCTCTGGCCACACAGCTTAAACCTGGATAACTTCCATGATGTCTACTTGGCCCAGAGGAGGTACACCCAAAAGGTGGGAGGGAGACCACTGCATTGCTGCCCCTTTCTTCAGCCAGCCATTTTCCCACAATTCATTTCCTTGTATTCTCTGCTTACGGGGTCACAGAGGCAGATCAACAAGTTCACTCAGTTGGTCTGCCTTGGGAATGAATGTTCATCACCCCTTCTTGCAGCCACAGCTAATTTCTTGAATCCCATCTCACTTGTCTTTGGAGTAAGAGGATAGTCCTGTCTCCGAAGGAGAGTGAAGAACCCATAGGACTTTTCACCTCTGCCAATATTTCTTAATGGGATTGCTATTGGCAATCTGGGTGGGAATTCTTTGCTGTGCAGGGCTCTCCCTTGCAGGGTATTTATCAAGCTTGTATCCATTAAATGCTAGTAGCATTCCCAGAAATGCCTCCTCTAAACTCTCAGTTTGAGAACCATTACTTAGGCCAACAACTCAGTAACATATGGGAATTCTAGAATTTCAATCCATTACTTATACAGATGGGTGGGAGTAGTGGATGAGAGCAGTGTGATTGATAAATTCTGTAGAAATATGCCTGGCAGTTCTCTGTAGAATGTGGGTGTTCTTAGTACTTATTGTCCTCAGCTTTGGGCTTTAGTTGAAATTCTGAGACAAGAGAAGAAGAGTCTTTCAACATCCTGTTATAAGCTGAGAGAAATATGTCTCCAAGTGACAGAATAAGATGTATTATGTCTGGGGGTTTCTTTTACATAACTCATTCCCTTCTGGATTGTGGGTTCCAGTCAACCTCAATCAGAAAAGCTGCTGCTCCATTCCTATCTTCTTCCTTCAAGTTTTTTTTTTTTTTATGAAGGAACTCCCATTCTTTGGAACAGTATAGCTTTAATTTATTTTCTGTAAATGCAGAAACACTGCAAGTAATTTTTATGTCTATAATTTTACAGGATCTTTTAAAGTAAAGCAATGCTTTGCATTTGGTTGAACTATGAAATGGCCATTCCTGAATGTTAAAAATGATTGAATACCAGTAGTTTTGTGTAATTTAATCTAATAATGTTAGTGGACTCCATACCTAATTTGAATAGAACCGTACAGCTTTAGCATAAAGCAGTAGTGACTGGGATGGTGATTGAGACATGTTATTTACGAGACAGACAGACTCAGGTTTTATCCCGGCATCTGTGATCAGTTTTATCTGAAGAACAGAGAGATAGAAAGGGAACTAATCTCTTAGTTTTGCAGTATGTTCTGCAGTTACAGAATGTTTTCACATGCATGATCTCGTTTGCTCTTCATGCTACCCTAAAACCCACTTCACAGAAGAATATTTGTGCTCCTTGAGTATAACTAAAAATGGTCAGTTTTCACACCAGGTATAAATATCTAATCTCTTAATGGGATCATCAGTTTTAGAAAAGCCATTTTGCTCAAATGTATTCTCTAATTAAGCCTAATATTTAAAATCCCAAACACACAGATCTAGTTAATGCGTGCTTGAAACAAAAGAAAGGAGAATATTGATTTTGGGAAGAGAGTGTGGTTCAGGGATATCATCATACAGTTTTTGGGCTTTGTGACTTTTGAGGGAGGTCATAGTGGGGTTGAGGTTTTAGCATTGGCTTGAAAAGAAAAGAGATAGTCTTTTGTGGGTAAAAATAAAATATAAATTAGTTAATAATTAAAAAGACCTATTTGTCAGTATCTACAAATAAGGAGGTCTTTTTTTCTAGTGCATGCCAACCCATGGAATTCCTTTGATGTGGATTTTTCAAGAAAGGAAGCTTTTTCATAAAGTGGATTTAACCTTTGTGTCTGTCCCGGTGGATTTGGAGAATATACCCTAGTGAGTAGTAGCCCTGGAATTTATTGGGGTGACATTGATTAATACAATTATGTAGGTTTTAGGCATTCAGTTCTATACTATATCATCTGTATATTGTATTGTATGTTCACCACCTCAGATCAAGTCTCCTTCCATCTCCATTTATTCCCTTTGTACCCCCTTCGACCACCTCCACCTACCTTTCTCTCTGATGATTACTGTACTGTTGTCTGTGTCTATGAGTCTTTGTTTTTGCTTAACCTCTTCACTTTTTTAAAAAAATATATTTTATTGATTTTTCACAGAGAGGAAGGGAGAGAGATAGAGAGTTAGAAACATCGATGAGAGAGAAACATTGATCAGCTGCCTCCTGCACATCTCCCACTGGGAATGTGCCCACAACCCAGGTACATGCCCTTGACCGGAATCGAACCTGGGACCCTTCAGTCCGCAGGCCGACGCTCCATCCACTGAGCCAAACCGGCTTTGGCTTAACCTCTTCACTTTTGTCACCCAGTCCCCCAACCCCTACCCTCTGACACCTGTCAGTCTGTTCTGTTTCTATTTGTTTGTTAGTTTATTTTACTCATTAGATTCCACATATAAATAAAATCATATTGTACTTGTCTTTTTCTGACTGATGTATTTCACTTAGCATAATACTTGGGTTCATCCATGCTGCTGCAAAGGGTAAGATTTCCTTTTTTGTGGTGGAGTAGTATTCCTCTGTGTAAATGTACCACAGCTTTTTTATCCACTCATCTACTGATGGACACTTAGGTTGCTTCCAGATGTTGGCTATTGTAAATAATGCTCCAACCACCTTTTACATCATACACAAGAATAAATTCAAAATGGATTAAAGACTTAAAATGTTTTTCTCAAAAACCATAAAAGCCTTAGAAGAAGACATAGGCAGTGAAATCTCAGACATTTCTTGTAGCAGTGTTTTTTTCTGAAATATCTCCCTGGGCAAGGGAAACAAAGGAAAAATAAACAAATAGGAATACATCAAACTAAAACGTTTTGCACAGCAAAGGAAACCATCAATAAAATAAAATGACAATGCACTGAATGGGAGAACAAACATATTTGCCAATGATACATCTGATAATAGGTTAATATCCAAAATTTATAAAGAACTTATACAACTCAACACCAAAAAACCCCCAAAAATCTAATTAAATAATGGACAAAGGATCTGAATAAACATTTCCCCGAAGAGAACGTACAGATGGCCAATAGACATATGAAAGGATGCTCAACGTCACGAGTCATCAGAGAAATGCTATTTAAAACCACAATGAGATATAACCTCACACACACCTGGCAGGATGGCTATCATCAGTAAATCAAAGAAATGTTGAGGAATGAAGAAAAGGGAGCCCTCGTGCACTGTTGGTGGGAATGCAAATTGGTGCAGCCACTATGGAAGGGAGTATGGAGCTACCTCAAAAAACCGAAGAAATTGCCTTATGACCCAGAGATTCCACTTCTGGGAATATATCTGAAGGAACCCGAAACACTGATTCAAAAGAATATATACACCCTTACGTTGCAGTGTTATTTACAATAGTAGTAGCCTTTTAAATTTGAATGCTGTGTAATACATTTACTGTAATTGTTTTAGCTACTCCTTTCTTTTCCCAGAGAAGGACACATGAGAACGCTGGTGCTGTGTCCTGTGTTCTCCTTGTCAGGGAAGAAGCCTTGGCACCATGTTGATCAGATTTGCCATGAATTCCTTGTTTGCCCTCAATAATAATTTTTGCTGACCCACCTTACTGACTCCTCCAGAGGAGCAGTCCCAAATCTCTGCAACTCTGCCTCATCCTCACTTCTGCCCTAGTCTCTCAGCAGATGACCCCCCAAAGTCCTGAAAAATTCTTGGGGAAAAAGTTCAAGGGACATTGGGCTAGCCAGAGATTTATTTTTATAATAACTTAAAAGAAACAAAAGCATCACATTTAATCATACACCCCATGGTGTACATCTGTCTTTTAGATGTGGTCTGAGATAATGAATGTGTAAATACCAATTAGAGTGTTTGGCACAGAGCAAGCAGTTAATAACTGTTTTTATCTGTCTGTCTTTAATAACTTTTGACCAGCAAAGATGGTTTAGAAAAATATTAGATAACTCAGTTTCAGCAATTATGATGATGTAATGAGTTACACTGACCTATTGTCCTTGCTTCACTTGGTGTCTCAGCTAGTATAGTGTTTGCCACTTCTTAAAATGATTGTCTGTTTCACTGCTGCTCTGGTTGCCACTGTTTACCTGGGCTGATTGGTGACTAGCATAGTTCCAAACCTTCTTCTGAAATTCAAGAACTAGCTCATGAGAGCCTTTGCACTTGGCCTAATACAATGTGTGCTCCACTGTGCATGCTGGGGCCATTTTCACTGAGAGGGTCATAGTGGCACTAACTCAGCAGCAAAGGCTGAATTTGTGACAAAAATGAGCTAATATATGTTTAATGCTTAGCAGTTTAGAGATTACTTCTCATATATTGCTTTATTTTATCCTTACATTAACCCCATGAGGTAGATGCAGTGTTTTTATCTCTTTTTGTCCATAGAGTTAAATAATATTGTTTGAGAATATTTTTCCCCCTCTAGATGAAATGTGTATGTCCACCTTTTAAGTGAATTGATAAGGTGGCTAGTTCCAAAGGAAATGGCTAAACTTCACTCTTTTAAACACGCCTGCAAACACTCCTAGGCAATACTTTGGGAGGCACAATTGCATGTAATTGGGATGGTCTAATTGCGTGAGTGCTTTATGCATTGATGCTTTGTGCTTTGAACCAGTTTCTTCCAACAGGCTATTCTGTTGCCCCCATTGGGATAATAAAACTTCTTCACGAATGTCACATTATACACAGAAATTTTTTGGCAACATCAACTGTGAGATTGTAATGTTAACACAGGCATGGTGATTTCTTCTTTTTTAAAAAATATGTTTTTATTGATTTTTAGAGAGAGGAAGGGAGAGGAACAGAGAGATAGAAACATCAGTAGAGAAACATCATTGATTGGCTGTCTCCTGTATGCCCCCCTACTGGGAGTTGAGCCTGTAACCCGGGCATGTGCCCTGACTAGGAATTGAACCGGTGACCTCTTGGTTTATGGGTTGACACACAACCACAGAGCCACACCGGCTGGACTGGTATGGTGATTTCTAACCAGCAACTGGTGAAGGGCCTTGTTAAAAATTATCACAGAATCACTTGGTTACTATTGTTTTTTAAAAATTATTTTAAGTCTCCGACAAGAAGAGTAGGTACCTGGTAAATATTTGTTGAATGAATGAGTGAATAAATTGTGAGAGGCATCATTATAGGTTGATTTGAAACTGCCAATTCTATATCCTTTGCATTGACCAAACTGGACTACTGACCAATTCCTGGATGCTACCTGCACCTTTCTGCCCCTTAGGCCTTTGGGTACTCCATTTGCTCTATCCTGATTGCCCATCCATTGACCTGGACCAAATACCATTTTCTCCCTACACCCTTCTCAACTTCTTCCATCACCACAGATAGAAATAACTGTATTTAAAATGTTCTCATAGCACATTGCTTGTGTCTCTTTAGGTCCTTAGCATATTTTTCTTTTATTAGAATAAAGCACATAACATCTTTCTTTTTGAATTTAAGTTCTCTGAGAATAGAGACTGTGTTGTATTCATCTTTGTACCTCAGACATATCTTTTTTAGCCTAGTGTCACATATGCTGGTTTCTCAAACCTTTTTTCTGTTGTTGAATGAAGTCTATAGGGAACATTCTATATTATAATACTGACTGTTAGATCCCCCATCCTTCATAAAACTTTTCAACAAAGATGCTGACTGTTAGGGTTGCTGAAGGAGGAACACATAAGTTGGAACACATAAGGGGTAAAGAATTATGACTTCATTAGGTCACCTGGATCCCAGACGGGCTGAGCACCAAAATGGTATCCATATCCAGGGACGGGGAGTCAGAGATTTTAAAGGACTGTAGGTGGGCTTCTTTTCTGAGCAGAGCATTCTCTGGGCAGGTCCAGATCCAAGGAAGCTCTGGAGGGGAAGGATAATGGTCCTAGCAAGTGGGATGTGGTCTAAGTGAAGGGAATGTTGGTTGTGAAGTGACCTAAAGGTCAGTTCCCAGGGGAGGGGTATCGATTCAATTACTTGATTAAACCTAACACTGACAAATAGGAAAAACATTCAGATTTGGTTTCCACAGAAACATTAAAGCCACTGATGAAAATATAAGCAAACAGTAAAATGGACAAGACCCCAAGAGTAAGAAATTTTTAAAAAAGACACTGAACAGATAAACCTGCTTTGATTAGTTGGGGATGAACAGAATCTCTGTAAGTACCATTGACACTTAGTTTAATCTAAAAACCTAGGGAGATAATGCAGCATTTTTCTTCTGACAAGAGCAAAATGTTAATTAAAAAAATTGTCTAGTTTGTAATACAGCATGTGGCTTTGGAATAGTCTTTCGAATTATTTCTTTAACTCACAAAGTCAAAACGGCAACAATAAAAATAGCCTTAGAATATTATTTCTATTTCAGGTAGTGGAGCTAAAAATAACTGGCAGGGGCTTGGCCTGGGGTGGAGGTGGGGCTGGAGCCAAGGTGTGGAATGCAGCAGTTATTTTTCTTTTATTCTAGGCAGGTGCCTATTGGGGCTGATTATTTATAGGTGAATCTGCAGTGTGACAGGCAATTCCCCCAGTGAAGCCTCAGGCAGTGAGGCTCGATGGGATGGGCATGACACTGCAGATTTCCGAGAGCCGGGGGGAAGGAGCCATAAGCAATACCTTCTCCCAGCCAACCCCTCCTTGTGTTATTCTTTTAACACATTTTTTTCCCCCAGGGGACTTGCAAAAACACTGCTTCATTTTAAAAGGTGTTATGGTAAATTCCCCAGCAGAAGCTTCCTTCCCTGCAGAGACAAGTATCAGAGCCTGCAGAAATCTGGGTTACTGACTTTGAAACCAAATAATTGGGCTGAATGAATGGGCAAGAGTAAAGAGGCTGCACATAAAGGGAATCCCTTCCCACTGCATCTCTCACGCTGGAGGACATTAGGATGAGAGCAGACGCAGCCCGTGGGTTGCCAGGTAACCAGAGTTTCCACAGATTTCCATTTTTACTTTATTTCTGATTCAGGGAAGCCCTTTTTTTTTTTTTTTTAACACAGAAAGGATTCAAGAACACTTCCCCTCACCCATCCTCATGAAGGTCAAACTAATCACATTCACCTGCTGTTGGATAAAATGTTTCAAATGACACAATTGTTTTTAAACATTTAGCTGTTAGAAAATTGTTGGGAAATATCAAGATAAAAATCAGAGGGTGGCAATATCCCTGCTTGGTACTCAGGCAGCCAGTGGAAAACCTCACGTGGCCCTGAGAGTTTCTGGGTTGGCCAAGAGTTGTAATCCCACAGCTTCAACTACCCAGGCTCTTCTGCCCCTTGCTGTGAATTTCCCTGTCCCTTGAAAACACCCAGGACTTACTAAGGGTGATCTCCAATTCCTTGATTTTTATGTTCTTTAAAAGTTTATTCTTAACCCACGATTTTCTGAAAGAAATCAGCTTTTTTATGAGTAATTTGGCAAAAGAGTGAAACCAAAGAGAACAAAGAGAAGGAATTTGAGGATGTAAAGCTTAAAGTTTTACGTTAAGCAGTTTTCTTCCCACTTGGTGGAAAAGCAGCTATATCAAATGGCTTTTGAAATTATATGGAGCAAAAGCTAAATAAGCCTGCAGGCTCATGGGCGGTCAGCAATGAGCTCTTGGGGTTGTATGTGGCTGGATATGTGTGTGCACGTGTGCGTACAGTGGGGTTTCATTGTGTGTATGTGGCATAATTATCTATCTATGAGGATACCCAACAGGAAGCTTACTATAATACTCTGCCCTTTAGGATGGCAGTCAATAGTAAGGGGACATTAATATTTTTCCTATAAGCAGACAACAGTCTAGGAAATGTCACAGAGAGAAGTTTCTACAGTTTGTTGAGTATGAAGGGAACTGGAAAGGCAAATCCATATAACAAAATATTATTTCCTCCTCAACATTTCTATAGAGATGAAATCTGGGTAAAATGAGTATCAAGGGTAAAGTAGAGGGGAAAGAGATGTCACAAAAAAAACTCTCCAAAAATGTCCTGAAATGGTACTTGGGTGGGGGTAGCTGCACTACATAGTGCTCTAGATAAAGGAGCTAATAAGTGATAATTGTGGTTATTTCTATATGTTTATGTGTACTTGTGGGCACAAATATGAATATGTAAGCACATGTACCAGCCTCATTTTTAGCACGAATGAACACCGCTACATTCTCCTTCACTTCTCTTTCGGAGCGTGGATTTATCAATGTCTGTCTGTGGAACAGTCAGCTTGGAAAGAATATGAGCTTTTCAGAATATAGTGTGTCATCAGTAAAGGTGTAACTTACTGAATTGTGAGGGAGAAAGTGGGACTGGGGAGGAGAGAACCAGGAGAGCCGAAGGATGAGCTCCTTTTCTGATAGGAAGAAGGGGAAATGTTGGCTCACAGGGAGTTGAAATGCCAGAACCAGAATTTGCAAACCTAGAGGCTAAAACATGGCTTCCAAGCAGACGGACTGCACTCGCCCACTTTGATTTCAAGGACCCCAAAGCAAAGACTTCTTGCATTAATGAAGAGCTATATGCAGGGGTGGGCAGAGTGGTTTACAGCTGTGATTATGTGAAACAGAGTTTATGCTCACATTCTGATGCATTCATTATTGTATTATTTATTATGAACAACTGTGAACTTACTTTTGCCAACCCATGTATTCTTCTTCTCATATTTCTCCAACATCTCACAGTCATCTTGATGGCTTCACTCCGCTTTTCCCTCTTGCCTGCCACCTTTACCTTCTTAAGAGCAAAAGAAACGGCAAGTAACTCTCATTCCAAGGTGAGTACATTGTCAGTTTAATTTGAAACCCCCTCTCCCTTTTGGACTCAACTCAGCAGAGAAATGGTTTTATTTAGAGTTTACTCATAATGCCTCAGAAGCTGAAAGTACAACTTCACAGCATGTGAGTGTGTGCAGGCTGCTGGACCCAGTTATGCTGAGGCTCCCAAGGATGGTTTCAAGGCAGCGTCTCTCTGTTCTGCCAGGAATAGCATTTAGATTGCAGATTTTTTTTGTCTTACTTATATGTAGTACATTGTTTATGCTACTAAATGATATTGCAAAAACAGTGTTTACAGTGTAGTGATTTATAATATCTTGCCCTTTTAAAGGAGCCTCCAGTTTGATATAATGTAAGACTTGTTTAGGAATGAAATCATGTGGCTGGGAGGAAACAGATCGTTGCAGTGTTTTTTATTTGGTTTGCCTTCATGTCTGGTTTCCTCAGCAGGCTCTTGTTCAAAGTATGCCTGGGGAGGAGACAGCAGCTGAAAAAATGATAATGGGATGCAAGTTGTTCTTGTTCCCCAATGACTTGGATGAATGTCAGAGAGCTCTTTCTTAATAGACAAACGATGGCTGAACCAAAAAGCTTTCAGGAGCACTTTTAACCACGCTCCATCCTTTTAAGGAAGTTATGTCCCATGGGTGTCTAAAAATGGGGAGGAAAAGTGGGGCACATGAAGCACTTATCTGCTCTATTCACATGCACACCTTGTGCACTTTGGAAATTGGTTCTACCTGTGCTCTCTCACAGATGGGAGTGGGTCCTATCCCTTGGGAGATTCAGGAGGGGGCTGGGAAAGAGTTTGAGAACCTATATCCTAAGGAGCCCAATTATTTCTCAAAAATAACAAAATTGTTGCACCAGAAATTACCACCTTGAAACCCCTTTAGAAAGTAGGGGAGAAGGGTGGGGGAGCTTCACTGTTTAGAGGTCATATGAAACTGTGGAAACAAACATATGTGGTCCAAATATTATGCTACCCTCCAGCTACTGCCCCATTTTCATCTCTGCTTTGCAGAAAAATAGTTGAAGGAGTTGCCTATATTTGCTGTCTCATTCTCTTTTTCCTTCTCATTAGTGCGGCTTTTATTCAAACCACTCTAGTGAAGCAACTCTTATCACACCTATCAAGGTCACTGGTGATTTATACCAGGTCAGAGTCAATCGTCAGTTCTCTGTCTTTATCCCAGTTGACCTCTCAGCAGCAGTTGACATAGTGGATGACTCCCCCTTGAAATGCTTTCTTCTTTAGGTGTCAGTGACAAAGCTCTCCTCTGTCAGATTCTGAAAGTAAGAGCCCTCTGGTACTCAGTATTTGGTCCCCCCCTTTTTTTCCCCTTATCTATCTTCTCATCCTACTTAGTCTCATGGCTTCAGATGACATCTATATGTTGGTGAATCCTCAAATTTATTTTCCAGTCCAAGTCTCTTTCCTGGGTTCCTCACTTACATATTGAACTGATTATTGGGCATTACTACAGAGGAAACATTTTGGGAGGTAACTTGCCCAAAACAGAATTATTCACTCCTCTTCTCCAAAGTTGCTCTCTCAAAGTTGCCCCCCAATCCCAAGTAAATGGCACACCATTCCTTTTGAGCTGCAGTATAGGTAGGAGTCATCCTGGATTGCATTCTTACTTTTATTTCCTATTAAAGATCCCATAATCTCTCTTTGCATTATTTCTCCCTGGCTTTATTTTTCAAGCCCCCTTTAGTCTTACTGACTGATCTTAAAGCATAAATCAGAACATGTCACCCTTGCTTTAAACCTTCCATTACACTTGGAATAAAATCTAATCTCCTTGACATGACCTAGCAGGCCTCACATGATTTTGTTCTTTCCTACTTCTGGGACCTCATCTTTTGCTTTCTTCCTTGCTCTTTTCACTACAGCCCATTGGATTTCTTTGACGGTGAGTATGCAATCATTCCAGTATTAATACCTTTGCATTAGATTTTCCTTCTATAGTAATGTTCTTTCCCTAAATCTTTACATGGGTGCTGCCTTCACATCATACAGAGTATTAACATAATTGCCTATATTTATCTAGAATTATTAATTAAAAATGAGCTCTTTTATTGCTATGTATTTTATTTTTATAACTGTTATAAAGTTGATATCTAATTTATTTTTTCTTACAAAATTTAGCCAATTGTTCCAACACCATTTATTTAACAGACAACTATTTTCTTCATTCATTTGAAGTGCCAATACTGCTTCATTCATTTGAAGCACCTAGACTGCTTGAACTGGCATTTCTTATGAAAGAATCAGTGAATATACTTAACCCAGATCCGGATTTCACAGGATAGCCAACAACTCCTATGAATTGTGATCAAGGTTTACATTCAATTGAAAATTCCTCTGCCTCCAAGAAATTTTAATTTTATGTTGGCATCTACAATCTAAAAGAATTAGAGAACAACTATGACTATCTTGTGACCATTATAAGAAATGTCCAAGTTAAATATCTGTTAACTTACCTTCTCATCTGTAAAATAATTTTCTAGTCTCTTCAGGTCTAAATCTTGTGATTCTAGACTTAGACTTCTTAAAAGCATTTTTCCTCATTTTTAAATGAACTCTACTCATGTACACTGATATTCAAGATATCCTATCATTTCCATACTACATTCTTTGCTTTAGGGATTAGAGTTTAGCAGGGGTGGGCAAACTTTTTGACTCGAGGGCCACAATGGGTTCTTAAACTGGACCGGAGGGCCGGAACAAAAGCATGGATGGAGTGTTTGTGTGAACTAATATAAGTTCAAACTAAACATCATTACATAAAAGGGTACGGTCTTTTATTTCAATAGTTTTATTCATTTCAAATGGGCCGGATCTGGCCCGCGGGCCTTAGTTTGCCCACGGCTGGTTTAGAGTATAGAAATTCAACCATTTCTAAGTATGTATTTTTTTCTGGAAAAGCATTAGTCAACATCAAGGACTTGATGTTTGTTGTTAGCTTTTTGAGGTTCTAAATTTTCCCTCTCATCCATCATTGTTCCCTTATTACCTCTTTTCAAATATATGACCAGACAAAAAGTTGATAATAGTGGGTACCTTGGGAGTATTCTTGAGTTGTGCAAGCTTTACTCTTTTTCTATTATTAATGCTGAAAATTTCTGATCCTTGGAAGCAAAATGAAATGCAGAAATATCAATGTTTGCTCAAGGTCTGTCTTTAACATTTTTTTTTCAAATAGCTGTACTGAATTTGTACCGTATTTGGACAATTGCCATATTGGTAGGCTCTTAATGCTTTACAATGTGACTTCACTCTTGCCCTCTAAGAAAAAGGGCTAAACATTTTAGATGGAAATGGCAAGCCTATTACCTAGGAAGTGTGGTTGGAAAGCAGAATGTCATTTTGATTACTGAAAGCAAGAAAATTGAACAGAGCATGGCTTCCCTATTTTCAGTGCCAGATAAATAATGTATTTTTTTTCCAAAGCCTGTATCTTTGGATGCAAACCTAGTTTTTTGGTAAAAAAAAAAAAAAGAAAGGCATTTCAACTCTCTTATTGGCCTTTGGATTGTTTCTGTTTTCCACCAATTCTGAAATTGCAGTCAATTAGGAACCAGATTGTGACAGATTGGAACCAGAAGGGAGCTTTATGAATTCAAACAGAGAAATCTGAAAAAAAAAAAAATGTGTTTCAAGCACTTTGCATATTTTCTCTTTAGAATTATAAACTACATTAATTTTCTGATGTAATTACTTATGAGATGTTTAAAGCTTAGCCTTATGTAAAGTTAATAAAATACATGCTTTATTATAAATCCTTATCTGTTTTAAGCTTATTTATTTTAACAATTTACATTTTCTTACATATTTGGTAGACTTACTAGAATTGGACTTCTTAATCTTGGATTCCCACATCTTCTCCTTGACTCTCAATTCCTATATTTTTAGACTGTATTCCTTGTTGATGATCTATAATAGCTAAACTTTTTTGAGTATGCCGCATCATCTGGATTTTTCATTCTAAGTCTATGGTGTGAAAGTGATATGTTTCTTTTTGTTGTTGGGAATTTTTTGGTTTTCTGATGGACAAAACTCCCATTTCAAGATCTTCATTTCAGAATAGATGTTTCAAATCCTGTAAGCATCAACCTGAGAAAACAGTGGTCATGTTTAAAGGTTTAGTGGATGGGGAGTTTGGCAGATACCTTTGGTGCCTTGACCAGATCCCCTTTGCCTATGAATTTAAATATCTAGTTCAGACTCTGCTTCTAGAGAATCCGACCTATGATGATTGGTACTAGCAGAGGGATCATGAGAAGTAGATTCCAAGGGATTCTGAAGTTGGATTATTGTGCTTTCCAGGTGGCTGGCAATGATCCCTATCACTAGTGATAGGTGAGGTACTTTGGTATGTAGCCATAGGGCAATTGTTAAACCTTTTACTTGTGAACTGGGGTGGGAGATTGGTTGAAGGAGATGCACTGGCTCATATATCTATCCCAGTCAAGATGAATGACTTTTCTAGGGTAGAAGAGATTCAATTTAATCAACTTGCCACCAAGTGCCTGATTATTGACATATCTTTACACTTCATGTCTACTCTATATGTTCATCCACATGCCTATACACAAAATTTCCTTGTCACATGCCTTTCAATCTTGCTTATTACAGGCCCCCAACCAATTATCTACTGCCGCTGCTCATGAATCCATGTATGTCATTACCTTAGGTCACTTTCCCTTCCAGTGGACGCATTTGAGAGGTTCAGGAGCAATAGTATTATAAGGACGGAAGTGGGTGTCTGTTGTTGAATGCCCTTCATGCTCATGGTGACCAATCACCAACTCAGATGAAAGTGTGAGACTAGATGGCTTCCTTAGTAGCATTTAAATGCATGGCAGAGTTAAAGACCAGGCATACAACTTAATTGTAAAACTGACAGAAGACAGAACTTAGGAAAAGGCTGAATTTTCAGCCTTGGCAAGTCATCTATGACAGTCATGTCTTTGTTAGAGAAAGAGTAGGACTATGAGGTTTGGGATGGAGATTATTGGGTAGATGTACTCAAGCATCTGAAATTCCCAGATTCCTTTAACTCTTGGAACTGTAATAGCTTCCCTTGTTGGAAGAGTGCTCCTGCTTGTTTTAATACTTTGTGATCATCTCAGACTTATTCCTAGACTTATTAATGACAATGGGATGCAGTCATTGGAGTGGTTTATGCCCTATGTGCTTTGTAGAACTAGATCTTCTGAGTTTCTGAGTGAGTAAGGCTGGTTGAGTTCTGAAGTAGAGGTTCTGAAAGTTGTCAGTGTGGCCTGTACTAGTAAGCTGCGAATGGCGTTTCCAAGAATATTTACAAAAGTGCTGCTACATGTTCACAGAATGGTCTGTGGCGTAGAGTCTGGTTTTCACCTTCATAACCCCTACGGTGCCTTAGTATACAGTAAGCAATTAAAAGATAATTGTTGAATGGGGTTGAATTACTTGATAAATGCTAAGTAGTACAATTTACCTTGATCTTTTATTTTGCCTTTGTGTTATTGTGACCTCCTTAAAAGTTAATTTATCATGAGATATCTATATAATAAAAGCCTAAGCAACCATTATGGCAGAACGACCGGTCACTATGATGCACACTGACCACCAGGAGGAAGACGCTCAACGCAGGAGTTGCCCCCTGGTGTGCTCCCAGAGGGGGAGTGTTGCTCAGCCACAAGCCGGGCTCACAGCTGGCAAGCGCAGCGGTGGCGGGAGCCTCTCCTGCCTGCTTGGCAGCACTAAAGAGCAGCGAGCTGAGCAGCAAGGAGCAATGAGCAGGCAGGCAATAAGGAGCAAGTGTCCCGGACTGTGAAAGGGTGCAGTCTGAGCTGAGGGACCCTCCTAGTGCACGAATTTTGTGCTTCGGGCCTCTAGTATAATAATAAAATACTATATCTAATTAATATAATCCAATCCAATTATATGACAGTAATAGAAAAGGAAGAAAGTTTTTTTCTACGAAGAGCACAGTAGATACATGGCTCAATATAAAAACACTTATTTTAAAAAGCGTCTGTGTATGAGTTGCTTGCTTGCAGGCAATTATGATACTGCTGCTTTGAAATTACATTTTCTTCAACAAGTTATAATCACTTTCTACACTTGAAATTTTCACAACAGAATGACAAAGGTATTATGTCCCAGGAATTCTTATGCATATTTTGTAGCTGGGAAACTACAAAGGCAGAGCAAGTAAGGAGAAATGTTAGTGGAGTTTAGAGCCAAAGGTTGGCCTTCATTCTCCGTCTCCTGGCTCTACTCACAAGAGAAGTTTGCCTGGCCTCAACCCAGTGTCTTTTATCAGTTCCCAAGCAAGTGATCTTCAACATTACTACTTTCTATAATTGTTTCTCGATTTTCAGTTGCCCATTTGTTTTATGTTTTCGCCAATCTTTTTCCCTGTGCATTTTTTTTCTTGGCTTATATCCTTTTTTTACTTTCTAGTCTTTATTCCTGGCACACTGAAACATTTAATTTTCATCCTGTCCCTTTTTAATAATCTAAATGCTATATTTTGTACAGATTAAAAAATTTTTTTTAATTGGTTTTGGAGAGGAAGGGAGAGGGAGAGAGAGATAGAAACATCAATGATGAGAGAGAATCATTGATCAACTGCTTCCTTCATGCCTCACACTGGGGATTGAGCCTGCAACTTGGATATATACCCTGACCAGGAATTGAACCATGACATCATGGTTCATAGGTCAATGCTCAATCATTAAGCCATGCTGGTCGGGAGAGATTTTTGATCTACTAAGAATCTCTATTTGGATTAGTTCCAGAGTCACAAAACTGTAATTGAATTATCAACATTTACAAAGGTTCTGGTGTTATTATTCCAAGAAAGGATAAAGGACAAGAGCTGGGAAGGTGACTCCTCAATGAGAGATGAGGTACTAAATTGTGGGGAAAAAAAAGTGGCATGTGGGAGGCCTGGTGAGGATATAAAAAGAATGATAAAGCTTCAGCTATAGGTGTTCTTGGGCAAAATATATTTGAAACCTCGCAGGAGATCCGTACGAAAAAGCTTCCCCTGGACCCAAGGGGCGAGTGTTTAAATCAGTTCTTGCATTGAAATGAAGTGAGAGTGAACCATTAAGAAATGATAGGGGTGCCCGATTGTAGTTTATATCCGAAAGATCCCTGAATCGTAACCAAGTAGAGTGTGTAATTTAAACAGCTGATGCTGTAGGTGTTACCACTGACTAGAGGATATAGATAAAAGTGGAAGGGGATGATGCTATGGATTATAGCGAAGGTATCCTCGGATGGGTAATTTCTGTGCTATAGCAGTCAGAAGACACCAACTTTGCAAATTCCTTGAAGAATTAAAGGTTAATCATGTAAAGAAGTAGCGGGAACTTCCTGATACCTCTCTTTTATTTCAAGAATCTATTGATTCTACACTATAATTGGCAGCCAATGATTTTGAGTAGAGCCTCAGATATTTTCTTTCTATGGCAGGTCACATTTTCAAGTTGGCTAGTGGAAACACAAGGTAAGGAGAAGGGTAAGATGCATATGGACAACTTTACACCCACCATGAGCACTGTTCTGTGGAGAGCCTTCTGTTTGAGTGTAATGCTGCATCGTGATTTGATATACATTTCTATTATGAAAAAGGTCTAATATCATAATAGCCTGATAAATCTTATGTTCAAGGGATTGATATTCCTGAAGAGAGTAAGAGTGGTTCCAAACACCTGAATTGTATCTCTTTCAAAGATTTGCAAATGTGAATATCAAAGAGAAGAATGTAGAATTTAGCTACCTTTTTATAACTGAATCTGTTTATAAGAGTATACTGATTAATTTGTGCTCATGTATGGAAACAAAATATAAGCCATGGAGAAATGTATATGTTCTGTTTCTTTTGAAACGAATTAGCAGGAAAGGTCCTGGGGATAGGCCCCAGGACAGGTGTAAGGATAGAGACCAGTAAATGTACAAATACCTGCATAGGCGTTGTCAGTGCTCTCCCAAGCCTCTTCAGGGTCGATTCCATTTACCTGTTCGTCTCCCTTGTGTTTTCCCTCTGGAAGGACTGCCCTCAGGCTGCTGGAGATAGCTTTGCCATAGAGCAAGGAAAGCAGGGAGTGCCCAGAACCAGGTCTTAACCAGTGATAGAGACCTGTGAGGCAATAAATACTCATCTTCCTTGCTCCTTATGAGATGGTGGCTTACTCTGCTCCAGGTGTCTCCTGTGGGATTGAGCTAGAGCTGCATTCTCTAAGACTTGACTTGAAATCTCAATCTTGCCTGGCTTCCTTCCTTCTGCTTTCTCCTCCCCCGACTGTTTGTTCCTAAGAATACTTCCTGATAAATGAGTTCACATGAATTGGCATCTTAGGGTCTGCATGTGGAGAAACGAACCTCAGAAATTTACCAGTTGGAGTTAGAACTGTGACATAGAATGGCAGATTGTGGTACTGTAATTTTTTAAAAAATATATTTTATTGATTTTTTACAGAGAGGAAGGGAGAGGGATAGAGAGTTAGAATCGATGAGAGAGAAACATCAATCAGCTGCCTCCTGCACACCTCCTACTGGGGATGTGCCCGCAACCAAGGTACATGCCCTTGACCGGAATCGAACCTGGGACCATTCAGTCCGCAGGCCGATGCTCTATCCACTGAGCCAAACCGGTTAGGGCTGTAATTCTTAATATATTTTCATTTTCAGACTACTCTCATCGCCATTCCTGCTTCTGTTTTCTATAAAAATTGCTCAAATATTCCTCTGTAGGTTTTTAATATAGGTATGCCTTGTTAAAAATTCATAGTGTTTTGTGTATTAGTGGGCTATTTGCTAAGAAGTAAGAGTTATTTTTATGCTTGGGAAGGGAATTCCTCCTTAGCATTCAGATTCATGCATCTGCCTTGTAAACAAATCACTTCCTATAACAATTTATTTCAGTGGGTTGGAAGAGCACTAAAAATATATCTGGCCTCTGCATAAATCTATAAATGTACGAGGGAGAAGGAAAAATGAGAGGTGGGGGAAGGCTGCTAATATTTATTGAGACGCTACCATGTACAAGACCTGTTATGTAATCTGAAGAATGAGAGGTTAAGGAACTTGGCTCAAGGTCACACAATTAGTGACTAGTGAGCCAGGAATTTAAACCAGAACAGAATAGAAATGAGTAAAGTTAAGCTCCTTTGTGGTATAATTCTTAACATGGTGTGATAATTCTGCTTCTGTTATCTTCATGCAAGCACAAGTCTTCTTGGATTAGTTGCCGCTGGCTCATTTTTTCCCACTCTCTCAGCCAAGGGCCTACGTCAGGTTTCAGTGGCCTGTTCCCTCCTGTTCTGCTTACTCCCTTTTGTATGGGAGGACCAGCATCATCTCTTTTTAGTGTGCTGTGGTGTGTCTTTGTTCCCAGAACACAGCTGTGGCTCCACAATTACTTTTTCCATACTCAGATATTTTTATTATGGTTTTATGGACTCTTCACAATTTGAAGGAAAGTCCTCCTTTTGCCAATTTCTGTCATTGCTCATTTGCTTTAGCACATACTTTTGGCTTAGGAGGATAAGCCAATTTGCTTGTGAGCCAGGCATGAGCCAGACTTAGGCCTTGGACATCCTCTCAATTCCTCTTTCCCGCCCGACTCGGAGGGAAAAGAGTGGGCAGACCCATGTGTCCTTCTGTGATGTCCACCAGGCCCCAGCACTTGAACTCAGCTGAGTGTCTCTGGTATCTGCAGATGGACCTTCTCTGTATTTTCCTATTGTGAATATTTACATGTTGTTTTCATTTATTCTCCTCAGACCTTCTATCAGTTGGTCGAACATCCAGTTTTCTCTTAGCGTTCTGATATTTTGATAATTTGTGTTGCTTTTAAGTGAAATATCAGAGAGTTCAGAGCTTAGAGCTAGAAGCAACTTTATTTATTTATTTTCAAAGGACTTGTATGCATGCATATAAGCATCACTAATGGACACAGACACTGTGGGGGGCGGTGAGGGCATGAGTGGGGAGGGTGGGGGAGCAGTGGGGGGTAAGGACACCTTAATCAATAAAGAAAAAAAATAGAAGCAACTTTAGAAGTCATCTATTCCAATTATCTCTATTTAATTTAATTTGTTCAATTCATGATGCAAATCTTTTCCTAATTATAGAAGTTTTGTAAGTTTTAGTTCAGGAAACTTTGAAGACAGAAAAGAGAATACAAACAGATCCCATGTAGTACAACTGTCTAACGATAATTGCTGCTAATATTTTGATGTACATATTTAAAAGAAAAACTGTTTATGTCTGCCATTTAAAAATATAGTATAAATATTTTATTTCCTTCCTATATGTTTTCTTTCAAGATACTTAATTAAGTATATAATAAATAAATGAATATTCATTGTTAAAAATTCTAACAGTGTAGATAAATTAAATTTTTTCCTTGACCCTTTATTTCTATTTATCTCCCCAATCTATTTTGTATTTAGACATAGTAGTCAATGTTATCAATTTAATGTGAATCATTTCATATCTATTTTTATGTATTTATATACATATATGTGTGTGTGTATATCCTATATAATAAAAGGGTGATATGCAAATTGACCCTAACAGCAGAAAGACGGAATCACTGGTCACTATCACACACACTGACCACCAGGGGGCAGACACTCAATGCAGGAGCTGACCCCTGGTGGTCAGTGTGCTCCCACATTGGGGAGCTCTGCTCAGTCACAAGCCAGGCTGACGGCTGCCAGTACAGCAGTGATGGTGGGAGCCTCTCCCACCTCCTTAGCAGTGCTAAGGATGTCTGACTGCAGCTAGGCCTGCTCCCCGCTGTCAAGTGGACATCCCCCGAGGGCTTCCAGGCTGCCAGAGGGATGTCTGACTCCCAGTTTAGGCCCAATCCCCCGGGGAGTGGGCCTAAGCCAGCAGGTGGTCATCCCCTGAGAGGTCACAGACTGCGAGAGGGCACAGGCTGAGCTGAGGGACTCTCCTGAATGCACAAATTTTTGTGCACCGGGCCTCTAGTATATGTATAAAGCATTAATTACATTCTTATCTGTGTGCTGGTCTGAAACTTGCCTTGTGTACTTAATAATATACTCTAGACATCTATCCATGTCAGTCAGGATTCTGATAAAAAATAAATGGCTCAACTCAAATGAAGTAATTTGAGGAGAGTTTGGGAAATTGAAATTTGTGGCCAGGGTATAGGGAAAGCACAGGGGACAAGTACAATACCCTGAGGTTAGTAATAATGAGGTTACCACCTTTAGATGAGATGGGGATAAGGTGGGGAGGAGTAGTGTGAGGGAGTAATGGGGAAGGAGGAAAGTGGGAGAGAAAAAGGAGAGAGAGAGAGAGAGAGAGAGAGAGAGAGAGAGAGAGAGAGAGAGAGAGAGATTATGAAGAATGGAGAATAGGCTGCTTGGCAAGACTGAGTTAGTCAGGAGAGAGACAGTCAGTCTGTAGAGAGACAGTCAATCTGTACCAGAGCCTATGGTTTTGATGGTTTTGGTGGTCAGGATGGGGGGGAGGAAGGGGAATAAAAAACTTCCCTATTATGGATTAAATATTTGTGTATCCCCCAAATTCATATGTTGAAGCCCTAACCCCCAACACAATGGTATTTGGAGATGAGACCTTGGAAGGGAATTAGGATTCGATGAGGTTGTGAGGGTGGGGCCCCAATGAGGGGATTAGTGCCCTCATAAGAGGAGACATAAGAGCATTTGCTCTGTCTCTCTTCTCACGCATGCACTGAGAACAGACCATGTGAGCACAGAGTGAGAAGGTGGCTGTCTGCAAGCTGGGAAGAATCTTCACCAGAAATTAAACCCTACCAGACTTTGATCTTAGACTTCCCAGAGTCCAGAGCTATCCTATGTAATAAAAGCCTAATATGCTAAGTGTCTGGTTGTCTGGTCATCCGTTCAACCAATCAAAGTGTAATATGCTAATGATATGCTAAGGCTGCTCAACCACTTGCTATGATGTGCACTGACCACCAGGGGGCAGACACTCTGAACAGTAGGTTAGTTTGCTGCTGGGATCCCACCTATAGGGACTGAGTGAGTTGGGCTGGACATACCCTGGAGCCCTCCCACGGTCCCTTCCTGGCTGGCCAACCTCACCCATCCCTCCCCAGCCCTGATCGTGCCCTGGTGGTGTCCCTTGGCCTGGTCTGCACCCTCTTGCAATCCGGGACCCCTTGGGGGTTGTTGGAGAGCCAGTTTCAGCCCAATCCTGCAGGCCAGGCTGAGGGACCCCACTGGTGCACAAATTCATGCACCAGGCCTCTAGTTAGAAATAAATGTCTGTGTATAAGACACCCAGTCTGTGGTATTTTTTAATGCAGCCCGAGCTGACTAATATACTTCTGATCTTGGAGGGAGATCCTCATTGGCGAGCTAACAAGGAGCTGTAGAGCTAGACAGTGTATATTGATGTAGTCCATATATGTCTGCCGGAGACCAATTCCAGCATGACAGCAGGGCTGAATCTGGGAATGGCTGATGACATTTCCTCAAATCTGAAAAAGGATATTGTTGGCTGCCAGACAGCTAAAGGGCATCTTAATCTACAAGTTATTGCCTCCTACTGGCCAAACACCTGAATAGCCGTAGGCTAATTCCCCCATTCTGACAATGCTTGTCTATACCCTTTGAAGTGTATATCTCTGCCTCACCTCAGGAAAAATTGTGTTAATAAAACGCATGAGGGTCCTGGGATGAGGAGACCTTAGACTTTAAGAACTTAGAACTTAGATCTTAGCTCCTTTAGCTAAGCTCCTCTGACCCCCAAATGCTTTTCAAAATTATGCTTTGTCTCTGGACTCCTATTTAATCTATGCACAGCCTTCTCCAGATTGCTGAACCCTTCTTAATGCTGGAACAAGAACCCCGGCATATGTCACCCTCTCAAGGTATAGTGCTGGTACATTCACATAGATTTAATTCTTTCAATATTTTTCAGTGCCTTCAGATGACAGGCATTGTTATAAGGACAAGAGACTAAGGTAAAAAAAAAAAGTCACTGTCCTTCAAGAGCTCACTTTCATTCTATTGGAGGTAGTGACCCATGGAATGCAGAGAATTTCTTAGCGTGCATGCATCTAAATTTGTTACTGATGGGACTTAGAGCATTTAAAAAATATTTTTATTGATTTGGGAGAGGGAGAGAAAGCTAGAAACATCAATGATGAGAGAATCATTGATCAGCTGCCTCCTGCACACCCCACACTGGGGATTGAGCCCGCAACTGGTCACCTGACCGGGAATCAAACCATGACCTCCTGGTTCATAGGTCAACGATCAACCAATGAGCCATGCCAGCTGGGAGGGACTTAGAACTTTTTAATGTATTTAATATATTTGTCTGTTTGTGTTCCCTCTTTTGTGAATTGTCTTGGTTTATATCCTTTGGCTATGTTTTTAAAGATTCATTATTTATTTTCATTTATCTCTAAGAATTCTTTATATAGTTTATGATATCCTAAAGCTTTATTCTGTTTGCTTTAGTAACACTGTTCACTTGGGTTTTAGGTTGTGCTTCTACTTGAGGCCTCTCAGTTATGGTGTTGATGTTAGGCATTGTTCATTTGTGCTCATCTCATTAAGATTCCCTCTTCACTCTTTTGTAAATGTGTCATCCTATCTGCAGTGAATGGGTTCTATCCCAATGGGTAGACTATACCAGTAGCTATTTGCCTAGAAATGCAATGCCTCTGGTTTTCCAGAGTGCTGCCAGTTGCCTGGGGCACAGTTCTCATGTGTTCCACCTCATTGTTCTAGTCTGGGGGCGGATGCCTTTGCCCCTGAAAGTAGGCATGGAGAGGTTGGTGAGGGGCAGGTTATCTGGTTGCTTCTGCTGCAGGCTCCTAGACAGCCACACACACTGCAGCTTCTCCTCTCTCTTCTCCTCTCTGTCCTGCTTCTCTGAGGTAGGCCTTCCCTGGAGTCACTTTTGTCTTCCACAGCTATTTATTTATTTTTTGTATGTACTGCGGGCCAGGCCTTCCCATTTCCCTCTAAGCCAGTGGTTCTCAACCTTCTGGCCCTTTAAATACAGTTCCTCATGTTGTGACCCAACCATAAAATTATTTTCATTGCTACTTCATAACTGTAATGTTGCTTCTGTTGTGAATCATAATGTAAATATCTGATATGCAGGATGGTCTTAAGCGACCCCTGTGAAAGGGTCGTTCAACCACCTAAGGGGTCGCGGCCCACAGGTTGAGAACCGCTGCTCTAAGCCCATTTGCCTTTTGTTTTTTCAGGGAGTCCTCAGAAATTTATGTGCCCAAGAATACCCCTTCTTGTTTTTTAGGGCTTTTAGAGAATTCAAATGTATTTTATATATATATATATTCTGACATTATCAGAGAGTTTCAGCCAGAGGGAGGAGGCTGAAGTATGAACTAGCTGAGGGGTTGCCAAACTTTTTCTGAACAGAGGCAGTAGGAAGTATCTGAGGCTTTGCATGCCAGGTGGTGTCTGTCATAGAAACTCAACTCTGCCTTTGTGGTACAGCAGCAGCCATAGATGATAAGCGATGAACGGATGTGGCTGTGTTCCAATCAACCTGAGTTACAAAACAGGCATTGGGCAGGATTTGACTTGCAGTCCTCATTTGCAGAAACCTGGCCTAGATGCCTTCTACTGTTTGTAATAAGTGAAGAATCTGAGGCCTAGAGGAAGCAGAGAGATGTGCCCAAAGCTACTCAAGTAGTGAGTGGAAGAACTAGATTGATTACCTCGTGTGCTTACTCATTTGTGAGCTTTCATCCCCTTTGTTCTTTTTGCAGCATTCAAGAGACTCCTAAACATAATCTAAGTTCCCCCAGAGCCTTGGAGACAAGGAAGTTACTTTCAACATTTTTATTTTGAGTCTGTGACTTGAAGGCAATTAAAGTGCAGGCCAAGTCCCCTAACTCTGGAGCTTTGGGAAATCAGAGAGCTGAGGGGCTGGTTGGGTTGTTGGCTTTAGGACTGCAGGCCTGTGGTCATATTCCAGCCTTTCCTTTTATGAGCGGTAGAGAAATTTGGCAAGGTAGATGGAGCATAAAGTATATGAGCTCTTCAGAAACAAGGTTCGAACTGAACCATAAATATTATTCCTCGGTTTTAGTCAGTGTGGTCCACTAGGGATAGAATTTTATATCATAGTGCAAGCCGTTCCTCTTTTTTGTCTAGCTTTGGGGCAACAGTAAAGGGATTAAGCTTGGAGTTTGGATTGAGGGATGCGTCTGTATTCTGCCACTTACCAGCTGTATGACCTTAAAAAAAAAACTTAAACTCCCAATTTGTCATTTGATGCATCCTAACATGAGAATTATAATGCCCATCTCATGGGGCTGTTTTGAAGACTGAGATATTGTATAAGAAAGTAACTTATGCAATGAAAAGCACTGTAAAAATCTAAGTTAGTAGGATATGGATTGAGACTTGAAGCCCAGATACAAACAAAAAATTAGTGTCATTGCTGTGGTTTGTGATTTGAAATGCAGGAAATGAGAAGATATAACAGAAACAATACACTAGAAAGATGTTAATCAGCAAGCCTGTCTGACATTTAGTAGAAAATTAAATATGTATATTTTTGTTTAAAATTTATTGTTCCCAGGAGCTTTATTTCAAATTAGTGCATCTACTTTCAATTTTCTTACAATTATCCAGGAGAATAAACTAAACTGTCTCTCCACTGGGGGTGGTTAAGTGAAGTGTCCCGTTTAAACAGCCACCTGTATAAAATACAGTCATGCTTTAGATCTGAGGAATGCAACAGTGAGCTGAATTTCACCTGTTTGTTTAATAAAGTCATTCTTCACGCACCTTTATTCATTCAAAATAAGATAGTAGGACATCATGGTAAGAGGTGGCCTTTGGACCTAGATGACCTGGCTTGAATTCTGGCTTTGACATTTACCAGCTATGTCACTCTCTCTGCTTCTCACTTTCTTCATGAAATTGAGATAATCATAATCCATACTATTTTTTATTGCTTGTTTTAAGAAGTAATGTGTTCGTGCATATAAAGTATTTAGAGGAGTGTTTGGCATATAGTTCACTAAATATTAGATATTATTACTTATTGCTTTCACTATGCTAAGCATGCTGCTAAGGCTCTAAGAGACCTGATCCATCTGTTAAGGCAGCAAAATGAACTGATCTGGCATTTTAGAATATTGTACTCTGAGTGATATGGGGAGAACTGGAAGTGATATGGGCAAAACAGGGAAATGTTTAAAAATGAAACGGTTGATTAATTTTAAGAAAATCTTCTCAACAAGCCTTCAAAGCCTGCTTTGCATTTCTTTTTATGGCTAAGGAAACCCAAACTACATAAGTGATGAGTGGTAAAACCTTGTTTTAATCGGAAAAAATCTGTCTTCCTCTGTGGTAGGCTGAGGTCATTACCAGGCCTGTTCCATATCTGACAGTCCAAAGAGATAACAAGAAATATAATATGGCAATAGCTGTCTATATATATAAAAGCCTAAGCGGCCATTCAACTGGTAGCTATGATGCACACTGACCACCAGGGGGCAGACGCTCAACCCACAGGCATGGAAAAATGCACAGGCTGATGAATCTCAGAGGGAAGGGGGCAGAGAGAAGGGGGCAGAGGGAAGGGTGGGAAGAGATTAACCAAAGATCTTATATGCATATTAGAGGCCCAGTGCACAGATTCGTGCACCAGTGGGGTCCCTCAGCCTGGCCTGCACCCTCTCACAATCTGGGACCCCTTGGGGGATGTAGGACTGCTGGTTTTGGCCTGATCCATGCAGGCCAGGTCGAGGGACCCCACTGGAGCATGAATCCGTGCACTAGGCCTCTAGTGTTATATAAAGTGCTTTGTCAGTGCTAATACCTGTATTATGTGACTAATGTGCAGTGATACATTTTGAAACTGAATCTGTGATATTAGCTCACGTGACACATGGTAATAAGTTGGATACAAATGCTGATGTGTCCTGCTTATCTCCAGTGTAAACTCCAAGCTCTAAAATAAGACAGAAGATGGTGAATCTATAGTTATTGGCTCCTTTGGATCCCAGGAGCGGATCCCTCTGTTTATGCATGCTGCTGAGAACACTAAAACTCAGATGCACCTTCTTGAGGATTAAGGGAGATTTTGGGGAGTTGCATCTTTACACATGATCATAAATCCCTTGCAGGTATTCTTGTGTCATTTGTTTGGTTGCCCAGTGGTAAAACACAATGAAAGGAACGATGCTCAAGTTCAAGTCATTGTTTTCACTTCTTGCAAATTGAACCATCTTTGGGCTGGCCTGTCTCTTACTTTAGTGCCTCATATCGCACTATTACTGAGCTCAGACCTACCCAAGACTCTCCACAACGTTCTGATTTTCACCACCAGCAGAGTCCAGAAGGACCACCTCACTGTGGGGAAGTGGAACTGACTGCAGAGAACCTGACACTCTCCACAGTAAACTTGCTTTCTCTGTGGACCATTCTTAATAATCTGATAATGTTATCCATAAGCTTGGGTCCAGTTATGAAGAGATCAAGTAAATTTTTCCAAAATGTTTATAAATTAAGGGATGTTCAGCTCCCAGTTATGACAAGATGAAGATGATGGCAATTCCTCTCTGCAAAAGCAAGTGCAAAAGTAGGTAAAATTGTAAAAAATAACCATTTAAGGGCACTAGAAATTCACTAAAGGCAGATAACAAAGTAAGAAGAATTTATCCTTGAAAAGGAAAGAATTTCAGGTAAGAACAGCGAGCTTATATGACCTTCTTGTCCAAATCTCTTCTCATACCCCTAAGGATACCAGATAAACTGCAGGATGTCTAGTTACCTTTGAATTTGAGATAAATAGCAAATAATCTTTAGGATAAGTATGTCCCAAATATTGCACGGGACATACTTATACTAAAAATTTACTCATTATTTATTTGAATTTCAAATTTAACTGGAAATCTTATATTATTATATTTTGACAAATCAGGCAGCCTCCCCTCCCTGTCTACCCCTACCCTCTACCCCAGTAGCTGAATCAGCAAAGAATGTGGGGCTGGATGAGAAAAACGGTAGCTTTGTTGTCAGAGGGGATAGATATGATTTGAAGTGGGAAATGGGGGTGAAAACCCATGGCCTTGTCAGCTAAAAGTGATGAACTAGGTTGGAAACAGGAAAAATCATCTGTTTTACTAATCAGAGGTTTCAGTTCTTGTTGGGATAAGTTTCAGGCCAGCCAGAAACTTAACAGAGAGATGTTTGAAATGAGATCATCTTTTCAAACGTCCCTGGCTGAGTGGAAAACTCCACAGATTCCTGGATGAGTCTTGAGAGAGCTGAGGGGGAAATAAATGCCAAAGATGATCTAACTGATTGAAAATTTGAATTCATTCCCAGACTACATACTTATCAATCAGCAGAAGGTGTAAGATTTATGGGCTTAAGATGTTTGCATCCAACCTCAATTCAAAATATTGATTGACCATTAAGTTATGAAGACACAGGGGAAACCACGAAGAAGCTGGGGTAAAAAACAAAAACAAAAGTTAAAAAGTCTGTCCAGGGACATCAGTGACTGCATACTATAGGGGAGACAGATTTTAAAGTTTAAGTCCAGGGAAGTTACAAAGAAAAGAAAAAGATTTTTTTCAGAAAAATCAAACAGAATTAGAATTGTTAAAATGTGTTATCTAAAATGTTCAGCTCTCAACCAAAAACTATGAGATATACAAGGAAATTGGGAAATGTGATCAATACTCAGGAATGAAAGCAGTTAATCGAAACTGACACTCTACATTGGGCCCAAGGACCTTAAAGTAGCTTTTATAAAAATGTCAAAAAAATTAAAGGAAATTCTTTTTAATTATTCTTTTAAAAACTGGCAATGACAGGAAATAAGAAATCTCAATAGAGAAATGAAAATTATTAAAAAATGGAAACAAAAGGCAATCCAGCATTGAAAAATTAAGTAACCAAATTAAAAACTCAGTAGATAGGCTCAACAGCATTTTTGAGATGGCAGAAAAAAGAATAACTGATCCTGAAGACAGAAATTATCCAATTCAAAGCACATAGGGAAGAAATGAAATAGAAGAACTGAGCCTCAGAGAGCTGTGGGACAATGGCAATATAAGTCTCAACATAACTGTAATGGTAATCATAGAGAGAGAGAGAAGAGAGAAAGGGACAGGATATATTTGAAGAACCAGTGCTCCAAAACTTCTCTGAGTTTGATGAAAACTTCTAGTCTACAGATTCAAAAGCTCAGTACACTCCAGGAAGAATAAACACAAAGAGAAATACAACTAGTTACATCACATATAACTGCCGAAACACAAAGAGCAAGTCTTGAAAGCAGCAAGAGAAAAATGACCCATCATTTATAAAGAAATAACAATGTGGATAATGTCTGACTTACCAAAATGCAATGGAGTCCAGAAGGCTGAGGAATTACACATTAAGATGCAGAAAGAAAAATAAGTGTCATTTAGTAATTCTATATATAACAAAACTATTCTTCAAAAATAAGAGTGAAATAAAGACATTCCCAGATTAATCAAAGTGGAGAGTATACCTACCATATAAGAAATAGTTATGGAAGTCCTTCAGGATGAAAGAAACAGATAATAGGCAGTAACTTGGATCCACCAGAAGAAATGAAGAACACAAGAAATGATAAAGATGTGAATCATGTAAAAGAGACTATATATGTTTCTTTTTCTAATTTCCTTAAAAACATACTGTTGTTTAAAAAATAAGTGTAAGACTGTATTCAGTTTATAACACATGTATATTTAATATATATGATGATAACTATATAAAAGATAGGGATGAAATGGAGATATATTGCATCAAATTTGCTATGTCTTATCAAAGTTAACTCAGTATTAACATGAAGTAGATTGTAATGAGTTAACTGTGATAGCAATTCCTAGATACACAACTAATTTAAAAACAAAGAAAAGCTTAAAAATTAATAGAGGAATTAAAATAGTATACTAGAAAATGTATATTTAATACAAAGTAGGGCAATGATGCAAAAGGGAGATGACTAAATAGTGCACAAGCTATAATAGAAAACATTGTAAAATGGCAGACAAGTCCAACCACATAAATAAATATATTAATAGGCAGAGTTCATCAGATTAGATAAAACAGCAAGCTCCTACTACGTGCTAGCTATAAGAGAGGTACATTTGTTTAAAGGTATAAAATTGGTTGAAAATAAAGACATGGAAAAGATACAGCTTGCCAGCAGTAGCCATAAGAGAGCTAGAGTGACTATATTAATTTCAGAAAAAGTAGACTTTATAAAAAATAATATTACCATAAACAACAAAGATTATTTTAATAATAAAAGATAACTACATCAGGGAGGTATAACATTTATAAATTATTACACATATAACAACAGAGTCTCAAAATATATGAAGCAACAAGATGGAGTTGAAAGACAAACTTGACAATTCAGAATTATTGTTGGAGATGGCAATAATTCTAAAGTAGTTAATAGAACTACTAAGTAAAAAATCAATAAGATTATAGAACACAATCACTGTCAAACTACTTGACCTATCTGAAATTTATAGAATACATCCAGCAATAGCAGGATATACATTTTGTTGTGTGTCTCATAATTTTTTTATTGAAAATTGGACATTTTGTATAAAAGAACGGTAGAGCTTGAGGCACATAGTATGTATGCCTGGAAATGGGCTTACCTCTTCTCATTTTTTCATGAGGGGGGATTGAGTCAATCTAGCTTTCATTGATTTTAGGTCTTAGTGCTATAATTTCCATTAATGTATCATATTCTTCCAGTCTTTCTAGTGGTGGACTGCTGCTGCCTTATCCTTAATGTGAACTCTAGGGTACTGGAGGACTCTTCTCAGTGTTCCTCATTCACCCTCAGCTTTAAGCAACCTTGATGCTTGTGCCACAGGAGTCTCTCTCTGTTCTTATCCCTCTTGCACTGTGCACTGCTGCTGTTGGTTATTTGGTGGGAGTTTAAAGACAAGGGTGAGGTGGGGCTTTTAGTTTTCTTGGTCCAGCCCAGCCGTGGGCAAACTATGGCCCGCGGGCCGGATCCGGCCCGTTTGAAATGAATAAAACTAAAAAAAAAAAAAAGGCCGTACCCTTTTACGTAATGATGTTTACTTTGAATTTATATTAGTTGACACAAACACTCCATCCATGCTTTTGTTCCGGCCCTCCGGTCCAGTTTAAGAACCCATTGTGGCCCTCGAGTCAAAAAGTTTGCCCACCCCTGGTCCAGCCTCATGTAACCAGTTTCTAGCTACTTGGACCTCAGAAGTGGGGCTTTTACAAAACATTCCTGTCCCCCATATGGCAGCCAAGTACTGCCTTGTATCTGTGGAGAATTTGGGGCAGGAGAGTTCTCAGCTCCTCTTCCAGTGGTAGCTGACCACTGCTTTGTGTCAACACAGAAGCCTGGGCACTGGGGCTCTCCAGACCCCGCGACAGCAGCCATTGGTTTACTCCTCCCCAGCAGGACCTTTGCTTGAGATGAGTGACAGGCAGGCTGCCCTGTTCCTCTGCACCTAAACCTCAGGGGTAGATTGCTAGCCTTTCTGCGCCCAGGGCACGGTTGGTGGTGGAGATGAGTGGAACAGGGAGGTGAGGTGGGGGTCAGGGTGTCCTGAGTCTGCTCCCAGAGTTTACCTTTGCCTGGGACTGGGAGAGGGAAGAGGAGGCTTTTTATACCTCCGCAGATGGTATTGGCTTCTATCCCTGAGTAGAGGCCATGAATCATTGTCTGGGCTCTGGGAGTGGAAGCGGTTCTTTCTCCTCCCCCAGGACCCACAGTACTTGGCTCCCATTTCTAGAAGGGTCTGTCTTCAAGAAGGGAAAGTGGTGGGGCTTTGTGCGCCTTGCACTGAAGCAGGGAGTGGGGCGGGGGTTACGGGGTGGGGGGGGGGGGGTGGGGGGGGTGGGGGGAGGGAGCAGTGGTGGGGAGCCTGGGATGGAAAGCATTTGAGGGAGTGCAGACTTTCTTGTGTTGGGAGCAACCAGGGTCTAAATCTCACTCTAGTCCACACTTGTCCTTTAATAACTTATTTTTAAAAAATGTATATTTTTATTGATTTTAGAGAGGAAGGGAGAAGGGGGGAGAGAGAGAGAGAGAGAGAGAGAGAGAGAGAGAGAGAGAGAGAGAGAGAGAGAGAGAGAGAGAGAGACATCAATGATGAGAGACTGGGGTTCGAGCCTGCAACCCGGGCATGTGCCCTGACAAGGAATTGAGCCATGACTTCCTGGTTCATAGGTCAACGCTCAACCACTGAGCCACTCCGCTGGCTGCGCCGATAACTTCATAAACTTTTATCTGTTTTCTACCTCTTCTCTTTTAAGATGGTTGCTGTGCTTTGCAACAGGTGAACGAAGCAGTTCATGCATTTGGCCTCTCCTCAGAAGGGCCTTTTACCTGAAATTTAGTTCACCTTCTTGTCTCACTGCCTCAGCTCTCTGATGGACTCTAGGAAAACCATGATTTTATTAATTATCAGTTCTTTCTTGCTTTTAAAGTGAGGGTCACATTTTTTTGTGACTCATTCTTTTGTGCCTTTCTGCATCTAAGGGGAAGAGAAACAGGATCCTCCTTTAGTTAGTCTCTCCTATTTCTGAATTCCTTCTTGAGTTTCTTGTTACACAAAAATATAGCAACTCCTCATCCTTTTTGGAAGAAGTTTGCATTAGGTCTCTATGCACCTGACAAGAAACTAAAGAGCTCTCCTTAGAAATTGAGTGAAGAACAAAATCTTCTCAAGTTCATATTCTCAAGTTTAAAATTTTAGTGTTTTAATACTAGTTAAACAATTCCTTTTAAAAATGGGGGCGATGAATAGGGAATAGATTTTGACTGGCTTTTGCTTTGAATAATTTATAATTTTTAATAGTTTTTAATTTCTCACCTGGCATTACATAGAATATATGTTCTTAAAATGCTACAACTTTATGTATGACTTAGATATATGCACTATAAGCATTTGGAGAAGAGTGGGTTAAATAGCATTTGGAATAGACTTGACTTTCGCCAGTGGAGGGAATTTTATTTGATCTTAATATCAAATGACTTTAAAAATGAAATAAAAAGTTTCAGTTACCCACTTTTTAAATTCTCTTGGCAAGATGTTAAAAGAAAAACAAGAAGAGTACATTGAGTGGGATGATGTAATGTGAGATGCCAAGAACACTGAGGGCTTAAGAATGAAAAAAAAAATAAGAATCTGTTTTAAGGTAAAGTTATTCAAATGTTGAGAAAAAATATTCATTTTGAGGAGAGAGAAACTTTTTATTTTATTTCTTCTAATAAAGAATCGGTTAGATTTAGAAGCCTGCATTTTATCTGGGAGAAGAGCCCTGCTTAATATAAAGCAAGCAATTAATATGAACTCTGACCCATTTGCAAAGCTTTAAAGGTTGAGAGAAATAATGGTAAATCAACAAGCAAACAAAGAAACTCACAAAATTAATCCTCAGAAGGAAATATTTGGGTTACATGCCGAAAAGACGTTGTGAATGTCCGAGGCACCATATCACAGTGAGGCACTTGCCTTCTTTTCTGGAGGTTGCAGGCATTTTTCTTCTCACTTCTGGTGGTTCTTATTCCCTATTGGTCATTTGGCCCCAGAGGAATATGCTTTAGCCACACAGATCTAGTCTGAGTGTGGCCACAATGGAAAGAAGGCAGCCAACATGATCCCCTTTGTCAGCCCAGCTAGTTGAGAGGGCAGGACAGTGTGGAGGGAGCCATATCCTACCCTGAAATACGTCCTCACCTGCTCAATATGGCATCTTCCCTAACCTTCCCCTACCTGGCCTAAAATCCCCATCATTGAACTCACACAGGTGTAGAACAGGGTCCGTGTCGGTCTGTTTCAGTAATCTAGGCTGACATGGTGAGAAGTCCGGGCACTGTTCCTGCCTCTTTGGCTTCTCTTTACTTTTCCTGTAGTCAGTCAAGCTTCTGTCTTGTCCCTCTTCTCTTCTTTATAGTCTCTTCCTGGGCAATGTCACCTGTTTCCATGGCTTCCAATGCTATTTTTATATCGACAACTTCCAAAATATTTCTTGTCTGGGCTTTCTTCTGAGTATTTGTTTGTCTACTTGAGGTTTCTACTTGCATGTATCACACTCATTTCAAATTTAATATTCCCCCAAATGAGCTCATGATCAGTAAAGACTGCTTGTCCTCCAGTATTCTCTCTAATGGTGAATGATTAGCACCTCCCGCTCAGAGACATGCTAGTCAGCTTTGCTTCTCTTTCTTTCTTAATCTCCATGAACTATGATCATTACCACCTCCTAAATTCTCTGGAATCCATCCACTTCTTTCCTTTCTCCATTTTAATCCAAGTCAGCATTATTTGTCACCTGTTTTTTGTTTTTGTTTTCTCAGTAGCTTTCTGTTGAATTCCTTGTATCTAATTTTGTCATACTGAAATCACTTGTCCTCACTGTGGTCAGAGTAATCTAAACAGATAAAATGAAAACATGGTCATATCTCACTTTCCTGGGATAAGGTCTAAACTTGATTGTCCACAGGTCCTGCATATCTGGTCTCATCCCATGTCTCTGACCTGTCTTATTACTTATTCCTTTTCTTCCTATGTTCCTACCATATTATATTTAAAAAATGTATTTAAAGTATTTTCTGGTAAGTATTTCAAATACAATACTGCCTATAATTCTTCTACCCATTGCCAAATGCCTTTTATTTCTGGTCTTAAAATCCATTTCCTCTGGGATGCTTTTTGCCAGTCACCGGATGAAATCACATATCCTGGGTATGTGTTCCCATGGCATCCAGTGCTTTTTCAGTGTTCCCATCAGGCTGCAAGCTCTGTGAGCTCAGGGATGGTGTCCTTTCCTCCACTGTCCTAAGTACTTGGCAGAAGGTCTGACATTCATAACTATCTGTGAATAAATTAAAAAAAAATAGTGGTGACAACCAGTTTGATTTTGATACAAATAATGTGAATGTTTAAAATTCATAGAATAATTTTTAATTTTACTACCTGTAGATAATCCATTTGTATCACTAGTATTACTATGGGCCCCATCAGGGCTTAAATGCTTTCCATGTATGCGCTGTGTAAACCAAGGTTATGCTGGGAAATTCCCATCAAAAGATAAGCTTCCTGCTTAGACAGCTGACATGTTCTAAGTAGGAAGAGGGTTCAGAGGGAAGAAAAATATGAGACTTTACAGAGCCATGTGCCCCTCACATTGTTGAGCAAATGAGTCCCCAATACTAGCCACCTTTCTGAATGAGGCATTGAGACAACATTCATCCTCCAAAAACAATTCCACTGTATAAACTTTCCCTTTAAGGATTTTTGAGATTCATTTGTTCTTTTCAGGTGTTAGAGACATTATCTCAATTTTAATAGCTTGAAATTCCATTTTCATTGAATACAGTGGTATACTCACTGTACTGAAAATTTATTGTGGCAGTAAATATTAATAATAAGCCTACATATTAACATCTAAGATTTATTGAATGACTGCTATGTTCCAGGGACTGTTCTAATCACTTTATACTTATTAACTCATGAAATTATTATCTAACCATATAAGATATGTACCTTCATTAACCCCATTTTCAGATGAAGAAATTGCAGTTAAGAAACTTGCTTAGGGGCATATGGCTATTACATAGAGGAGCCTGGGTTTGACAATTTATTGAGAAATAACTTATTTTCCTCATTGTAGACTTGCACTATAGAGCAATGAGACATTTACCATCCTCTTTCTTACATGTCACCCCTGGCCTCCCTTCTCATCCCAGGCTAGGCTGTCTCTCCTCCTCTGAGGTCCTCATCTCTTCTTACCCCTCTCCTCAATACCTCACATCTTATAGTTCACAATCTGTGTTTTCTAGGGTGAACTTAGAATGTTCTGGCCCAGAGGCAGGCCAGGTGGTCTAAGCATGGATTTGTTTTTTCAGGTTTTTAGCCCATTAGAAGATTAACATGGATTTATTGTTACTGGTGGTAGTAGTGTGTGTGGGGGATTGGAGGTTTAGCACTTTGAAGGTTGAAGGGAGAAGCTATCAGGAGAGTTGTGAGGATTCCCCCAAGTGGGAATGAAGAGAGTTTTGGGGGTCTTTGAACACTGAGATGGGAGGAATGAGGACTACATGGCAAGCCCACCAAGAGTGGAGGCAAAGGTCACCAAGGCCAACTTGGCTTGGAGGGAGTGGAGCTGCTGGAGGAGACCGCTCACGTTTAAATGGATCCTGGCTTGGGCAGGTGACCATAAGGCCGAGGAACAAGGCCTTCCCTTGTTCCCAAAATCCTATAAAACCTGGGTTGTTAAATGATACAAGTGTGTGGAGGGAGACCTGAAAATTGACTGGTGCATTTGTCTTCTAGCCCATCATGGTCGGTCAGGCCTAGAGTAGGTACAATTTAGTTGTACCTACACATTTACAATATGGAAATCTGATATTATGTGCATTTTGAGTGTCCTGGAACCTGCCTTTGTTTCAATAGGCCTTGGTAACTCCCATCTTGCATGCTAGCCCAAATGAAAATCTCGGCCTTGATAAGAAAGGTGGCTAGCTGGAAATTGCTGAATAAACTTACCTAGAATATTATATAGATTATTATAGAGAAGGAGGTCTTGAAAAATCAGTCATCCTGGGAAAGCATTCTCTGAAGGATCAGACTTTTGGTATAGCAGTGTTTATCTAGACTCTAGAGTTATTGCTGAAGGCAACACTATTTTTTCAAAGACAGTAGTTTCTAAACTTAGTTTAAAATGTCAGTTATAAATAAAGTGAGAAAATACAACCTTTGAATTTACCTATAATACAACAGAATGTGATATGAACAACTGTGAAATCTTATTTCTATTTAGCTTTATCCAGCCCGCATGTAATTTCCATCAGCCTGAGACTGCTCCCAATGTAATTTCCTGGTGTTGAATTATATTAGATCAATGATAACTATACCTTTTAAAAGATGTTTAGAGGACAGTCAAGTAGTCTTCAGTTTAGCACATTAAAAAAGATAATTTTTCCACAAGGGAAATTTAAATAGTATATTTTAAAGATTACCCGAGGTCTTTGTGTTTTAGCACTTGAACTTCTCCATGTGAATGTGAAATCTAAAACATATTTGTAAAGTATAATTTTCAAAGAGGTAATATCATGATTCCCAGGCAAAAATAAAATGAACATATGTCATTGATTTTATTTAAGTCATTACTTAAAGAAGGTACCCGTTAGATGTTAATACTGGTTGAAAGAACATTTAAGAAGCTAGGACATTTATAGGCAACTTAATAAATAAATGTTAGTTAAGTTAGTTCTAAAACTGTTTAATGTGTAACAGGGCATAAATCTTTGGGGTTAGCTGTTCTACTGAACAGAAATATACAAGTTAACAAGTAAGTTCATTATGTCTAGGACCTTTCATCAATAGTAAATAGTACATTCCTTATATAGGGTAGCCCTCAAAAATGTATACACACACTTTGAATAATTATAAAGGCAGTGTTTATTAAAATAAATATCATTTTCAAAAGTAAACTATCCGCTGTTAAAGTATGTGTACATGTTTCGGAAAAACCAAACGGCATGGCCAACCCTCGGTATAAGAAATGTTGGAAGGAACTCGGCAAGTTTGTCTTGGAGAAGATAGGATGTAGGACGGTTGACAGGGGATTTGAGTGACAAAATGTCATGTGTTTTGGTTTGGGTTTTTTTTGTCTATTTTGAAACCTTAAGAGATGAGGATATAGTCCACATGTATGTATCAGAAGAGGCAGGAAGACAGTTGACCCCATCTTAGTTCTTTGGGGTCTGAAGCAGCCGAAGAGCTAGGCTCTTGTGCAGGTCTCTGGTAGCCCTGTCTAGTCACTGATCACTAGTAGACGCTGGGATCTGAGGGATGGTGTGTCTATGAAACCAACCTGCCAAAGAGGCTCAGGGGGATTAGGCATCGTACCCATCGTACAGGTTGGAATTCAGACTTTGGTTTCTAAAGTTTCAGGCCAGAGCTCATCACATTCCAGCTACATTCCTTCCATTTATTTTACATGGTGGAATTTGGGTAAGTATGTCTGTACCATGCTATGTAGTGCGTTTTCCACTCACCAAATGTTATAACTGTAAATCTAGCATTGATGTAGTCTATGTAGTTGACATTCTTAATGACTAAATTCCATGAATCATCTTGAGACTTCATAATGTACATCAGTCATTACAAGTAAAGAATATTTTTAGTATTGTAAAAGAAAGTGCTTGTAAGAATACTAGAGGCCCGATGCATGAAATTTGTGCAAGGAACTCGACCCTCGCAGCCCTGGCTTCGTCCAGAAGGTCATTCGGTTGTCCAGTCTAATTAGCATATTACACTTTTATTATTATAGATGAAGTATCACTATAATATTAGAATATCTACTAGAATATTCATATATTTATACATCCATTACATATATATGTATAGGTGTGTATACATAAATTTAATTGTGGAACCACTAGAATTATAAATCCAAATTTTAAATGAATAAGAAACCTAAAAAGAGTCCTTTAGCTGAAAATGCTATGTAGTATTGGTCTAAACCACTTACACATGCCCAGGGAGATACATCATTCTTTCTTATCACAGTCTTCTGTTTGACTTTAAGGAAAAACAATTAAAAACAGCTCAGTAAACCCTGAAGAGATTCTATTTTATGGATGATTGCATCACTAAATAAGAAACCATTCCCTGTGAAATAGTCTAATTGAATTCCTGATGGCATGGGTCAGCTTTATTGTTTTTCAAAAGAAAGCTACAAGATGGAGTGGGCTTCAAATGGTTATTAAGCTCTCAAATATTTTTGCATTTTTGTATAGTGGACATAAAACATTTGAAAAACTAATAATAAAATGTTTACGAACTCAGACTAATAACAAAATACATTAAGATCTTAGAAGTGATAGATTAGTTGAGTCTAACTCACTTTCTCTCTGACCAACCAGAAACTGTGTCCTTAACCCTTTTCAATATGTTTAACACTATCTTACTTTTAAAATTGTTACTGGTTCACTTCAATTGCCACAGTGCTTCAGGTTCTGTTCTTTTTTTTTTTTACTACAAGACATAAAATACATAAATAGCTCTAAGTGTCAATTCTCAAACCTTTAAAAAAAAACTGTTATCACCTTCTAGTTGAAAGTGGACTCATTGATAACAGAGACTTGGTGACAAGTAAAATAATGAGAATGGTACAAAAATTTATGGGCAATGGATCTATCAAAGGGTTTGTTCTTTGATAGGATTCATGGTCTGTAAAATGAAAGTGTCCAGAATTGCAGATCATTGTCCTGTGGAGACAGAGAAAGGACTTGCATTGTTTGGTCAGTTTTCAGTTCAGAAGGAAGACCCTCATCTCCTAGCCGCAGGTCACAGACTGTTTTTTTGAGTCACTAGTTTAAAGCAACAGAACTGATCTGTGTCAGACTTGTTCAGTGCAGGAAAGAAGTGACCCAAGTGAGACTGGAAGGCAGTTTGCTGTGGCAGGACAGTGAAAATTTTGGGGACACAGATGGAAAGGCTACGATACAGACTGCAAATGAATACAGTGTTACAGGTTTGGCTTTTAAATATTGACAGGCCTGAATGGTTTTCCTTTTATCCTGTGAAGGCCTATCTGTGCCTGTGTATTTGGGGGAAGAGGGAACAGGCAGTGAGAGGAGGGAGATGGAAGAAGAGTTGAGGAGAAGATAAGAAATTGCCAGGGAGACAATCAGATCATTTGTCAGTAATAATCATTTTGTCCTCTCTTTTCAAAATAGGTATTTATGCATTTTACTTCCCCTCTTATCTTATTTCAGAAGTAAATAACAGTAGAGTGAGCATATTTTTTTTTTCTAATCCTTGATAAGGAAATGCCTCTGAGTTTTCAGCATTAAGTAAAAAACAATTGCTTTTGCTTTAAGGTAAATACTCCTTATCAAATGAAGTGATAATTGTTCATGCAATCATTTGAGAATTATTTATCGAATGCTTCCAACATTGTAGGCAATCTTCTAGGGGCTTGAAATATTCTTCTGAGTCTAGTTTACTAAAAGGCTTTTCAATGTATTTTTTTAAAAATATGGACTGAATGCTGAGTGTTATCAAATATCATTTCTATAATTGTTTTAAAAACAGTTTTTCAAAAAAATTTCCAATATGTCATAAATTATATTAATATATCTCATATTAAATCACTCTTACATTCTTACAATAAAATAGATTTGGCCATTAAAAACAAATGTTCTGTCCTGGCTGGTTTGGTTGAGCATCTTCCTGTACAAAAGGTTGCAGGTTCAATTCCCTATCAGGGCACATGCCCAAGTTGCTGGCTCAATCCCTGATAGGGGGCGAGCAGGAGGCAACCGATCCATGTTTCTCTCTCACATCATTTTTTTCTCTCTCCTTTCCTCTCTCTCTCACAAAAAAAACCACCCAAAAAACAAAAAAACCAGTGAACATGTTCTCAGGTGAGGATAAGAAAGAAAGAAAAAAAAAAGAAAAAAAATGGTTATCCCAATAAACACTCTCATCAGACAAATATTTTAGTACTTTTTCCTTATCTTCTCTCTAAAATAGATTATCAGTCTTTTCAATTTTAGCTAATATTATTGTTGATAAAAATTTGCTTCTTTTCTTGTGATATATTTCTTGTGCTTTTTGCCCCTTTTAAAATTGGGCTATTAATCTATTTGTTTTTGGTTTGTAGGAATACTTTTTGTGACTATTACTCTCATTTGCTGAATATTTTTCCTCAGCTTGTTCTTTGTCTTTTCCTGTATTGAATTTATTTTTGTATAGATAATTTTAATTTATGTGGTAAAGTTGATATCAGCCCTTAATTACTTCCCTGCCATCCTCAGAAAGACTACTCACCCCTTGAGCTAATTAAAAGATTTACTCATTTTCTTATAGTACTTTTCTGTTTTTATTATTTACATTTAAATCTTTGTTTCCCCTGGAATTTATGCTCTAGTTGTTATATAACCATCAGCTTAATTTTTCCCTCAAGTGGGTACCCCATTTTCCCACAGCATTAATTTAATAGTTTGTCCTTTTCTTTCTATTCAAAATGTCACCTTTATCATATGCTAAATTCACAACTACCTGTTCTCCTCCATTCATTTACCTGTTTTAAAAACCGTACTATTTCAATTACTAAATCTTTATAGTAAATTTTGATATTTGATAGAAAATTTTCCCTTTTGTTCTTTTTAAAATTGACAAGGGTATTCTTGCACATTTATTCTTCTATGAATTTTGGGATCCATTTTATTTTGTGTTTCATGAAAAGTCTTGTTGGGTTTTTTATTTGGAGGGCGCCAGTTTTATATAATATTTGGAGGAGAATTAAAAGACCCACAGGATTCCTTTCCCTTCCATTAGCATGGTTTATCTCTCCATTTTTTTCAGGCCTATGGTAAGTTTTTTCTCCAGTAGTTTTGTTTAGTTGATTCTCTCTCTCTCAGGCTACCAGTTTTCTTCAAGCCACTGGTTATCCTTGGCTGTACATGTGTTTTTATGCTGATTAGAACGGGCCACCGATGTTTATGTTCACTCAAACTACAGATCCCGTGCACAGACTTGGGGGTCTAGACTTTGTGGTAGTGCGTCTGTGTGTCTCACAGGTGGACTGTCCTTTGGTCCATATGGAAGGGTCCCTACGATTGCCAAATGAAGATGCCTTTACGGGTGGGGTGGGGAGATGTGTACCTCGTGTGTTTCACTCCTGAGAAGAGCTGGATCAGGCTCCGACATCCGTAATAGATTAGTCAAGCACAACTTTCCCTTCGCTAGACTTAGGAAGTAGTTCTCGGCGTTCTGGCTGAGGGCAGTGCTGCTGACAGCTGTTCTGTGTATACCAGGCCGAGGATGGACTGCCTGGCTTAGCTGTCAAAGGCAATTCTTTACTTAACTACCTAAATGCTGCCCCACAGTCCCTCTAGCTTCTGTTCCTGCCAATTCTGAGCCTGGAGTTTTTTTGGCAGGAATGACCCCTACCTCTTCTAACGCTTCTCCTGTGCTTATTTTGAGTTTGATTTTCTCTGCTCTGGTTTATTTGTCATTATGCTCGATTCTGCTTTTTATCTTCTAGAAAGCCGTCACATTTCTGATGAAAACATTTCTTACTTCAGTATTGCCATGATTAATGTTTATTAGTATGGATTTACTGTCATTTCAGTGAAAATTTTATGTGTCTGAGCATATGTATGATTGGGGAGGAAACATCTAAATCAGAAATCTGGAATTTAGAAAAGTTCTATTTTCTAACATGCTACCTTTCTTATATAAGAAATTAACTGAGGTTTATATATTGTATATAAACTGGTCACCTTTCTTAACTTCCTTTTTATTTCTAATAACTTTATCAGTTCATTTTTGTGGTTTAGGAGTTGCTTTCCATTGATTTAATCATTTGAATCTGCAGATTCTAGACTTTCTTCTTAGGAACGTTTTCTTCTGAAATTGCTTCTGCCTCATCTATTCCGTTGTCCCATTCTGGAAAAAATATGTGCATATATAAATACATACGTATGATTTGTATCTTCTTTTCTCTTATTATTATTTTTCTTGCCTTTCCTGTACTGAGTTCTGGAGTCACAGCGACATTTATTAAAAAGTGTATATGCAGCCCAGCCAGGGTGGTTCAGTGGTTGAGCATTGACCATACACCAAGAGGCCACTGGTTTGATTCCTGGTCAGGGCACATGCTTGGGTTGCAGGCTAGATCCCTAGCAGGGGTGTGCAGAGGCTTCTCTGTTTCCCTAGCAGGGGGTGTGCTGTTTCTCTCTTATCGATGTTTCTATATCTCTCTTCCTCTTTCTCTAAAAAAATATCGATAAGAACAAATTTTAAAAAATGGTTATGCAGTTTAGTTATGACAGCAGCTTTTCCAAAGCAGTAATTCCTGCGAGGGAGTGCAAAGTGGCTAGCCCTGGGAGTGTGCAAACGGCTGAAAATGGGACCAGCTGCCACTAAAACCAACTGCTATAAAGAGCCATTGCTGAGGCAAGGTAGAACAGAAAGGAGAAAGCCCTTTGTCCCTCCTCCAGCCTCACAGTCTCCCTCTAGTGACCTCTACTGGTGAAACCTTTCAGGAAGCCACTGGCACAGGAAAAATGTTTGTAGAGTCCCAGCCATAGCATCACAAGGCTGAGTAGGGAAGGGAGGAGGGTTTGGAGGTGAGAGATACCAGTTAATATCCTGCAAAGTGACTGTCACTGAGGGTCAGATGTGAAGTGGACCAGTATTAAGGTAAATATTTACATTCATCAGAGGCACACTAGCTAACCCATGTCATGGAAATACTATTTATGGGCAAGATGGACAAATAGCGCAATGGAACAGATAGAGTCCAGAAATAGATGTGCACATGTGCAGTTACATGATTTGCCATAAAGCTGCTAATGCAGTTCAGAAGATAAAAGATCACTTTATAATAAATGGTGTTGGATGAAGTGGTATCTATTTGGGAAGAAATGAATCTTGAACTTGACCTCACACCATCACATACATAAGAATTAATTCAAGGTGGGTCATAGGTCTGAATATAAATAGTAAAACAATAAAACTTCTAACAAAGGAAAATGACCATGGAGTAGGCAAGATTTCTTAAGGCACAAAAAGTACTAAGCCATAAAACAAAAGAGAAAGAGATAAATTGGACTTCATTAAAATTAAAAACCTCTGTTCATCAAAAGACATAATTAAAAGAGTTAGTGGGCAAGCTGCAGATGTGGGAAGTTATTAACAATACATACATTTATATGTATATATAATACATACACTTGTATTATATTTATAACATGCACATTTATATAAATACATACTAGTACATTTATATTTCAGACAAAAGACTCCTATATAGTATATATCAGTGGTTCTCAACCTGTGGGTCGTGACCCCTTTGGCAGTCGAACGACCCTTTCACAGGGGTCTCCTAAGACCATCCTGCATATCAGATATTTACATTACGATTCATAACAGTAGCAACATTACAGTTATGAAGTAGCAACGAAAATAATTTTATGGTTGGGTCACAACATGAGGAACTGTATTTAAAGGGCCAGAAGGTTAAGAACCACTGGTATATATAGATATTAAACACCTATAAGTCAATAAGGATAAGACATATAACTTAAATGAAAACCACAGTGAGAAAATAGTACAAACCCAGTAGATTGGTAAAATGAAAATACTGAAAGTGTTGGTTAGATTGTAGAGCAGCTGGAGCTGCTGATGGGTTCAACCACTTTGCAGAACTATTTGTTGATATCTAGTAAAGCTAAACTAGATCCAGCAATTCTACTTCCAGGTATATATCCAAGTGCATTCAGTGTATATATCCATTATAGGGTGTATGATGGTTGTTTGCAGCTCTAGTCATAATAGCTCCAAACTGGAAACAGTACAAATATCCAACAATATACATTTTGCTTTTGCAAAAAAAGTTGGCAAAAGCAAATTATGGTATATTTATAAAATGGAATACTATACAGCAATAACAAGAAAAAACTAATATATAATAGCAAGAATGAATCTTAAGAACATTTAGTTGAAACCAGACACAACAGTGTGTATACTGTGCATTCACATGCATGAACTTAAGGATAGTTAAATATAACGGGTGATGAGGAAAGTCAGAATAGTGGTTGTCATTGTGGGTCCTGCACTGGGAAGAGGCACAGGGAATTTTCTGGAGTGTCTGAAATGCTGTATGTCTTTATCTGGTGGTGGTTACCTAGGTTGCATACATAAGCAAAAATTTATCTAGCTGCACAATTAAGAATGTGCTCTAGTGTATAAATCATATCTCAATAAAGAAAAAGTACCCTAAAAAAGGAAAGAATATTTCTTTTGATAGCATGTCCTGGCACTTTAGGAACAATAGATTCCCATAATTGTGCTGAGAAGTATTTGTCTCTTTCCTGTCCCCTGCTGAAGGCTAGCATCAAACAAAACAAAACAAAACAGAAACCATAATGCCTATGAGATTGACCATTCTGTGTCCAGTGAGGAGTGGCATCAATTTCAAATTGAATTCTTTTTATTTTATGACTCTTTCTGAGACAGAGCAGGGGGCTGGGGGATTTGTTCATTACACCTTAACTTCTTCAAAAAATGAAGAAGACTTATCCACGAAGATCTCACAGCACGTGGAGGATGAAGTGCTTTGGAGGGGATACAGATGAAGCAGTACGCAGAGCACAGTGCTAAAGGGCACAGGTGTGCAGTCGGATTACCTGCTCACAGAAAGCACTTGATAGGTATTAGCTACTCTTATTAAAATCTTAGCTTAATAAAGCCAATAGCACCTTTGAGCAACTGGTGAAAAATTGTCTGGACTTATCTGATTCTTTTTTTAAAAAAATATATTTTATTGATTTTTTACAGAGAGGAAGGGAGAGAGATAGAGAGTTAGAAACATCGATGAGAGAGAAACATCGATCAGCTGCCTCCTGCACATCTCCTACTGGGGATATGCCCGCAACCCAGATACATGCCCTTGACCGGAATCGAACCTGGGACCTTTCAGTCCGCAGGCCGACGCTCTATCCACTGAGCCAAACCGGTTTCGGCTGATTCTTTAAGTAAGTGTGTATGTATAGGAGTATATATGTTTGATAGCTGCATGATGTGTGTGTGTGTGTGTGTGTGTGCATGTGCATGTATGTACCACAAGAAGAGACTTATCTTTATATTAACCTGACGATCCTTTCCTATGAGAGATCACGTCTGCTGGATTTCTGGGGGTGATAAATAGCTTGTTTGCATCCCTACCTCTTGTCAGCAAGGAGCCCAGAGGAGAGTCAAGCCTTTTGCTAGAGAAATCATGGGCATTCTGCCAGGGAAAGTCAGGCACCCTAGGGAAAAGGTGATTCTAACTGAAGGGTAATTAAAGAAGCAACAGGACCATCATTTGGAAGTGAGGGGAAGACCAAGGAGAGTGAATGAAGACTGATGGTATAATGCTAACCCAAAGCTACGTTTCTAGCATTGCCTGAATAATACATAAACTTGTAATTAAGATTAAAATGATGCCCTGTGGGAAATGTTCCTTTTGACCAGAAGAATTCAATATTTCTTGTGGTCATTAAAGCAAGATGATAAATCATCTTTTCATTCTCTTTTGGAAGTAGGAGAGTGGTAAGTTAAGCCACAAAGAAAGTGCTGAGGTCTTTAGATGGAAGAACGGAGGCTGATGGGGGAGGTGCTGGGAGGATAGCAATTTCAGACTCATAGGTATCTTGGCAAGTCCTGTCAGCTGAAATCTGTGTTAAAACCCAGAAGAGTTGTGACTCTTCAGTTTGGTTATGGGATGGATGGTGGGGAGAGGACTGACTTGAAGATTTGAACTTTCAGGAGTTTTTCTTATGAGAAGTTGGTCTAAACCAGTGGTTCTCAACCTTCCTAATGCCACGACCCTTTAATACAGTTCCTCATGTTGTGGTGACCCCCAACCATAAAATTATTTTTGTTGCTACTTCATAGCTGTAATTTTGCTACTGTTATGAATCGTAATGTAAATATCTGATATGCATGATGTATTTTCTTTGTTACAAATTGAACATAATTAAAGCATAGTGATTAATCACAAAAACAATATGTAATTATATATGTGTTTTCTGATGGTCTTAGGCGACCCCTGTCAAAGGGTCGTTCGACCCCCAAAGGGGTCGTGACCCACAGGTTGAGAACCGCTGGTCTAAACACTTTCTGGCCTACCAATCTATATTTATTGAGCTTAGATTTTAGGCTTGAGGTCTTTCAGTGAAGGATAGCTTGAGACTGGTCAAGCTCTCTGGATTGTGTTCTGTGAGATAACTATGTGGCCCCTGGGTGGCTGCCAATTCACAACACTCGGGAAAGTACAGAGTAATAGAGATTGGAACCTGAAAAATGAACCAGCTTACTTACCTCTTTTTAAACACAGGAACCAGAGCACATTGTCCAAAATGACGCAGTCATTTACCAGCAGGGTGAGGACTTGAGTGCAAACATCTTGACTTAGCATCTAGGGTCCTGTCCTTTTTGTACAAATGCCACATGAAGGGTGATTTCCATCAGAGACCCTGCTTAGTGCAGAAATCATTTTGTCAGCAAAAGGTATTTGCTGGTGCTTTTTACTTCTAAGAGCTGGTGATACTGAACATGGATTGAGAGAATTACAGACACATTTTTTTAAAGGCTGCAGGTTTAGGGAATAGAATTTTATTGATTTCAACCAGCTATGAGATATGGTTTTATTATATCATCAATAAGAAAGAACATGGAAAGCTTCCCTTCTTCAGTTTCATCTAAAAAAGTCTTTACATCACTCTCAGTTCTGCTTGCTGGATTTTAGAACTGGGCCTATTGGAGGTGGCCAGGAGTTATGACCGTGTTACTGTGTATGAAATGGCTACTCCTGCAGCAGTCATGTGGCAAAGGTAGTGGCCGTTCTTTGGAAAGAACAGGACTGATTCACAGACTAAATAAAGGGTTCAGTCAGTGATGTACAGTACAGTGGCTGTGAACTAATTTAAATAAGAAAGTATTTCTTTCTTTATTCCAGGTAAATTATATTAATTTCCTAGACTTTTGCTTTTAAAAACAATTAGGGCTAGTTACTGGAAACTAAATATTATATTTATTACTAATATTTTATTTTTATAATCAAACTTGGCATGCTTCTCAAGGCCACATTATATATTTGGCATTATTGTATGGTCCATGCATATTTTCAGAGGGTGCCATTCATATGACTCTGAGAGGGTCACCTTTGCAGCTTGTAAAAACACAGTGGATCTGGTGTTCCTGCCGTTGACTCAGAACACTATTTCAGTATTCTTCAAGAAAAGACTTCCAAAATGCTTAGCTTAAGAGTTCCCATTGCATATGTGCAAATGCACATACCATTTGGATTTCTTTTTTTGGGAAAGATTCTTCTTTTTTATTGTTTATTTATTTATTTTAAAAAATATTTTTATTGATTTCAGAGAGAAAGGGAGAGGGAGAGAGAGATAGAAACATCAATGATGGGAGAGAATCATTGATTGGTGGAAACATCAATGGTGAGAATCATTGATCAGCCTGCACGACTTCTGTTGGGGATTGAGCCTGCAACCAGGGCACATGCCCTGACCAGGAATCAAATTGAGACCTCCTAGGTACCTCCTAATTCATAGGTCAATACTTAACTGCTGAGGCACACAGGCTGGGACATCCATGCTCTCTTGAATTCATCACTGTTTTTTATTTTATCACTATTATTCTGGCTTTTTAAATGTAAATGAATGTTAGCATATATTTGTATGTTAATTTTTTGTGGATTTCTTGGTTATCTTAAGTTTGTATTGATGCAATAATTTTCTAATTGGATATTCAAATATAAATGTCATGGGATTCAAATATGAATCACCCATAATCCTATTGCTAATGCAAATTTCTATGTAATTTTCCTAAATTTTATGTTATGGTAATATTTATTGTTATTACTGACTTCATTTGCTACTTGAATGTAGGAATGAGTAGGGCCAAGGGGCTATGGTTTCTCTTTAACCTACTTATATTGGACTCTGGCAGAAAAGTTGGGGAAGCATACATTGTACAGACAGAACTGTGTTCCCCCAACAGATGTTAAAGTCTTGACCCACCCCCCTACCTGTGAATGTGACTTTATTTGGAAATAGGACAGTTGGAGATGATCAAGTTAAGATGAAGTCATTAGTGTGCACCCTAAACCAATGTTCTATGAAAAGAACTAATTTGGACTCAGAGTCAGGCAGGCACACAGAGAGAATGCCATGCGAAGATGACGTCAGAGATTGGGTGATGCATCCTACAAGGCGAAGCATGCCAAAGATCACCAGAAATGACCAGAAGCAAAGAGAGCGATGTGGGGCACATTCTCTCACAGCTCGCCCCCCATCCAACCCCCACAACAGCTTGATTTCATACTTGCAGCCTCTAGGTCTGTGAGAAAATAAGTTTCTGTTGTTCTAAGCCACTTAGTTGGTGGTACTTTGTTACAGCAGCCCTAGCAAACTAATACAAAGAGGAAGATAAATGCACATGAATATAGGAATATAGAAAGATAGGTAGATAGGAAGGTAGATGCATGGATAGGTAGGTGGGAGAGAGAGGGGAAGAGAGAGAGAGGGAGGGATAGAGAGATATATCTAAGTTGTGTTAAATAAAGAAAACAGGAGAGATGAAATTGAACCTTGTTCTTATAGATAAGAATGAATGCTAAGCCCTAGCTGATTGCTCAGTGGTTAGAGCATTGGCCCACAGACTGAAGGGTCACTCGTTTGATTCTGATCAAGGGCATGTACCTTGGTTGCAGGCTCAATCCCTGGCCCCATCAGAGAGCATGCAAGAGGCAACCAATCGATGTATCTCTCTCAAATTGATGTTTCTCTCTGGGTCTCTTCCCTTCCCTTCCACTTTCTCTCTAAAAAAAAAATAAAAAAAAATCAATAGAAAAAGTATCCTTGGGTGAGGGTCAACAACAACAACAACAACAACAACAACAACAACAAGAATGAATGCCAAGACTGTATGGTTGCTATAAGCTGTGGAGTTGCTGTTTGCAAAACCTGTCACATGCTTTGACTTGCATTAAATAGCAGGAAAACCATAGGGGCCCTAGTTATCAAAAGACATACTATGTGACATTATTCTCCTGGGGAGTACCTGCTTGGGTGTGTCCGCCTCAAGTGGAGAACTAACTTGTTTTGGGAAACTAAATAGAGAGAAGCAATCCAGGACCCCAACATAAGTTTTCCACCTCATTTAAGTGGGCTGAAAATGTCCCGAATCTCATTCATTCCTAATTTGTTCTTGTTCCAATTTAATTTTGGTCCAGATTCTGATTTTTTTTTTTTCTCTCCCATGTTCATGATGCCATTACTGCCTTTGGTCCTGGGTTGGTGTCTGTTTTTGACTTAGGCCCTTCCAAAGCATTTGCATGTTTGCCTCATTCCGCTTTGGCACTTTGCGTAGGACCCTTTACCCTAGAGCTCCAAGCCCTGGCCTTCTTATAGGAGGCCCAGCTGACCTTACATATAGTGTCTTTTATGTAACTATGTAAAACCACAAGATTCCACTAACCACCAAGGTAGGATACGTGTGAAATCCCAAAGTGTGGTGCCAAATCACCTCAGGGCTGATTTTCAAAGGAAAATGTCAAGACAGGGCTCCACAACTTGGGACTCCCTCACCCACTTCAAGAGTTGAGCGAGTAGAAGAGGGAGGGCTTGTACAGAGGTTTCTTTGGAGAGAACTGTGGCTGTGAAAGCTGTATTCTCTCTCTGTCTCTTTCTTTTGGAGACATCCTTAAATCTCACAGTTTCTAAGGAAATATAGCTGAGATTATTCAAATGAACCAGGCATTGATCTGTTGGTAAATTGAGAAAATACTGATAAGTAAAAAATTTCTGTGCTCATGTTAACAGGATGACTTGCATCAAATGTGATTTATCTTGCTTAGTCACATAAATCAAAAGGTTTTATTGATTTTAAAACACACTTTGATCTTTTTCTCTACCTCACAATAGAAATCCCAAAAACGTGCTCAGCCACTGCTGAAAATATTCATTTCTTTCCTCCTTTTGGCCTTTTTTAAGAAAAATTACTCAGGAGGGTGACTATTTGAAACAAGTGAAATATGTTAAGAGAAACGTGAGATGAGAAGGTGGAAGAGGTATATAATGAGGGTAATAAAAACATGTGTCACTTTGGCATTTCCAAATTCCTTGGCATCAGATTGGCTACCTAATTAGAAATTCATCCATTATCCAGAATGGCTGAGGCTGCACGGGTTCCTGCTTTTGTCAAATTGTCAGGAGCAGCCACTGCAAATACCTCAGAAATATTAATAGAATAGGACTTGCTCTGCACCCAGGACAGTGCTAGTGCCAGGGCTGCTGGGAGACAAAGACGATTGAACTAGATCAAACCTGACTCCTACCCATTTACAACTATTTGGGGAGGCAGGATTTAGCAATCTGAAGTGCAGCAGGGGGCCAGTAATTCAAGACATTGTGCAGCCAATACTAGGTTTGTGGCTCAGAGTAGAAGCTCAGTTTATAACTTCTTTCTTCAGGTGAATTTAAGCAGGTACTAGCATCCTTCAATACATATTGCTGCTACCTTCATTTATTAGAAAGCTCTTCTGTAGTCTCTGTCACTCACTTTATAAATTGTACAAATACAAGTTTAAGGTGATACCTACCATTATTAAAAGAATATAAAGAGGTTTATAAGGCCAAATAGTATATGAATTTTAGGAATATTAATTACATGGTCAGATCTTTAGTTATATTTATTATTAGTTTGTTTATACAGAAAATGAGGTTGACTTAGAAATGTCCCCTTTTCTAGGCTCATATTTTTCAAGCACACAACACTTTCACATCTGCCTTAGTGATTGAAGATATCATCTTTCTGAATCCATGTCTGATATTGTCAATAGATACTTTATCTCAGGTCATAAATACTCATTTATATAACATTAAGTTAATTATTTTTAAAATATACTGTCAGTATCTAGTTGAGATCTGTACAATATCACCATGAATTGTGTTGCTTTTTAGTGGTCTTCTAAAAGTTTGCTTCCTAAAAACAGCTAACTGAATTTGTTATAAGTTTATTATTTCCTCTTTTAAAATCAGTTTTTTCAACTGAACTCTATTATGTATTCCAAACTAATTTTTTCAACTGAACTCTATTATATATTCCAAACTAATTCCAACACATTAGGCTAATGTGTTGTGGCAGAGACTCTAAGGGTCAGCAAATATTGCACTTCTTTTCCTATACTTTGCAGTCCCCTTGCAATTAGGTGAACTCCAGTGAGGAGTTCTGACTAATGCAACACAAGAGGTCATGATTGTGTCCCTTCCTGGTTAAGGTAAGGAAAGTCCGTGTGCAAGTTTCTAGTACCATTGTTGATCAGCCACATATTCCACGGGGTGCAGTTACAAGATGGTGGAGCCTCTGTTGTCCTGGGTCCCTGAGTGACCATGTGAAACAGGTCTGCCACCCTATGAGGGGCATGTGGTGTGAACAAGAAATAATAAGGCAGTTCTGGCTGGTGTGGCTCAGTTGGTTGGAGTGCTGTACTTTGCTCAGGAGGGTTGTGGGTTCAAACCCGGTTGGGGCATGTGTGGGAGGAGACCGATCATTGTGTCTCTCTCTCTTGCATTGATGTTTCTCTCTCTCCCCCTCTCTTCTCTCTTCCCTCCCTCGCTTTCTAAAATCAATAAAACCACAACCAAAAAAACAAGCTGTGTTAACACATCTAAAACTTTGGTGCTTATTAGTTATCATGGCATGACCTTGCATGCCCTTGCTAATTATATGTCTTGCCTAAATAAATAAGATAAAACAATAGAGAGACTGCTTATCATATGAACTATTGTCTAGATGAATATAAAGTCATTCTTTTTAGTAAGAAATAGGTTGAGAATATACCTCACCTTATCCTAATATATTAAAACCTAGAGTCTGTAACGACTGAAGGCTCTACCGACTGGAAGTCAGTCCTGTAGTTAGTGCTGGGTTTCCATGGCGACCCAGCACTGACTGCTGCTGCTGTGGGCATGGTGACCCAGCACTGACTGCCAAGGGGTCTGCGGATCAGGCCTGGAGAGAGGCCCGAAGAGAGAGGCAGGGTCTGATCCACAGCCTCCATGGCAGCTGTTGATCAGCCATTACCTCTCTCTTTCTCTCCAGGCTTTACCAGCAGTCATGCCTCTGTTGCTCTCCAGGCCTCCACGGGGAGCTGCTGATCAGCCCCACCTCTCTGATCAGGCCTGGAGAAAGGCCCGGAGACGCTAACTGACATAGAAACCAACCAATCAGAACCTAACCTGGGTGAACTGCGAAGGTAGAACCTAAGGTGGGGGCTAAGGAGGAATTTTAAGGGCAATAGCTGTTTGGTGTAAGGTGTAAGAAAGTGGTTCAATTTTTTAATGACCAGTTTGGCAGTATAGTGCATATGGCTGACTATCAGTCCAGATATAGGGATTATGTATTTTTGTTTGCCAAGAGCATCTCCTCCTGCTGAAAAAGTCTACCCCCCCCATTTAAGCAATCCTATCCTATATAATCTATCTATACTAATAAAAGGGTAATATGCTAATTATACTGGGTCAACCGGCCATCTTCCAGATGTCTGACTTCCTTCTGGACAAAGCCATGGTGGTGGGGGTCGAGGCAGAGAGAGCAGTTGGGGGTGAGATCAGGCCGGCAGGGGAGGGCCATTGGGGCAAGATCAGGCCGGCAGGGGAGGGCAGTTGGGGGCAACCAGGGTGGCAGGGGGGGCAGTTGGGGGCAATCAGGCAGGCAGAGACAGTTAGGGGTGATCAGGTCAGCAGGGGAGAGCAGTTAGGGGCGAGATCAGGCCGGCAGGGGAGGGCTGTTGGGGACGAGATCAGGCCGGCCGGGGAGGGCAGTTGGAGGCGAGATCAGGCCAGCAGGTGAGGGCTGTTGGGGGCGAGATCAGGCCAGCAGGGGAGGGCAGTTGGGGGCAACAAGGGTGGCAGGGGAGGGCAGTTGGGGGCGATTAGGGAGGCAGGTAGAGAAGTTAGGGGGGATCAGGCAGGCAGGCAGAGGGGTTAGGGGCGATCAGGCAGGCAGGCAGAGGCAGTTAGGGGCAATCAGGCAGGCAGGCAGGTGAGCTGTTAGGAGCCAGGTTGCGAGAGGAATGTCTGACTGCTGGTTTTAGCCTGATCCCAGGGATCGGGCCTAAACCAGCAGTCAGACATCCCCCAAGGGGTCCCTGATTCGAGAAGTTGCAGGCTGGGCTGAGGGACGCACCTCCCCCCCCCCCCCCCCCCCCCCGCCCATGAATTTTGTGCACTGGGCAAAAATTGAAACAGGTTGACTATTTCTTTAAGGTCATGTCTTCAAAGAACCACAAGTTACCACCTTTTAAATTTTTAAGTAACTATTTATCATACCCTAATAAATTGTGTTGATGGTGATCATTATTTTCAGTATGTGCAGTATTTTTCATGTGGCAAATAGCATTAACAGCTGGTTACCATATTGTCATTTAGAGCAGATTTTGTAAGCACTCTGAAAAATAATCGTCTTTATATTGCTGGCATTGGGACCCACAATTTTTAACAGGAGGTTTCTATAAACATTTACCCAGCTCCACAGAGGCTCAGAATTTGATGGTTAAATGCCAGAATCATGATTAGAATAGACCTAGAGGCAGTTCTATTTGTACTAATGGCATTGTAGTATCAGACAATAGTCCCTGCACATAATAGCAGAATGACATTTCTCCTTAAAGTGTTTACCAATAATTCCCCCAAAGATACCTCAGGCATCCACACAGCAGTTTGTCACCTGTGGGCCTTGCCACATCTGCTCTGCTCTCCTGCTCTAACTCTCTCTGGCCCACAGAGCTCCTGGGAGGAGGGAGAAGGCCAACCCCGCCATGACCCAAGAGGAGAACAGCTCTGTGCTCAGGGATTATCTCCAGAGGCTCCCAAATCCTCAGTGCTGGACTTTTTTAGAGGCGAGAAGGCCTTCCCAGCTCGGAGTCATACTGTCATTTTGGCCTTGAAGCAACTCGGCTTATTTTGAAAATCTCACAGAAAAATCCCTAAACAGTATTCTATGCAATATTCTATGTTGCAATCCTCATCTGTTCAATAATAGGGGTCAAACCCAGGAGGCCTGAAGAGAAACAGACAGCACACTATGCTCTTCATTCTCCTCTGAAACTTTTCTGGCCTCACAGCCCAATGGACAAGACCTTCCTTCTTTAATTGTAAAACAAAGCCTGCGTGCCTTCCACTGGACGGGAATAATAGCGTGAGTGTGTGGGTTTGTGCATGTGTGTGCTTGTGTGTGTGTGAGAATGGGTGTTTGTGTGAATGAGTGTGTGTGTGTGTTTGAAGGTGGAAGTGTCAGTATTAGCAGAAGTTGTGCTCTGTTAAAACTGAAACCTGCCCTGCACATGGCTTTACTCCTCTATGACTTGCTTTCATTCTATCAGGTGTTGTGATCATATCAGAGAGACCGAGGAGACTTGAAAAAGGCTGACCTGAGTCTTTCAAACCAGACCAAATATAGAGTTTGTAGAAATCTGAAAAAGATTTACTTAATAAAAAATCTTCAGTCAAAGGGTACTCCAGTGTCCATTAACAGATGAATGGGTGAACAAAATTCCATGGATGAATAATATTCCATGGTATATCTATATATCTATATCTATATCTATATCTATATCTATATCTATATCTATATCTATATCTATATCTAATCATCTATCTATATCTATATTCCATGGTATATCTATATCTATACCATGGAATATTACTTGGCCTTAAGAAATAAATTATGATACATGCTACAAAATGGATAAACTTGAAAACTATGCTGAATGAAAGAAGCAAACACAGAAGGACAAACATTGTCTGATTTCATTTGTATAAAGCACCCGAAATAGACAATTTCATAGAGACAGACAGTAGAATAGAGTTTCCCAGGGGCTGAGGGGTGGGGTATGGGAAGTTTTTGTGTAATGGGTGCAGAGTTTCTGAAAAAGTTCTGGAAATAGATACTGGTTATGGTTGCACAGCATTGAAAATGTACCCAATGCCACCGAATTACACAGTGAAATATAATTAAAGTGGTAAGTTGTATGTTACGTATGTTTTATCACAATTTTAAAAAATAAAACATCTCCAAAGATGCTAAGAGGTAGATACATTCTAGTAGAAAGGAGGCAGGGGATTGAAGGATGCTGTTTTGGTTTTGCTAGATTGTAAACTGCTTGAGGACATGAACGTTTCCTTGTCATTGTAAATGCCACAATGTCTATTGGAGTGTTCGGAACATAGCAAGACTCAATGAATCCCAGCTGAATGGAATTAGATGGTGGCCTACAGGAGTTGTTTTCAATTTAATTCATTCTTTGAGGAGAGGAATAAGTGGATTTCCTGATCAAGTACAAGGAAATGCTCTTTAAGGCTTATTTTCTTAGAATAGTCTGCATAGACTTGCCAGTGTTTGACTGCAAGAAAAGCTTGGGAAAGAGCCAGGCGAAGCAATAGGAGAGAAGTGAAAGGTTGAGGGTGAGTGATCAGAATTCAATCTGATGTGTGGCTCTGGCAAAGGAATGTTCAAAGGTTAATAGCACAGAGGTATTGGCTTTGAAAAAGAACATTCTTTGAAAGAATCCAAAAGGACAAGGGAACAAACCTGATTGGAATTGATTGTACTGAGTCTCTGTTGTGTAAAAACAGGAGACAAGTGGAAAACACTGAAGATGGATAATATTCCTCTTTTGCTGCAGGAAAATACGACAAAAGCAGCCAAGGTTTAGAGCAGCTGCACTTTCCTAAACATTTATACAAAAAGACTCGTTTCTGGAATTATTTCCTTTGACACAAATGATAACTCTACATGCAAAAAAAAAAAAAGTTTTTCTGGGAGGTTATGACCCTTAGGGGAGTATAATGTAGCATCTAGACTTTGCAGTGTAGACTGACATTTTACTTTATAATTGGAATTTAATCAAACAGTAAGTTTTATTTTAGATCATTGATTCCAGATAATACATAAATACATCTCACTCTATTAAAAACTCAGGCAATGGCTGAAGTACATTGATTTAAAGTGAAAAGCATATCCCCTTCCAATTACTCCACTTCTTTTAACAGTAGGGTCCACTGCTTTGGAGTGTATTCTTCCAGATGGTTCTCTTATATTTGCATACATATCTGTCAATCCGTTGTTTTTATTTTTATTACTAGGGGCCCAGTGCACAAATTCGTGCACCTGGAAAGGAACTGTGGGCTGCGAGGCTACAGTGGGCACAGGGGCGGATCTACGCCCATCCTCTGTGCCCCCGCCCAGCCCCTCCCACCGCGGCCCCCTGTCTGCCTGCAGTCCTGCTACCGCCTCAGCTGCTCCCACTCCCTGACTGCATCGGCCCTGCTCGTACCCCCTGATGGCCCGGAGAAATTGGGGCTGGCGCTGTCAGGAGGTGCAAGCAGCAGCTGCTGCCTTGATTGCTCCTCAGGAGCAGGGGGAGGTGGAGAAGCCCTAAGGGGCGGTCAGGGCTGGCAGCCACTGCTTGCACCTGCTGACAACGCTGAGTGCCAGCAGCAGGTGTGAGCAGTAGCTCTGGTTCCGGCTGTGGTTGCGAGCAGGGCCAGAGTTGGCAGTGGGTGTGAGAGGTGGCTCCAAGCCCTGATTGCCCCTCAGGAGCAGGGGGAGGTGGCGAAGCCCTGAGGGGCAATTGGGGCTGGCAGCTGCCGCTGGTATCCATTGACGGTGCTGAGTGATCAGGGCCGGCGCAAGGCGCCAGCAGTGGGTGTGAGCAGCAGCTCTGGCATCAGCAGTGGATGCGAGTGGGGCTAGCATGCACCGGCAGCAGGTGCCAGTGCTGGCGGGACTGTGGCACATGGGAGCAAAGAATTTTCAGTACCACCAGAGGCTCACCCGGATGACAGTGACCGGCGCCCTGCCTTGGTCTGGTGCCCCCGCTCACCTGCTCCACCATCCTGCCATGGCTGACGCCTGCCATGTTCCACGCTGTGCCACTTGCTGCCAACGCCCGCCATCTTCCGCATGTGCCCCCTGGTGGTCAGCGCACATCATAGCAACTGGTTGTTTGGTTGTTCCAGTTTGTCTATTTACATATTAGCCTTTTATTATATAGGTTTATTTTTACATAAATTGGACTAAACATCTTTTTATGACATCTGCTTTTTGTTGGAGTTTTTAAAAGTAGTGGAGTAACTGAAAGGAAGAATGAGAACAGAGACTTTATGTAATCTATGTAAACCAATGTTTTTAAAAATTTTTTTTTCTTTATTGATTAAGGTATTGTAAACCAATGTTTATGCAATGAGGAATTGCCTGCATTAAGTGTTTAAAGGCACAAAACTCTGCAAGGTGATTTTCAAGCTATTCATGTGAAAGATGTGGAAGTTTATGTGATCATAAAGTAATAGGAAAAAAATTTCATACACCCCACATAAAAAGTCTCACCTCTGCAAAGCCACATCTTGATACATACAGATATCAAGGCAACTGACTTGCTTTTCTCTGGTTGGTTGATACCTTAAGAAATTAACACCTTTTGTGAACGTGTTAAATTTTCCTTTACCATCTGTTCATCAAAGTGAGGAATCACAGCTAGTTGAATTAATTATCCAAACTAGAACACACGTAATATTTAAGCCGGATATTTTGGGGTTTTAAAACGTCAAGAAAGTGAAATTAGCTACAAAATACTCATTGAAGTTAAAACCCACAAAATAGATTGGCTGTATGAATGGTGTAATGGGTAAGGAAGAGAGAAGAGGCATGTCCTTCTGAATTATTTTCCAATTACTGTGGTACAGATTACAAAAACATTTTGTTAGCTTTATGGGTATTTGTTTTTCACTTGCACAAATCAGTTGGTTTAGGTTGTTGCTTGTTGTTTTGTCTGCACAAGGTAATTCTCTTTGAGCATTTGAACTGGAGACAGACATACAGAAGTTGCTGGGCTACCCTTTGCAGTGGCACGTCTTCCTCGCTTTAAACTATGGAGACTCTCCAAGCTTCTCTACCTTCCTGCATCTCATCCTTCCCAAGTTCAAAAGGCTTATTGGAGGTGGACTGGAGGCTCAAATGGATTTGGGGCATCTGCTCCGATTGGAACCATGTCAGCTGCATTTTAGGTTAAAGAATCTTCTGAGTCTTGCAAACTGTAGGCAGTCAACAGTCAACGAATGTTAATTCTTCCCTTTCTTCTTCCTACTTCTTATGATTCCAAAACAAGTGATTGCCAACTGACAGTACTCCATTTTTTTTTATTTTATTTTTTTAGAAAAATGTTGGTTGCTAGTAATTAAGTGTGTGGTTATTTTTAATTGCTTTAATTCCTTTAAAGATCTTAACAACCACTATTTACTAAATGCCTCCTCAGAGTAAATCACTCAGCGTTTATTTTCAATTTTTTTTGACCAGAGATAAATGCATCCTTCATACCCTTAGCTTTGGACTTGAGTGGAACCAGATAAGCAAAGATATTTGGATGTGGCAGGAGATTGGATGTTTTATGCCTTTTTTTTTTTTTTTTTGGTCTGTTAGGTAAACTACCCATCATCAAGGGAGCTGATTCTTGCTGAGCTAGTATGAAGCAGTCAAGGATTAAGAGGCCAAACAGACTGAGAGGCAGATCGAGCAAACAAATAAGCCTGTTAATGATCTGTACATATGGAGTTTTACAGCTTCCAAAATATATCTACTGGCTCTAATTTTTGTGAGCTACAGTTTAAAGGATGATGGTAAAACCAACTTGGATGGCAAGAGATGGAGACAGTATTAAACCAAGTAATTGCTTAAGTGTGAAAATGCAAATTACTACTGCATTTGTTAACGAGCTTGCTATTTTTGAAGACACACACTAATGCAGTCAATCTGTTTTATAGCACAAGGTGACTTTTATGTTATTGCTCCTGCTCTGCTTATTTTTTCCTTTTTCTCACCTTCTGCTCAAACATTTCTCCCCCCTCCCCCTTCCTTTTCCTTTTTTTCCCTTCTAGTAGGATCCAACATAGATACAACAGCTGGGTTAGAAAACACAGATTAGGACATGTGCTTGGTTTTCCAAAACTGGTCACTTGACAAGAGGTTTCAGAGATCTTCCAATTGGATTCCTGGAGGGCAGTGCTGGCCAACTTCATATTTGGAAATATTCAGGTAAATAGGAGCACTGCCATGGGGTTAGGAGACTGGGGTGTCAGAGCCACACATCTACTAACCAGTTGGGGGAACTAAGTAAGTGATTTGATCTTTCTGGGCTGCACTGTTAGTCTCTAAAGTAGGGGCTGGTTGAAAAGTAAACTGGCACAAACCCTATGGAGGTCAATTTGCAGTATTTGCCAAATGCATGTGCCTTTAGCTTAATCTCATTTCCGAGAATTCATCCTTCCTATCTGGAATGACATATGTAAAACTATATTCATTGCTGCATTGTTTGTATTATTAGAAGCCTGTGAGCAACCCAATAGGAAGTTGGCTGAATAGATTTCGGTATATCTACCCTATAGAATATTATACAGCTGTATGGAAGAAAGAGGAAACTCTTCAATACTGACACGGAAAGATGGCCAAGCTATATTGTTAAATGAGAAAAGCAAGGTTCAGAAGAATGTGTATAATCTGCAATCATTAGTTTAAAAGAAGGGAAGAGGAACAGGAGTGTATATGAACACTTGATCTTATTTGCACAGAGAAATTTTGGAAGGAGACACAAGAAGCTAATTGAGAACCAAAACCATCTACTTCCTCACTCAGTCTTTATTATTAAACTAGAGGCCTGGTGCACAAAATTTGTGCACTGGAGGAAGAGTGTCCCTCAGCCCAGCCTGCACTCTCTCCAATCTGGGACCCCTCGAGGGATGTCCGACTGCCTGTTTAGGCCCGATCACTGGGATTGGGCAGTCGGACATCCCTCTCACAATCTGGGCTGCTGGTTCCCAACCACTCACCTGCCTGCCTGCCTGATTGCCCCTAACTGCTTCTGCCTGCTAGCCTGATCACCCCCTAACCACTCCCCTGCTGGCCTGATTGACACCTAACTGCTCCCCTGCTGGCCCGATCATCCCTAACTGTCCTCCCCTGCAGGCCTGGTCCCCCCCAACTGCCCTCCCCTGCAGGCCTTGTCGCCCCCAACTACCCTCCCCTGCCAGCCATCTTGTGGTGGCCATCTTGTGTGGGGGTGTGATGGCCAATTTGCATATTACCTCTTTATTATATAGGATCACTAAATTTCCTTTCAATATGTGATGCTATTACAATTTTATACTGTCCACTAAGAAAGTGATTTCCAAAATTGGTGCAATATTGAAGATGGCTGCTCAGTTTATATACCTGCTGTAATGGGATAGCTTACAAATGTCAGCTTCATTGATCCACTGATGTTCCTAAAGCTGATTTCAATTAACATTTGTCAGAGCTAAAAATACAAGTTATATCTAGAGCCGAGGACTATTTTGACAGGATGATTTTCAACATTGTGACTTTTTAGCACAGGGGACTGTGGTTTTAATTGGAAAACCAATTACTTTAAAAACTATTCTGCTTCTGCCCTTTAACATGATTTATATTTAAAAGGCTTATATTTTTGGAAGGTTATAATGATTATTATGGTTAGTGACTGGTAGAAAATCCAGGTGTCACAGGGTATAGTGCATCTAACGTCAGAGGTCTCTGAACATATCTCAGAGCCCCAAGGATGTAGTTTAAAGATCTGTTGTTAAAGTTGAGGGGTGGAAGTAACATAAAAAAAGGAAAGAATTGGCAATTGATAGGTTAAAAGGAGAGATTAAGCATAAATAATTGAAAACAAACTCCAAGTCACTTACATTTTATTCCTAAGTATCCACATTCTTTAGGTACCTCCTTTTCACTTTATTAAAGCCGAGTGTAGAAAAAAATCACTAATTTTCAAAGTATTGTAACATAGATTTTGCATTTGCATAATAATACATTTGTTGAATAGCATTTACAATATACCACAGACTCTCAAATGCATTCTTATTCCTGCTATTATTCCCTATTTTCTATGTGTGACACATTGAACAAAGAATATATTCTTTCTTCTCTCATTAGTGTTTTTCTTTGATTAAATTAATATTATTTGACATTTGCTCATATCTTTCAGACAAAAGTAGCTATTATATTTCTTATCATTCAACATTATACCAATTACAAATTCAAGACTTTTTTGAAACTGGTGTCCATCTGTTAAACATAACATCAATTAAATTTTTTGCTTATGCACCTTCCTTTTCATAATAATTTAATTTTTCTCTATAAATTGACAAAGGCTGACATTTTTATATTGGCATATGGGGTTGAAATTTTTAAAACTCAGGTATTACATATCCTTGGTGGTTAGAGAAATTATTGAATTGAAATTCTATTTATTCTGTCATTGATTCTGATGAAAACTTGGAGCATTGGAGCCCCAGCTTTAGATATAAGAATACCCTCTGATAACCAGGTCTGAGCATGCCCAGAGAACAGGTGAGGCCACCAGTCAGGAGGATAGTTGCATGGAGTGAGGTGACTTCTGGGAGAGAACTCATCCTAAAGGCGAATTTGAATACTGCCTACAGTTTATCCATCAGCTCTGTTTCCTTGTCAACCCCATGGATATATATCTGCATCTTTAATAATACGTGAGGTTGATAAAAGCAGAGAAATAAATATGTGGCACAGGGCACCATGTAGCTCTGTACCTGGTATATCTGGCACATCTGTAAAATGCCTGTAGATACCACAGGCTTTGCATAATTAGGTGGCACTGCCTGTGGCCTCCGTGGTAGTGACTAAAAGGTTACGTAGTGTTTTTGGTTTGGTTCGTAGTACCTAATCGTGGGCCTCATGAGAAGACTCTATGCTGTTTCCCAGAAATAAATGTGAGTGGCCTGCATTGGCAGAAGAGAGCTTAGCCCCAAACACTAATTACAATGTACTTATTGCCATGAAAAGGAAATTCTTTAGATGGCATCCATTTCTTTGTACAAATGTAGGTTGGTCTGATTTACATTGGCCTGAAAACTGGAAAGATTTCTGAATAGGAATCTCTTACTAACTGGATTTGGTGAATGACCTAAATAATGCTAGCTTTCGTGATAGGCCACTGAAAACTGCTTACCAGTCATTTCCAATGAAGAGTTGTAGCTCATTATCAGAGTGATGTCAGTGAAAGTAGGAGTAAAGTCCCAGGAAGTGAGAGAGAAGTAATGTGGTTTCTTGAGGGAACATTTAGAGCTAAGTTGAATTCACCAGACCTAGAGCATACGCTATCCGCAACGCACAGGTATTTCCACTGTGCAGAACCACAGTGAGCAGTCATTAAGGTTCTTCAGCAAGAGGTAAAGAATATATACTGCAAATACTATTAAAATAGCTTCTCAATTTTTAGAGATTGAAAGAGCATGGGGTCTCTTTATCATAGGCTTTTCTCGCTTCACAACTAAAGTTTATAGCTATTAAAAAAGGGAACCTACTTTTACATTCATGGGGAAAAGTGTTCAGAGCTCCAAATATTTGACGAATAAATGAATAGCTGTTGATCCCTGAAGGTCTCTTCCAACTTTGTGAGAATCAGAATTGCATTAAGAAGCTTATCTTTCCTGGCTTTCTTGTATAAAGCTGTTCTTCCTTAGACTCAAGGTTCTGTATTGGCTGACTTAAATATTTCTGTGCTTGAAGCCAGGAGGCGGGCTAGATGACAGGGAGATTTATTCTAGTGCTGCAACTCTAGTATTTTCTTAATAAACCAAATTTCTGTGCACTCCTAATCCCCAGAGCCCAGAGGCTCCTACTTCCCTGATGGGGAAGGAATTGGAATTTTGGCAAGTTTTGGGTTCTTTTATTTATGTTCTACTATGGCTAGAAAAACAACAGGCCAACTCTAACTCTCTTTATGTATTTATTGAAAAGTAGTAGAAGTATGGAAGCTGAGAAATTAATGTCAAAATTCAGAATAAAGGGTTGGCCAATCCAAGATATATTTATTTATGTAGTCCTAGTCGTGTTACTCTTGATATAACCCTTTTCTCTCTCATTCATTTATTAATTTGTTGGTTTTTTTTGCAGCGCGCACATGCACGCGTGCGTGGACACACACACACACACACACACACACACACACACACACACACTATGGAGACTGCTCTCATGGAATTTCAGCCTAGCACCAAGTGAGGAAATGAAGGACTTCTCTACCATTTATTAGCCATATGATCTCAGACAAGGTACCTAATGCGGTTGTGCCTCAGTTTCCCCTAGTATACAACAGAGCTGGTGAATGTATTAAGTGAGATAAAATACACAAAGTACTTAGAAATGTGTCTTCCACAGAAAAAGCCCAGTAAATGAGGGCAGATATGTGTATCATCCTTTTCCTGACTCTTTGGAGCCAAAACAATCTATAGGACAATAACATTATGAATAAACCTGAAGATAAATTAATTTGGAAACATTACTAAAGCAGCCCCACTCTCCGACCTTCTTCCTGCATTGGACTGCCCCTTTGTGTTTGCCAAGAAATCATTATAGTTGGGATGGGGGAATGAGAACGTCCTGCACCCTGGTCCTTCATGCTACAGTATTCCTTCAGGGATGCCATCTCCCCACAGCAGGGATAGGAATGGAGTTCCGCTTACCTTAGTGGAAAGACCTGCTACTCCAGGATGGGAGTATCCAGTGCAGACTTATCCTGTACGCTGCTGTGTGCCTTCCCAGAGCTACCTGGTGGACAAAATCCATCCATGCACCACAGCATCAGAGTTGAAAAGTACTTCCCTGTCACTGTGCCATGGGGTAGAATGTGGCAGAATCCAGGTGGAGCCCTAGCCGGTTTAGCTCACTGGATAGAGCGTCGGCTTGCGAACTGAAATGTCCCAGGTTCGATTCCAGTCAAGGGCACATGCCTGGGTTGTGGGCTTGATCCCTGGTGGGGGACTTGCAGGAGGCAGCCGATCCATGATTCTCTCTCATCATGGGTGTTTCTCTGTCTCTCTCCCTCGTCCTTCCTCTCTGAAGTCAATAAAAAAATATTTTTAAAAAAGAACAATTACAAAATTTGATCTATGTTTTTTTTAAAAAAGAATTCAGGTGGAGCTTGGGGGACCCTTAGACTCTTGTAAAAAAGTCTGAGCTATAAAATATTCATCTCACAATTGCCCCTGACTTTTCAAATGAAATAGCCTTAAATTCAAAGAGCTGGAAATTTTCTTGGGAGATGAGAGAGAGAATGCATATACTCATAAAAAGTGAAATAGCAAAGCGAGTAAGCATTCAATACCAATATTCTGTTTTTTTAATAAGTATTGTTGATTGGGCACTGTGTTAGGTATTAGGACATAGAGATAAAAATATTTTCTTTTCTAAAGAAGCTTGTCGCCTAGCCTAGAGGGGAAGACAGGTATAAAGCAGCAGTCAAATTAAAAAGTTCAGTCTTATGTTTGCAGCAATATGTAGGTATCTAGCTGGTGACAATATCAGAGAGGTCACAGGAGAATACAGACTAAGAGCCTAACATGAAAGAGAAATAATGACTATGCAGGGGAGAGAGACATGGTAGTAAGCTGTAACAGGCCGGGAGGGCCTGAGGTCGGCCCTGATGGATAAGCCCTTCAGATGGACAGGAGGGACATCCTCCTGCTGGTCCTTTCAGCGGGATGGAAGCAGAGCGGGCACTGGCAGGAGGGGGAGAGGTGGTTTTCAGAGGAAGCCTGACAGAGAGCTGTTGAGTTCGGAGACCTGGCTTCCAGTCTCCAACCTGATACTAGCTGCTCTGATGGTTTGTGTTAGCCCCCTCACTTCTTTGGGCCTCTTACCTGTAAAATGAGTGGGTTGGGTTGGGGGATCTGCGAATCCCTTCTTGTGTTCACTTCTATGACTGTCCAATTTTCTCACCTGGAACACATGGATAACTCAAGTGATGAGAATTTGAATGAGGCTCCTCAAAATTTGGATAACACTGTTTCTTCTCATGCCAGAGCAAGCAACATGGGCAAATGCACAATATCCTCTTAGTGTTATTGTGTCAAGTATTTCTTTGCACTAGGAAATTTCTTTTTAATCTCTTGGAAATGTTTCAGCGGTACATTCCTCCTACTCACTATGTATTTCAAAAGGAACATGGCTCCCCCCACATAGTGCTTGCTCTTTGTTGTTTTTATTTCCCAGGGAGCACTTTGTCAATTATGCTTCTGCACAGACTCGGAGAAATACCTCCGACTGGCGGGTTGATGGATCTGTGATTTTTGTGGAACTGTGTCAGTCTGGCCTACACTGTGATACTCTTCTTTACTTCTCCACTCAAAGGCTTTCTTTTTGAAAAAGTAATATGCCATACACCCAAGTCCACTATGGCCGTGGATTGTCTTGGCTACTCAACAGAAACATAGTGTGCTTGCAGTGGTTGCACTGAAATTACAATTTTTTGTAAAAGAATGAATTCTGTTATTTTCTCAGAGCACTTTCCTTCAGTGGCATAAAGGCTGGGTCTACACAGAATCAAATAAAGGGAAGATCTGTCCATCACACAACTGTTCTGACCTTTGTAGATCATCAAAATGCTGAAACTAGAAGGAAGAACATCTTTCTGTAGTTTTTGCTACCAGAATATCTTTTTGGTTGCTTGCATTGATTGGATGCAACAGATAATGCGTAAAACTCTCCTTCTCTTCCTTTGTGTGATAAGTATACAGTGAGCTACACGACTCATTTCTTTCTGCATTTCAGTTGGAAGTGGGAAAAGGTTTCATTTAAGCAATAGTAAAAGGATATCTTTATCCACCTAGCATTTTCTTTCTCTCCTGTAGTTCTTCATGTTAGAGAAGGGTGGTGCTGCTGCCCTATTCTTGTTTCCCTGTTGAAAGTAACTTAGCTCGGGGCTCTCCCCTCCCGGATCATTAACAGCATTTGCCTCCATGTGAAGAAAGAAGAAAGTGCCATTCGGCACCATGACTGGGGACACAAGCCAGTGACTTCGAAAGGTCAGGGGCGGACCCGCCAGCGTCATCCTGGCTCACAGGCCCGGCGTCCCACAGGTTGCCTGGTGCACTGGCCGGGTCCTTGTCACTTTTGTGGAGAAGCATCAGACGTTGGCCTCAGCTGAGGAGGCAGAGCTGATGGCAACAGCCTGATAGTCTGACCTGTGGAGGCAAACCCGGGGCTTCTTTAATTCCTTTCAGAAAGCTCCCAGCATTCCCCAGAACACAAAGCAGGTCAGGAAAGACACGGATTAACTCTTGAAGAAAAGCAGAAGGAGAGCAGAGCTTTACAAGTGGGTAGAGTGGTTAGGTTTCTGCATTCCCAAAGCCTAGGAGAAGAGAAGCTATAGGTATTTTGCACAGAAGCATTCCAAAGACAGTCTAGAGGTGAGCATGCCTGCCTCCAGGGGAAAGCTGTGTGTGCCTTCGGTGACCCAACCCAGAGGACAGTTACCCATTTCTCCCCCTTTTGGGGTCTCACTGTTGAATCTATTGGGTGCACAAGATTCTCCCTCTCTTCTCGGGCCTACGGGAGGGAGGTCCTTCCTGCCCCAGATCCTGGAGCTATCATTTCAGCTCTTGTTTATGAAAATCTGGCCATCAGCAGGGACAGGTGGCCATAGCCGTAGCCTTGTCATCAGCCCTAAAGGCCCTGTTTCTATTCAGATCACAGTTCTCAGAGATGTTTGGAGGGTCCCTGTGTAAGCACCGAGACAGGCAGCTTTGGCTGGCTTCCACTTCCCATTAGCCTGTCTACAAGACATCACCCCTAGTTGTATGTGTCTATATTGAGGCAGTCAGGGCTGTTCTAGGGCTAAAATCATAAACATTTCTGACAGCTTTGAAGGCAGGTCCTCCTGCTCGTTTTAAATCACAGGCACTGTTCTCTGCCTAGCTCTGTGGAGCAATAAAAAGGAAAAATACAAAAAGGCAGGCTGGGTAGAGGAGTGCTCTTGTGCGTGGGTGGGATCGTCTGGGGAGTTTCCAGGGAACTCTGGCAGGAGGCTTCTCCTTCATGAAGGATTTCCCTGGCGCTGCGCCGGGCAGGATGACAGATGGGCCTCTTTCTACCGCAGGATGGAAAATACCTTTCATCTTCCCAGTGCCCTTCACTGCAGGCCAGCAAACAGCCGAGCCGCGGGCGCCCCTCCGCTCCTGGATGCAATCTCACTGTCACCAAGCTTCCAGTTTTTCTCTGTAAGAATAGAAATTGTATTTTCACAATGGTCTGCTCTGCTCCCCAAAGCTGTCGCCCTAAAGAATGCCCTATTCTTGTTCAGAGGCGCAGCATTCTGAAATGCTCGAGCGGAAACCTAAAGGCTTTCATTTTTAGAGGTTGTCAGACATATCCATGGGCTTCCTGCTTACGACCCCCTTCCTGAGGTGGCTGACCTCATTCTTTTTACCTTGAGGCTTGTACCACACGTGGAGACCGGAATCCATCCCCTGGGCAGAGGATTACAATTTGACAAGGTTTGCACACTTAGAATGGACGTGAAGAAAAACTCAGTCACTGTTGCAATTTTACAAAGTAGCTTGCACTTTGGCTTGTCATTGTATAATCACCTTGAGTTGTTTCATTTGAACCTCGTACACAGTTTACTAGGAAGTGTAAACCAAACCAGAATTCTTCCTTGAATTCTCATAACCACTAGGCGAGGTAGATATGATTAGGTCACTGGTTTTAGAGGGGAGTAACCGAGGCCAAAATCTTCAGCAAAAGCCAAACCAAAGAGCAGTTGGTTAGTGTCCTTCAGAAGATGCACGTCTGTTTGGCCCTATGATGCACACTCAGGTTTGCCCTGTGCCCGTGCTGTGAACTGGGTTGGTCCTGCTTCCCTTTCACATGGCAAAGGGTGGAGGGGGAGGACGTTTCTCTCAAGCCTTGATGGCTCTGCACCCTCTGATGCTGTTGAGTAGACACCAATGAAGAATTCAAGCCAAACGTGGTTGCTTTTGTGCAGAATTTGGGCTTAGAAATGCCTTATATACACACCATTGTAACTGCTATCTCTTTTTGAGTTATAATCCTATTAACTTCTCTGCTTCCTCCGTTCCCTCTTTTTTATTTTGCTACCTTTTGATTCTTTTCTTCGTGCTCTTTGTTTGAGAAGAAGAGACTATCTTCAGTCCATCCCATGGATTCTAAAACCAACAAATGACCCACTTTTTATTGTTATTTCTGAGGTGGGTGTTTGGAGACTCTGGCCAAACTGCTCGGCTGCATCCTCACACCACCTGAACATGTCTTCCCATCTGTGTGGACAGCAGTTTGGTCCTGAAACAAGTGCTAAAAAAAGCCTCCCAGTATAACCATTTGTTAGCAAGAACTTTTTGTGCTTGTGCTTTTGCCAATATTAGGTAAACTGGTGAATGATCTGTACTCTTCCCTCCTGAGTGCTTCTTGGTGGCCAGGGTGGTCCCACTCATTTTTATAACCTCTGTGGTGCCTAGAAGACATATTTGATTTCAGCTAATTTAATTTATTCTTATAAAAAGTGTGTATGAGAGCTGAGGGAAATGACTCATGTACAACTGAGAAGGGCAAAACCTTTTCATTTATGGATTTCTAGCTACTGAAATATTGATTGGAAAAATTAATCCTCCCAGATAGTTATAAGCTTGATGTAGAATTGGATCCAGGGGATGATTCCAAGATTCTGTTACTTGCCAGGTATATTGGAAGAACTTGGTGAAAACTCTTGGAAACCTACTAGCTTATGAAAGGAAATCTCCAGAAAAAAATGTTTTAAACATTTAAAACTTCTTAACTCTCATAAAACCCGAGTAGAAAATGTATTCAGTACAAACATGATTACTGGGGATTGTGATAACAAAGATATAATAAGGTTAGTTTTTTGGGAGAAACAGAAATAAGGTTCAGTTTTGTGAAGAGTTGTCATTTGTATGGAGGTTTTCAAAAAAGTTCTTTCTTTTTTTCTTCTTCAGTGAGCAAGATACCGAGGACTCTGAAGAGTGGTGCAATGACTCATGAACTGTCAGGGTTTTATCCTTAGAATTTGTGTTTCACGCAGCAGCAGACTCCATTCGGGGAAGAGCTGTGTTGGTTGAGTGAATAGGCTGGGAAAGCACGGGACCTGGGGTGTAAGCCATCAAGGGGTGTGCTCCTGGGCATAGAGCCTTTGGTCAGATTACTTTCAGAGGATGGCAGGTTTAGGGAACTGCAGGGGTTTTGTTTTGCCCACTGAAATTTGCAAGCTTGGTGCAAGAATCGAGTTGCTTACAGCAATAGAGAGGACTTTAGAAGAATAGAGGAGAGAAGGCTGATGAAGTGTTTAGCGAAGAGAGCAGATGTGAAGGAGAAGGAAAGCATTGTCTCAGGAGGAATTTTTTTTATGTGAAATTTTGTTGTGTGTTCTAATTTTTTTTCTACCATGCCTCCTCCGTCCCTTTCACTCCTCCAGTCTTCCTAAAGTTTGCGATACTCGTATGAAGTTGATTTTGTTTGGTTGGGAATGTGACCAAAGGCTGAGTATGGCATCATGGGAGACCATGAACCAAGGCTGCTTGTGGAAGATG